>NC_080064.1:111789508-112389508 GCF_949987535.1 Balaenoptera acutorostrata | reverse complement strand
TAAAATGAAACATATGATTTAGGTATATATTACACATATAGTTAACATTTAAGGAAATGATTTTCTTAAATTTAGGGTGAAGTGGGATTGGAGGCTGTTACTGAGAAGAGGCACCCAATAGGCCTCCAAACTACTGGTAATTATCTATTTCTTCAGATGTGTGTTGAGTATATTAAATTGTTGAGGTATTAATTTTATTATTATTTTCAGATTGTAACTATACAATAATACCTGTTGAATATATGAAATATTTAACAATTCTTAAAAAGAAAACAAAAATGTATATATTTTCCCCATAAAAAAAACTATAATGCAAGGAAAACAGCTTCATAAAATTAAGTTGATCTGCTAGTAATGTAATTGCCTGCCAGAACAAAAATCAACAGTCTTTTAGAGAAAGAAAGTAGAACCAAAATTCTCAACATTACTAGATGTATTCTCATCCCCCACCCCCCCAAAAAAGCAGATCAAGAGATGACCAGAGGGTGGAGTTAGCAGACTTTAAAACAGTTAGCTGTATGATAAAGAGTAGATAGGAAAAAATGGTCAAAATAGGTAATCAGATGTGAAATCTCAGTAGTAAAATGGGTTCCTTACAAAAGAAACAAATGGACATTCTAAAATAAAAAGTACCACATCTGAAATGAAAAATTCAGTAGATCAGCTTTACAGAAGACTGAATTTAGCAGAAGAATCAGGGAACTTAAAGAAAGGTAAATAGAAATTACTCAAACTGAAATAGAAGAGAAAGATACAATGAATAAAACAGAACAGAGTGTTTAAGACTTGTGGGACAATATCACATCAGCCAACAAATGTGTAGAGTCCCAGAAAGAAAGGAAAAGAGACAAGGGAGAAAGGGAAGAATAAAACTTTGAGGGTATAATGTTAAAAATATTAAAAAATTAATGAAACACATCAAACCACAGGTAAAAGAAACTCAGAGAATGCCATTCAGGACAAATACAAAGGAGATGATATTCAGCCTATTTTAGTCAAAACTACTGAAAACCAAAGATGAAAAGAATACATTTAAAAATCAGTCAGACAAAAGGAACACATTACACTCAGGGGAAAAAATCACTGATTCTTTTACTCTGTCATCTCCATTTTGCTGTTGAGCCTATCCAATGAGTCTTATATTTTTCAATTCTAAAATTCTATTTTACAATTGGTTACTACGCTTTTTAGTTCTAAAAATTTTTACTTGATTCTTTTTTGTATCTTCTATTTCTTTGGCAAAACTTTGTATTTTTTTCATTTGTTTCAAGTGTGTTTGTAATTTCTTGTTGAAGTGTTTTTGTAATATTATCTTTAAAAATCCCTGTCAGATAATCCCCCAATTAGTATTATTTCAGTGTTAGTATCGACAGTATCTTTCCCTGTTCAAGTTGAGACTTTCCTGGTTCTTGATGAGTACTTTTTGATTGTGTGCTAGATATTTTTGGCATTGTGTTATAAGACTCTGGATCTTATTCAAATCTTCTATTATAGCAGGCCTCCCTCTGCTAATACTGCATCAGTGAGGTATGGGGGGTGGTGGTGTTTACTCTCCACCGGGTACAGGTGGAAGTCTAATATTCCCAATCATTTTTTCTGAGATGGCTGGCTAAAGTAGGATGGATATTGTCAAAAACAATTTCTGCCTTGCCGGGTCACCTCTTTTTCAGTCCTTTGAATGGAGAAAGCAGGTATTCTTGGGGCTACTTTCTGCCTGCACCTGTTGGTATTTCTTGGTTGCAGACTTTCTAGAGCCCAATCTGGGCTATATAGAAGGCAAAAAGAAAACCCAGGGAACTTACCACAGTATCATTCCTCAAGTTCTTAGAACTCTAGCTACTCTGCCTTCTTCTCTCCACAGTTCCAGACTCTGCTTATATTTTTGTTATATATTATGCCCAGATATTTTAGTTATACTAAGCAGGGGCAATAGAGTGAAATGCATCTACTCTATCTGGTACAAAACTAAAAGTTCTACTTTCATTAAAAAAATATAAAAATAATACAGTGCATGGACTATAAGATCTTTAAGGCTGCTGTTTTGATTTCTGTAAGTTACGGTTGTAAAATGATGAAGGTGGTGGTGACTCTACAAATGGAAAAATTGGGGAGGAATACTTTGTCTTTTTGTCTCTAGCAGTGACTGGATAGGGAGAGTACTGTGGCTTTTTGAGATAGCAGGTGTTTTGCTTTGAGTAAATCAATGTTAGCATTTACCTAGAGCTGGTAAAATTAGGATATGAAATGGGGCCTGCAGAGTTCCTGATTAGGCTGATGTTTTACATCTCTTTTGAGGGCTATGCAATTAACAGAGCAACTGTAGCTTCTTCCTTGTTAATTGGAATGCTACCTGTGTTTCCTCATGACCTCTCTGGTGCTGGTGTTTAACATCTCATACACTTATGCTGTATTTTCCCAAGTTGGGTGAAGCTCCTTCAAGAGAGCAGAAAATAGCTCCTTTACTTCCTCCTGTCCCTGCAGGTGCTTAGAAAAGGGTCTTACACAACGTAGAGGCTCATAAATATCTGATAGGACTATTCCTTCTTCTGTGAGTCTGGGTAGCATCAGCTGCTTCTAATGTATAGCACCTGATTTTAGAAATTGCAGACTAGGCTGTGGACTATGAGAGAGCACATCTTTCCAGGGCAGCCCTTTTTAAAAAATTTTTTTATTGAAATATAGTTGATTTACAATGTTGTGTTGGTTGTAGGTGTACGGCAAAGTGATTCAGTTATACATATACATATATATACATATACATATTCTTTTTAAGATTCTTCTCCATTATAGGTTATTACAAGATATTGAATATAGTTCCCTGTGCTATACAGTAGGTCCTTGTTTGGTTATCTACCCCATATATAGTAGTGTGTATATTTTAATCCCAAACTCCTAATTTATCCCTCCCCCCCTTTCCCCTTTGGTAACCATAGGTTTGTTTTCTACGTCTGTGAGTCTATTTCTAGTTTGTAAATAAGTTCATTTTTATCATTTTAAAAGATTCCACATATAAGCAATACCATACGATATTTGTCTTTTTCTGCCTGGCTTACTTCACTTAGCATGATAATCTCTTGGTCCATCCATGTTGCGTAAATGGCATTATTTCATTCTTCTTTATAGCTGAGTAATATTCTGTTGTGTATATATACATCTTCTTTACCCATTCATCTGTTGTTGGACACTTAGGTTGTTTCCAAGTCTTAGCTATAGTAAATAGTGCTGCCATGAACATTGGGATGCATGTATCTTTTCAAATTATAGTTTTCTCCAAATGTATGTCCAGGAATGGGATCACTGGATCATATAGTGACTCTGTTTTTAGTTTTTAAAGGAACCTCCATACTGTTCTCCATAGTGGCTGTACCAATTTACATTCCCACCAACAGTGTAGGAAAGTTCCTTTTTCTCCACACCCTCTCCACATTTATTATTTGTAGAATTTTTGATCATGGCCATTCTAATTGGTGTGACGTGATACCTCATTTTAGTTTTGATTTGCATTTCTCTAATAATTAGTGATGTTGAGCATATTTTCATGTGCCTGTTCGCTATCTGTATGTCTTCTTTGGAGAAATGTCTGTTTAGATCTTCTGCCCATTTTTTGATTGGGTTGTCTGTTTTTTTGATATTGAGCTGTATGAGCTGTTTGTATATTTTGGAAATTAATCCCTTGTTAGTTGCATAGTTTGCAAATATTTTCTCCCAGTCCGTAGGTTTTCTTTTTTTTTTCATTTTGTTTATGGTTTCCTTTGCTGTGCAAAAGCTTTTAAGTTTAATTAGATCCCATTTGTTTACTTCTGTTTTTATTTCCATTACTCTAGGAGACGGATCTAAAAAAATATTGCTGTGATTTATGTCAAAGAGGGTTCTGCCTACGTTTTCCTAGGATAGAGTATCTGGTCTTACATTTAGGTCTTTAATCCATTTTGAGTTTATTTTTGTATATGGTGTTAGGCAGTGTTCTAATTTCATTCTTTTACGTGTAGCTGTCCGGTTTTCCCAGCATCACTTGTTGAAGAAACTGTCTCTTCTCTATTGTATATTCTTCTCTCCTTTGTTGTAGATTAATTGACCATAAGTGCATGGGTTTATTTCTGGGCTTTCTATCCTATTCCATTGATCTATATGTCTGTTTTTGTGCCAGTACCATACTGTTTTGATGCAACTGCAACTTTACCAAATCCATTGATGAGGTCTAGTAGTTTTCTGGTGGCATCTTTAGGATTTTCTACGTATGGCATCATGTCATCTGCAAACAGTGACAGTTTTACTACTTCTTTTCCAATTTGGATTCATTTTATTTCTTTTTCTTTTCTGATTGCTGTGGCTAGGACTTCTAAAATTATGTTGAATAAAAGTGGTGAGGGCTTCCCTGGTGGCGCAGTGGTTGAGAGTCTGCCTGCTAATGCAGGGGACACGGGTTCGAGCCCTGGTCTGGGAGGATCCCACATGCCGTGGAGCGGCTGGGCCCGTGAGCCACAACTACTGAGCCTGCGCGTCTGGAGCCTGTGCTCCGCAACAAGAGAGGCCACGATAGTGAGAGGCCCGTGCACCGCGATGAAGAGTGGCCCCCGCTTGCCACAACTAGAGAAAGCCCTCCCACAGAAATGAAGACCCAACACAGCCAAAAAAAAAAAAAAAAAAATTAATTAAAAAAAAAAAGAGATGAAAAATCAAGCCAGCAAATAGAAGATATTAAAAAAAAAAAAAAAAGTGGTGAGAGGGGGCATCCTTGTCTTGTTCCTGATCTTAGAGAAAATGTTTTCAGCTTTTCACAATTGTGTATGATGTTAGCTGTTGTTTGTCATAAATGGCCTTTATTATGTTGAGGTATGTTCCCTCTATCTCACTTACTGGAGAGTTTTTATCATAAATGGATATTGAATTTTATCAAAAGCTTTTTTTTGCAGTTTTTTAAAAAGCATCTTTATTGGAGTATAATTGCTTTACAGTGGTGTGTTAGTTTCTGTTGTTTTTGCATCTATTGAGATGATCATATGGTTTTTATTCTTCAATTTGTTAATTGCTGTATCACACTGTTTGATTTATAGATATTAAAAAATACTTGCGGGGCTTCCCTGGTGGCGCAGTGGTTGAGAATCTGCCTGCCAATGCAGGGGACACGGGTTTGAGCCCTGGTCTGGGAAGATCCCACACGCAGAGCGACTAGGCCCGTGAGCCACAATTGCTGAGCCTGTGCGACTGGAGCCTGTGCTCCGCAACAAGAGAGGCTGCGACAGTGAGAGGCCCGCACACTGCGATGAAGAGTGGCCCCCGCTTGCCACAACTAGAGAAAGCCCTTGCACAGAAATGAAGACCCGACACAGCCATAAATAAATAAAAAAAACCCAAAAACCAAAAAACAAAAACTTGCATTCCTGGCATAAATCCCACTTGATCATGGTGTATGATCCTTTTAATGTATTGTTGGAGTCAGTTTGCTAGTATTTTGTTGAGGATTTTTGTATCTATGTTCATCAGTGATACTGACCTGTAATTTTCTTTTTTTTGGTGAAATCTTTGTCTGGTTTTGGTATTAGGCTGATGGTGGCCCCATAGAATGAGTTCAGAAGTGTTCCTTCCTCTGCAGTTTTTTGGAACAGTTTCAGAAGGATAGGTGTTAACTCTTCGATCCACCTGTGAAGCCATCTGGTCCTGGACTTTTGTTTGTTGGGAGTTTTTAAATTGCTGATTCAATTTCAGTACTGGTGACTGGTCTGTTGATATTTGCTATTTCTTCCTGGTTCAGTCTTGGGAGATTGTACTTTTTAAAGAATTTGTCCATTTCCTTTAGGTTGTCCATTTTATTGGTATATAGTTGCCTGTAGTAGTCTCTTATGATCCTTTGTATTTCTGTGGTGTCAGTTGTAACTTCTCCTTTTTCATTTCTGATTTTATTGATTTGGGCTCTCTCTCTTTTTTTCTTGGTGAGTCTGGTTAAAGGTTTATCAATTTTGTTTATCTTTTCAAAGAAGCAGGTTTTAGTTTCATTGATCTTTTCTATTTTTTTAAAAGTTTCATTTATTTCTGCTATGATCTTTATGATTTCTTTCCTTCTAATAACTTTGGGTTTTGTTTGTTCTTCTTTCTCTAGTTGCCTTAGGTGCAAGGCAGCCCTGTCTTAAAAAAGCACTGAGCTCAAGGTGTAGACCCAAGGTGGCTACCCAACCCACCGGGGGCTGCTTATTGAAGTCTCCTCCCAGGATCTTTGTGTTTTGGGATCACCTCACGATTTTAAGCCATAAATCAGAGAATTTATATTTTTGGTCCTTGGTTGCCAGCCATTCCTCCCTCCCCTGCTGACTCCCACCTATCCACCCACTCTCCGCCAATAGAATAAATATATTTGTTTAATAAATGTCCCCGTGGATGAGTGGATGGAGGAAAAGAGAGGAATGGAATGGAATGGAATGAACGAACTTGGAAGCCACAAAGACGTCTGGAAACGCAGAAATTCTCATGAATTGCAAATTTATTGACTGAGGAGGCACTGGGGTTGGGGGGTAGTTGCACAGAAACCAAGGAGGGAAAACTGCAGAACAAGATGCAGCCCCAGAGCTCAATGGCTTCTTCTGGGTAGATGAAGACGTGAAGGATTGAGAAACCTCAGTGCAATATCATGAGAGCGCTAAGCCCATCGGCGCCCACGGAGAACACCTCCAGCTCCTTCGTCTCCGTGGCGTCCAGGGGGTCTTATTTGCTTGGCCAGGTAGGCGTCTGCTTCTGCTGGGTCTGATGGCAGACCGGGAAGCCCTGGCCATCCCCGGAGCCGCCCCCCGAGGAGCCGCCGCCACTGGAGTTCTTCCCACTGGTACCTCCTCCGCAGCCTCCAGAGCCGTCGCTCCCGGAGGAGCCCCCGCCGCCGCTGGAGCCGCCGCCGGAGCTGCCACCGCTCCCGGAGTGCTTGACTTTTCCACCGGAGCCGCCATCGGAACCACCGGAGCCGCCCCCGCCGCCGCTGGAGCCGCCGCCGGAGCTGCCACCGCTCCCGGAGTGCTTGACTTTTCCACCGGAGCCGCCATCGGAACCACCGGAGCCGCCGCCGCCGGAGCTGCCGCCGCCGCCGGAGCTGCCGCCGCCGCCGGAGCTGCCGCCGCCGCCGGAGGTTTTCCCGGAGCCCACTGGGGGTTGGGGGGTGGGCTGCTTTGTTTGGTGAGACATGTTTGGTTTAAGGAGGAACGGAACCCTGGAAGGAAAGCAGAGAGCATCACTGGACCAGCTGCAAGAAGATGTTGCGGCAGAGGCAACTGCATCTACGGCAACGCCCGTCGTCCTCTGAGCAGCGCTGCCTGGGCCAGGCTTGATGCTCTCTCTGACTGGATCGGGAAGAGTGCTCAGCTGGGACTGCTAGGATTAGTGCTTTTAGAAAAAAGTTGTGTTTCCCCTGCGAAAGTCTTTACCAAGTTTTAAACAGCCCACTTAACGGTGCCCATTTCTCTTTCTCTCCCAGCTCTGCTTCTGCCCTCTGCTGTGTGATCTTGGGGCGAATGACCCACACGTTGCCTGTTTCCTCACTTCCTGTAAGATGAGATGGTTTGAGTATTTCACTTCTCAGTTCTCCTCTGATCCCAACACTGAGTCTCTGAGTGCAAATAGAAAATTCCCACAAACCTCCACCTAGGGTGGGGGATTTTATCTATCCCTGGCACAACAGAGGGAGGTTTGTCTGAATGTCAGAGGGCTGTTGTACCCCATTCCTTGCAAAAGAGAATTAGTTCAAACTCTTGGTCTGTTCCACTGACCTCAGCCATGATCTCTGGCCAGTTATCAGAAAAGGCAGGCTCCCCCATGGTCCTGTCTGGAAACAGACGAAGGACCCCCATGGTCCTTTGGACCAGCATCTCTGACCAGAAGATATCAGCTTTGCTTACACCCAAGCTTGGTTGAGGGAACCCTAACTAGCAGAAGACTGTGTCCCAGCACCTCACAAGTCATTTCCCTCTCAGAACATCTTGTGTAAAACAGGCATTGGGTTCCTATGACTCCGAAAATCTTCCCCATCTGCAGCATTCTCTGAATCATTCTTCCTGTTCTCTGAGAATACATTCAGCCTCTCCTCCTTACAGGTTCACAAGTCCCATCCAGCCCATTCACAGGCTGCCTGGGATAATCTCTGCAGAATGCACCTCTGTGCTGGGCACAGGGCATGTCCCTTACAAGGGTGCCAGAGAGACAGGAGATAGTCTTGTTTTTGTGGCATTTACATTCTGGCCAGAAGATCAGAAACACCATCTGCACTGAAGCAGCTCAGCTCTCTTTCCTGTCTGAAGCCCCTCTAAACATGAATGCAGTTGGAAAGGCAGAGGTCCTGTAGGTCCCAAAGGGGAAAGAGGCCTTGCCTACCTGTCCCCTGGTCCTCATAGCCCATGCAGGCCTGAGCAAGGCCAGCTGGGAAGATGAGAGCCAGTAGAACCCACACTTACCCAAAGCACCAGGAAGAGTGAGTGAGGAGAGGAGATGCTGGCTATGTGAGCTGCACTGGAGCTCCTGAGGTTTTATACTCTTGAGTCCTGACTCATCTATTGATCTGGACCAGCCTCTCATGTTTGGCCTCAGTTACGTGATCTATGGCTGTCACCCCACCTCCCTGTGATTGCAGTCACAGGGTGACCCATTCATGAAGATTTTGGCATTCTTGAGATGGGAAGCCTCGTGTGTAACTGGCCCCTTCTCTGATGCAACTGTGAGGCAGGCTGGCCAGCAGGGATGGCCAGCCAGAGTGGATGGCGAACATTGTTTCCAAAACCAATGGCATGGGGTGCATGCCATAACCAGAGGGCTGTGCGTGAGGAATAGGTCTCAGACTCTTCAGGCAGCCTAAGAGAGTCACACTGGAGATCTTAGTCTTTGGTCCAAGGAGTAGGACTTTTCAAATCCCACTGTTTGACTTCTGATCCTATTGCTTGGAACTTCTTAGGATTTTATTTATTTATTTAAAAATTTTTTTATTGGAGTATAGTTGATTTACAATGTTGTATTAGTTTCAGGTGTACAGCAAAGTGACTCTATTATACAAATACATATATCGCCTCTTTTTTTAGATTCTTTTCCCATATAGGCCTTTAAAGAGTATTGAGTAGAGTTCTGGAACTTCTCAGAATTTTAGAGAGATCCTGTTTCTCCTTTGCGAAAATTTTCTCTCCCAGGATTTCATGTGTGCTTCACTGGGACGTTCCTGTTGCTCCCAAGAGAGTGTGTGAGCCCCCAGCACCCAGTTCTGGGTTGTACACCATGGACAGTGCCATAAATAATTGGACACTGGTACCTACTTTGATTTATTCCTGAAGACAGTGAATGTCCCAAAATACTGATCTTCACTACTGACTTTCTTTGCAGAGGAACAAGCTAAAGAGATCAACCATGTGGTCCTTCCCACCATGGCCCTTTGGCTCTGGGTTCCTGTTGTCTTGTGCAGTAACACTGACCTCAGCCTAAGAGGCAGCCTTGGAATGGAATGGACTTGAGATTAGGTGACTGAGTTTGGGTGCTCCCTATGCTACTTGCTAGCTGTGTCACCTGTGTCACCTTGGGCAAAGTCATAGCACCTTACCCAGTGCCTGCACACAGGAGGCACTTAGTAAGCATTTGCTGACTGTTGAATGAACAAAGTTTCTGATGCTCAGTTACCTTGTCTATCAAATAGTAATGGAATGGTAATACCTCTTTCACCAAAGCCACGAGGGAGTCCACAGATGGCTTGAGGCAAGCTCTTATCTAGGAAAATAACTCAAAAATTCCTGGTTGACCCTGGACCAGTAGCTTTAACTCTGTGTATGAAGAGCAGCATTTTTTAAAAAACATATTTATTGGAGTATAATTGCTTTACAATGGTGTGTTAGTTTCTGCTTTATAACAAAGTGCATCAGTTATCCATATACATATGTTCCCATATCTCTTCCCTCTTGCATCTCCCTCCCTCCCACCCTCCCTATCCCACCCCTCTAGGTGGTCACAAACCACCGAGCTGATCTCCCTGTGCTATGTGGCTGCTTCCCACTAGCTACCTATTTTACGTTTGGTAGTGTATATATGTCCATGCCACTCTCTCATTTTGTCACAGCTTACCCTTCCCCCTCCCCATGTCCTCAAGTCCATTCTCTAGTAGGTCTGTGTCTTTACTCCCATCTTACCCCTAGGTTCTTCATGACCTTTTTTTTTTTCTTAGATTCCATATATATGTGTTAGCATACGGTATTTGTTTTTCTCTTTCTGACTTACTTCACTCTATATGACAGACTCTAACTCAATCCACCTCACTACAAATACCTCCATTTCGTTTCTTTTTATGGCTGAGTAATATTCCATTGTATATATGTGCCACACCTTCTTTATCCATTCATCTGTTCATGGGCACTTAGGTTGCTTCCATGTCCTGGTTATTGTAAATAGAGCTGCAATGAACATTTTGGTACATGACTCTTTTTGAATTATGGTTTTCTCAGGGTATATGCCCAGTAGTGGGATTGTTGGGTCGTATGGTAATTCTATTTTTAGTTTTTTAAGGAATCTCCATACTGTTCTCCATAGTGGCTGTATCAATTTACATTCCCACCAAGAGTGCAAGAGTGTTCCCTTTTCTCCACACCCTCTCCAGCATTTATTGTTTCTAGATTTTATGATGATGGCCATTCTGACCGGTGTGAGATGATATCTCATTGTAGTCTTGAGTTGCATTTCTTGAAAAGCAGCATTTTGCCCTCTTCTTTCATCACTGGAACTCAACTGCTATTGTTTCAGATACTACATTTGAAGTTAGTTCCACCCAGCTATGTATTGAAGTGACATACATAATAATAAATAATAATAAATTGATGGTTAATTATGGTGGAGTTTTAATGATCCAAATGATCTGATTAGACTGTGGCCTTCAGACACTTGTGGAACTAGTTTTAGTTTGGACAGCATGAACCAAGGTGAACCCAGGAGGAACCCAGGTGCTCGCCTTCTGAGAGAATAGCCAGGAGGGAGAGGCCAGCATGTTTCAACTTGAAGCTGAGGCACCATGCAGATTTTGGAGGGAAACAGGCTCCAACTAGATGATTGTCATGGGTATAACAAAGAACAGTTTTATTTAGCTGGGTTCACTGGAGAAGTGGAGAAGATGTGGACCATGGTTCCCACACTAATCCCACACTAATGTTGGCCCATTACTGTGTGTACCCTAGTCCTTAGGAAAATGTAAGTAAAAGGATGTCAGCAGAGTGTTCATGAGAAAGAAAGTCTAATTCTGAAGTCACAGCCCTCCTACCTTTTTTGGGTGTGTGTTAAAACTTCATTTCTTTTAAAAGTGATGCTGACAAGATGTTGTAGTCGTTTCTTTCATGTCCCTACTTGTCAAAATGAGAATTTGGCTATCATATAATTTGGTTATCACATTTTTTTTGAGGGAGATGTGTTACTTCTCTATGAAATGCCAAAGTTTGGGAACCTCAAGGGCAGGTGACTCTGAAGAGCTAATAATCTTGAAATTGCCCATATTGGTTTGGAGGACTCATGTTCTTATAAGAAAGATATGATATATTCTTTCTTTCTATCAGACTTAATATCCTAATGCTTTATTCATTAATCCAGCCAACACCAGTGTACTGGGAAGTTTGCTAAGGATTATGGAGGAGAGTTTTCAGAGCTGTATATGGATCTCCCTGGTAGATTTGGGGGAGGGGTACTCCTTGCCTACCTCTGCCACCCTATATGACATTTAATAAGGAAAATCTTCTAGCTAGTGCATCTACTTTGTTAACATATAGAAGAGGCTGATGCAACATGGTATTGACAGCAGTGCTCGATCTTGTGGCTCTGAGTTAGCCTTGCCTGAGGTGTGAGTATGTGAACCTCGTTCTCCATTTTATCCCTCTCGTCCAGAAGTAGGGGGATATCTGTGTGAACAGTGGTTGATGATCACGTATTATCATATCAATGAGGAAATGATGAAAGTCTTTAGAATTATGACACTTAGGTATTTGGAGTTTTGCACGCCTTGGCATGTCAGATTTCTAAGACTTTTAGCCTTTAGATTCTTAAACTTGCATGTGTGCTTGCTAGCTCGTTGGAGTTCAGCAGCCTCACAAATTAGGTCATAGTTCTTGCCTATACCTGTATCCTTAGAGGGGAGGGCCCACAAAGCAAATCTTTCACAACTTGGCATTAGTAGGTATGCAGGAAATCTTGATGGAGAAGTGAAGGGAATTCTTGAGACCCATTGACTAACAGCCCTGTAGGAGGTAGGACCTGGTCCCTGTCCCCAGGCAATCCCCAGTGTGAGGGGAGATCACAGCTCTTGAACTGGGGGAGCCCCCAATCTGATAGAAACCCGTTCATCATAGTCTTTAAGTACCTAAAGTTTCACACATGCATTCTCATGACTGAGTACTGACAACCTACCTAACTGAGGGAAAAAGGGCAATGGATGGTTTTTAAAGAATAAAATGGACACAGGGCAGGGGTTTGTGAGCATTGGCAGGGCAGGTATAGAGCTTGCAAGCCCTTGGTGTCGTTTATATTCAATGGGAAAAGTTTTCTCTTAGAGTCGCGGCCCAGGAGGTGTCTCAGAGCCCCGGGCACCCCCTGGGCTGCCATTTGCCTTCTCTCTCCAGCTCTCCTGGGTCAGCAGTCTCTGATTGTTACTTAGAGGTCTGGGAGAAGGACAGCTCTACGGTGACTCCCAGCTGCTGGAATTCCTTCTCCAGGAAGCTTCCCTGGGTTCATCCCAACCACCGGTTCCATCTTTCTCGCCAATTTCCCTTTCCAAGGCCTTAAGGAATGATTGTACTGTTACAGCCTGCTAATGACACAACCAGCAGCCTTGTCCCCTTTATCAAATTACAACAGACAAACCTTGAGACCAGGGTCCCCTTTAGTTCTTTAGTCTGCATCTTACGGTTTAAAGAGTTTATAGTTCCCTGGGGCCTTCTCAGGACATGTTGACTCTTGAGATGAGTCTCTTTTGTGTGCTCCTGGAGCTCATCCTTGCAGGGAGGAGGAGGACCACAGTTGAGTTGTTCCGCATTCCCGAAGAGCTTATAGCTGCTTGCGGGGTGAGCTGTGCTCCTAGGGACTTCTTGTCTGGACAGACGCGGGTTTATAGACCACTGTCATTTACATGTCTTGTTTATTTCTCACAATGGTCCTGTGTGCTTGGGGATATGTTATTTTCATTTCCCAGGTGAGGAAGCAGCTCACAGAGGCCAACACAATTGCTCAAATTCCCAAAGCCAGGATTTGGACTCCTCAGTTCTTTTGATTCTAAATCTTGTGTTCTTTCCAAGCACTACATACCTCTTCTTTTTGGATCAATATGGGCAGAATTAAGGGATAACTCCCCCAGTCAGGCTCAGGTTTGTGCCTTCTGGGAGGCAGGGGACAGAGGTTGCTCTCAGCAATGGCGCTTCCAGCTCCTCAGGGACACTTGTATGCATTGGTGGACGGCAGGAGCTGGGAGGACAGTAGAGATCATCCAATCAGCTTCTGTCATTTGTAGAGGTAGATGACAAACCCAAAGTCCAGAGAAGTTAACCTACTTCCCAAGGCCACACAGCAGGGCCAAGACTAGAACCTGGGTCTCTGGCATCCCAGCTCAGTACTCCTACTGCAGATCCAGGTTGGGAGTTTCTGCTTTCTCCTGATAAAAGTACCTCCAGGTGTTGGCAGTGAGACCAGAGAGTCGTTAAAACGACAGTAAAAGTATTTCAGAGCTGAGTAGACATGCTCAAGGAAGCTGCTGGGCCTGGGCATTTTAGCCTCTGGGCCTGGAAGTTAACTACTGATGTCATGAGGTCCTTTCACAGGTGGGCAGCTGCTTTGTAGCGTGAGGGCTCAGGGCCTACTTCCTCGGCTCACACATAAACTTTATTAGCAGGGAGGAGCAGTGAGCAGCATTTGTGGGCCCCAGCCCTGCTCTGAGATAGGCAATGACACTTGATCCTTCTCAGAACTTTTGTGCATGGTGGTAGTTGGAGGTCCAAGAATGCTGGCTCCTTGACCACCCTCTCCACTGATATCTGTGGGTGGATAATCCAGGTTGTTTTAGCAGAATCCCAAGTCAAAAAGAATCTGGAAGTCAACATGACACAGAGGAAAAAGCAAAAGCATTTCAAATCCATAGCCTTGTACGCTCTTTGGCCTAAAGCTTTAACTGCAGTTTTTCAGGTGTGTGCTGCTTTAGGTGACTGCGCCAATGCACTTCGTTCTTGGGGGTTAATGAAAAGCAAGGCAAGGTAAGTGCTCTCTTCACTTTGGTTTTGAATCCTATTTGGTACCTATGTGCTACTTTCAGGAATTGCCTGGGTTGCAGTGGGCTTTGTGTGTGACTTCTCTCTTACCCACAAACTATTCATAGGATTTACTACTGAATATCAGAATCTGGATCCAGTCTCTGAATTGACCAGTAAACCTTGTTCTTCAGACTTGCTGGTTACTCTTAAATTTTACTCATTCTTCCAACCATACTCTTTATTTCATAGCTGAACCTGTTGAAATTAGGTGGATGACTTGGGGCAAATTTTCCCACTGCCTAAAGAGTGGAAATGATCACAGTTTGGTTGGTGGGTCTCTAGTGACTTCTTTGTTTGGTTCCATCCATGTGCTCAGGGAATCCCAAGGTGAGAGACTATGAACCATTGTTCACATCTATGTAGGTTCCCAGGGCCTTTCCTTCTGGGCTACGAGCACCATCCAGGCAAGATGGGATCCTCCTAAACCTCCAAATCCCCATCTAACTCAGGGCTGGGCCTCAGCCTGAATATTTGATAAATATTTGTTGATCAGCCAAGGAGGTGATCCCAGGGCATATATAACTTGATTTATTTTTCCATGGAAAGTAGTTTATCTAAATTGGCCATGGCAAACTGCTCTCCCTTGCCATCCCCCATCTTCCATCCAAGGCACCTGATTCTCCCATTGTTTCTTGTTTCTTATTTTTCAGAATATGCCTTGGATCATGAATTCCAGAGATCTTGACCACCTATGGTCCAGTGGTAGCTTTTTGGCTGGGCCTGAAGCAGCTCCAGGAGAGCTGTGAGGTTTGCCAGTTTCTGATCTGTTCTGAAGGGTAGGGATCAGAATCTTTTCCGAGGGGTCAGGGAGGACCTGTGCTCTAAACTTGGACCAACTGCCAATGACCTGTGAGTTTGGGCAAGGCACTGTTCCTCCAGACCTCTGTTTCTTCACCCATAAGGTCAATCTGACTTACTCCTGTCCTGGTTTCCTTTTGCCCCCCCCCCCCCACCCCCACGCTCCATTCCCAGAGCCCCTCTCTGGACAGAGAGGAGGGAAAGATGAGGGGCGTCAGAGGCAGTGATAGGGAAAAACCTAGATGGAATGACAAGAATCATGGGTCTCTTGGAAAAGAGCATAGAAACTCTCATATCTCCCTGGGTGCCAGCCTCAGGCTCAAATCAGAGGCATTTTGGGAACTTCCCCGCCCAAGAGCCTTTCCCCACCTGAGCTGACTGTGGAGGAAGAGGGAGGAGTACAGCAGGAGGGCAGGGTGAGGAAAGTTGGCCTGCATTATGAGTAACCTTTGCAGCTTATCATTACCCAGGGTGGGTATAATTGCACGGAATTAAGAAGGGCATGTGGACAGCCTGTGTTGCTTTAGATCCTCCTGCAATTAATATCTATCCGTTTGAGTCTTAGAGGAGGGATTAATTGGCTCCTGAACTATCCTTGGCAGTGAATCCCCTGGTGGTGGACCTGGCCTTACTACCCTCTAGTGAGTCATTCTGCTGTAAAATGCAAAGAAAAAGAAAAAAGTAGCCTCACTACAAATAATTTGAAAAACAAAGCAAAGAAAAGCAGTCACCTATAATTCCAGTATTCAAATACAACTGGTGTTAAAGTTTTGGTGAGTATTTTATCTTGCTCTTTTTTCTTTTCATTTATCCTTCTCTTTCATATAAATTCTCAGGTTTGGGTGCTGATTTTCCATATGACTTTGTCATCATGCACATACCCCCTTGTCCCTCCATGGTCTCTTAACCACTAGTTTTAGTCTCTGTGCTCCACTGCCCATTCTGAGTCTTACCACTTAGACCTTCCAGCTGTGCTGGAACCTCTGTGCCCTCAAGACCTCATTAGTGAATTTCTTTGGGTCTTGGTTGTCTCCCTGATGGACTGCTGGCTGGGACTTTATATGCAGGATGGCTGCACAGTAGTGGAGGAGAAAGTTTTTGTTACGTGAGGACACCCCCCTCAACCTTTACTTCTCGTCTCTCCTGACTCTCCTTGTGCAGGATCTAGTGCCTCAGTTCCCCTAGACTCTGTCTAACTTCACAATACCATTGTTTTCCTCCAGATGTTTTCATCTTGTCTCCTTCAATGCCATCTTCTCTTCACAGACTTTTGGGCCACCATTCCCTTGGGAATGTGTGTTTGGAAGCAACATCTTTTCATTTGTGTGTGAGAGGGTTTGCAGAAGGGGCAGAGAAGGAGTACACAGTTTAGTTGGGCATTTGGAAAAGAAGTCACTCAAGATGCTTGAGTGTAATGGGAGCTGAGTGCCCGAGGGGCAAGGGGACGTGGAGAAAAGAAGTGGTTGGAAAATTTTTCTTGAAAGAGGTAAGTTTTGAGTTAGGATTGGGAAACAGTGAAAACTGTAGATAGGTTTCTCCAGATTTAGGCTTTGGCTCTGGCACTGCCTTCACATGTATGTGTATGTGTATACATGGGATGTGTGTACATATGTGTATGTCTATGTGTGTTTATGCATGTGATGTGTGTACATAAGTCCGTGTATGTGTGCATGTGTCTGTCTCCTCTCCTCATGCCCGACTCTTTCTTGGAGAACCTGTTCCCTCTCTCCTGGGAAGGCAGACAGGATTGTGGGCACTCCTCCCTGGCCCTGGGATTGCTCTCAACCCTCACTTGTCAGCCAGCCCTTGGTGTCCACAACAACTGTATTGTCTGTGGAACTGACCCACATCATTCATCATGACCTGTGTCTCTAGCCATGGCAGTGGATTTGCCCTAGTATGTCATTCTTCTGCTAAAAATCTTCAGTGTCCCCACATCAGGATGAAGCCCAGATTTCTTAGTTCAAAGGGCCTTTTGTGGGTCAGTTTCTGCCCACCTCTGACTATTGCCCTAGAGAGGCATTTTGCTCCAGACAAACTCAATGACCTCCTCCCCTGCTGAGCCAGGCTGTGTTTAATGCCTTTGTGTTTTTTTCTGTGCTTTCCCCTGCATCTGTGAATGCCCCCTTTCCTCCATTTGTCAAACTTTTATTTTCCTTTCAACACTCTGTCAGACATCACCCCTCCAGGAAAACTTCCCCGGCACCCCAGTCTGATGGAGAGAGCACTTCACTTGCAGGACAGTCATCCTGTCTCCCACTAGACTGAGGTCTCCTTGGAGGGGGTGTCAGGTCTTGTTCACTGTCCTGTACCTCAAGCATTCAGCACAATGCCTGGCACAGCCCACAGCGAATGCATGTAGAATGGACGGATGAATGAATGAACTGCTTCCCATCTGCCCACTCCTGGAATTGTCAGTGGCCTGGATAGTAGTTGTTTTAGCCTGGGTGGGGAGGGTATTAATTCTTCGTCCTATTTTCACCTCCCCAACAAGATTGTTTGCTCCTGGAGGGTAGGGATGGCACTGTAGCTCTTAGTAAACCTGGAGCCCATGGACACATCAGGCCCTGAGTCAGTGTTTATTGAAAAGAGAAGAAAAAAAAGAAAGAATGAAGTAGAGAATGGAGGGAAGGAGAGAGAGAAGGAACCGAAGGATTGTTTCAGGATTTATAACAATGCTGGTTTGAGTCTGGTCAGAATGTCTTTCTCTCCCTACCCAAGTCTGGGTTCTCTGATCTAATTCTGGCAATTCCAGGAAATTATAAGGCCTGTTTGGCCCACAAAGATGGAGAGAATTCAGATTATATTTTTAGAAGTTTTAGGGCTTCCCTGGTGGTGCAGTGGTTAGGAATCCGCCTGCCAATGCAGGGAACACGGGTTCAGTCCCTGGTTGGGGAAGATCCCACATGCCGCGGAGCTACTAAGCCCGTGCGCCACAACTACTGAGCCTGTGCGCCTAGAGCCCGTGCTCTGCAACAAGTGAAATCACCGCAATGAGAAGCCCACTCACCGCAACAAAGAGTAGCCCCCGCTCACCGCAACTAGAGAAAGCCTGCGCGCAGCCATGAAGACCCAATGCAGCCAAAAATAAATAAAATAAATAAATTAAAAAAAAAAAGAAGTTTTAAAGTGGATGTCAGAACAGGCTTTTGAATTATTGATGTGATTTCACTATCAACATGATTACTACATATTGACCTACTAATTGTTAATATCTGATTAAATTATTCATGTATTTAATTGCTCTCTATGATTCATTAGGACAATTTACTCCTCATAATCCCCACTGTATCTTATATAGATTACAGAAGAGTTATATAAAGTGAGGTGTGTTTGCTACTGGTGAATCACATACCCTCCTTATTTTAATAGCTATGCACTACTTTTTTTCCTGTTAGGAAAATATTGAAGTTTGTGCTAGACTGTGTGTTTGGATCCTGAGTTCTTTCCTTACTAGTCTTGGAATTTGGGGCAAGTCACTTGACCTTACCTTAAAACAAGGTATAAAATAATACCAACCTCACAATTATTGGGTTAGCATATGAGAAAACCAAATTCCAACCCTGGACAATGAATGAACATTTTTATTTTTAAATTTAAAAAAAAATAAAAATTTTTTTTATTGGAGTATAATTGATTTACAATGCTGTGTTATTTTCAGGTGGACAGCAAAGTGAATCTGTTATACATATGCATATATCCACTCTTTTTTTAAGATTCTTTTCCCATATAGGTCATTACAGAGTATTGAGTAGAGTTCCCTTGCACTTTTATTTTTTTAAATTAAAATTTTTTTCTTAAATCTTTATATAATACCTAGTATTTTATATAAATCTATAGGGGATTCTTTCATTCACAGCTAGACATATATCTCCAGTTTCTGAATTTCAATGTCCCTGCAGTCAATGCTACATTCCACTTGGAATTATCTTCCTCCAGGAAATATGAGAATGAACATTTTTAATTGGGAGAAAGGATTAGGAAATGCAATCTGGGAATATAAACCGCTCGTTTGAGCACTTGTGAAGGAAGAGCAAAAGAGAAGAGATACTTTCCCCGCCCCCATCCCTCCCTTTTAAAAAAAACAATGAACTGTTTATATTTTAAGACTGTGGAAAGAGGTAGAAAATATTTATTACACAGGTGTAAATATATAACTGGGTGATAATTTGCAAAGAGAGTGAAGAAAATACTATTCAAATGTTACTTCTGACTTTCAAAAAGATCTTAATGAGCTTAATATTTTCACTCATTTGCTAATTTGGATAGATTGTCAAAGTAAAATTTTATTTTAATCATCTCTTCATGCCTTGAATAGAATGCAAAGGTGATATTATCATAACATTTGATATATTTTCCAGAACTGTTTATAGCTATGTGCTACTTTTAATGTGTATTAGAACAAACACCTCCGATTTATGACTTTTATGGATATTATTGCTTAGGATGAGGAAAAAGAAAGTGCTATACGGTCATACACCTTTTCAAATAAATTTGGCTAAGTAAACAGTGACTTGACTTAGAGAAAAGTATTAATAATACAGATGATGCATGGATATGGGAAAATGTATGAAGGAGGTCCGTGAATTATTAAGGTTTTGGAAACCCTAGATTATAACATGGACCCTGTTATCTCCATTTGGGGGGTTCCAAACGTCCTCCTGGGTTACACAGACTGTGCTGTAGGAGTCCTGCCCCCATGTTCAGTTAAGGGCAGGAGGAAGGGTCAGAAGTGTGAGGGCAGGTCCACCTCTCTCCCTGCTGAAGCAGATCCCTGGACCTGAGGGAGATGCAGACTCAGGAGGGGCTGTCTTGGAGGCAAGCCAGAGACACACCGTGAAGTAGGCTGCGTGTCCTCTGAGCCCCTAGTCCTACTGTTAGTGCCCCAGCCTCTTCCTTTCTGCCTCCAACTCATTCTTGAAAATGATCCCTGGGTTGTGAGGAGACTCTGGGGACTGTGAGGAGATGTGAGGCAGCAGACCGGTTTTATCACTCGCTAGCCGTGGGGCCACACGTATTGTGACTGAACCTTTCTGAGCCTATGTCCTTGTGTGAAAATGAGTTTGATTTGCCTATGTTTTGAGGGTGTTGTGGGGATTAAACAAGACCTACTATTTGGAAAAGCTATTGGAAAATGGTAGGTGTTTGATTAAATGCTGAATTCAAGGAAAGATTGTACAATTCATTTAAATCAGAGTGTAGACATTCGATAGTAATTCAAAGTGGGTCTTCATGGGGGGCACGCAGTTTATTAGGGTCAGAATTATAGTAGAAAGGTTGAAGCTCTTACAGTGAAATGTCAGGTGTCATTGAGGGGATGAGAGTGGAAAAGTGAACAGGGGAAATCTTTCAGGGACAGATTTTCTCCAGTGGGTTTGCCTTCCCTACGGTCCATGTTGGATTGGAGGTCTGACTAGCCTGTCCCTTTGTCCAGTTCTCTCCCATGTTCTTCTCTGAGTCACTCATTCAGTACTTAACACTATTATTTCCAATCATAGCAACTACTGTTTGTTGAGCACATACTGTGTGACAAACGCTATGCTGAATACTCTAGTGTTTCTTAATTTAAACCTCACCACACCCCGGGGACTATTATCCACATTCTACAGATGACTAAGGTGAAGTCTGAGGAGCACCACTACATGACAGACACTGGGCTAAGTACGGGAGGTTCAATGATGAGTAAGTTTCAGTTCTACTCTCAAGGAGTTCTTAGTCCAGCAAGGGAGACAGACATTAACACATAATGTAAAACATAATGTGCCCAAGGTCACACACTCAAAAGTAACTGAGCCAGGATTATAGGCAGGTCTGTCTGACTCCAAAGCCCAAGCTTTTCAGACTCTGCCATCCTGTGTGATACAATTCTGTATCAACATCAGCATCAGCTAATATTTTCTGAGAGTTGTCCAGTTGTCACATATTACTCTAAACAGGGACAAAACACATATACACAGATCCCCTTCCAGGCCGAGATCTCCAAGGAACCCAGATAATAAGGACCCTTAGAAGCTGGAACTCAAGCAGACTTATTAAGCTTCCATGATAGAATGGGGGGACTATTGTGGCTCCCTTCAGCAGGGGATGTCCAGGCTTTGGGACCCCAAGTCATCCTTGCTTTGGGTTGGTTGGAAAAGAGATTCTTAGCCAAGTCAGATATTACCCATTCCATGAAGCCTCTTCTAACGCTATGTGCCCCCTTTCTGAACCCCTAAAATATTCTGAGCTTATTATTATTATTTTAAAAATCACTTTCCATATTGTGTTTACATTATGTGTTAATGTCTGTCTCCTTTGCTGGACTAAGAACTCCTTGAGGGTAGAACTGAAACTTACTGATCACTGAACCTCCAGTACTTACCCCAGTGTCTGTCATGTAGTGGTGCCCTGTAAAGGTGGGTTAAACAAAATAAGGGGAAACATCATAACCAAGGTGATTGTACCTAATAGGGAACAGATAATCAGACTTTTGAGAGAATAAGAGGAAGAATAAAAAGAAAGAGTAATAATTTTAGGAGATGCTTGGAATTTGTGGCCCTAGGAGGATGTTATTATTCATTGGAAGATGAGTTTGTCCTGGTGAGTAGGTCATCCAGCTCTGGTTGGGAGCCCTTAGTGGCACCACTACCATCAACATCATTATCATCACCACTTAAAACTTGGCTACAGACAAGAGATATTGATGCCACACTTCATCCCAAGCCTTGCTCAGAAGTATCAGATCTTGGAAACCCAATTAAATCCAGAGGAAGGCACCAGAAAGAGGCGAGAGCAGGGTGACATGAATTGCTGTTCCTTATGCCTAAACCCCCAATGAATCAAATGTGAGACAATTAAGTTGCCTCAGATGGAATTAACCTGGTTCAAGTCCAACTTAATTGTTGTCTTTGCTGGAATGAGTCTCAGCAATGCCAGTGAGTTCCAGAGATGCCATGGCTGTTGTGGTTGCTCTGTTTGGACAGGCTGCTACAGGCACAGTGATTTGTTTTTCTTTAAAATATATTGTTTCTGATTTCCAAGCCTAATTGCTCACCTTGCTATCTGTGGCAGAACAGTCCGAGTGCCCCTCTGCAGGGCTCAGTGTCTGTGGGGGTGTTGGACAGGTGTGGCTAGCAGGGCCTGGCCACCACCACTGGAACATGGCCTCGCACTCCTTCTTGTTGACTTCTCCACATGGGAAATGACAACTAGCAGGACCAGGCTTTCACAGGTCTGGCCAAGGTTTGCCCAGGGTGGGTTAAGAGAGACTCTAAAGGCCTACCTTGGCAGACTTACCTTATTCTCTTCCCATTCTTCTTTCTCTCAGAAGCACACAGGAAATTGCCATCATGGACAAACACAAAATGGAATAGACATGGGAAGCTGAGATCCAGAACAAACTGCTGTGGCTGGGGAGAGGTGAGGAAAGTCCTAGAGACCACCCTGCCTGGGAAGTATCATCCTATTTGCTCCTCTCATTCTGGCTCATGTACCCTTCCCTCTGCTTATCCTGGCCAAAGGCAGCAGCAGAAATGGGGGAGGGGCTTTGGTCTTAGTAGACAGGTAATCAGCCCTACATCTAGAGTTGCTTTTTGCAATGTGCCTAGTTTCAGTTCAACACCCTTATTTTCATGATCTCCAGCCCCACTGCCACCATGTCTACATTGCCATTCCTTTCAATACTACATCAAATGCCAAATACTATGTTATCATCTGCTACAACAGCATCGTCATTACCCCACTACTACCACTGCAACCTCTGCTCATTCTCACCATCACCACTACCACCTCCACCAGCTCTATCACTTCTATCACCTTCACCACTACCATGAACACCAGCACAATTATTAGCACTACCACTGCCATCTCCACTAATTCTCACCATCACTACCATCTCTGCCACCTCTATCACCTTCATCATACCCACTGTCACCACCTCCACTGCCACCACCACGATCACATCTACCACCTTTAGCACTACTACCACTGTCATCACCACCAGCACCTCCACTACCATCATTACCACCACTACTGTTACCACAATTCATTCTCTTCTTACCACCACTGCCACCACCAACACTACTGCTTCTCATTCTCACCAGCACCATGACTAGCATGGAGAACAAAAGACTTAGGGCTTGCTGAAGAGCCATCTTCAAAGGATTAAAAGGCTACAGAAGAATAAAGTTCTTAGTAGGGGCAAAGAAGCTAGAGTTGGAAAAATGGACAGAATTAAAGGAATTATAGTGACATTTAGGTAAATGTAAGCAATGTTTTTCATGGACCTAGGGGAGACAAGAGAGGTGAGAAATTTGAAGATAAAATCTGGAATTTGATGAGTAATTTGGAGCATGTTGAGTTTACTTACCTAAGGTGACGACCAGTCACTCACTGATGTTTGGATCCCTGCTATAGAATACCTTAAGAGTGGCAATCTAAGGTATATATCTTCAACTGTTTTAGTATTTGGGAGGTGATTTAATCCTGAAGCATCTGGTTTCTTCTGGCTATTTTTATAAGTTTCTGATTATTCCACAATACTGGAATGCATTATCTTTTAAAAATTTAAGACACTTTAGATCAGGGTGATATTCTTCCTGGTCATCCCTCCCAATCCTTGTTCCTAAATCCATGTTGCCTTTGCACAGGCAACCAGTATTATAATTTGGTATGCTTTTTTTGGTAGATCATTTTCTTGCCATTATGTACATATTTAGAAACAATATAGTAGTATATGTACATTTTACATGAATACCATGTGTCTTATGTGTCTTTCTGCCCCTTATTTTTTTTTTTCCCACTCAACAATAGATTAGTGCAATTGTTAAGAGGATGAAAACTGGAGCCAGACTGCCTGGCTTCAGTTCACAGCTTTGTCACTTGCTATTTGCATGATCTAAATTATTAAACTCCCCTAGTCTCCAGTTTCCCCCTTTGTTAACTGGGACTATAGCATACCTATACCCATACAGTTCTTGTGAGGATTAAATGAGTTAATTTACGTAAGCACTTAGAACAGTGCCTCAACCATACTGTTGACAGGTATAAAGTCATATGATTGCTTGCCGGTATTCCTTAGTAATTTATAGGTTGGATCTGCCACAGTCTATTTAACCATTCCTAAATGGATGGACATAGAGATTACTCCAGTTTTCGTGATTGCAAACATGGCTTCCATGCATGTTTTCATATATGCCTACTTATACACATGAATGATAGTTTCTCAAAGGTAGAGAAGTCAAATTGCTGCATTTATCATTTTATTTTATTTTATTTTTAACATCTTTATTGGAGTTTAATTGCGTTACAATGGTGTGTTAGTTTCTGCTTTATAACAAAGTGAATCAGCTATACATATACATATATCCCCATATCTCCTCCCTGTTGCGTGCATTTGTCATTTTAAAGGCTTTATTAGAAAAACATAATTATAATGAGTTGATAGCTGCCTCCTGTTCCCCCCACCTGTTGGTTTTAGTTCTCCTCCCTTTGACAGCCTGAGCCACACTGCAGCGCTGAAGTGATAGACCCCAGTGGTTAGGACTAATAACCTCAGGTTCAGATTAACTTTGGGGGTGGGGTGGGGTCACATTTTTGGGAGGCATACTAAATATTTATGTATAATAACTCATTTAATCATTATGATGCAGGTACCCTGACTATCCCCATTTTACCCCTGAGGAAATGGAGGCAAAAACAAGCAATGCCATTACTCTGGGTTGAACAACTATAAGTGGTAGATCCTTTATACAGGTATGAATGTTGAGTCCTTAGTCCATGTAAACGTCTTAGTATTCTGCTCAGCACATAGAAAACATTCAGTAAGCGTTAGCATTATTCTAGGGTTGATTGGTATATTATTAGGGCTCCAGAATTATTATTTACTGTTACCCTTACTGTCCTCAGATTGTGATGGAGCTCATCTCTGGGGCATTTCTTTCATTTGTCTTAACAAAATGATAGGAAATTGTGGTTTCAAGCCTTGGCTGACCAATCTCTCTGATTCTACTCTATAGCCACAGACCACATACTTACCCTTGGAGGGCACCTGCTGAAATTAACACCCTCTGCTCTGTGTTTGCCCACAAAGAAGATAAATGCAAATATAGTTAAATGCAAATGTGGGTACATATAAAATCTCATTGCTGGTGGATGGGGAGTTGACTTATGCTGGATGCCCAGGAAAGAGATGAATGAGGGGAACACTGTACCTGGGACTTGAGGAGAGGTCAGCTGGTTTGAGATGTCAGAGTAGAGGTGGACTAGAAAAGGACTTTCCTTCTGACCCAGAAAATTGTGCTGAACCAAGAAGGAAATGGCATTCACTCTCTCATTGAACATTTACTCTGGAGTAGAATACGGAGATACAGAGATGTAGAAGACACAGCCCCTCCAGGAGCTCGCATGGAAGCACGGAAGACAGATGCGTAGATGAATGATTGCAGTACAGGGTGATACACAAGGACACCCTCTAGAGGCTGCACTAGAGGCGCATAGAGTGGTGGGGTCTTCCTAGAGCTCAGATCCTTCAGAATACGTCAGAGGGACAAAAGAGTGGAGGAGGAATTCAAGACAGAGGGAAGGGCATGTGCAAAGGTGTGGGTGTAAGACAGCAGGGCACGTGCAAGTCATCCTGGGTTTGGAAGGACGGCGCGATGGCGCATGCGCAGAGTGAAGGGTGAGGCACCACTGGGTTGCATCACAGAGGGGGCTGAAAGCCATGTAGAGGAGAATTGACTTTTATCTTAATTTTATTAGCGAAGTTATTTCTTCAAATATTGGCATCCAGAGGAAAAGCTGAGTTGCCTGGAGGTGGGAGCGGGCTTGCTGGAGAGAAAGCACAGGGGGAAAAGTTGCAGGCAGGGGCTGGCAGTGGCCCCGGAAAATGTTAGAAGGTGGACCTTGCCATGATGACCGCGTTTGACTGGCTCCCTTGTCACGTGGAACAAACAAATAAATTGTTGAAAACCTTTGCCCTGACCAGTAGTCACAGAGTTCTTTCATTTAATCTTTTCTTAAAGAATAATTTTATTTATTTATTTATTGGGCTGTGTTGGGTCTTCGTTACTGTGTGCGGACTTTCTCCAGTTGCAGTGAGCAGGGGCTACTCTTCATTGCGGTGCGCGGGCTTCTCATTGCAATGGTTTCTCTTGCTGCAGAGCATGGACCCCAGAGTGTGTGGGCTTCAGTAGTTGTGGCTCGTGGGCTCTAGAGCGCAGGCTCAGTAGTTGTGGTGCACAGGCTTAGCTGCTCCGCGGCATGTGGGATCTTCCCAGATCAGGGCTTGAACCCATGTCCCCTGCACTGGCAGGTGGATTCTTAACCACTGCGCCATCAGGGAAGCCCTTATTTAATCTTTAAATTAGCTTGTGATTTTGGCGTTGTTGTTACGACCATGGGGCAGCTGAGTAAATGCAGGCTCAGCAAGGCTGAGGAAGTTGCTTCAAACCACACAAGTGTGTGAGTGCTAGAGTGTTCATTTGGAGCCCTGCACCATCCAGGGCTCCCTGGCTGTCCTCAGAGGCCAGGAGAAGTGAGCGCAGAGTTTATTATGCCGCATTCTCCGATGGAGCGTCACTTTATGTAGCTGTGGGGGGCAGTTATGCCTGGGGACGACTAGTTCTGTGGTAAAACGGCCCCATGGGGCCCCATTTGGTGTCCGAGGCGATGACCAGATGCCCTGCTAAGGAGGAGGGGTGTGGGGAGACCCAGAAATCCTGCATAGCCTCTAGGCGGTTCCCCTTCTCCCCAGGGTCGAGGCAGCAGGTGAGACCTCCAGAGTTTGCAGGAGGAAGAGGGGCCTGTGGCTTTCATCACAAGGGAAAGGCTAGATCGGCATAACTCCATCACCCCTTCTGCAAAAGCTTCTCCCAGGACATGCTGACTCTGCCAACAAAGCTCAGAAGGTCAGTTTGGCAACCTGGCCCCTCAGGTGCTGCCTTTCCTCTGCAAAGTTTCCGCAACAAGAAATAGGGATTTCTTAACCGCTCAGCTGTAATAATGAATGGGCGGAGGGGGCACTGGTGAACTGGGGTACAGCCTCACCACACCCTGCAAGGTTTCCTGCGCATCAGGAAACCCTGGGTCTCGGGAACTTGGCAGGCTGCTCCACCTCTGACTTGAGGAAAGGGGGATGCCTTCCATATTTAATTTCTTTGGTTCTTCAGATACTTTCATTTTCCTCATACAATGTGTCAGCCATCTCGACAAGGGTTTTACAAGCAAGACCTGATTTTATCTCCACAATAACCTAGAGGAGTGGGTACTGATGCCTCCATCTAACAGATGAGAATGTGATGCACATTGCCATTAATTTCCGTTTGATGCTGTATCCATTGCCATTCAGTGGACACAGACAGGTGCTGTTCCGGATGCTGGGGAGACAGCAGAGAACATGGCCACAGGGGCTTGATTACAGTGGCACCAGGCAGGCTGCCCCCAGGATGGAAAGAGATAGTGGACATGAATGTGTTTGATAGACCAAAAAGTGCCACAAGCCTCTAGGGGACATCCTGGCAGGAATCAAGGCTCAGCACACTGTGAAAGCTGGATAACACTGTGGATCAGAAAGCTTAGGGGACCTGTCACTTGTGACTGCCCCACCACACCACTTCAGCTGGGCTGCTCGTGGTCTTGGCCTGCAAGGTTCTAGGGGTCAGACAGAGCACTGTACTGGTTGCCCAACTTTCACAAGCTATGAGGGGACCCCCCCCCCATATTCCAGCTCCTTCCACCGTGCCTGCCTGGGGCCAGGAGGATGATCAGCAGACAAAGACCAGGTGATTGTCCTGCTCCCGTCCACTCGCTCCTGAATCCCTGTTCCCTGGCCTTGTGCTTGAGGGTCTGAGAAGCACAAGCACATGGAGGAAGCTGGAGAGGCTTCGTGAATTAACTCTGAATTCACTAATTTGTGTTTGTGACCTGTCATCTCCTGGTCCTTCAAAGGCCTCAGTCAAGGATCATTTATTGTATTGTATTTTGTTCATTTGTTTCTTAATGTACTGTTCTCCAACCCAGGACAGGGGGTACCTGTGTTACAAGTTTTGTGAAATAGAAATCAGAATGAAGGAAGGAAGACACATCAAAGATGGGACTCAAAAGAAACAGTTTTTCTTTATTATTTTAAAGCAAGGAACAAAGTATACAACTTGCTATTACAAAAGCAATGCATGCTTACTCATCTATGGCCTACATTACATTGTCATTACTTTAGAGTATAAAACTGCATGTTGGTTATTTTAAAGCCTACTTTTCACCTAACAATAATATGTCATTATTTTTCCACAGTGTGTTTTAATGACTAAAAAATAAATATCCTATTGTGTAGATAGATGTGAATTTATTTAATCAGTTCTCTACTGCTGATAATTTACATTATTGCCTTTCCCCCTTTTTAAAATAAAATTGTTGCAATAAACAAGCTTGTACATATAAGTGTGGAAACATTGCCAATTGTTTTCTTAGGGTGAATTCCTAGAAGCAGGATCTCTGGGTTACAGCACATCCATCGCAGGTGAGGATACAGGCTCGGGAGTCAAACCACTTAGGATTGAGTCTCAGCTCTGCCGCCTGCTAGCTGAATGGCCTTAGAGGATCTCACAAGACACAGTTTCCTTCTTGGTGAATGTGGATAATAACAGTACCTCCTTTATTGAGTTGCTAGGAGATGCATGTGGTGCAATACATGGTAAGCTCTTAGATCATGGCCTGGCCCACAGTGAGCACAGAACTCTTGGCTATTATTATTGTTATTATTGCTGTTATCATTGCCAACTTGTCCTCCTGAAAGTGTCCCAAGTTTAATCCCCACGAGCATTGTATGACAGTGTTCATTTCCACACACCTTTGTCAACACTGGGTGTTATCATTCCTCTTATTGTTTCATTGTTTGTCAGCCTGGTAGGGAAACTTGTTGCTTTAATTTTACTTCTTTGTTTACCAGTGTTGAGAATTTTTTTTTGATGGCTTTATTGGCATTAATTTATTCATGAGTGAATTTCCTGTTCATGATTTTATTCCTGTTTTGGGTGATTTGCTCATCTTTTTCTTATAGATTTCTTTAATATATTAAGGATATTAACCTTTTGCTGGTCATGTATGTTGTAAGTGTATTTCTTCCCAGTTTTTCTTGTGTTATTTAATTTCATTTCTATTTGTGGACACAAAAGTTGTATTTTTCCTTATTGTCCTTGCTTCTACTTTCACACTGAAAAGCTCACCATGAAATATATTACTTATATTTTCCTAATTTTCAAATTTTTTATGATTTTTTACTTTTAACTTTCGTTTTTAAAAAAAAAATTTATTTATTTATTTATTTAACTTTTGAATTCAAATGAAATTAATTTGGAATTTTAATAATTAACTTTCCCACTTTTTGTTTAATTATTTATCAATTAATTATTGTAGACTAAATTATGTATTCTTGATTGTCTCCTCTGTTTCATTAATCTGTATGTCTTTTCCTATGCTTGTATTTTAATTTTTTATAGCTTTATAAAATAGTTTAATATCTGTTGATACAAGTCCACTTTCACTAATTTTTGAGAAATATTTTCTTGGCTATTATCTGATTATTTCTATTAAAAAACTCTGGAATATTTTTGTCATTTCTAAGAATATTAGTTTTGATTAGAATTGCACTCATTTTATAAATTTATTTGGGGAGAATTGATATTTTTACTGCTTTTGCATTTTCTTACCTAGAAACATAGAAGTTACTTCTGATTAAACAACATGTTTTAAAACAAACTTTTAATTTTAGAATAGTTTTAGAGTTACAGGAGGTGTAAGATAGGCTACAAGGGTGTATTGTACAACACGGGGAATATAGTCAGTATTTTGTAATAACTGTAGATGGAGTGTAACTTTTAAAAATTGTATAAAGAATGAAAAAAATAGAGTTACAGGAAAGTTGCAAAGATGGTATATCATTCTTGTGTACCCCACACCCAGTTTTCCCTATTGTTAACATCTTACATTATCATAGTACATTTGTTACAACTAATGAACCAATATCAATATGTTATTATTAACTTACATCCATACTTTATTTGGATTTCATTAGTTTTCTCCTAATGTCCTTTTTCTGTCCTGGCATCCCATCCGGGACACCACACTAGTTGCCGTGTCTCACTAGGCCACTCTAGGCTGTGACAGTTTCTCAGACTTTTCTTGCTTTTGAGGATCTTAACCACTTTGAAGAGCACTGGTCAGGTATTTTCTAGAACTTTCCTCAATTTGGGTTTGTCTGATTTTTTTCATGATCACACTAAACATTGTTTTTTAGGTCATGATAGCTAGGGCAAAAAGGAAGTCAAATAGTTACAGAGTTCTTGTCTTCCTCAAGGGAGACTTTTTTTTTTAAAAGAAACGTCTCTCAGTGGGACCTTACAGAAGAGGCACTGGGTGACACGAGGCACCCAATCTCTATCAAGAGTGTGGAAACATACAGAAATAGTTTCCTTTCATTAAGACCTGCATAAAATTCCAGGTCAGCATACGAAGTTTTGTTCCAAGGAAGATCAGTTTTTTGAGGAGCTAGGTTAATGCATTAGACTGTTTAGCCATATGCTTGTCTAACTTGTCCCCCAGATAGAACCTAGAGGGGAGGAGTGGTTAGGTAGCAACTTCCTCAGAGTACCTTTGCAGGGTTTAAGAGTAAGGGCTCAAAGTCAGGCTGTCTGGGTGCCAGTGTTGACTTCACCTCCTCACTGGAGCTCTGACTGTGACTTCTCTGAACTAGAGAGTCCTAATCTCAGAGGGAGGAAATGCCAGTCGCCAGTCCCCCTGTAGAGAGCTGTGGGATGGATCAGACGGGATGATGGCCCATCACAAATGAGCGACAATGTTGGTAATTGTCATTATTACTGTTCTCTCAGTTGAGCCTTCCAGTGGGTTCTGAACCCCTGAGGTTAGAAGGCACACTTTCAGATACACCTCTGAGATGCTGGTGACCATACTGGGACAGGATTTAGAAACCAGATGAGTAGAGAGCAGGCTTGGTAATCTCTTATGAAAATTGAGAAGTCCAACCAGAGCTGGAACCTACATGGAAGGCTGCCTGCCTCTGTGTGGAGACAGGCTTTGGGGCCACCTGCAGGTGAGATTTTGTCTAGGAAGCAGCTTGGGTCAGCTCTTACCCTTCCAGAGGTCCTTGGCTGAGTCCCCTGTCTTCTGTCCCACAGCTCAAGCAGAATTATTTGTCCTGAAAACAGAAAGTTTGATTACAGATATACCTTAGCAACGTGTTGAGCTGGTTCTGAGCTGACTGGCTTCTCTCAGGACCCCTTTGTTTTGAATTAGCTTCAAAATGGTCTCCCATCAACATCCTCATTGCCAGCCCTTCGGGGACAATGTACAAATTGGCTTCATGGAATTACTGAGTCAACTGAAATAGGACCAATTAATATTGATCTATACTCTCTGGCAGTAACTAGATTCTAGGACCTAGTGTCTTATGGCCTTACCTGAATATGATATAGAACTACATAATCCATCTTCCAGTTCTGCACGGCCTGAAGGCCCAAGTTCTTTATATCCAAAAGTGTTATTACATTATTAGTGTAGTTATGAAGGGGATGTCAAAACATAGCCATATTTACTAACACTTGGACGTGTCATACACCTAAAATATTGCAGTCATATTGAGATTTGAATGTTGCCAAACATTAAGGACTGAGCACTTACCTTAAACTTATTTAGTGTCTGAGCTCATGGCTGATTTTGACCTGTTGAGACTGAATCATATTTGTGTTTTTGGGTCCATGCCTGGACTTTGAGTCATTGTCTTGATTCTTTGATGTTCAGACATTATGAGCCGGACAAAAGTTTTGTGGGCACATACTTCATTCAGTACCTTCATCTTATAAACCAGGACACCGAGAGCACAAGTGACTGCCACGTAGGTCATAAGGACCAGGAGTTAGAGGTCAGGCTGAAACTAGGGTCCCATGTCTGGTTTTTAAAAAATCACAGCTCAACTATCTCTACTTTTGTGAATTTTGTGACAGTAGACTTTAAGCCCCTTGAGGGCAGCGACTGTCTTATTTTTTAAATAAATTCCTAGGGCCTGGCTCAACACCAGACACAGAAGGCTCCCATCAGATGCCCATTGGATGAATGAACAGATGAATGGGTCCGCCATGCCTGTTTCATGAGTAATCTTTGCATTCATAGTTGGCTGCCAAGCATTCTTTTTTAAGTGTCAGCATGGTATTTTTTTAAAAAAATATTTATTTATTTGGCTGCGTTGGGTCCTAGTTGAGGCACGCCGGATCTTCATTGCAGCATGTGAGCTCTCTAGTTGTGTCTTGTGGGCTCGGGCTTAGTTGCCCTGAGACATGTGGGATCTTAGTTCCCCGAACAGGGATCGAACCCGGCTCTCCTGCATTAGAAGGTGGATTCTTAACCACTATACCACCAGGGAAGTCCCGCCAAGCATTCTTTATACCAGGGATGTACCACTAATCTATAGTGTGGAGCTGGAGATTGGACCCATCTCTCTTGGGACCTGGGTGCTCTGGCTGGATTTCGCCATTGTTTCATATATGTATGGCTGATTTCCCACTCCAAGGTCCCTCCTGACTCCTGCTAAGAGCCGCAGGATGTCCAGGGTAGAAGGGACCTGAAAGGGCATCTGGTACAATCCCTTCCTCTCACAGATAAGGGGGCTGAACAGGCTTTATATCCCTAGCTCTTGTACAAACCTACCCCAGAGCTGGAACCCAGAGGGCAGGCAGAAGAGACGGACGATTTGATTTTAGATGAAGCTGAAACAGAGTGATCCTTTTATACTATTTGAGACCGTGGGTGGAATAGTCAATGAGACCCACCAACTTTGGGCTTTAGCAACCTGTGGGGCTGTGGGCACCAAGGTGGCTTTGTCACCTGGAGATTCTAGTAGGAGCAGTGATAATTATCAGCTGGTCCTCCTTCTCGCTGCCTCACATCCAGCCCCTCCTCAGAGCCTGTCAAAACACACCTTGCACAACTGTCCTCTTCTTTCAAATTCACTTGGGGCAACTCATTCTGTGAGTCAGCTCCACTGAGCGGTGTCATCACTCGAGTGGATGTGGTCTCAGGAGTGTCACCTGGGGTCTGGAGGGCTGAGGGCCAGCGTGGAGAGCGGAAGCACGGTGGCCCTGACGAAGGCTTTGCCAGGGGTGTGTGAACAGAGGCTCACATTCCGGGCAGCTTGGCACCATCCCTGGTTCCTGACCACTGCTCCACCTCTGACACAAAAATTCTTACACTTAAAACTGGGTCAGATTTAAAATGTGGGTGATGGTGTTAATGATAGATATATTAAACTGCAGTGATATAAGGACTGGGAGTGCCAGAATCAATGTTGCAACCCCAGTCTGGGCTAGACCTCAGTTGAGTATTGAATATATGGATGGAAAAACATTTGCCATATTTTGAACAGGGCTCTTTAAATGTGATAAAGAACTTATTCAGGTTTGTTTTGTTTTGTTTTTTTATTTTTTAGGTTTTTATACCATATGTTCTAAAAGACCAAAGTTTGGAAAGGGTGAAGATGAAGGTGCGTGAGATGAGTCTTCTCAAACTTTGTAGGAACATTAGCATGTGGGTGTCTTCTGAGGCTAGGGTCTTTTCCTCACCCCTCAAACTGGGGGTGGCCGGAAGGCCAGGACCATGTCTCTCCAATCGCTCTGGAGGGTCCAGAGGGTAGGGCTGGGGTCTCCCCGAGGTTTGCTGTGTCCTATCTTCAAACTGGGGGTCCCTGACAGTCAGGGCTCGGTCATCAGAGGGGATATTTCTCCAACACTAGATGAAATCTATGGCCACTCAGGCCTCAGGTGAAGGACCCTGTTATGGACACAGATGGCAGAGGTATATTATCAAATGGCAGAACTGTCACTTTTCTTCTGCCTCTGTGGCCAACAGGGCCTGTGCTTCAGGCAGAAGGCAAAGGGCCGGGGGCAGACATGGTCCCAGCACCCAGAGTCATCTGCACTGGCTCAGGGAGTGGGGAGTCTCTCCGTGTGTGTGTGTGTATGTGTGTGTATTTTGTATGCATGTACGTGTGTGCGCATTTATGTTGTGTGGTGTGTGTTGTGGAGGGTGTGTGTGTGTGTGGGGGGGGTGCAGGGTGTAAACCTCCTGTGTTTGTGAGGCTCTAGAGGGTAAGGAGGAGGAGGTGCTCCCTCTTGCAGGAGGACACAGTGGAAGCAGAGAGGCGGGTTTGGGCTAGGTGGTCTCTATGGTGCAACCCCATGTGGAATCTGACCATGGCCTGAAGCATGGATGCCATTTGGACCTGCTTCAGCCTCTGTGGTGTTAAAGGCCCAGGCGGGGCTGCCTCTGTAACTGGGGTGTAGCGTTCATGCAAGTGCCAAGTCCACCCCTGGAAGCCCTATAAATGGGAACCCAGGCTTAAGTATTGGTTTGTTCCTCGTTTGGGGAAGAAGCTGCCCAGCCCTGCTTCTGCCCACTAGCCTGCCCACACCTGACACCTGCAGCCAGACATCCTTTATTGAGGCCTCTGATGTCCCAGGGGAGCTCTGGTCTGGGGTTTTCTCTGAATTGCAAATCAATCCAATTGAATCCAGAGGCCCTATATTTAGTATCACTGTGCGGAGCTCCATGTGGACCTTTGGGATGCAGGGGATAAAATAACAGGCCCTGCTCTCTGGAGGCACATAGCCCAATGGGGGAGACAACCATACCAAGAAATACACTGCATCCAATGGGGTTACCTCCAAGGGATGGCATGTGTGTGAACAGGTGAACTGGGGACACAAAGGGGGTGAGCAGAGCTCAGGCTGTCAGGAGAGCAGCCCTGTCAGGACAGCCCCACAGAGGATGTGGCACTCGGGCTAAGACGTGAAGGCGTTTGCCTGGAAGACAAGCAGAGAAAAGATCAACCCAGCAAAGGGAAGAACATACGCACAGTCTAGTATATTCTGAGAACTTCCAGTAGTTTGGAACAGTTAGGGCTGTCAGTCACTGCTTATTGGATGAGTCTTTTTTTTTTTTTTTTTTTTACCAGAACATCATGTAAGTTTATTTCAGATGTAACGGCAATGTTAATATCAACAAGTTTAAATCTTAACTGCACCAAGTAAACTCAGCTATTTAAGTATTTTTAAAGTTATTCCCTCCAAAAAACTGAGGGAGCTTTTCTTTTCCACTCCATATGTCATGGTTTCCCAATAGTTCTATTTTTGGAGGACTTTCAGTTGATCAGTAAACTGCTTTGGGGGTATTTCAGAACTTCTTTCCCCAAATGAAAACTAACCTGGACAAATTATATATTGCATAGATTTCTCTGCAGATTCTTTTCTTTAGAACCTAAATGCAATTACCATACAATATAATTTTTACCTATTTGCCCCACAGAAAGAAACTATCTGCCCTGAAAAATATGATGGATATATCCTGTGATCTTCCAGTTAATAGAATTGTTTTACCTCAACAATAATTTTTATGAAAATAACCAACTGAACATGGGACATTATTTCAGTCTTTACTGACTCATAGGCACATGATCTAGTGCCCAGCTTCTACCTCTTCTACATCCTCCTCCTCCATAAGTGGATGGAATTATTTCATATAAGTTTGATGTAGGACAATTCACCCTTTACAAACACTTACAATTTAGGTTAAAGTCAGTGACTAGTGTGGAAAAAGAAACACTAAAATGATAGGGAGCCTACACACTCAATTCAAAATTTAATATTTTTTCCTCCATAAATAATATATACTTAATTGTCATGAGGCAGCTATTCGGTTTTCATTAACCACATTCAGGGATACATTCATAGGACTGATTACATAGTCCAGGTGAAATGCTTATAGAAATACAGGCAGTGTCATCTCACAAAACTCATTTATATATCAAAATCTATTTTGATATGTGAAGTTTACAAAAAGGCTGAATTTTCAAACTAATTATGCCTTCTGTAACTCAAGAACTCTTCTCTTGGCAAGAGCAAGCTGAAGTTTATCCATGAAGGTAAATGTGCTTAATGCTAAACTTTTCTTCTAAGCTTAGATTTGGACTGCTTAAGAAACTGATACCCAAGAAACCAGCATGGTCTTTCTACATTTTTACTATCTTAAGATTATAACCCTATAAACTCATTTATCAACTATCTTCCTTTTCTATATTATTCTTGGCACTCAACTAAGACTGCTGAAGTCTATTGTACCTTGTATTTTTACATTCTCAAATAAGAATTTAAGATTATAAAATGTGCATAAACTGTGTAAAATAATTTTATCATTCAACATGTTTGAAGAGATGAAACTTTTATGCCAGAATTTACATAAGAGGATAAATATTATGAATCAACCTTCCCTTTAAAGTCAAATGACAGAAAATTCAAGCCCTGTGCATTGTTTTAAAGTCTAATGAAAACATTTCTTGGGCCACTGGTATTGGCAATGTAGAATATTTTAAATATTGGAGACAGGATTATGGAGGAAAACATGAAAATTTCAGCTGTCTTCTATCTTACAAAAAGTTATCGACCTGTCAAAGCCACTCCCTATGTGCCAGAAAACAATCTGGCATAAACCGGTCCTGTCAGTAGAGGAGGTCACAGTGACATTTACGTTATTAACACTTCTAGACTAACACTCCTAGACTTCTACTTTTTCCAAGAATAGAAGCAATATGTTTAATAATTCCCCCACCCCCAAATCCTTAAACTCAATATCACAGGCACAGAATGTAAGCAAATCTGGGATGTTCTCCAACAGATAAGCAATAGCACAGCTATGTCATTCTCAAAAATACTGTCTAGATATTCTTTCCTCTAAAATCAAATGCTCAGTGGCCACACTTCTAACAGTCTGCATTAGCTGACATTAAATGCATTTGTTGTGCCACAAGTCCATCTAAGCTTCCTTTTAGGTATTTTTTAGTATGTCCAAGAGACAACACCTGCTTCAGGTTTATTTAGGGGCATTGACCTATAAGGACTTCAACTCCATTTTTAGGGTTTGACTAACTATTGTGGGTTTACCAAAGAAAAAGGACAGGAGAAAAAAAGCAAATCACAACAAACCTATTTAGGTCAGTTAAAGGCCATATCTCTAGCTGGGATATTAAAAAAAATTAATCTCACCAGCCCACACTCTAAAAGTTAATGCCACTTCTAACAATCAACAGCAGGAAAAATAAACCTGCTAACAACCAGCCCACTCATTAGCAAAAAGCAGTTTAACTCAAATGCTGAGACCAAAGTATAATACTACCTACTCAGACTGTCCCACCCACCGTCAGCCACCAGAGAGGAAGGAAGAAATAACTGCTTAACAGAACAAAATAAGCTTAGTATTTCTTACGAGGATAACAATGGTCCAACTCCAGAGATAATACTCAGAAGGACAAAAGGTGGAATGAAGGCAATGTACAGGGATTAGTATCCCACAAAATCTTGAAAACCCCAAAGTACCACAAACACACTAAACTTGTCTATGAGTTAGAGAACAAGATATTGCTGCTGCTTCTTTTTGTCCTTTGAATTATACAGTATTTTGTAGGCTCTGCCCTTCAATGTGAAAGCAGGACATTAAAAAAAATTGAAATTGACCCTCAAGTTTTTGGGACCATATATCTTAACTGTGAAACTAAACAGATCGATACCTTCTCCTTCCTACAATCAAACCACCTCACAAAAATAAGAAAACTAAAACAATCCAAACATGATTAATGAGTCCTTGAAAGTTTAAAACTTTTAGAGGAAAGGGAAGGAAGTTTTGAAAGGAGGAAACACAAGAACAAGGAAGGGGGAAAGCTTTAAAAGAAAGGAGGGGGGGGGAATCAATGGGCCTCTCTTTTCTTTGGTGACAAGCAAGTGCAAGAAAGTTCATCTGTAATTTGTTCAGTTGTCTGTCTTTTGCACATCTGCGTTCTGGCCAGAAGGGACTTTGAGGTTTTTCTGCAGCACGTGAGCATCAGCGGGCGCTATCCTCTTACAGTAGTTCTTCTTTGTCTCAATAATCTCAAAGCCAAACTTTCTGTAGAAGTCAATTGCAGACTCATTGCTGATCTGGACATGTAGATAGATGTTGTCAAAAGTGCCATCTTTTTCACAGATGTTTAAGACATGATTTAACATTTTAGTTCCTATTCCTAGCCTTTGGTATGGTGCCAGACATCCTAGTGTCACGATGTCAAGTCTCTTCTGATTCTGTGAATGATCCACCCTACAGCATACTGCACGTACTGCAATGCCATTGAAATAGGCAAGTTTTGCTAGCTCGCCAACCTCCAGCGCATCCTTGTAGAACTTGTCATTGGAGCTGACTGGAAAGATGACCTGGTTTAATCTCTTCAACTGTTTAATATCATGTGGTGTCACATCTCCCAGCTCGATCCGGCTCCCTTTCATCTTCCCCGCCTGCTGAGGCCGTTGTTACCACCGATATCAACGCCGTTGTCGTCGCCGCCCTGAGCTCTCCGCGCCCTCAGCTCCGGCCGCTCCACTCCGCAAGCCGGCTTCCTCGCCTAGGGCAGGGAGCTGAGCGGGTGACGGAGGCCGAGAGAGCCTAGCGAGGCCCTGCGTCTCCGAAGAGGGGGCGGGGGTGCCTCCCGCCGCCGCGCTGGTGCCGCCGCTTCTCCACACGTGCACACGGGGCACTCGCCTCCAGCCCGCCGCCACGCTGTGCTGGATGAGTCTTTCATCCGTTCTCTCTCCTCAACTCCTACACTCCCTGCCCCTACCCTCAGCCCAGGACTTTGGACCTCAACTTGCGCTTAAGAAAATAGAAGCCTTCAGCTGAGAGCTTCCTTGTCTCCCCTCCACCAAAGCAACCAGCCTGCCTGCCTTTGCGCCTGTCTTCCTCATCCTCCCTCCCGTCACAGCTGAGCAGGTGCCCCTCCTCCTCCTAAAGAACTGTCCCTCCACGCGGGTCCTTCCATTCACACACGCTTATTAATACACGCTGTGGACCAGCCACTGCTCTGATGGTAGGGATAGAATCGTGAAGAAGAAGGAGAAATTCACGCACTCTTGGAGCTCATATTCTAGTGGGAAAAGTCAGATAATAAACATGCAAAAAATAATATTATTTCAACAAGAGCTAAGAAGAAAATGAACTCAATACATAGAAAAGAGAATGATGATGATGACGGTGATGGTGATGATGAGGGCGCATGTGTGTATGTGCTTGGGAGGCCATGAATGACCTTTCTGAAGAATTAGCATGTGAGCTGAGACTTAAAACAGTGAGGCTGCCAGAGCTGTGTTTTAAGTCCTCCAGTCCTCAGTTTCTCCTTCCTTTTCTATCTTCAATCTTCCCCTCTCCACCGGATCATTTCTTAGTGTCCTTTATCCTAAGAAAAAACAAACATCAAAAGTTTCCTTGGTTCCTTGTTTCCCTCCAGCTATCACCCCATTCCTCTGTTCATGTTCACAGCCAAACATCTTGAAAAACAGTCCACTAAGACCATCCCTGACTCCGAACCACCCTTTGTTCCTCAGTCCCCTCCCCTATTCTATTCTGGCTTCTGTGCCATCACCCAGACTACTGTTGTCAAGGCACCAGTGACCTCTGTGTTTCCTGACCTATTAGTGTTGTTTGACCCAACTGATTCTCCTTGCTTTCTTGGGCTCCTCTCTCCTCCAGTCTCTCCAGACCTCGCCTTCCTTCACTGGATGCTCTTGATCAGTTGGCTGACCAGCTCCTCCTCCACTGCCAACCTTGAGATTTTTGCAGTGTCCCCTGCTCTGTGGGGCCGCTTCTCTTCTCCTTGGGTTATCGCAGCTATTCCCACAACTTTATTCCCACATTACCTTCTACGTGATGATGACTCTCAAATGTGTATTTCTGGCTGAAACATCTCTGAGTTCCAGACTTAAATATCCAAATATCTATTAGCTTTTATCTCTCTGTAAGGCTCCACCACCCACCAAGCCTGAAACATGGGAGTGTTTCTCCATTTTTTTCCTCTCCTTTTCTCCATACATAGAATCCACCTGTTAAAATTTCGTAACAAGCACTTCTCAGATGCATACTCTTCTGTCTCCACTGCTTCCATCTATCATCTTTACCAGTAAGAACAGTAACAGGGCCTTTCAGGCTTGCTCTGCCATCCATCCTTTATCAACTTTGCAGATGGAGTCATCTTTTTTTTTTAAAAAACATCTTTATTGGAATATAATTGTTTACATTGTTGTGTTAGTTGCTGCTGTATAACAAAATGAATCAACTATACTTATACATATATCCCCATATATCCTCCCTCTTGTGTCTCCTTCCCACACTTCCTATCCCACCCCTCTAGGTGATCACAAAGCACGGAGCTGATCTCCTTGTGCTATGCGGCTGCTTCCCACTAGCTATCCATTTTACGTTTGGTAGTGTATACAAGTCCATGCCACTCTCTCACTTCATCCCAGCTTACCCTTCCCACTCCCCGTATCCTCAAGTCCATTCTCTACGTCTGTGTCTTTATTCCTGTCCTGCTCCTAGGTTCTTCAGAACCATTTTTTTTAAAAAAATTAGATTCCATATATATGTGTTAGCATACGGTGTTTGTTTTTCTCCTTCTGACTTACTTCACTCTGTATGACAGACTCTAGGTCCATACACCTCACTACAAATAACTCAATTTCATTTCTTTTTATGGCTGAGTAACATTCCATTGTATATATGTGCCACATCTTCTTTATCCATTCATCTGTTGATGGACACTTAGGTTGCTTCCATGTCCTGGCTATTGTAAACAGAGCTGCCGTGAACATTGTGGTACATGACTCTTTTTGAATTATGGTTTTCTCAAGGTATATGCCCAGTAGTGGGATTCCTGGGTCATATGGTAGTTCTATTTTTAGTTTTTTAAGAAACCTCCATACTGTTCTCCATAGTGGCTGTATCACTTTACATTCCCACCGACAATGCAAGAGTGTTCCCTTTTCCCCACACCCCCTCCAGCATTTATTGTTTGTAGATTTTTTGATGATGGCCATTCTGACTCTTGTGAGGTGATACCTCATTGTAGTTTTGATTTGCATTTCTCTAATGATTAGTGATGTTGAGCATCCTTTCATGTGTTTGTTGGCAATCTGTATATCTTCTTTGGAGAAATGTCTATTTAGGTCTTCTGCCCATTTTTGGATTGGGATGTTTGTTTTTTTGATATTGAGCTGCATGAGCTGCTTCTGTATTTTGGAGATTAATGCTATGCCCGTCACTTCATTTGCAAATATTTTCTCCCATTCTGAGGGTTGTCTTTTCATCTTGTTCATGGTTTCCTTTGCTGTGCAAAAGCTTTTAAGTTTCATTAGGTCCCATTTGTTTTTATTTCCCTTTCTCTAGGATGTGGGTCAAAAAGGATCTTGCTGTGATTTATGTCATAGAGTGTTCTGCCTATGTTTTCCACTAAGAGTTTTATAGTGTCTGGCCTTACATTTAGGTCTTAATTCATTTTGAATTTATTTTTGTGTATGGTGTTAGGGAGTGTTTTAATTTCATTCTTTTACATGTAGCTGTCCAGTTTTCCCAGCGCCATTTATTGAAGAGGCTGTCTTTTCTCCATTGTATATTCTTGCCTCCTTTATCAAAGATAAGGTGACCATATGTGCGTGGGTTTATCTCTGGGCTTTCTATCCTGTTCCATTGATCTATACTTCTGTTTTTGTACCAGTACCATACTTTCTTGATTACTGTAGCTTTGTAGTATAGTCTGAAGTTATGGCACCTGATTCCTTCAGCTCCGTTTTTCTTTCTCAAGATTGCATTGGCTATTCGGGGTCTTTTGTGTTTCCATACAAATTGTGAAATTTTTTGTTCTAGTTCTGTGAAAACTGCCATTGGTTGTTTGATAGGGATTGCATTGAATCTGTAAATTGCTTTGGGTAGTATACTGATTTTCACAATGTTGATTCTTCCAATCCAAGAACATGGTATATCTCTCCATCTGTTTGTATCATCGTTAATTTCTTTCATCAGTGTCTTATAGTTTTTTCCATACAGGTCTTCTGTCTCCTTAGGTAGGTTTATTCCTAGGTATTTTATTCTTTTTGTTGCAGTGGTAAATGGGAGTGTTTCCTTAATTTCTCTTTCAGATTTTTCATCATTAGTGTAGAGGGATGCAAGAGATTACTGTGCATTAATTTTGTATCCTGCTACTTTACCAAATTCATTGATTAGCTCTAGTAGTTTTCTGGTAGCATATTTAGGATTCTCTATGTATATTATCATGTCATCTGCAAACAGTGACAGTTTTATTTCTTCTTTTCTGATTTGGATTCCTTTTATTTCTATTTCTTCTCTGATTGCTATGGCTAAAACTTCCAAAACTGTGTTGAATAATAATGGTGAGAGTGGGCAACCTTGTCTTGTTCCAGATCTTAGTGGAAATGGTTTCAGTTTTTCACCATTGAGAACGATGTTGTCTGTGGGTTTGCCGTATATAGCCTTTATTATGTTGAGGAAAGTTCCCTCTATGCCTACTTTCTGCAGGGCTTTTATCATAAATGGGTGTTGAATTTTGTCAAAGGTTTTTCTGCATCTATTGAGATGATCATATGGTTTTTCTCCTTCAATTTGTTAATATGGTTTCTCACATTAATTGATTTGCATGTATTGAAGAATCCTTGCATTGCTGGGATAAACCCCATTTGATCATGGTGTATGATCCTTTTAATGTGCTGTTGGATCCTGTTTGCTAGTATTTTGTTGAGGATTGTTGCATGTATGTTCATCAGTGATATTGGCCTGTAGTTTTCTTTTTTTGTGACATCTTTGTCTGGTTTTGGTATCAGGGTGATGGTGGCCTCGTAGAATGAGTTGGGGAGTGTTCCTCCCTCTGCTATATTTTGGAAGAGTTTGAGAAGGATAGGTGTTAGCTCTTCTCTAAATGTTTGATAGAATTCACCTGTGAAGCCATCTGTTCCAGGGCTTTTGTTTGTTGGAAGATTTTTAATCACAGTTTCAATTTCAGTGCTTGTGATTGGTCTGTTTATATTTCCTATTTCTTCCTGGTTCAGTCTCGGAAGTTTGTGCTTTTCTAAGAATGTGTCCATTTCTTCCAGGTTGTGCATTTTATTGGCATATAGTTGCTTTCAGTGATCTCTCATGATCTTTTGTAGTTCTTCAGTGTCAGTTGTTACTTCTCCTTTTTCATTTCTAATTCTGTTGATTTGAGTCTTCTCCTTTTTTTTCATGATGAGTCTGGCTAGTGGTTTATCAATTTTGTTTATCTTCTCAAAGAACCAGCTTTTAGTTTTATTGATCTTTGCTATTGTGTCCTTCATTTCTTTTTCATTTTTTCTTATCTGATCTTTATTATTTCTTTCCTTCTGCTAACTTTGTGTATCTTTGTTTTTCTTCCTCTAATTGCTTTAGGTGTAAGGTTAGCTTGTTTATTTGAGATGTTTCTTGTTTCTTGAGGTAGGATTGTATTGCTATGAACTTCCCTCTTAGAACTGCTTTTGCTGCATCTCATAGGTTTGGGCCATCGTGTTTTCACTGTCATTTGTTTCTAGGCATTTTTTGATTTCCTCTTTGATTTCTTCAGTGATCTCTTGGTTATTTAGTAGTGTATTGTGTAGTCTCCATGTGTTTGTATATTTTACAGTTTTTTTCTTGTAATTGATATCTAGTCTTATCGCATTGTGGTCAGAATAGATACTTGATATGATTTTAATTTTCTTAAATTTACCAAGGCTTGATTTGTGACCCAAGGTATGATCTATCCTGAAGAATGTTGCATGAGCACTTAAGAAGAAAGTGTATTCTGTTGTTTTTGGATGGAATGTCCTATAAATACCAATTAAGTCCATCATGTTTAATGTATCATTTAAAGCTTGTGTTTCCTTATTTATTTTCATTTTGGATGATCTGTCCATTGGTGAAAGTGGGGTGTGAAAGTCCCCTACTATAATTATGTTACTGTCAATTTCCCGTTTTATGGCTGTTAGCATTTGCCTTATGTATTGAGGTGCTCCTATGTTGGGTGCATAAATATTTACAATTGTTATATCTTCTTCTTGGATTGCTCCCTTGATCATTATGTAGTGTCCTTCTTTGTCTCTTGTAATAGTCTTTATTTTAAGGTCTATTTTGTCTGATATGAGAATTGGTACTCCAGCTTTCTTTTGATTTCCATTTGCAAGGAATATCTTTTTCCATCCCCTCACTTTCAGCCTGTATGTGTCCCTAGGTCTGAAGTGTGTCTCTTGTAGACAGCATATATATGGGTCTTGTTTTTGTATCCATTCAGCCAGTCTATGTCTTTTGGTTGGAACGTTTAATCCATTTACATTTAAGGTAATTATCGATATGTATATTGCTATTACCATTTTCTTAGTTGTTTTGGATTTGTTATTGTAGGTCTTTTCTGTCTCTTGTGTTTCCTGCCTAGAGAAGTTCCTTTAGCATTTGTTGTAGAGCTGGTTTGGTGGTGATGAATTCTCTTAGCTTTTGCTTGTCTGTAAAGCCCTTATTTTCTCCATTGAATCTGAATGAGATCCTTGCTAGGTAGAGAAATCTTGGTTGTAAGTTTTTCCCTTTCATCACTTTAAATATGTCCTGCCAGTCCCTTCTGGCTTGCAGAGTTTCTGCTGAAAGATCAGCTGTTAACCTTATGGGGGTTCCCTTGTCTGTTATTTGTTGTTTTTCCCTTGCTGCTTTTAATATTTTTTCTTTGTGTTTAATTTTTGATAGTTTGGTAAATATGTGTCTTGGCATGTTTCTCCTTGGATTTGTTGTGTATGTGACTCTCTATGCTTCCTGGACTTAATTGACTATTTCCTTTCCCATATTAGGGAAGTTTTCAACTACAATCTTTTGAAATATTTTCTCAGTCCCTTTCTTTTTCTCTTCGTCTTCTGAGACCCCTATAATTTGAATGTTGGTGTGTTTAATGTGGTCCCAGAAGTCTCTGAGACTGTCCTCAATTCTTTTCATTCTTTTTTCTTTATTCTGCTCTGTGGTAGTTATTTCCACTATTTTATCTTCCAGGTCACTTATCTGTTCTTCTGCCTCAGTTATTCTGTTATTGATTACTTCCTGAGAAGTTTTAAATTCATTTATTTTGCTTTTCATCATTGTTTGCTTGCTCTTTAGTTCTTCTAGGTCCTTGTTAAACGTTTCTTTTATTTTCTCCATTCTATTTCCAAGATTTTGGATCATCTTTACTATCATTACTCTGAATTCTTTTTCAGGTAGACTGCCTATTTCCTCTTCATTTGTTTGGTCTGGTGGGTTTTTACCTCGCTCCTTCATCTGCTATGTATTTCTCTGTCTTCTCATTTTACTTAACTTACTGTGTTTGGGGTCTCATTTTCTCAGGCTGCAGGTTTGTGGTTCCCATTGTTTTCAGTGTCTGTCCCCAGTGGGTAATGTTGGTTCAGTGGGTTGTGTAGGCTTCCTGGTGGAGGGGACTGGTTCCTGTGTTCTGGTGGATGAAGCTGGATCTTGTCTTTCTCGTGGGCAGGACTGTGTCTGGTGGTGTGTTTTGGGCTGTCTGTGAGCTTAGTATGAGTTTAGGCAGCCTCTCTACTAGTGGGTGGGGTTGTGTTCCTGTCTTGCTAGTTGTTTGGCATGGTGTGTCCATCACTGGAGCTTGCTGGTTGTTGAGTGGAGCTGGGTCTCAGCGTTGAGACAGAGATCTCTGGGAGAGCTCTCACCAATTGATATTATGTGGGACCAGGAGGTCTCTGGTGCTCCAATGTCCTGAACTCGGCTCTCCCACCTCAGATACTCAGGCCTGACACCTGGCTGGAGCACCAAGACCCTGTCAGCCACACAGCTCAGAAGAAAAGGCAGAAAAGAAAGAAAGAAAGAAAGAAAAATAAAGTTATTAAAATAAAAAATTAAAAATATATTATTAGGGGCTTCCCAGGTGGCGCAGTGGTTGAGAGTCTGCCTGCCAATGCAGGGAACACGGGTTCGAGCCCTGGTCTGGGAGGATCCCACATGCCGCGGAGCAACCGGGCCCATGAGCCACAACTGCTGAGCGTGCGCGTCTGGAGTCTGTGCTCCGCAACAAGAGAGGCCGCGATGGTGAGAGGCCCGCGCACCGCGATGAAGAGTGGCCCCCGCTTGCCGCAGCTGGAGAAAGCCCTCGCACAGAAACGAAGACCCAACACAGCCAAAAATAAAAAAAAATATATAAATAAATAAAAGATTACTATAAAAAAATATATATATATTATTAAAATAAAAAATAAAAAAAGTAAGAAAAAAAAAGAGAGCAACCAAACCAATAAACAAATGCACCATTATAACAAGTGCTAAAAACTACAGTAAGATAACCATACAAACAAGATACTAGTGAATCACATACAGCAAACCCCAAGTCTAAAGTTGCTTCCCAAGTCCACCACCTCAATTTTGGGATGATTCGTTTTCTTTTCAGGTATTCCACAGATGCAGGGTACAACAAGTTGATTGTGGAGATTTAATCCACTGTTCCTGAGGCTGCGTGGAGAAATTTCCCTTTCTCTTCTTTGTTTGCACAGCTCTTGGGGTTCAGCTTTGGATTTGGTCCCACCTCTGCATGTCACCCTCTTGCATCTGTTCTTCACCCAGATAGGAGAAGGTTAAAGGAGTTGCTGATTAGGGGGTTGTGGCTCACTCAGGCCGGGGAGAGGGAAGGGTACGGAATGTGGGGCGAGCCTGCAGAGGCAGAAGCCAGTGAGACGTTGCAACAGCCTGGGGGCACACCGTTTGTTCTCCCAGGGAAGTTGTCCCTGGATCACGGGACCCTGGCAGTGGCGGGCTGCACTGGTTCCCAGGAGGGGATGTGTGGATAGTGACCTGTGCTTGCACACAGGATTCTTGGTGGCTGCAGCAGCAGCCTTAGTGTTCCATGCCTGTCTCTGCTGTCTGCACTGACAGTTGCGGCTCACACCCATCTCTGAAGCTCGTTTAGGCAATGCTCTGAATCCCCTCTCCTCGTGCACCCCAAAACAATAGTCTCTTGCTTCATAGGCAGTTCCAGACTTTTTCCTGGACTCCCTCCTGGCTAGCTTTGGCACACTAGCTCTCATCAGGCTGTGTTCACGCAGCCACCCCCAGTCCTCTCCCTGGAATCTGACCTCCGAGGCCGGAGCCTAAGCTCCCAGCCCCACCCGCCCTGGTGGGTGAGCAGGCAAGCCTCTCAGGCTGGTGAGTGCTGGTCGACACCAATCTTCTGTGTGGGAATCTCTCTGCTTTTCCCTCTGCACCCCTGTTGCTGCACTCTCCTCTGTGACTCTGAAGCTTCCCCTCCGGCCACCCCTGGTCTCCGCCAGTGAAGGGGCTTCCTAGTGTGTGGAAACTTTTCCTCCTTCACAGCTCCCTCCCAGAGGTGAAGGTCCTGTCCCTATTCTTTTATTTGTGTTTTTTTTTCTTTTGCCCTACCCAGGTACGTGGGGAGTTTCTTGCCTTTTGGGAATTGTGAGGTCTTCTGCCAGCATTCAGTAGGTGTTCAGTAGGAGTTTTTCCACATGTAGATGTATTTTTGATGTATTTGTGGGGAAGAAGGTGGTCTCCAGGTCTTACTCCTCCACCATCTTGAAGGTCCTGGCCAGATGGAGTCATCTTTTAAAGCCCTGAATCAAATCAAATGTTTCTTCTCTGCTTAAAACCCTTTAGGGTCTTCCCATTGCACTTTGAATAAAACCCTAACATCATTTATACAGCTTGAGGTCTGGTGGGATATGTGGTCATTCATATTAACAAGCATACACACATGAGTGTACATATTCATCCTGGCCACGAGGTCCCTGAGCCAAGATGACCTATTGGTAAGGGTCTGGGGCTCATCAGTGTCTTGCAGATCCAATACCCAGTATGATGCCTGACACATAATTGGTGTTCAAAAATAATCGTTGAATAATAGATTAATGAAGGAAGTTTATTTGATATCATATTGAGTTTTACTGAATGGGAAGAGATTATGAATGTTACCATTAACTTTGGAAGGTATTATGGAGAACATCTACTTTAAGTATAATGCAGACTCTGGAGCCAGCCAGCCTGGATTTAAAACTCAACTTTCTTAGTTATTATCTGTGAGACCCTAACTTACTTCACTTCTTTGAACCTCAGTTTCTTGTCTATAAAATAATGATAATAAGATGGCCTACTGCTATTATATATAGAATGGATGAACTAGAAGGTCCTACTGTATAGCACAGGGAACTATATTCAATATCTTGTGATAAACCATAATGGAAAAGAATAAAAGGAAAAGAATGTATACATGTGTGTAACTGAATCACTTTGCTGTACAGCAGAAATTAACACAACACTGTACAACAATGTAAACTATACTTCAAGAAAATAAATTTAAAAAAATGGCCTACTTCTTTTGGTTGTTATAAGGATTATAATGGTTAATATACATGAAATGCTTAGAAAATATCTGCCACAGAGTATTTGCCATGATGATGATGATGATGATGATGATGATGATGATGATGATGATTATTATTATTACTCTACTCTCTACCTGGTACAGGAATGACTCCAACATTCCTGGCAGGTAGTTTTGCAATTCTAGTGATGGGGAATGCTCTCCCTGAAATCTTGAGCTACTTCTAACAAAATTCAAAGCTATTTATTGTAGGATTGGCCCCCTTCATTAGCATGGAAGTCTATGCTAATAGCGACTCTATGCTAATTGTACTTAAAGGTTGATTCCGTGACCCAATTCCAATGTGTGTGTGTGGGGTTCTCCCACACTAACAAGCAATTTCCAGACACCAGCTGTGTGTCCTAATAATTCAACTCAATTCTGACGCTATCTACCTGGAGATGACGTCGGATTCCACAGGTTAAGAGCTCAGTTGTACAAGATTGCACCTTCCCCTTTGCCCACCCCCACCCCCAAGTGCAAATGCCAGTCGCTAGTCCAGATTGTTACCTGTGCTTCTGAGGGACTGGCTAGAGAAATCAGTTTCCCTGTACAACTCCCTCCTTGGGTTCCATTAATTTGCTAGAGCAGCTCCAGAATTCAAAGAAACATTTTACTCACTGGATTACCAGTTTATTATGAAAGGATGTAACTCAGGAGCAGCCCGATGGACAGATGCAGAGATGCATAGGGCAAGGTATGGGGAAAGGGCCCAGAGCTTCCATGTCCTCATGGGGAGTGCCACTCTCCCCTAATCGCCATGTGTTTACCAAACCTGGAAGTTCTCTGAACCCAGTCCTTTTGGGTTTTTATGGAGATGTCATTATATAGGCATGATTGATTAAAACATCGGTCTTTGGTGATTGGTTCAAGCTTTAGGCCCTCTCCCCTCCCCAGAGGTCAGGGGGTGAACTGAAAGTTTCAACCCTCCAATCACTTGGTTGATAACCGGCCCCCATCCTTAGGTAGGGCTCCAAAGTCACCTCATTAATATAACAAAAGACAGCTCTATGGTTTTCTTAGGAAATTCCAAGGGTTTTAAGAGCTCTGTGCCAGAAATGAGGATGAAGACCAAAATTATATTTTTTATTATAAATCACAGTATTACAGTAATAATCTTAATAATCCCTCGTATTTTACCAGTTACAAAGTGCTTTCACAAATATCTCATTTGATCCTGAGGATAGTCATCTAGGAGAAGTGTGGGTGAGTGATTGTCATTTCAATTTTACAGATATAGAAACTGAGGCTGGGAGATTTGCCCAAGGTCATGCAGCTACTAAGTAACCCAGGGCTCCATTATAAAAAAATTTCCAAGCAGAGTGCTTGTCCACCAAGGCTGTGTAAAATCATCCACTGGGACCATGAAAATATATTTGAACTTTTCCCTATATTTATCTCATCCTTTAAAATCATCTATATTTTACGTTTGTTTTCTAACTTATATGATGTTAGGATGATGGTGCGTATTGATTGCTTATAAATAACATATATGTATTATATGATGAGCTCAAACAAAACTTTAAACTTTTCATTAAAGTATACATCTAGAAAAGTTAAATATCATGAGTGTACCGCTCAATGAATTTTCACAAACTGAACACACCAAGGTAAGCAGCTGCCAGATCAAGAAACAGAATATTACCAGTGATATTACCACGGTATCCCTTCTGCTCCCTTCCATTTATTACCATCCGCCCCCAACTCCTGTAACAGCTATCCTGATCTCTACAACACAGATTTGCGTTGCCAGTTTTTGCACATTATGTAAATGATATAAATGGAACCATACAGCATGCTTTATGTTGAGCCATATGAAATTGTCAATTTCCACAGTTTTTGATCTTCATAAAGGCAATTTCATGTGGTTCACCCTAATACTTTGTGTGTGTGTGTGTTTCCTTTCTCCCTCACTTAATTTTTACTTGTGAGAATCATCTATGTTGATGTGTGTAGCTGTACATCATTCGTACGAATCACTGTATGATATCACATTATGTGACTGTACCACAATTAGTTTATTCATTGATGGGCATTTGCATAGTTTCTGATATCTGGCTATTATGAATAATACTAGAATGAAAATTCTAATATCTGACTTTTAGTGACCACGTGCCGGGTATATGTCTAGGAGAGGAGTTCCTCCGTCGTTGGCTCTCCTGATATTCAGCTTCAGTAATTGCTGCCAAAGAGTTTTCCTAAGTGGCTGCACCAATTTGCACTCCCGCAACCTCTCCAACACTGCACATTCTGTCTTTTTAATTTTAGCTCTTCCAGTGCATGTGCTGTTGAGGTTTTAATTTGTACTCTGATGAATAATGAGGTGAATATGTGTTTCTCATGTGCTCATTGGTCATGTGCAAATATTTTGTATTAAAAGGTAGTGCACTGTAAAGAGTTTCAAGACTTGGGAAGAGTGGGATATTTTCTCTAATAGCCTGGACTGCTTTTTTCTCAGACTGCTGTGTGGGAGGAAGTCCCTGTCTTCTGGTGCTGAGACCAGGGGAAAGAGAGTGGGCACAAATGGAGAGGGGACATGAAGACTTCCCTTTCTCCTTTCTGCAGGGTTGGCCCTGGGTGTGAGAAACTTATTCTGCACCCAGCACTCAGTTTTCTGCCCTGATGTGGTGTGTTCCTGGTCCTGGGGTCCTGGGGCAGATGTCTTTTCAGTGACTGGCTGGCAAAGGCTGTTTTCACTACATTCAGAGCAACCTGTTAGGAATTTAAGTGCAAGACTAAGTGAGACTTAAAAGACTAATAAAATATCAAGTCCAAACTTCCTATAACCTTCTTGGGTAGTCATTGGCCTCTTCTTGCATACTTTCAGTGACGGTGAACTCACTACTGCATGTGAACTCCTTTTCATTGCTGGGCCATTTAATTCCTGATATGAACAGAAATCTGCCTTTCTGTACCCTGAACTCATGGACCCATGCTCTTTCCTCTGGGATCACATTTGAAAGGTCTGAAGACAGCTGTCGTGTGCTCTCTAAGTCTTGCCATCTTTGTATGAAACTCCCCCATTTCTCACTCACGGCTCACGTGACAAGAGACCTCGCCCTTCTGCTCACATTCATTTGGATAGAGTAAAAGTTGGTCAGTGTCTGCCTTCAAGAACAGTGCCCAGGAGACTCCAGAGGCTGCTGACCTGCCCAGCTCCCTTGCAGATGCATCTCTCTCTGTGTTAGCACACAGAGAGCTGCCTCTGCTCCCAGCCTCCACATGGCCAGCTCCTTCAGATCATCCACTTTTCCATTCAGACCTCACATGCTAAGATAGGCTTTTCCAGACTATCCGACTAAACAGACTTCCTCACCAGACACTGTCTCCTCACCTTGTTTTATTCTCTACATTTTCTTATTTATGCCGTTGCTTAGTTGCTTTTCGTCTGTCTTCCTGCATTCATCTAAGCTCTGGGAGGCAGATCTTTATGTATCTAATTCACCACTGTATCTCCAGTGCTTGGAACAGTGCTGGCCCATACAAGGCTCTCAGATTTTCTTTAAAGGAAAGAAATGGTGGGGTCCAGATTTGAATCCCGGCAGTCTGATTCCTGAGCTTACGTCCTGAACCCCCATGCACGTTGCCCCCACTCCATACGTTATTTAACTCTGTCTTGCACATTTAGCCTTCCTTCCACTCTGTTAGATGCTACATCTCTGTGCTCTTGCCTTCGCAAGCACCTGGTTTTGGCTGGGCCCCGGTGTGCGCGGCCATCTCTGACTCAGGCCCAGCGCTTCCATGGCCAGTAGGTGGTGCTGTTGGGAAGAGAAAAGGGGTCCCCAGGGCTTTTATTTATTTATTTTTATTTATTTATGGCTGTGTTGGGTCTTCGTTTCTGTGCGAGGGCTTTCTCTAGTTGTGGCAAGCGGGGGCCACTCTTCATCGCGGTGCGCGGGCCTCTCACTATCGCGGCCTCTCTTGTTGCGGAGCACAGGCTCCAGACGCGCAGGCTCAGCAATTGCGGCTCACGGGCCCAGTTGCTCCGCGGCATGTGGGATCTTCCCAGACCAGGGCACGAACCCGTGTCCCCTGCATTGGTAGGCAGATTCTCAACCACTGCACCACCAGGGAAGCTCTCCCCAGGGCTTTTAAAGGCTGGCCAGTGGTTGAGACTGTTGGAGAGGAGGAGAAATGGGGACCTTCAGGTTAGATGGCTCTGCCAGCCCAGCTGCCTCTTCTTCTAGCCATTTCCAGGTGTGAGGCCAGTGTCTGTGGGAGAGAAGGGAGAGCAGGAGTGGGTGAGTTCAGACCTGGCGCCCACTGACTGAGATGTCCTGGGGCTAATGATGGTAGTGGGGATGGAGAGGGAAGACGTGGGGATATCCCCCACTATACTACCTCTCTGAGCCAGGACCTGCCAGTTCGTGCTTATACAGGGCTGATCTGGGCACTTGCCAGTTGATCTAATGTTCTTCAGCCAACACACACACACACACACACACACACACGCAGAATGGGGCTAGGGAGGGGGGCCAGGCCACAGGCACTAAGCCTTTTGGGCTTGTGGTTTTCCAGAGAGGTCTTCCTATTCCAACCTTGGGCTGCAAGTTTCTCCAGTGTGGAGAGTCTCATCTGCTCTCCCTCTGTATTCCCGTACCATCAAGCATCGTGTCTTATACATGCAGGTACCTGGTTAGGGTGATCATATCGTCTTGGTTCTTGGGGGACTATCCCAATGTTAACACCAAAGTCCTGCATCCTGGGAACCCCCTCAGTTCCAGGCCAGCCAGGATGATTTTGGTCACCCTAACAATAAAAGAAGCCTCCTTCATCTCTGCCTCAGAGGACATGCTGGTTGGCTGACTCCGAGAGTGTCTAAGACTTAATGTGGTTGGTCCTGTGAAGACAGCCAAAGAGCACAGCCAGGCCCACGGGCCACCAACTGGGGCTCTCGTGCTGACAGGAGACACAGGCCACTCACACACAAGGCAGCTGTAAGGGAACACAGACCCCTAGGGACCAGTGTGGGTGCATGGCGCCCAGGCTGAAGTGCAGCAGGGGTCTCCCTCTGCACTTAGGAAGTGGGCCTGACATCATGGAAGGTTTCCTGGAGGAGGTGAGTTTGAAACACATGGGTCGGCAGACACAAGCAGGAGGAGAATCCTGGGTTGGAGAGGGGCAGTTGCAGGCGGTAAGTAGGCTACGATGGTTGTCAGGTGCACATGCGCGTGGAACAGATGGACCACACTGGCTCAGGAGAGAAAGGAGGTCCAGAAGACAAGGTAGTAAGGAATAAAGGGGAAAGAGGTATGCTAAACCCTGGCTGAGAAGATTGGATTTGGAAGTTAGTGAGGAATTACTGCAAGGTGCCACTCAGGGCTGAAGTGTTTGGCCCCAAACACATATTTAGAAAAGTCCTAAATTTGGGGGAGCCACTTCCCATCACTTACCTGTCCTCCTCCTTTCCTTTAGCCTCAAGCCATGGTCCACTCTCTGCGGATCGCCAGGAGTTTGGGCCCCCAAAGGGCCTCTGGGGAGTATATTAGAGGTCAGAGTAATTTCCTCTGTCTCCTGACCTCAGGGTCAGGTCTTCTGAATCTCCCTGTCCCACTAGGCTCCTCTGCCCCCAGTCCCAACTCTGCCCAAGAGAATTAGATGAGTGAGGTGAGTCTCAGTGCTAGACAAGCAGAGGGAAGCTTAGCTGTCACACTGGTATCATCACCTGCTAGTTGTACACCTCCAGTTTGTAGAAGCATGACAAGTCCAAAAGCAGCTCCTGTCACCAGCAAACAGATCTCATCATATGAATTTTCTTAAACTGAACCCAAATTTGTAATTTCTGCCTATTTCTCTTCCAACTCCCTCCTTTGCAAACTCACAGAAATCCATTTCCTCCCTCACAAAAGCCCTTAAAATTCTTGAGCACAGCTATCCTGCTCCTTTGGCCAATTTCTTCTCTAGACTAAATAGATTTCAACAGTTGCTACAGTGAAAGTCCTCAGGCCATGGTTCCATCACGCATCCCCCTCCCCTGGGGCCTCTGGAGCCTGGCACGGGGCCTGTGCAGAGCGGTTCTCCACAAACAGCTACCGAAGGAGTGGATGAATCCCACCACCCTCCTTTATGCTCCTGTCAGTTTGCATCTTCTTCTCCTGGCACACAGAGCCCATGGGTCCCATGCTTGTCACATATTGAGTTAACTGGGTCAAAAGTTGAAGTCAAGTCAAGTTAGAGAAAATTTAAAAGTTTATGGTATGAACAAAAGGACAGTTTGCAGAACTGGAAGACTTCTAGCAGAAAGTGGCAAGAAGCTGAGAAAAAGAGGGTCGTAGCTTGGTTTCTTTTCTTTCTTTCTTTTTTTTGATGTGGACCATTTTTAAAGTCTTTATTGAATTTGTTACAATATTGCTTCTGTTTTATGTTTTGGCTGTTTGGCCCTGAAGCATGTGGGATTTTAGCTCCCTGACCAGGGATCAAACCTGCACCCACTGCACTGGGGAGCAAAGTCTTAACCACTGGGCCACCAGGGAAGTCCCTATAGCTCTGTTTCTAAAGTGAGGAAGTACATTGATCTCTACCATGATTGGCCACTAGAAGCCTGCATCCCTTTTTGGCTAACGGTGCTACACAAAATTACTCTTTTGTAGCTGATTGGCTGGGAAGCTATGAAATCATGCTGACATGAGGAAAGCTTAAGTTTGCTTATGGTCAGAAGCCAACATTTTGGGGGAATCAGGACAGTTTTAGTTTTGGTTATGTGGCTGTGGGTGTTTGGTGGAGGGATATATGAAAACTATGACATCTGTTTGTGGTTTTCTTTAACAATTGTCAACAAAGACTTCTAGCATCTGGGACTCTCCCTGGTAATACCCGCCAGCACCCACCCCCCCCGCAGATTCTGAAAGGCTTCAGCTCAGATGCAAACAACTGAGGGAGTCTAGCTGCCGTGGCCTTGGTCCTGGCTGTCCCCATGGCCCAGGTCTGTGTCACTAGGACCCCAGCAGCAACAGCAGCGCAGGAAGGGCTGGGTCAGAGCTCTGTGAGCATGAGCACGGTGCGGTGGTTCCTATGACAGAGACTGATGAAGGCCTGCTGGCTCCCTGACGTCTGCTCCCGTATCTGCAATCTGCAGGTTTGTCTCCCTCCATCTGTTGAGGCCTCCCCTGTAATCAGTGGATTGTCCTCTCTTGGATATGGCCGGACTCTCCCCGCTCATCTGCCCCGTGCTTCCGCTCAGCATCTGAGTGTCTGATCTTGGACTCCAATATGTGCACACTTTTAATGCCAGAGATCAAAGACATTCCTTGGGCTTGAGCCAGGCTGGAGAAATGTCCCAGAGCATCCTCAGCCCAGTCAGAAGCTTCCCTGCTGGGAAGGCTCTCTGGAGTCTCTTTGCAGGCTGGAGCCCTGGGGAGCAGCTCGCTTATTCCAAAATTGGAAAATGGAAGAGAAAACTTGTTCCAAGCAGGCAAGAGAACTGATTCAGACCCCTGGAGATGTTCAGGGACTTGATATGCACAGGAGGTTTTGGAAAGTGTCCTTTGGCATGTGTGGCCTGTGGAAAGACAGCTCTCTAGCTCTGCATAGGCCCCGTGCCAGGGCCTATGCTGCCTGCTTGGATCTTCAGCACCTGGCACTTGGTAGGTGATCAGTGAGCGCTTCTTAGGTGCATGAATGAATGAATGAGAAGAAGACAGCTTCTAGAAACTTCATCTGTGTGCCATGGGCACTTTCCTCATGCAAATAAGAGTCTGTTGTGGAGTCAAGAGAAACTCCGGTTAGAATCTTGACTTCACTACTTAGTAGCTTTGTGATGCCATACCAGTTCCTTAACAAAGGGGCAATATACACCCCCTGAGGCTACTGTCAGTCTTCCCTTAGAGAATGTGTGTAGACCTCAGGGCCTGGCACTTGCCACCTGCAGACTCAGTGAGTGCCTGAGGGCTCCATGTTGCCACTTGAAATCTCCCCCAAATCATCCTCCAGCTCTTTCTTTTTTCTTTTTTTTTTTTTTAAAGGATTTTCTTATTTATTTATTTATTTATTTATTTATTTTTGGCTGTGTTGGGTCTTCGGTTCGTGCGAGGGCTTTCTCCAGTTGCGGCAAGCGGGGGCCACTCTTCATCGCGGTGCGGGGACTCCAGCTCTTTCTTGCCTTAGAAAATCTCTAAGATTGAGACACTGGGGCGGTCCCAGTGCTGGAAAGACCTCAGTTCAGCCAAACAGCTGAGACCTTGGGCTCCCCTTCAGGGAGGGGCTGTCCTGGCCATCCATGGGGGCACAGCCATACAGGCTGAGGAGAAAGGGGGACCCGGGGGATGAAGGAGGAACCTCTTTACCCCTCAGGAGGCTGTCCCTTGACTCAAGCCTCAGGGCCCAGGTCAAACCTCAGGGCACAGCTGAGAAACCACCATTGGTTCTCTCCTGTAAGTCTGGAGTCTACTAGGCCCTTTCATGCAACCTCAGAGCCCACAGCCTTGTGTATCCTCCACAACTGTGCAGTGACAGGGTGCAGGGAGGTGACCCAGGCTGCCTGACTTTTCTGAAATCTGACCAGATGGTAGGGCAGAGTTTGTGTTCATCTCAGAGGCACACCTAGGTCTTCCTTCTGACAGGGATGCTATGCTTGTGGGTATCATGGCTCTTCCATGTAACTCCCCTCCTACCCATTTTAGCCCTTTTGTCTGGAAAACAAGGATCAGAGAGGAAAGATGCTGCAGTGGAAAGAATCCTGGACCTGAAGTTTTGAGGCCCCAGTCCCAGGTGGATTTTCTCAGGTGCAAAATGTGGGCATAGGTGAGCCTATGATATATTGTGGATGGGGGTGCGATGGTCCAGGTGCCCCTTAAGGAGGCTCCTTTCAGCATGGCTGTTCTATGTACCTTAAAGGGCTGTTTCTTTTTTTTTTTAAAGGTATTTTTAAAAAAAATTAATATTAATTAATTTTTGGCCGCGTTGGGTCTTTGTTGCTGTGCGCGGGCTTTCTCTAGTTGCGGTGAGCGGGGGTTGCTCTTTGTTCCGGTGTGTGGGCTTCTCATTGTGATGGCTTCTCTTGTTGCAGAGCACGGACTCTAGGCGCACGGGCTTCAGGAGTTGTGGCTCACGGGCTCTGGAGTGCAGGCTTAGTAGTTGTGGCACGCGGGCTTAGTTGCTCTGCGGCATGTTGGATCTTCTGGGACCAGGGCTCGAACCCGTGTCCCCTGCCTTGGCAGGTGGATTCTTAACCACTGTGCCACCAGGGAAGCCCTGGAGGGCTGTTTTTTATTCCTATTCCAGATTCTCAAAAAAGGAAAAAATAGTCATCACAAGCACAGCAGGTTGTTGGTTGGTGGAGAGGATTGAGCACACATCAAGTCCGGCATCAGTTTTAGGATCAGCTTTATTCTGCATTTTACCTTCACCAGGGAGAAGAAAGCAAAGAAGCTGGAGAACAGACCAGCCTGCACCACACAGTCACAAATCACATCTCTAAAGAGTATACATGGTGGAAACAAAGGGCCTAAAGCAGGTCAGCAATGAAGCACAAAGATCAACCACCAGGACCCCAAACATTTCATCTCATCTTTCCTTATTGGCTGTTTGGAATAAATCATTTACATTTCATTTAGTTTCCTTTTCTAAAGCACAACCAACATTCCAACATCTAATAATTTTCTGTTCTTTTTTGGGGATGCAGAGACAAAATTACCCAGTTTTTGATTTTTGCAACATCACCAACTTCTTCTCTACATGCATGGTGGTAGTGATCCACACAAAGTCCACCAAAATTCAGTTTGTTTTGAGGCTCAAGTGAGAGGTTGACACTCTGAAAGAAAGATGGAGGCATCCTTGGCTGTTACACGCCCAGGGTTGGGTGAATTTTTGCCCCAAAGGAGCTGAACTAGGCTTCTGTGGTCGCCCCTGATAACCACATCATTCCTACAGCAAAGACATTCTAATAGATTGTTGACAACAACATTTATTCACAGAGGTTGAGGAAATACAGAGAGAACTGTCTTCAGAGACACAGACCAAGTCCTGGAATACTGAAGAAGGCAGGAAGCAAGAGCAGGGTGCACACAGACGTACCCATAGGGGAAGGTCACCATGACAGGGGTTGAAGTTGGGCTGGGATCATCTTCTTGACCCCCAAATGGCATTATGAGCAGCTACTTTCCCTTGCCAGGGGGTAAGCACTTCTCCTGGACTTTCTGTGGGCAAACCTCCACACGTTTTGTCTGAGATATCTCCTGGCATGGCTCCACACACTGAAGTGGGCTTTGGTCTTGACATAGAGGTAGGCATGGGTCTTGGCCTTGCTGTAAGAAGTTTTCTTGGTTTAACTCCTGGCACTGAGGAAGACACACCTCTTGAGCTTGCACTGGTCACTTCTTTTGGCAAGGGTGCTGGCATGGGGGGAGGCACACCTCCTCAGCCTTTGCCTGGCAATGCCCTTGGGTCTTTTGAAGACATGCAGGAGGCATGCATGGCTGTTTGCACTGCTGCTTATTAAAGGACATCCTAGGGTGATTTGCAGGACCTGAAACAAACACAAGCTTTGAAATTATTTGCATTAACAGTAACAGACTGGGAATTGGGGGGATGAAGGATTGTTAGAGGGGAACGGGGAGCGAATGATTATTAACACTAAGAACTGATTTCTCTGCTGATTTTTATTCCTTTCTCTTTTCTATCCCTACTTCAGCTTTCTCTGACACCCGTCTCCTAGGTGGGGATATTCTCAGAGCTTTTGTCAATATCTATAGGCCAAAACTCCTAAACCCAATCCTTCCATGGGTCTTTTCCTTCTCTCCTATTTGACTAATCTTTTTGAAAATTGGATGCAGGAGACTAGATAGAATACACAGCATGGTTTGAGAAGCCCAAGAAATGGCAAACAACGTCAAAAATCAGTAGAAAATACAGTCCAGTAGAGGAAGAGAATAGTAGCCTCCCCGAGACAGAGCAGAAAGGGAGAGAGAGAGGACACAGACGTCCCCACTTACCTGATCGTCAACAAGCCTCAACAAAGGATGTGGATGGAGGAGGCTAGCCTGGTAGGGACTTTTATATAGTGCTTGGTCCAGTCTCCTGCAAGACAGACTGGCCACGTGGGCTGAGGTCTTAATTGTGGAGTCACCATAATGAGCTTCCTTTGAAATTGTCCATGGTTTGAGTCACTGCTTGGGATGCCTGTTAATCAGCCTCCATTTTGACCTCTGGGTCCTCACCAGACCTCAGCAGGGAGGGGCTCCTGTCAGATCTCTCTTCTTAAAGGCAGCCACAAAAGAACGTTCATAAAACGTTATCTCTGTCTCAAAACTAGGACTGGGTTCCTTGCCTGCCCAAACTGGCTCAGGATGTGGTGAGAGATAAGATCCACCTTGCTCATCTTGTCTTCACCCATGGGGAGAATTTATGCCTAAAGCCTGGGGTCTGTCTGGGTCAAGGGTTCATATGGCCACTTTCAGGCATTTCCACTGGATGCTTCTTCAAAGTCAAACTCATAGGACCCAAGCAAACAAAGGACCTACAGCATCCTGGAGAGAGTGATTTTCCTGAATGGAGGTCTTGAGAGAAATTGGAGTCATTTGTTACTCTTGGGTTGTAAAGTAGGCTGGAGGGGAAGAGAAAGGAGGGAGAAGGCAGATAATCTTCACCTTCTCAACCTTGATTTATGACACTTCTAAGAGTGGAGTTATTCAGAGTTTTCATAGTGACCAAAAAACAGGACGGAACAAGGTTAATCTGTCTCCTTGCCTTCTGGAAAAACCTTTTTTAGAACTCAGGTCAATAAAAGCCAGGGGGATGAAAGGAAAAGTTTCAAAGCAGACACACCCAGTTTTCTCTGCTTGTAAGTCTCTGTTTGGGTTGTCACTTCTACCTTGTTTGTCCTCCCTTTCCAGGCCTGTAGAAATCTTAAGCATTTGTCAACGCTCCACTCAAGTCTATTATCTTCCAAGGAGCATTTCCTGATTACTCTAAACTAGAAACACATTTGTCTCTTTCTGAACTCCCATGGAATCTATTGTTTGTGCTATTTATATGACATTTACTATCATTATTGAGAATTCCAGTTATTTATGTACAAGATCTTATTATTATACTGGGTTGTAGGTTCTAGATGGTAGGGCCTGTGCCATAGATAGAGTAAGTGGAAGATAAAAGATTATTGATGGAGTAAATGCATTAAGTAAAGAATGAAGAAGGTGAATGTGGGAGACAACGGGGTGTAGAGGAGGATTTCATGTAATGGAAAAATGGGAAAACATTCATTATAAAAGAAGCCCCTAGATCATAATGTGGTGAATTGTGCTTGTTCGCTAAAGTTGAACAAATTCCAAGGACTTTAAAGCTTCAATAGGTAGGTTTAGGTCATTTCCTAGAAGAGGTATTTGGCTAAAATCAGAAAATCCTTCAAAGATTTAAATAGTTTTTGGATGCTTGCTCCTGAAAATGTTTTCAAAAGGTGAGCTGGGGGAGACCAGGTGATATTTTGTCCTTTAGGACTGGTGCATGGAGGATTGATGTAGCAGCAACGTGGTCCCCCTCAGTGTCCTGGTGAGAGACAAATGCCTGGATGGGGAGGGGTCAGAGGCTGGCCAGGGGAGTGGTGCTGATGTTCCTGTGAGGGATGTGATCTTTGGGAGGCTGTGGTGGGTGTGGGGGTGTGTGGGATGAGGAGAGGGATTTGGAAGATCCATGGGAGTAACTGAAGAGATAGGTCATTTGGAGAATCTGGGAACTGGATGGTCAGGTGTAGAATGGGGACCCTTCTCCTCCTTTTCCTTCTCCTCTTTTTTCATCTCTTCCTTCCATTTCTCCTTTCCCTCTTCATGGCCTTAATGTTTTGTGTGGAATGCTAAGAGACAAAGCAACCCCCCCAAAGTCCTGGGAGGCAAAGAATACTCTGTCACTGAGTTTATTCATTCATTCTTTCAGTCATTCTTGGCCCTGCTTTCAAGGGGCTCACAGTCTCATGGGAAAGATGGGAGGAGGTAAGTCCCCACATCCCAGAAGAAGGCCCCTTCATTAGCCTTGAGTGGAAGGTCCTGGAAGGCTCTGGGGGAACAGATGTCTGTGCTGTGTTTTACTGGACAGTAGGAATTACTGCCCAGGAGGGTGGGCAGGGAACTTCCAGGAAGCCTGGAGGAAGGAATCCTTGTTAGAAGCCTGTTGAGATGAGAAGAGAGTCTGAGGCTGACTCAGAAAAGGGGTGGGTGAGAGATTAGGGGAGGAGACCTGCTTGGTTGAGATCTCCAAGTTTTCTGCAGCAGGATGCCTGAGAAGACCTTGCTCATGCCACATGGATTTCTGTGTTTTTGGCTGAGCCTAAGGAGAAGGAGACCAAATAGAAGTGCAGAACAATGGAGAAACCAGGTCACGGTCTCATGGAGGGGGGTGAAGGCAGTTAAGAAAAGCCCAGAGTTCACCTCCTCTCAAAGGACTTTCTGCCTGACACTGTTGATTACATTGAAGTGGGTCCAGTGCAAGCACAAGGGTCTTTCAATGTGAAGAGGCAGAAGGGTCAGTGTCAGAGTGATGTGATGTGATGTGAGAAAGACTTGGCCATTGCATGTTTTGAAGATGGAAGGAGACCCCAGGCCAGGAATGTGGACAACCTCTAGAGGCTGGAAAAGGCAAGGAAACACATCCTCCCCTAGAGCCTCCAGAAAGAAATGTAGCCCTGCTGGCATTTTGATTTTAGCCCAGAGAGAACTGTGTTAGACTTCTGACGTCCAGGACTGGATGATAATAAATTTCTGATGTTTAAAAAAATTCTTTTTATTGAGGTATAGCTGTTTTACAATGTTGGGTTAGTTTTACTTTACAGCGAAGTGAAGTAGAGTTCCCTGTGCTATACAGCAGGCTCTTATTAGTTATCTATTTTATATATATTAGTGTATATGTGTCAATCCCAATCTCCCAATTCATCCCCCCTCCCAATTTCTGATATTTGAACCCACTAAAGTTGTGGTGACTTGTTACAGCAGCAACGGAAAATTAATATACCTTCCCAATGTCTGAATTTCTTGGGGACTCTGGAGGAGGGAAGTCTCAAATGAAGAATTAAATTCCCAGCTTAATCCTCCTTTATTTAAGTGTATCAGCCAAAGACTAGCTTTTGGTAATGCATGGAGAAAGAATGGACTCAGGATCCCACTGACCTAGGGTTGACTCTATTACATAGGGTATGTGTAATATTGGATAAGCTCTTTAGCATCTCAGAGTCTCAATTTCCTCTTGTGGAAAAGGGATAACGCTATTTCACAGATTTCTTGTGAGGAATAAGTTAGAAAACATATGCACCAACACTTAGGGCCATCAAGCTATTTACAGAATGTTAGTGCAATCTGAATCTGTTCAGGACTCATCTCCTTCATGAAGCCTTCTTGATTCCCCTCAGTTCTCCTTGTTCTATTTCCTTTCCTCTGTCCCCGCAGCATTCAGCCTCTGACATGTACTTTTCTATGCATTGTGATGCAGTAGACAGAGTACTGCACAGAGACCCGAGAAACCTGGCTCTGTCCCTAACAGGATGTGTGACTTCAGGCAAGTCCCTGACCCTCTCTGGCCTCACATTCATCATCTTTAAAATGGGAAAGTTAGACTAGGAATCAGTTGAGTCCATTCCAGCTCTGACATTCGGTGATACTATACCTGTGATCATGAATGATTAGCCTGGTATCTACATGACTTTGAAGTGTGTGCACACATGTGTGTGTTGTGGGCTCTTCCTCCTTGATTAGGTTATAATCCACCCACAGGAAGACCCAGTCTTCTATCTTCTGCATGTGGCAGTGACCTAGCCAGGTGGCTGAGTGAACTAAGGTGACCTGTCTTTTCCTTGGTGCAGAGAGGGAGTATTTGGGGTCTGAGCCCTCAAAAATCAACCTTAGTGGCCCAGTATCTGGGCCTGGGCTGGGACAGCTTTGGGGAGATTGTTCCACCCCACATCTTAAGATAAGGTGACTCAGTAATTTCTCTAACCATCCCCAGCCCTCCAGCGAGACTGGGGACAATCTGATTGAATACCACCTGAGAATTAAGATTTTAGATTTCTACAGCTGTCATTATTGGGAGCCAGGGTGTAATTACACAGGGTCAGCAGAAGAGAGTCAAGTGTGTGCAGGACATTGCTTCCCCCCACCCCCCAATTCCCATCAAATAACTATCTCCTTTGTTCAGATCATAAAAGTTCCCAGACAGACTCCTCTGATTCACTCGGCTGGCCCCGTCAGCATATTACAGGACAATGGCTCTGATAAAGCTGAATGGTGAAGAATGTGGCCCTTCTCGTTTCCTGGGGAGTAGGTACCTCTGGAGAGCTTTTGCAGCTTGTGGGTTCCTGAGGCAGAGCCCATGTCTCCTCTTACTTCCTTTCCTCCGGTGTCACCCACGCAGGGAGTTTGAATCAGAGGTTGTGGGAATGGCTCTGGATCACAGGCCACAGGCCCAGAGGGGACATGAGAGGCCACCGGACTCCACCTGCTTGTTTTAGCCCAGCATGTGCTTTAAATAGGAGGCGTGGAATCATTTACTGACTGCATTTTTTAAGATGAGGAAACAGGGGCAAAAGTGCTAAGGGTCTTGTTCAAGGTCACGTGGTGAGCTCGTGTCTGGACTAGAGGCTGGTCCACGTAAAAACATTTAGGAAACCACTGTATTCGGGATTCTTTATAAACTTCAAGGAGGCAACAAAGATACAGGGTCAGCAGTCTCTTAACATTTTCGGGGTGACGAGGAAATATTCATAGGTACATGTCTTCACCTTCAGGCAGTTCATGGCCCCCAGGTTAAAGACCACTGACACAGAAAGTGGGGAGAAACGATGTTCCTAAATTGTTTGGGCTTGATATTGGTCTTCAATCCTTTTACCTTTTGAGTCTGGGTCCTGGGTCGTCTTGGCCTAAATTTGGGTTAGAAATCCTGAACTCTTCTAACAACCAACTCACTGTGCTGTTGTTACTTAAATGTTAAGTTGTTTTCCTCTCTGGAGCTTCATTTCCTCACCTGGACACTGAGAGCCTATTAAATGCCACAGCCAAAAGTCCACTTCTGGCTCCTACCGTAATTCGTGGTCTCCTGGAGCCTAGCTGGAGAAACGGCCTTCAAAATCTTGCCTTCGAAGATATTTGTCTTCCTTCTCTATAACTCTCCCTTTCTCCGTCAGACCCACTGCCTCACACAGCAGAGGGCAAGAAGCTCTTTTCAGAGTAGGTGATGGGTGACGACTCCAGGTGCTGGCCTAGGTTCTTGAGTGCTCCTGCATCCCGGCTTTCTAAGTTCAGTTTCCCCTGTGGGGGGCTTTACATATGTCATTTCACTTAGTCACTGCTCTCCAAACTTTGGAAGGACATTTTTTCTCATTCTTCAGGTGAAGAAACTGTGACCCCTTCTTCCCCAGAGGTGAAACATCTTGTCTGGTCTACACAGCTGGGAGGGTAGAGCTCATTTTGAATCTATGTCTGTGAGATGACAAGCCTTTTCCTTTTACCATTTTGCCTTCCCAGGTGAGGCCAGGGGTAGGGCTGGCAGGGTCTGCATCTTGTGCCTGAGGGAAAGTGACCAAGGCCAGGTGCCTTTCTCTCAGTCCCAGGCCACCTACATTCAGCCTCTTCCCCACTCCCCACCTCTGGATTCTGGGAATGACTCCATTGAGTGAGAGTAAGGAGCACAGTGGACAGGGGCTCAGCCCAGAGCAATCCCCTCCTCTTTGGAAAGCTGCTTCCAAAGCCACTGAGGACTCACTCATTTATTATTATTGAATATCTGCTGTGTGTGCCAGGCCATCTCTGTTCTCAAAGAGCTCTCAGTCCAGTGTAAATGGATAACCAGATCATGGCATGGTAAGTATCACAGGAGAGAAAGGGTCTAAGACCACAGAAAGGGGCCTTTAACCAGCCTGCGGGTGGAAGGTGGGGGCAGCTTCTTGGAGCAGGTGACCCCTGAGTTGGCCTCAGAGATGACAACTTGCTGAAATGGATCTGTCAGAGGAGGATTCAGGGGAAGAAGGAAGGATGATGGAGGAGAAACAAGTGTAAAGTCACGAAGGCCAGAAGCTCTCTACTGGGCTAGGAAATACGCACAATTACCTGTTGTTGGGCTGCAAAGTTCTAGAAAGAGGTAGAGGAGTGGTGAGATAAACCTAGAGAGGAGGCAGGGCCAGATCCTGAGGAATTTTACATGACAGGTTAAGTCATTAGATGTTCTTTAGGCAAAGAGGAGCCTTTAAGGGTTTTAGGCAAGAGAGTGACATGCTTAGATTTGAGTTTGGGCAAGACTTCCTTGCTGGCTTCTGCTGGAGGGAGGGCTCGAGGAAGGGGAGCTTGAGGCTTCAGAAGCCAGTAAGGAGGTTCCGAGTGGTGAGGTGAGAGAAGATGAGAGCATGTCTGGTGGAAAAAGCCACGAAGCCTCAGTCTGAGCAGAATTTTCTCTGAGCCTGGGAGAGAACATGGAGCTCTCGAGGTGAGACATGTGAGGTTTCCTGCACCTGGAAGATGGCTGCAGCTGAAAATACCCCAGTATGTATCTTACCATCAGTTTGTATCTTAGAATCCCTGTGTTTGGCAATTGACTTTCTCTATTTACTGATCTGTTTGCTGAACATCAACAGTTGTGAAGTAGAAGCAGTTATGACTTATCATCAATAAAGCCTCCCAGGATGAGCCTGTGCTCTTGCCCCTGGCTGAAATATTTGGTCATGTGGAAGCAGGCTCGGAAAATAACACAGTTTTGGTAAATGGTTACTTCCTGCCATCTCTCCAGTTCCATCTATGTGGTGGTGGGGGATTCGTGAACATGATCTCTGAGGTTCCTTCCAGTTTTAGAGCTTCAAAGCTAAACATCCCTGTGTTCTGTGCCCACCTTTTCATAACACTGGCTCACCTTACCAGTCACCCCCAGCTGGCTTTGTTGGGGAAGACTTAAAAGTGCTTTTGGGGCTTCCCTGGTGGCGCAGTGGTTGAGATTCTGCCTGCCAATGCCGGGGACACGGGTTCGAGCCCTGGTCTGGGAAGATCCCACATGCCGCGGAGCAACTGCGTCCGTGAGCCACAATTGCTGAGCCTGCGCGTCTGGAGCCTGTGCTCCACAACAAGAGAGGCCGCGATAGTGAGAGGCCCGCGCACCGCGATGAAGAGTGGCCTCCACTTGCCGCAACTAGAGGAAGCCCTCGCACGGAAACGAAGAACCAACACAGCCATAAATAAATAAATAAATAAATAATTTTTTAAAAAAAGTGCTTTTGAAGGCTGGCTGTACACTCCCTGGTTCTCAGGAATGTGTGATGCAAGAGTCTCCTCTTGCCTCCATCCTAATGGACCCTAAGAACTGCTTTCCCATAAAAGTGGAAGGCTTGGTCCTGCCCCCTCACATTATCTGTGAGCCATCAGCCTGGCACTGCACAGATTCTCATGGTGCCACTCTTCAGGTGTTACTCCCAAGCCCCAGCAGCAGTCAACTACCCCAAAAGGAGGTGGGTGACCGCCGCTGGGGCTTGGGAGTAAGCATGGCATTCTGCAGGGAGCTGGCAAACTCATCACATTCTAGCTGTCTTCCCACAAATTGCCTTTGATCCAGTTTTTTTTTTTTTTTGCTGGGAAAGTAGCCATTAAGAGATGTCTATCTTTGGTTTCATTTACACAGGAGGAAAGAGAACTAAATTGGCAAATGGATGGTTTCGTGTTCTCAGAACTGCCCTCCACCCAGTCTGTGCCGAGTCCTCAGAGCCCCCTGGGAGAGCACCAGCCCCTGACCAACACTGCGATGGAGCTGCTTGGCTGTGGGACTGAGATCCTATCCCTTGGAGGCAGACACCCAAGTGGGGGTGCCTTCTTTTATACATGCGCGTGCTCAGGTGGAGGAAGACATTTTTCCTTCTTTTCCGTTTTTTTTGTTCATTGAGCAAATGAAAGGACTTAGAGGGTCTCGGAAGTATTCATGATTATATCATTTTTTCCCCATTACAAAAGAAATAAAAGCCTATTAATAAAAATTCGGAAAATAAAAATACTTCACTGGTTACCCATACTCCATTGTACTAAAATGACTAGAATGTTGAATATTTTCCTTTATTATTATTATTCATAGAAATTTTTGGTTAAATATAGTTGTCTATGCCATACATTCAATTGGGACCAGGAGGCACCTCTCTGCAGGACTCTGCAGTGTGGGTGCCAGGCTCCATTTCTTTCCAGGAGACCCTGAGACCCCAAGGCTCCCATGTCAGAGAAAGCAACTAATAGTTTTCAATCTGAAAAATGAGGGGGTTGCACCCTAAAAGGCCTTGTCTAGCTCTTGTGTCCTAAAAGTGCTTCTGCAACCAGGATATTATATGACCTTGGTTTGGTGGGGGTCCCAGGTGTCTTTTCCTGGGCACAGTTTGAACTATCTGTAGTTATTGTACCTTTTGCTATTCTGAGCAATTTTTCCAGACTCAGAAGGATGGAAAGCTGTTTATGGGCCATGATTCCAAAGGGAGTACCTCAGGTGTGCCCTCTTTCTTATTTTTTAACATCTTTATTGGAGTATAATTGCTTTAAAATGGTGTGTTAATTTCTGCTGAAAAACAAAGTGAATCAGCTATACATATATATATATCCCCATATGCCCTCCCTCTTGTGTCTCCCTCCCACTCTCCCTATCCCACCCCTTTAGGTGGTCACAAAACACTGTGCTGATCTCCCTGTGCGATGCGGCTTCTTCCCATAGCTAGCTATTTTACATTTGGTAGTATACATGTCCATGCCACTCTCTCACTTTGTCCCAACTTACCCTTTGCCCTCCCTGTGTCCTCAAGCCCATTCTCTACATCTGTGTCTTTATTCCTGTCTTGCCCCTAGGGTCTTCAGAACCATTTTTATTTTTAGATTCCATATACATGTGTTAGTTTACGGTATTTGTTTTTCTCTTTCTGACTTACTTCACTCTGTATGACAGTCTCTAGGTCAATCCACCTCACTATATATGTGCCACATCTCCCTTATCCATTCATCTATCGATGGACACTTAGGTTGCTTCCATGTCCTGGCTATTATAAATAGAGCTGCAATGAACATTGTGGTACATGACTCTTTTTGAATTATGGTTTTCTCAGGGTATATGTCCAGTAGTGGGATTCCTGGGTCGTATGGTATTTCTATTTTTAGTTTTTTAAGGAACCTCCATACAGGTCTCCATAGTGGCTGTATCAATTCACATTCCCACCAACAGTGCAAGAGGGTTACCTTTTCTCCACACCCTCTCCAGCATTTATTGCTTGTAGATTTTTTGATGATGGCCATTCTGACTGGTGTGATGTGATACCTCATTGTAGTTTTGATTTGCATTTCTCTAATGATTAGTGATGTTGAGCATCCTTTCATGTGTTTGTCAGCAATTGGTATATCTTCTTTGGAGAAATGTCTATTTAGGTCTTGTGCCCTTTTTTGGATTGGGTTCTTAGGTTTTTTGATATTGAGCTGCATGTGTTGCTTGTATGTTTCGGAGATTAATCCTTTGTCCATTGCTTCGTTTGCAAATATTTTCTCCCATTCTGAGGGTTGTCATTTCATCTTGTTTATGGTTTCCTTTGCTGTGCAAAAGCTTTTAAGTTTCATTAGGTCCCATTTGTTTATTTTTGTTTTTATTTCCATTTTTCTAGGGGGTGGGTCAAAAAGGATCTTGCTGTCATTTATGTAATAGAGTGTTCTCCCTATGTTTTCCTCTAAGAGTTTGATAGTGTCTGGCTTTACAGTTAGGTCTTTAATCCATTTTGAGTTTATTTTTGTGTATGTTGTTGGGAGTGTTCTAATTTCATTCTTTTACATATAGCTGTCCAGTTTTCCCAGCACCACTTATTGAAGAGGCTGTCTTTTCTCCATTGTGTATTCTTGCCTCCTTTATCAAAGATAAGGTGACCATATGTGCGTGGGTTTATCTCTGGGCTTTCTATCCTGTCCCATTGATCTATATTTCTGTTTTTGTGCCAATACCATACTGTCTTGGTTACTGTAGCTTTGTAGTATAGTCTGAAGTCAGGGAGAATGATTCCTCCAGATCCATTTTTCTTTCTCAAGATTGCTTTGGCTATTCGGGGTCTTTTGTGTTTCCATACAAATTGTGAATTTTTTTGTCCTAGTTCTGTGAAAAATGCCATTGGTAGTTTGATAGGGATTGCATTGAATCTGTAGATTGCTTTGGGTAGTAGAGTCATTTTCACAATATTGATTCTTCCAATCCAAAACATTGTGTATCTCTCCATCTGTTTGTATCATCTTTAATTTCTTTCATCAGTGTCTTATAGTTTTCTGCATACAGGTCTTCTCTGTCCTTAAGTAGGTTTATTCCTAGGTATTTTAGTCTTTTGTTGCAGTGGTAAATGGAAGTGTTTCCTTAATTTCTCTTTCAGATTTTTCATCATTAGTGTATAGGAATGCAAGAGATTTCTGTGCATTAATTTTGTATCCTGCTACTTTACCAATTTCATTGATTAGCTCTAGTAGTTTTCTGGTAGCATCATTAGGATTCTCTATGTATACTATTATGTCACCTGCAAACAGTGACAGTTTTACTTCTTCTTTTCTGATTTGGATTCCTTTTATTTCTTTTTCTTCTCTGATTGCTGTGGCTAAAACTTCCAAAACTATGTTGAATAACAGTACTGAGAGTGGGCAACCTTGTCTTGTTCCTGATCTTAGTGGAAATGGGTTCAGTTTTTCACCATTGAGAACGATGTTGGCTGTGGGTTTGTCATATATGGCGTTTATTATGTTGAGGTAAGTTCCCTCTATGCCTACTTTCTGGAGGGATTTTTATCAATTTTCTTTTGAATTTTGTCAAAAGCTTTTTCTGCATCTATTGAGATGATCATATGGTTTTTCTCCTTCAATTCGTTAATATGGTGTATCATGTTGATTGATTTGCGTATATTGAAGAATCCTTGCATTCCAGGGATAAACCCCACTAGATCATGGTGATCCTTTTAATGTGCTGTTGGATTCTGTTTGCTGGTATTTTGTTGCGGATTTTTGCATGTATGTTCATCAGTGATATTGGCCTGTAGTTTTCTTTTTTTGTGACATCTTTGTCTGGTTTTGGTATCATGGTGATGGTGGCCATGTAGAATGAGTTTGGGAGTGTTCCTCCCTCTGCTATATTTCGGAAGAGTTTGAGAAGGATAGGTGTTAGCTCTACTCTAAATGTTTGATAGAATTCGCCTGTGAAGCCATCTGGTCCTGGGGTTTTGTCTGTTGGAAGGTTTTTAATAACAGTTTCAATTTCAGTGCTTGTGATTGGTCTGTTTATACTTTCTATTTCCTCTTCGTTCAGTCTCGGAAGGTTGTGCTTTTCTAAGAATGTGTCCATTTCTTCTAGGTTGTCCATTTTATTGGCATATAGTTGCTTGTAGTAATCTCTCATGATCGTTTGTATTTCTGCAGTGTCAGTTGTTGCTTCTCCTTTTTCATTTCTAATTCTGTTGATCTGAGTCTTCTCCCTTTTTTTCTTGATGAGTGTTGCTAATGGCTTATCAATTTTGTTTATCTTCTGAAAGACCAGCTTTTAGCTTTACTGATCTTTGCTATTGTTTCCTTCATTTATTTTTCATTTATTTCTGATCTGATCTTTATGATTTCTTTCCTTCTGCTAGCTTTGGGATTTTTTTGTTCTTCTTTCTCTAATTGCTTTAGGTGTAAGGTTAAGTTGTTTATTTGAGGTGTTTCTTGTTTCTTGAGGTAGGATTGTGTTGCTATAAACTTCCCTCTTAGAACTGCTTTTGCTTCATCCCATACGTTTTGGGTCGTCCTGTTTTCATTGTTATTTGTTTCTAGGTATTTTTTGATTTCCTCTTTGATTTCTTCAGTGATCTCTTAGTTATTTAGTAGTGTATTCTTTAGCCTCCATGTGTTGTATATTTTACAGTTTTCTTCTTGTAATTTGTATCTAGACTCATAGTGTTGTGGTCGGGAAAGGTATTTGATACAGTTTCAATTTTCTTAAATTTACCAAGGCTTGTTTTATGACCCAGAATATGATCTATTCTGGAGAATGTTCCATGAACACTTGAGAAGCAAGTGTATTCTGTTGTTTTTGGATGGAATGTCCTATAAATAGCAATTCAGTCCATCATGTTTAATGTATCATTCAAAACTTGTGTTTCCTTATTTATTTTCATTTTTGTTGATCTGTCAATTGGTGAAAGTGGTGTGTTAAAGTCCCCTAGTATGATTGTGTTACTGTCGATTTCCCCTTCAATGGCCATTAGAGTTTGCCTTATGTATTGAAGTGCTCCTATGTTGGGTGTACAAATATTTACAATTGTTATATCTTCTTCTTGGATTGATCCCTTGATCATTATGTAGTGTTCTTCTTTGAATCTTGTAGTAGTCTTTATTTTAAAGTCTATTTTGTCTGATATGAGAATTGCTACTCCAGCTTTCTTTTGATTTCCATTTTAATGGAATATGTTTTTCCATCCCCTCGCTTTCAGTGTGTATGTGTCCATAGGCCTGAAGTGGGTGTCTTGTAGACAGCTTATATATGGACCTTGTTTTGGTATCCATTCAGCCAGTCTATGTCTTTTGGTTGGAGCATTTAATCCATTTACATTTAAAGTAATTATTGATATGTATATTCCTATTACCATTTTCTTAATTGTTTTGTGTTTGTCATTGTAGGTCTTTTCTTTCTCTTGTGTTGCCTGCCTAGAGAAGTTCCTTTAGTATTTGTTGTAAAGCTGGTTTGGTGGTCATGAATTCTCTTAGCTTTGCTTGTCTGTATAGCTTTTAATTTCTCTGTTGAATCGGAATGAGACCTTTGCTGGGTAGAGTAATCTTGTTTGTAGGTTTTTCTATTTCATCACTTTAAATATGTCCTGCCACACCCTTCTGGCTTGCAGAGTTTCTGCTGAAAGATCAGCTGTTAACCTTATGGGGATTCCCTTGTGTGTTATTTGTTGTTTTTCCCTTGTTGCTTTTAATATGTTTTCTTTGTATTTAATTTTTAATAGTTTGGTAAATATGTGTCTTGGCATGTTTCTCCTTGGATTTATCCTGTATGCGATTCTTTGCGCTTCCTGGACTTGACTGACAATTTCCTTTTCCATATTAGGGAGGTTTTCAACTATAATCTGTTTAATATTTTTTCAGACCCTTTCTTTTTCTCTTCTTCTTCTGAGACCCCTATAATTCGAATATTGGTGTGTTTAATGTTGTCCCAGAGGTCTCTAAGACTGCCCTCCATTCTTTTCATTCTTTTTTCTTTATTCTGCTGTGTGGTAGTTATTTCCACTATTATATTTTCCAGGTCACTTATCCATTCTTCTGCCTCAGTATTCTGCTATTGAATCCTTCCGGAGAATTTTAAATTTCATTTATTGTGTTATTCTTCATTGTTTTTTTGCTCTTTAGTTCTTCTAGGTCCTTGTTAAACATTCTTGTGTTTTCTCCATTCTATTTCCAAGATTTTGGATCATCTTCGTTATCATTACTCTGAATTCTTTTTCAGGTAGACTGCCCATTTCCTCTTCATTTGTTTGTTCTGGTGGGTTTTACCTTGCTCCTTCATCTTCTGTGTGTTTCTCTGTCTTCTCATTTTGCATAACTTACTGTGTTTTGGGTCTCCTTTTTGCAGGCTGCAGGTTCATCGTTCCCATTGTTTTTCGTGTCTTCCCCCAGTGGCTAAGGTTGGTTCAGTGGGTTGTGTAGGCTTCCTGGTGTAGGAGACTGGTGCCCATGTTCAGATGGATGAGGCTTTTGTCTTTCTGGTGGGCAATCCCATGCATGGTGGGGTGTTTTTGGCTGTCTGTGAACTTATTATTATTTTAGGAATCCTCTCTGCTAATGGGTGGGGCTGTGTTCCTGTCTTGCTAGTTGTTTGGCATGACGTGTCCATCACTGGGGCTTACTGGTTGTTGTGTGGAGCTGGCTCTTAACATTTAGATGGAGATATCTGGGAGAGCTATTGCCAATTGATATTATGAGGGGCCGGCGGGTCCCTGGTGGACCAATGTCCTGAAGTCGGCTCTCCCACCTCAGAGGCTCAGGCCTGACACCCAGCCAGAGCACCAAGACCCTGTCAGCCACATGGCTTTTTGGTATGGATTCATTGGCAAAGGCACAAGGGCACCTTCTGAAGTGATTGTTATTTTCTGTATCCTGATTGGCGTTTAAGATCTGTCCATTTCAAAATAAGTAAATTGTATTTCAATTAAAAAAACTGAGCCGTGAAAATTTCTGATCCTTTTCAGTCTCTTTCACAATCCAATCTTAAGGAAGCACATAAAATAATACCTGCGAATGACTGAACAGGACGCAGTTCTGGATGTTTCAAGTTCTAAATCACAGGACATCAGGTAAGGAAGCAGGTTGGTAGAATCACTTCCACTTATAACATGACCTGGCCTCTTTCATTAACTTTGTGACAGCAAAGAATCCTAAACCTACTTCTGCTTGGATGTTGTGAGCTGTGATGATAACCTGGGTTTTTGGAAAGAACCAATCAGGTTTCTTTCCTGAAATAACAGGAATATCTCATACCCAACCCATCAACAACGTGGGTCCACCTGGCCAAGGACCTTACCACATGGAGAGGTTTAAGAGGTGAGGATACCCATCCTGAAGAGAAGTGGAGACTGGTGGGGATGAGGGAGATTGAAACAGTGGCAGTGAATCAATGCTCTCTGACCCTGAAGTCCTGGTTCCTATAGTTCTCTTTTAATTCTACGTGCCCCCTCCTCATCCTAATATCCTTCCCAGCAATATGAACTGATAACTTCCCTTTTGTGAATTAAGCCACTTTGATGTGTACTCCCTGTAGCTACTTGTACACTAACATATCAGCTGTGAAAACTTTTCTGGTTCATTCCTAATTGAGGTCCTCCCAGATTTATCATTTTCTATTTCTTTGTACTTAACTATTTCTTTGGAAATTGTATATAGATTCACAGAAAGTTGCAGAAATAGAGATCCCATGTCCCCTTCACTGGAATTCTCTCAAGGGTGACATGGTGACATGCTGCATAACTATACTCCAGGATCAAAGCCAGCCAAGTGACATTGCTGTAATCTGCAAACTCCTCTTTTATTTCTTATTTTTTAGAAGAATGCTTAGCTGTGCTTACTGGTATCAGTTGGAACCTGACTATTGCACTCAGGAGATTTACAGCCTGACGAGGAAGTGAAGCACAGGGCAGTCAGGTTCAGGTGTGTTGTGTCACACGTGGGCAGGTACAGTGTGCTCCCCTCAGTGTGTCCCAGAAAACCAGGCACTTGGCATTTGTTAACTTCTTAAGCCACACAACAACCAGGTAACACCAGTACTATTAGTATTCCTTTTACAGAGAGAAGGAAACTAGGGCTCAGAGAAGGTAACCACTGGGCTTAAGGTCACAAAATTTTGGGGGAGCAGAGCTAGAGTTTAAACCCATGCAGCCTGTTTTCAGATTGTTCTGCCCAAGCATTATGCAATGGGACTAATAGCCAAGGGTAGAATTCTTTCCCTGAGTCTTTGTGGAACTTTCCCCAGCGCCATTCCTGTTTTCCCTCACACACTCTTCCCCCCTTGTGCTCATTGGGTTCCTGGGGTTAGCCACTTCAATAGCCATGTTTATGGCTCTCTCAGGCTGTGCTGTAGCAGGAGTGCATTCCCTGGGTGCACCTCTCAGAAGTTGCCACGTCCCTCTATGCAGCAGGTGGGGTTAGAGACCTGGCCGTCTTTTAAGGATGTTGAATGTGGAGGGCCAGGGTCCTAGCCTCACCCTCAGGGGGTTGCTTCTTGGTGGTATAATGCTGGAAAACAAGAAACAAACCAAAAACTACCAAGAAACCAGGAGAAGAAAGTCTTGCACAGCAGAGGAACACATTTACTTGTCAGTTCATGGCTTCAGTTCTCAGCCCCATAGTGGTGAATATGGTGGAGATGGTGGAGGTAGTGGGCTGGGTAGTGCCCTTGGTGCCTCACTCTGGGGGTGGGCAGGGTGGTGGGCATTTAGGAGGACAGGGCTTGGAACATGGCTTCGGAGGGGAGGGAGCTGGGCGTGGGCATGGTGGAGGGCACAGTGGGGGACATGGGGGACACAGGGGACACTTTGGTGGTGCTGGGCACTTTTCCCGTGGGCACTTTTCAGAGCACCGTTGCAGCAGCTTCTTTAAACAGCTGGGCTGGCATTTAGTCTCACACCTTTGTTCACACCTGGGATCACATTGCTTGGGCTCATTCTTAGGTTCACTAGGTTTGTTTTTATCATCACTTGACATTCCTTCTTGATTTTCTGAGCCCTGCAACGAAATACGTGACAGGTTATGTGTGGGAGACCACATTGCAAGGTGGGAGAGGACCAGTACAGCCTTCCAACACACACCTCCTGCCCTGCCCATTCTTGTTCTTAAGAAAGCCTTTCCTGGGATATGTTCAGGCTCTAGAATAAATTCTCATCTAAGGGCTGTCCTCTTGTCCTTGCAGTGCATTGGTGACAACATTTCTTGATCTCTCCACCATTACTATGCTTTCTTTTCATTTATTCTTGTCTCCGTTCCATAGCCCCTAGCAGGAGTTCGACCTTAGGGTCCTGGGACGTCGTCCCCCCCAACCCAACCATGAGAACCATATTTAACCATGTATTTATCAATATAATTGGTATCTTCTGTAACCCCATGTATTTTATTTCATTCATTTTAAAACATTATTCTGAAGAATCCCTAAGCTTGATCAGACTTCTAAAGGCGTCCATGGCACAACAACAGTTTTAAAGAACTCCTGTAAGGGCACCTCCCTATCCCTCTGGAGATGGAATGGGAGGATATATTAGTGGGTTTGGGGACCTAGGACACTTCTTCCAATTCTATGTCTTGCCTAAGCCCTCAGAACCTTGAGAACTGCTTTCATCACTTGAGGACTGAGCATGGAAAAGAATTGAATTCCTACCATGGCTGGGCTCCCATGGACCACTCTAGGAACTCCTCCCCCTGGTGATTAGGGTAAGGGAAGAAGTTAAGAGAAGAGGAGATAAACTGGGAAATTCTAGTTTCTCTGAAAATATGAATGTTGGAGCCACAAAATATGATTTTAGGGAGTAAATCCTTTTCCCCTCTGTTAAGTTTTGCCCTGAGCTAGGTCTTCCTCTATAGACTGTTTGACTTCTGGATATGGACAGGACTTTTCAGTCTCTGACAATACTTGCATGTTGAATCTAATTGGCACATCTTTGATTTCCTTTAACAATATAAATATAAAAATTTAACATCTAATTTTGTTTTAAAATTAGTATGGCTCTCTGGAGAGACAGATCATTACACTGAACTCCAAAATGGTTAAGAATCACTCTTTCAAATGAGGTGTAGCTAGATCCTGCTACTGAAAATGAGAGGAAACTTTCACCCAAGTATAGGCATCATTTCAACCCTGCTCAATGCCTGGGGTGCTGTGGGTCATCCCCCAGAAAGGAGAGGTAAAAGAAGGTGCGTTTCCAGTTGTCCACATGCAACTCACCCCTTTGTGTTGGTATTGAACTTGACAAGTAGTTGAGTGAGGTGGATGTTATGGCTGTGCTGGTAAAGGTGGATTTTCCCCTCTGGTCCTTCTGCCCAGCTCTGAGGAAGACGGAGTGGGGGGAAGGAGGAGCCCCCCTTGTGACCTCATCACTGCATCATCAAATAACGATTGTTGTGTGACTCCAGAGCTCTCAGCTCAACTCAAGCCCTTGAACAGGAGAATAGGCTATGATTAATACCTCCTTTGCTGTCCTGTCCTCTCCCAGGTCCCTCAAAATTCATGCTGGTGAAATCAGACTACCGTGAAGGGAACTAAACTCAAAGGATAGGGAGGCTCATTGTTGCTAGGAGCAGAAAAGCTCTGTTTACACCTGGTCTCTCTTTCCTCTCCCAGTCTCCCAAATTTTAACTCCTTTGAACTTGCCCGTTCGTCATCTTTCTAGGAGAGCTCCCCTGGATTGATCACAGCCATTTTGACGCTCCTGTCCCCACTACGTTTTTAAAAATTAATTAATTAATTAATTAATTAATTAATTAATTAATTAATTATTTTTGGGCTGTGTTGGGTCGTCGTTGCTATGTGCAGGTTTTCTCTAGTTGCAGTGAGCGGGGGCTAATGTTTGTAGCAGTATGCGGGTTTCTCATTACAGTGGCTTCTCTAGTTGCAGAGCATGAGCTCTATGCATGCAGGCTCCGCAGCTACTGTCGTGGCACACAGGCTTAGTTGCTCAGTGGCATGTGGGATCTTCCTGGACCAGGGCTTGAACCCGTGCTCCCTGCATTGGCAGGCAGATTCCTTTTTTTTTTATTTAACATCTTTATTGGAGTATAACTGCTTTACAATGGTGTGTTAGTTTCTGCTTTATAACAAAGTGAATCAGTTATACATACACACATGTTCCCATATCTCTTCCCTCTTGCATCTCCCTCCCTCCCACCCTTCCTCTCCCACCTCTCTAGGTGGTCACAAAGCACCGAGCTGATCTCCCTGTGCTATGCGGTTGCTTCCCACTAGCTATCTATTTTACGTTTGGTAGTGTATATATGTCCATGCCACTCTCTCACTTTGTCACAGCTTACCCTTCCCTCTCCCCATATCCTCAAGTCCACTCTCTTGTAGGTCTGTGTCTTTATTCCCATCTTACCACTAGGTTCTTCATGACCTTTTTTCCCCTTAGATTCCATATATATGTGTTAGCATACTGTATTTATTTTTCTCTTTCTGACTTACTTCACTCTGTATGACAGACTCTAACTCCATCCACCTCACTACAAATAACTCAATTTCGTTTGTTTTTATGGCTGAGTAATATTCGATTGTATATATGTGCCACATCTTCTTTATCCATTCATCCGATGATGGACACCTAGGTTGCTTCCATGTCCTGGCTATTGTAAATAGAGCTGCAATGAACATTTTAGTACATGACTCTTCTTGAATTATGGTTTTCTCAGGGTATATGACCAGAGGTGGGATTGTTGGGTCGTATGGTAGTTCTATTTTTAGTTTTTAAAGGAACCTCCATACTGTCCTCCATAGTGGCTGTATCAATTTACATTCCCACCAGCAGTGTAAGAGTGTTCCCTTTTCTCCACACCCTCTCCAGCATTTATTGTTTCTAAATTTTTTGATGATGGCCATTCTGACTGGTGTGAGATGATATCTAATTGCAGTTTTGATTTGCACTTCTCTAATGATTAATGATGTTGAGCATTCTTTCATGTGTCTGTTGCCAATCTGTATATCTTCTTTGGAGAAATGTCTATTTAGGTCTTCTGCCCATTTTTCGATTGGGTTGTTTGTTTTTTGTTATTGAGCTGCATGAGCTGCTTGTAAATCTTGGAGATTAATCCTTTGTCAGTTGCTTCATTTGCAAATATTTTCTCCCATTCTGAGGGTTGTCTTTTCATCTTGTTTAAGGTTTCCTTTGCTGTGCAAAAGCTTTTAAGTTTCATTAGGTCCCATTTGTTTATTTTTGTTTTTATTTCCATTTCTCTAGGAGCTGGGTCAAAAAGGATCTTGCTGTGATTTATGTCATAGAGTGTTCACCCTATGTTTTCCTCTAAGAGTTTGATAGTGTCTGGCCTTACATTTAGGTCCTTAATCCATTTTGAGTTTATTTTTGTGTATGGTGTTAGGGAGTGTTCTAATTTCATACTTTTACATGTACCTGTCCAGTTTTCCCAGCACCACTTGTTGAAGAGGCTGTCTTTTCTCCACTGTATATGCTTGCCTCCTTTATCAAAGATAAGGTGACCATATGTGCGTGGGTTTATCTCTGGGCTTTCTATCCTGTTCCATTGATCTATATTTCTGTTTTTGTGCCAGTACCATACTGTCTTGATTTCTGTAGGTTTGTAGTATAGTCTGAAGTCAGGGAGCCTGATTCCTCCAGCTCCATTTTTCGTTCTCAAGATTGCTTTTGCTATTCGGGATCTTTTGTGTTTCCATACAAATTGTGAAATTTTTTGTTCTAGTTCTGTGAAAAATGTCAGTGGTATTTTGATAGGGATTGCATTGAATCTGTAGATTGCTTTGGGTAGTGTAGTCATTTTCACTATGTTGATTCTTCCAATCCAAGAACATGGTATATCTCTCCATCTATTTGTATCGTCTTTAATTTCTTTCATCAGTGTCCTATAATTTTCTGCATACAGGTCTTTTGTCTCCTTAGGTAGGTTTATTCCTACATACTTTATACTTTTTGTTGCAATGGTAAATGGGAGTGTTTTCTTAATTTCACTTTCAGATTTTTCATCATTAGTGTATAGGAATGCAAGAGATTTCTGTGCATTAATTTTGTATCCTGCTACTTTACCAATTTCATTGATTAACTCTAGTAGTTTTCTGGTAGCATCTTTAGGATTCTCTATGTATAGTATCATGTCATCTGCAAACAGTGACAGCTTTACATCTTCTTTTCCGATTTGGATTCCTTTTATTTCTTTTTCTTCTCTGATTGCTGTGGCTAAAACTTCCAAAACTATGTTGAATAATCGTGGTGAGAGTGGGCAACCTTGTTTTGTTCCTGATCTTAGTGGAAATGGGGTCAGTTTTTCACCATTGAGAACGATATTCGCTGTGGGTTTGTCATATATGGCGTTTATTATGTTGAGGAAAGTTCCCTCTATGCCTACTTTCTGCAGGACTTTTATCAAAAATGGGTGTTGAATTTTGTGGAAAGCTTTCTCTGCATCTATTGAGATGATCATATGGTTTTTCTCCTTCAATTCGTTAATATGGTGTATCATGTTCATTGATTTGCGTATATTGAAGAATCCTTGCATCCCTGGAATAAACCCCACTTGATCATGGTGTATGATCCTTTTAATGTGCTGTTGGATTCTGTTTGCTAGTATTTTTTTAAATCATCTATTGGAGTATAATTGCTTTACAATGGTGTGTTAGTTTCTGCTTTATAACAAAGTCAATCAGTTATACATATACATATGTTCCCATATCTCTTTCCTCTTGCATCCCCCTCCCTATCCCACCCCTCTAGGTGGTCACAAAGCACTGAGCTGATCTCCCTGGCTATGTGGCTGCTTCCCACTAGCTATCTATTTTACATTTGGTAGTGTATATATGTCCATGCCACTCTCTCACCCTGTCACATCTTACCCCTCCCCCTCCCCATATCCTCAAGTCCATTCTCTAGTAGGTCTGTATCTTTATTCCCGTCTTGCCACTAGGTTCTTCATGACCTTTTTTTTCCCCCTTAGATTCTATATATATGTGTTAGCATACTGTATTTGTTTTTCTCTTTCTGACTTACTTCACTCTGTATGACAGACTCTTAACTCCATCCACCTCACTACAAATACCTCCATTTCATTTATTTTTATGGCTGAGTAATATTCCATTGTATATATGTGCCACATCTTCTTTATCCATTCATCCTATGATGGACACTTAGGTTGCTTCCATGTCCTGGCTATTGTAAATAGTGTTTGCTAGTATTTTGTTGAGGATTTTTACATCTATGTTCATCAGTGATATTGGCCTGTAGTTTTCTTTCTGTGTGACATCTTTGTCTGGTTTTGGTATCAGGGTGATGGTGGCCTCATAGAATGAGTTTGGGAGTGTTCTTCCCTCTGTTATATTTTGGAAGAGTTTGAGAAGGATAGGTGTTAGCTCTTCTCTAAATGTTTGATTGAATTCGCCTGTGAATCCATCTGGTCCTGGGCTTTTGTTTGTTGGAAGATTTTTAATCACAGTTTCAATTTCAGTGCTTGTGATTGGTCTGTTCATATTTTCTATTTCTTCCTGGTTCAATCTCGGCAGTTGTGCATTTCTAAGAATGTGTCCATTTCTTCCAGGTTGTCCATTTTATTGGCCTAGAGTTGCTTGTAGCTATCTCTCATGATCGTTTGTATTTCTGCAGTGTCAGTTGTTACTTCTCCTTTTTCATTTCTAATTCTATTGATTTGAGTCTTCTTTTTTTTTCTTGATGAGTCTGGCTAATGGTTTGTCAATTTTGCTTATCTTCTCAATGAACCAGCTTTTAGTTTTATTGATCTTTGCTATCATTTCCTTCATTTCTTTTTCATTTATTTCTGATCTGATCTTTACGATTTCTTTCCTTCTGCTAACTGGGGTTTTTGTGTTCTTCTTTCTCTAATTGCCTTAGGTGCAAGGTTAGGTTGTTTATTTGAGATGTTTCCTGTTTCTTAAGGTAGGATTGTATTGCTATAAACTTCCCTCTTAGAACTGCTTTTGCTGCATCCCACACGTTTTGCGTCCTCGTGTCTCCATCGTCATTTGTTTCTAGGTATTTTTTGATTTCTTCAGTGATCACTTGGTTATTAAGTAGTGTATTGTATAGCCTCCACGTGTTTGTATTTGTTACAGATCTTTTCCTGTAATTGATATCTAGTCTCATAGCTTTGTGGTCGGAAAAGATACTTGATACGATTTCAATTTTCTTAAATTTACCAAGGCTTGATTTGTGACCCAAGATATGATCTATCCTGGAGAATGTTCCATGAGCACTTGAGAAAAATGTGTATTGTGTTGTTTTTGGGTGGAATGTCCTATAAATATCAATTAAGTCCATCTTGTTTAATGTATCATTTAAAGCTTGTGTTTCCTTATTTATTTTCATTTTGGATGATCTGTCCATTGGTGAAAGTAGGGTGTTAAAGTCCCCTACTATGTTTGGGTTACTGTCGATTTCCCCTTTTATGGCTGTTAGTATTTGCCTTATGTATTGAGGTGCTCCTATGTTGGGTGCATAAATATTTACAATTGTTATAGCTTCCTCTTGGATCGATCCCTTGATCATTATATAGTGTCCTTCTTTGTCTCTTGTAATAGTCTTTATTTTAAAGTCTATTTTGTCTGATATGAGAATTGCTACTCCAGCTTTCTTTTGATTTCCATTTGCATGGAATATCTTTTTCCATCCCCTCACTTTCAGTCTGTATGTGTCTCTAGGTCTGAAGTGGGTCTCTTGTAGACAGCATATATATGGGTCTTGTTTTTGTATCCATTCAGCCAGTCTGTGTCTTTTGGTGGGAGCATTTAATCCATTTACATTCAAGGTAATTATCAATATGTATGTTCCTATTCCCATTTTCTTAAATGTTTTGGGTTTGTTATTGTAGGTGTTTTCCTTCTCTTGTGTTTCTTGCCTAGAGAAGTTCCTTTAGCATTTGTTGCAAAGCTGGTTTGGTGGTGCTGAACTCTCTCAGCTTTTGCTTGTCTGTAAAGGTTTTAATTTCTCCATCGAATCTGAATGAGATCCTTGCTGGGTAGAGTAATCTTGGTTGTAGGTTTTTCTCCTTCATCACTTTAAGTATATCCTGCCACTCCCTTCTGGCTTGCAGAGTTTCTGCTGATAGATCAGATGTTAACCTTATGGGGATTCCCTTGTGTGTTATTTGTTGTTTTTCCCTTGCTGCTTTTAATATGTTTTCTTTATATTTAATTTTTGATAGTTCGATTAATATGTGTCTTTTCATGTTTATCCTTAGATTTATCCTGTATGGGACTCTCTGTGCTTCCTGGACTTGGTTAACTATTTCCTTTACCATATTAGGGAAGTTTTCAACTATAATCTCTTCAAATATTTTCTCAGTCCCTTTCTTTTTCTCTTCTTCTTCTGGGACCCCTATAATTCGAATGTTGGTGTGTTTAATATTGTCCCAGAGGTCTCTGAGACTGTCCTCAGTTCTTTTCATACTTTTTTCTTTATTCTGCTCTGCAGTAGTTATTTCCACTATTTTATCTTCCAGGTCACTTATCCGTTCTTCTGCCTCAGTTATTCTGCTATTGATCCCCTTTAGAGTATTTTTAATTTCTTTTATTGTGTCGTTCATCATTGCTTGTTTCCTCTTTAGTTCTTCTAGGTGTTTGTTAAATTTTTCTTGCATTTTGTCTATTGTATTTCAAAGATTTTGGATCATCTTTACTATTATTATTCTGAATTCTTTTTCAGGTAGACTGCCTATTTCCTCTTCATTTATTAGGTCTGGTGGGTTTTTACCTTGCTCCTTCATCTGCTGTGTGTTTTTCTGTCTTCTCATTTTGCTAATCTTACTGTGTTTGGGGTCTCCTTTTCGCAGGCTGCAGGTTCATAGTTCCCGTTGTTTTTGGTGTCTGTCCCCAGTGGCTAAGGTTGGTTCAGTGGGTTGTGTAGGCTTCCTGGTGGAAAGGAGTAGTACCTGTGTTCTGGTGGATGAGGCTGGATCTTGTCTTTATGATGGGCAGGTCCACATCTGGTGGTATGTTTTGGGGTGTCTCTGGACTTATTATGATTTTAGGCAGCCTCTGTGCTAATGGATGGGGTTGTGTTTCTGTCTTGCTAGTTGTTTGGCATAGGGTGTCCAGGACTGTAGCTTGCTGGTCGTTGAGTGAAGCTGGGTCTTGGTGTTGAGATGGAGAGCTATGGAAGATTTTCGCCATTTGGTATTACGTGGAGCTGGGAGGTCTCTTGTGGACCAGTGTCCTGAAGTTGGCTCTCCCACCTCAGAGGCACAGCCCTGATGCCTGGCTGGAACACTAAGAGCTTTTCATCCACACGGCTCAGATTAAATGGGGGAAAAAATAGAAAAAAAGAAAAATGAGGATAAAATAAAATAAAGTAAGATATAATAAAACAAAGTTATTAAAATAAAAAGTAGATATGGGAACATGTGTATATGTATAACTGATTCACTTTGTTATAAAGTAGAAACTAATACACCATTGTAGAGCAATTGTGCTCCAATGGAGATGTTAAAAAAAAATTTAAGGGTAAGCTGGGACAAGGAGAGTGGTATGGACATATATACACTACCAAATTTAAAATAGATAGCTAGTGGGAAGCAGCTGCATAGCACAGGGAGATTAGCTCGGTGCTTTGTGACCACCTAGAAGGGTGGGATAAGGAGGGTGGGAGGGAGGTAGATGTAATAGGGAAGAGATATGGGGATATATGTATATGTATAACTGATTCACTTTGTTATAAAGCAGAAACTAACACACCATTGTAAAGCAATTATACTCCAATAAAGATGTTAAAAAAATAATTATTAAGAATAAAATTTTTTTAAGTAAAAAAACAAAAACGGATGGACAGAACCCTAGGACAAATGGTGAAAGCAAAGCTATACAGACAAAATCTCACACAGAAACATACACATACACACTCACTAAAAGAGGAAAAGGGGGGGCTTCCCTGGTGGCGCAGTGGTTGGGAGTCTGCCTGCCAATGCAGGGGACACGGGTTCGAGCCCTGGTCTGGGAGGATCCCACATGCCGTGGAGCAACTAGGCCCGTGAGCCACAATTAATGAGCCTGCGCGTCTGGAGCCTGTGCTCCGCAACAAGAGAGGCCTCGATTATGAGGCCCGTGCACCGTGATGAAGAGTGGCCCCCGCTTGCCACAACTAGAGAAAGCCCTCACACAGAAACGAAGACCCAATACAGCCATAAATAAATAAATAAAAATTAAAAAAAATTAAAAAAATAAAGAGGAAAAGGGGAAAAAATAATATATCTTGCTCCCAAAGTCCACCTCCTCAATTTGGGATGATTCGTTGTCTATTCAGGTATTCCACAGATGCAGGGTACATCAAGTTGATTGTGGAGCTTTAATCCACTGCTTCTGAGGCTGCTGGGAGAAATTTCCCTTTCTCTTCTTTGTTTGCACAGCTCCCAGGGCTCAGCTTTGGATTTGGACCCGCCTCTGCGTGTATGTCGCCTGAGGGTATCTGTTCTTTGCTCAGACAGGACAGGGTTAAGGAGCAGCTGCTTTGGGGGCTCTGGCTCACTCAGGCCGGGGGGAGAGAGGGGTACGGAGTGCGGGGCGAGCTTGGGGTGGCAGAGGCCGGCGTGAAGTTGCACCAGCCTGAGGCGCACCGTGCATTCTCCTGGGGAAGTTGTCCCTGGATCACTGGACCCTGGCAGTGGCGGGCAGCACCGGCTCCCGGGAGGTGGGGTGTGGATAGTGACCTGTGCTCGCACACAGGCTTTTTGGTGGTGGCAACAGCAGCCTTAGCATCTCATGCCCATCTCTGGGGTGCGCGCTGATTGCCGCGGCTCGCACCCGTCTCTGGAGCTCCTTTAAGCAATGCTCTTAATCCGCTCTCCTCGAGCACCAGGAAACAAAGAGGGAAGAAAAAGTCTCTTGCCTCTTCGGCAGGTCCAGACTTTTTCCCGGACTCCCTCCTGGCTAGCTGTGGCACACTAACCCCTTCAGGCTGTGTTCACGCCAACAACCCTAGCCCTCTCCCTGCCATCCGACCGCAGCCCGAGCCTCAGCTCCCAGCCGCCGCCCACCCTGGCGGGTGAGCAGACAAGCCTCTCGGGCTGGTGAGTGCTGGTCGGCACCGCTCCTCTGTGCGGGAATCTCTCCACTTTGCCCCCCACACCCCTGTTGCTGCACTCTCCTCCGCGGCTCCGAAGCTTCCCCCCTCCGCCACCCGCAGTCTCTTCCTGCGAAGGGGCTTCCTAGTGTGTGGAAACCTTTCCTCCTTCACAGCTCCCTCTCACTGGTGCAGGTCCCATCCCTATTCTTTTGTCTCTGTTTTTTCTTTTTTCTTTTGCCCTACCCAGGTATGTGTGGAGTTTCTTGCCTTTTGGTTAGTCTGAGGTCTTCTGCCAGCGTTCAGTGGGTGTTCTATAGGAGCAGTTCCACGTGTAGATGTCTTTCTGATATATCTGTGGGGAAGAAGGTGATCTCCGCGTCTTACTCTTCCGCCATCTTCTCTCTCGCAGGTGGATTCTTCACCACTGTGCCACCAGGGAAGTCGCCCCACTATGTTTTTAACATGAGATTCTGAAACCTCTTTTTACCACTCCACACTCCCTGGCTCGAATCCAAGGATTATCTTAGCTCTTTTTCTCAATGTCTGCCTAAAATTCACTGTTTGTTGCATTCTGTGATTGTCTTTTTCAATCAGGGTGTGGCCAACCCTTGATATCTAAGGTAAATGCTGTCTATTCTTAAGAAATTGAGTTTGATGCTCCTGACCAGTCCTGACCTGTTGGGCTAACCCCAGATCCTGTCTTAGAGTAGAAAGCTCTGCCTCTGTGAAAGTTCCTTCTTTTTTTTTTCAAAGGCCTGGCCAGTGGGTCTTTGTGGTTGCAGTAGGGGTGTGTCTGGGGTGGTAATAAGAGTGGGAAAGTCAACTGGGCCTCAGAGACACTTGGTGCCTTGAACTCTGGTCCAAGACATTCATCTTGGCATTCATTCACTGCTGAATCATGAGGGACTTTTGGTTCAAATTGTGATATATCATGTCTAAGGTGTTGAAAAATATTTCTGACAATGAAGTGCAGGATGGTTTGGAGGATGGAGTGGTGGAGTGTAAGTTGATCTAAGCTGTTCAAAGAAATTATAAAAATCTCCAAGTCTGAAGAAGGCAGTGGTGGTGGGAGAAAGAGGGTACCAATGAGAGAAACATCATCAGAGAGGCAAATTTATGGCATCTGGTTAGTGGAAAGTTAAGAAGAAAATTAAGAACTCAGAGGACTCCCAGGTGCTATTGTTAATGGGCACTGAGGAAACAGAACAGGTTTGTGTTAGAAGAAGATGAGTTTGAGTCTAAGAATTTTGTGTTTTCAGTGAAGCATCTTGAATGGTTATTGGAAAGATGGATCCTTGTGTTTCTGGGCAGACCTGAGATCTTGAGTTCACTTCAGCCCAACACATGTTTACTGAGTGGATGAGAGTGAGCTGGTCCAGAGAGATGACTGGGGGAGAGAAGAGAAAAGGTAATGAGGAGGATGGGGTATCCCAATGCAGGGTTTATTTGGTATTCACAGTGGATAAAGAATGTCATAAAACCCAAATGAACCTAAATGAAAGGTGATGGTAACCAGAACTGAACCCCCTGCCCCTGGGATAATTGGTGTTAGATCCATTGTCTTGGTGCAGCCCAATCCTCTCATTTTCTTCCTTCTGTCATTTTATTCAAGAGCACTATGTCTTCAAAGCTGTTGAAAAGCAGTTCTTACAACCATTTCAGTAGTCGCAGCTCCACCTGCTGTTCTGCTCTGGACTGAAGCTAGCAATCTGGTTATGGAGAAGGTAGTCATTTGTGACAGTGATGTCAAAGGATGTAGTGATTTCTACTGGCCGTTGTCTGGCTGTTGTCATCGTCCTCTCTCTCCTTTCTCTCCTCTCCTATTTCTTGCTTAAGAAATTCACACTAAGTGAAAGTCTGTCACTCATTGGACTGTCAACAGGACAGCATCTTTAAAACCCTTCTTTAAAGGGTTACATTTAGTAACAGCTATCCACTTATGTTTGGCTTAGGATTTGGTTGGCAGCTAGCTGGCAGCAAGGCACGACTGAGATGAAACGCAGAACAGGCTGCTTGAGTGGCTGGGTCTCAGAAGGAGAGAGACTGGAAGGGTAGAGGAGTGGGTGTCAAGGCCCTCAGGTTGAGAGCGAGGACTCTGGAGTCAGATCCCCGCGTTCAAGTCCTGTCTTTATCCTTTACTTACCAAATGACCCCTAGTACCTGACTTAAACTTTCTAAGTTTCAATACCTTCAGCAGTAAAATACGATAATAATAGCACCCATCTTAAGATAACATGTAATTTATATTGAGTGCTTATATGATGCCAGGGATGTTTCTAAGTGCAAAGCCTACACTTCCATCCATCCTCCTGCCACACTGTACTTGTAGGTTGTTGTGAAGACTGAATGAGATTCTATGTTTGAACAGCCCCCAATAAATGTTCACTATACATATGAGTTATTATTTTTCAGCGTTTTCCTGGCTTTGTCTTCTCTTGGCTTGTAAGAGCTCTCTCTGCCTCTGTTTTCGACCTATCTCTCTTACCTCTTGATTTTGGCCTTGAAATCCCACTTCTCCATATCATTTTTTTTTTATAAATTTATTTATTTATTTATTTATTTATCCCTGGCTGTGTTGGGTCTTCGCCTCTGTGCAAGGGCCCCCTCCAGTTGCGGCGAGCGGGGGCCACTCCTCATCGCGGTGCGCGGGCCCCTCACTGGCGCGGCCTCTCTTGTTGCGGAGCACAAGCTCCAGACGCGCAGGCTCAGCAGCTGTGGCGCACGGGCCCAGCTGCTCCGCGGCACGCGGGATCCTCCCAGACCAGGGCCCGAACCCGCGCCCCCTGCATTGGCAGGCAGACCCTCAACCACTGCGCCACCAGGGAAGCCCCATATCATTTTTGTGTGCCTTCCAGCCAAAGTTCCTGGTGGTCTAATCCAGGAAGATTAGATATTTCAATATTAGCTGTTAATGGATGATTTCAGTTTTGAGTAAGGAGAGTTGATATAAATGTTATTGAAAACAGATAGTACTTTAAGCATTCACTAAGGCCCCAAAAGTCAGTGGACCATTCAGTGGTTTCTCCTTGTGAAACTGCAGGCCCTGTAGTTCTGTATATTTTACCAGGCCAGGGAATTCTATGTGTCAGAAATTTCACCCTCACTCGCATTCCCCTTTTCTGCTTTTTAGGTGAAGTCTTTTTTTTTTTTTTCCTGTCTTTTTCTGTCTCTCTGTGTGATTCTTGTTGAATAAGCAGGACTCATAGGATAAAGTCAGAAAAGAACTCTATTCCTTCCATTGGTGCCTCTTCAAACACTCTCTGTGGGGCTGGCTCTTTCCTTCCTCTTGGGATGTAATCTCTAGCAGATGCCATTGACTTTTAGGATCCTGCTTAGACAATACGGAGTTCTTCCAAGAAGAAGATATAACAATTGTAAATATTTATGCACCCAACTTAGGAGCACCTCAATACATAAGGCTAATGCTAACAGCCATAAAAGGGGAATTTGACACAAACACAATAACAGTAGGGGATTTTAACAACCCACTTTCACCAATGGGCAGAATTACCAAAATGAAAATAAATAAGAAAACACAATCTTTAAATGACACATTAAACAAGATGGACTTAATTGATATTTATAGGACATTCCATCCAAAAACAACAGAATACACTTTCTATTAGGGTGCTCATGGAACATTCTTCAGGATAGATCATATCCTGAGTCGTAAAAGAAGCCTTGGTAAATTTAAGAAAATTGAAACATATCAAATATCTATTCTGACCACAACACTATGAGACTAGATATCAATTACAGGAAAAAAACCCTGTAAAATATACAAACACATGGAGGCTAAACAATACACTACTAAATAACCAAGAGATCACTGAAGAAATCAAAGAGGAAATCAAAAAATACCTAGAAACAAATAACAATGAAAACAGGATGGCCCAAAACGTATGGGATGAAGCAAAAGCAGTTCTAAGAGGGAAGTTTATAGCAACACAATCCTACCTCAAGAAACAAGAAACACCTCAAATAAACAACCTATCCTTACACCTAAAGCAATTAGAGAAAGAAGAACAAAAAAAACCCCAAAGTTAGCAGAAGGAAAGAAATCATAAAGATCAGATCAGAAATCAATGAAAAAGAAATGAAGGAAACAATAGCAAAGATCAGTAAAACTAAAAGCTGGTTCTTTGAGAAGATAAACAAAATTGATAAACCATTAGCCACACTCATCAAGAAAAAAAGGGAGACGACCCAGATCAACAGAATTAGAAATGAAAAAGGAGAAGTAACACCTACATGGCAGAAATACAAATGATCATGAGAGATTACTACAGGCAACTATATGCCAATAAAATGGACAACCTGGAAGAAAGAGACACATTCTTAGAAAAACACAGCCTTCCGAGACTGAACTAGGAAGAAATAGGAAATATAAACAGACCAAACACAAGCACTGAAATTGAAACTGTGATTAAAAGTCTTCCAACAAAAAAAAGCCCAGGACCAGATGGCTTCACAGGCGAATTCTATCAAACATTTAGAGAAGAGCTAACACCTTTCTTTCTCAAACTCTTCCAAAACATAGCAGAGGGAGGAACACTCCCAAACTCATTCTACGAGGCCACCATCACCCTGATACCAAAACCAGGCAAAGATGTCACAAAACTACAGACCAATATCACTGATGAACATGCAAAAATCCTCAACAAAATACTAGCAAACAGAATCCAACAGCACATTAAAAGAATCATACACCATGATCAAGTGGTGTCTATCCCAGGAATGCAAGGATTCTTCAATACATGAAAATCAATAAATGTGAGAAACCATATTAACAAACAGAAGGAGAAAAATCATATGATCGTCTCAATAGATGCAGAAAAAACTTTCGACAAAATTCAACAGCCATTTATGATATAAACGCCCCAGAAAGTGGGCACAGATGGAGCATACCTCAACATAATAAATGCCATATATGACAAACCCACAGCCAACATCGTTCTCAATGTTGAAAAATTGAAACCATTTCCACTAAAATCAGGAACAAGACAAAGTTGCCCACTCTCAGTACTGTTATTCAACATAGTTTTGGAAGTTTTAGCCACAGCAATCAGAGAAGAAAAAGACATAAAAGGAATACAAATCAGAAAAGAAGAAGTAAAACTGTCACTGTTTGCAGATGACATGATACTATACATAGAGAATCTTAAAGATGCTACCAGAAATCTACTAGAGCTAATCAATGAATTTGGTAAAGTAGCAGGATACAAAATTAATGCACAGAAATCTCTTGCATTCCTATACACTAATGATGAAAAACCTGAAAGAGAAATTAAGGACACACTCCCATTTACCACTGCAACAAAATAATAAAATACCTAGGAATAAACCTACCTAAGCAGAGAGAAGCCCTGTATGCAGAAGACTATAAGAAACTGTTGAAAGAAATTAAAGATGATACAAACAGATGGAGAGATATACCATGTTCTTGGATTGGAAGAATCAACATTGTGAAAATGACTATACCACCCAAAGCAATCTACAGATTCAATGCAATCTCTATCAAACTACCAATGGCAGTTTTCACAGAACTAGAACAAAAAATTTCACAATTTGTATGGAAACACAAAAGACCCCGAATAGCCAAAGCAATCTTGAGAAAGAAAAACGGATCTGGAGGAATCAGTCTCCCTGTCTTCAGACTATACTACAAAGCTACAGTAATCAAGACAGTATGGTACTGGCACAAAAACAGAAATATAGATCAATGGAACAGGGTAGAAAGCCCAGAGATAAACCCACGCACATATGGTCACCTTATCTTTGCTAAAGGAGGCAAGAATACACAATAGAGAAAAGACAGCCTCTTCAATAAGTGGTGCTGGGAAAACTGGACAGCTACACATAACAGAATGAAATTAAAACACTCCCTAACACCATACACAAAAATAAATTCAAAATGAATTAAGACCTGAATGTAAGGCCAGACACTATAAAACTCTTAGAGGAAAGCATAGGGAGAACACTCTACGACATAAATCACAGCAAGATCCTTTTTGACCCACCTCCTAGAGAAAGGGAAATAAAAACAAAAATAAACAAATGGGACCTAATGAAACTTAAAAGCTTTTGCACAGCAAAGGAAACCATAAGCAGGATGAAAAGGCAACCCTCAGAATGGGGGAAATATTTGCAAATGAAGCAATGGACAAAGGATTAATCTCCAAAATATACACGCAGCTCATGCCGGTCAATATCAAAAACAAACAAACAAACAAACAAACAACCCAATCCAAAAATGGGCAGAAGACCTAAATAGACATTTCTCCAAAGAAGATATACAGATTGCCAGCAAACACATGAAAGGATGCTCAACATCACTAATCATTACAGAAATGCAAAGCAAAACTACAATGAGGTATCACCTCACACCGGTCAGAATGGCCATCATCAAAAAATCTACAAACAATAAATGCTGGAGAGGGTGTGGAGAAAAGGTAACACTCTTGCACTGTTGGTGGGAATGTGAATTGATACAGCCACTATGGAGAACAGTATGGAGGTTCCTCAAAAAACTAAAAATAGAAATACCATACGACCCAGCAATCCCACTACTGGGCATATGCCCTGACAAAACCATAATTCAAAAAGAGTCATGTACCACAATGTTCATTGCAGCACTATTTACAATAGTCAGGATAAGGAAACAACCTAAGTGTATATTAACCAATGAATGGATAAAGAAGATGTGACACATATATATAATGGAATACTACTCAGCCAGAAAAAGAAATGTAACTGAGTTATTTGTAGTGAGGTGGATGGACCTAGAGACTGTCATACAGAGTGAAGTAAGTCAGAAAGAGAAAAACAAATACCGTATGCTAACACATATATATGGAATGTAAAAAAAGAAAAAAAAGGTTCTGAAGAACCTAGGGGCAGGACAGGAATAAAGACACACATGTAGAGAATGGACTTGAGGACACGGGGAGGGGGAAGGGCAAGCTGGGATGAAGTGAGAGAGTAGCACTGACATATAAATACTACCAAATGTAAAATAGGTAGCTACTGGGAAGCAGCCACATAGCACAGGGAGATCAGCTCAGTGCTTTGTGACCACCTAGAGGGGTGGGATAGGGAGGGTGGGAGGGAGACACAAGAGGGAGGGGATATGTTGATATATGTATACATATAGCTGATTCATGTTGTTGTACAGCAGCAACTAACACAACAATGTAAAGCAATTATACTCCAATGAAGATGTTAAAAAAAATAAGCAGTTCTCTGGTTCCTGTTTTCATAAACAATCTTATTTCAATAATCAGAAGGTGTATTTCCTGGAAGATTATATTTCCTTCTGTTTCCCACTTGGGACCAGAAAGGAGAGCATCTTCTCTATTTGCTATTTGGTGTGTCTCCTCTTCCTCACTCACCTGACTGCCTCTGGTTTTGGGGGGAGGGCCTGAAAAGGGAGAAGAGAAGAGGGGCAGGAATGTTCTTACCTGACTGATACTGTTCTGCACTGACATAGGGGCTCTCTGGGTTTGGCAGGTGGTTAAAGCTGACCTTTTCTGTGGTGGGAAACTTGAATATGTTCTTCAGCCCCTTCTGCCCCTCACCTTGTTGGGGTTTTGATTGCAGCATTCTTCAATATTGGCAAACATACCTGCGACCTGCTCCTGCAGCCCCTGGGCATTGGGCAGTTCTCCAGATTCTCTCTGATGGGATTTTACCTGCAGGTAGCCCTCTTGTATGGGATTTTACACAGCCTAGAGATCCAGCTCTTCCTCTGTGGCCCGTGTGAAACACTCACAATCCTCCCCTTTCATTGTGCATCAATTACCATTGGTGATTTCTCCTGATGTTTATGTAGTTTTGCTTGTTTATTATGAATTAAGCGAGGGAAATTCCATGACGTCCTCGTGGACACGGTTCGGTATTTATCCAATTTGCCTTTACTGCCGTATTTGATACTGTTGTCCTCTTTTTTACCCCTCTGCCCTTGGGTTCCTCTATTACCTGGATGGTGTCCCATTTCTCTGGCCTCTTCTACCCTCCTTCCACAACCTGTTCTTCCTCTGCTGAATCCTTTCAATGTCACCTGGCTCCTTTCACTTTACATATTTGCTGTTGATCTCATTTTCCACCATTGCTATAACTACCACCTCTACCTCAAAGAATTCCAAAGCCTCAGTCTTCTCTCTTCTCCAGATCCAAATGTTAACATCCATTGGATGTACTCTGGTGCTTCCAATTGCTGTCATAAAATCAGAATTCACCACCTTCTTCATCTTTTCTAACATGCTCAACCTATGTGCTCCAACTCTGTGGATAGCATCCCTATTCACCAAGACCTCTAAGCCAGAAACTTGGGGTCACCCCAGCCTCCTGCCTCCCACTCAACCTTACACAAAATGTGCCACTGGGATCTTCCAGTTCTATTTCCAAAACCACAGGCTCCTGACCCAGGCCGGTGTTTGGGAGCCCCAGTGAATACCTCTCTCGAGTCAGTCCCCCATCACCCTCACAGTCACTGTTGTTGCCTTCACTGAGGTTGTCATTGTCACAGGTCTCCCAGAGTGCCCACCTCGAATTCATACTGCACAGCACTGTCAAAGTGAATTTTATAAAACAGAAGTCTAATTCTACAAATTAATTCAAGATGAGGTCCCAGATTGTTAGTTGGGTCTGCAAGATTCTTTCAGCTCAGTCTTTTATACTTACCATAGATTCTGGAGCTAAACTGCTTGTGGTTCCCCAAATGTGCCGGACCTTTCTGACTCTGTGCTTTTTCTCTTCCAGTCATCTCCTCCCTCTGCCCTCCTCCAACCTTGAACTTACAGGGTGTGATTTACCTGGCCCTCCCAGGCTGTTAGTTGCCTGAGCCAAGCTCATGATGAGATTTTATCCTTCTATTTTGTAGTTATTTATTCATTTATTTTTTGGCTGTGCTGCATGGCTTGTGGGATCTTAGTTCTGTGACCAGGGATTGAACCTTCCACTTGGCAGTGGAAGTGTGGAGTCCTAACCACTGGACTGCCAGGGAATTCCCTCTGTATTTTGTAATTATTTATTTCCCAATTCCCCTCAAATGATGGGCTAGTCCAGAGATCAGGAACCAGGTATTTTTATATCTGTACCCCTAGTGCAAGGCCCAGCAAATCTTAGTCACTCAATAAACAATGTTTATTGTCAGTGAAGAGATGCAGGGGAGGAGCAAGATGGCGGAAGAGTAAGATGCGGAGATCACCTTCCTTCCCACAGATACAGTAGAAACACATCTACACGTGGAACTGCTCCTACAGAACACCTACTGAACGCTGGCAGAAGACGTCAGACCTCCCAAAAGGCAAGAAAATCCCCACGTACTTGGGTAGGGCAAAAGAAAAAAGAAATAACAGAGACAAAAGAATAGGGATGGGACCTGAGCCAGTGAGAGGGAGCCATGAAGGAAGAAAGGTTTCCACACACTAGGAAGCCCCTTCGTGGGCAGAGACTGCGGGTGGCGGAGGGGGGAAGCTTCGGAGCCACGGAGGAGAGTGCAGCCACAGGGGTGCGGAGGGCAAAGCGGAGAGATTACTGAACGGAGGATTGGTGCTGAGTAGCACTCACCAGCCCGAGAGGCTTGTCTGCTCACCTGCCAGGGCGGGCGGGGCTGGGAGCTGAGGCTCGGGCTTTGGTGCTAGCCGGGAGGGAGTCCGGGAAAAAGTCTGCAGCTGCTGAAGAGGCAAGAGACTTTTTCTTGCCTCTTTGTTTCGCGGTGCACAAGGAGAGGGGATTCAGAGTGCCACCTTAACGAACTCCAGAGACAGGCGCGAGCCGCGGCTATCAGCGCGGATCCCACAGCAACAGGGGCAAAGAGGGAAAAACGGAGAGATTCCCGCACAGAGGCTCGGTGCCAAGCAGCACTCACCAGCCCAAGAGGCTTGTCTGCTCACCCACTGGGGAGGGTGGGGGCTGGGAGCCGAGGCTCGGGCTTCAGTCGGATTGCTGGGAGAGGACTGGGGCAGGCGGCGTGACACAGCCTGAGGGGGGCTAGTGCGCCACAGCTAGCCGGGAGGGAGCCCGAGAAAAAGTCTGCAGCCGCCGAAGAGGCAAGAGACATTTTCTTGCCTCTTTGTTTCACGGCGCGCAAGGAGAGGGGATTCAGAGTGCTGCCTAAACGAACTCCAGAGACTGGCGTGAGCCGTGGTTATCAGCGCGGACCCCAGAGGCGGGAGCGAGCTGCAGCTAACAGCGCGGACCCCAGAGATGGGCAGGAGACGCTAGGGCTGCTGCTACTGCCACCAAGAAGCCTGTGTGCGAGCGCAGGTCACTCTCCACACCGCCCCTCCTGGGAGCCGGTGCAGCTCGCCACTGCCAGGCACCCATGATCCAGGGACAACTTCCCCGGGATAACACATGGCGCGTCTCAGGCTGCTGCAACGTCACGCCAGCCTCTGCCACCGCAGGCTCGCCCCACATCCGTACCCCTCCCTCCCCCTGGCCTGAGTGAGCCAGAGCCCCCGAAGCAGCTGCTCCTTTAACCCCGTTCTGTCAGGGCAGGGAACAGACGACCTCAGGCGACCTACATGCAGAGGCGGGTCCAAATCCAAAGCTGAACCCCAGGAGCTGTGCGAACAGGGAAGAGAAGGGGAAATCTCTCCCAGCAGCCTCAGAAGCAGCGGATTAAAGCTCCACAAACAACTTGATGTGCCTGCATCTGTTGAATACCTGAATAGACAACGAATCATCCCAAATTCAAGAGGTGGACTTTGGGAGCAGGATATATTAATTTTTCCCCTTTTCCTTTTTTTGTGAGTGGATATGTGTATGCTTCTCGGTGAGATTTTGTCTGTATAGCTTTGCTTTCACCATTAGTCCTAGGGTTAGGTCCGTCCATTTTTTTTTTTTTAACTTAAAAAATTTTTTTCTCCTAATAAATGTTTTCTTAATAATTTTTCCTTATTTTCTATTTTTAGAAATTAAAAAAAAATTTTAATAAGTTTTTTCATAATTTTTTTAAAAATTAAAAAAAATTTTTTTCTTAATAATTTTTTTCTTATTTTTATTATAAAAAATTAATAAATCTATCATTAAAAATTAAAAAAAATTTCTGAATACATTTATTCTTAATAATTTTTTTCTTATTTTTTATTATAATAGCTTTATTTTACTTTATTTTATCCTCTTTCTTTCTTTCTTTCTATTTTTTTCTCCTTATACTCTGAGCTGTGTGGATGAAAGGCTCTTGGCGCTCCAGCCAGGCATCAGGGCTGTGCCTCTGAGGTGGGAGAGCCAACTTCAGGACACTGGTCCACAAGACACCTCCCAGCTCCATGTAATACCAAACGGTGAAAATCTCTCAGAGATCTCCATCTCAACATCAAGACCCAGCTTCACTCAACGACAGCAAGCTACAGAGCTGGACACCCTAAGCCAAACAATTAGCAAGACAGGAACATAGCCCCATCCATTAGCAGAGAGGCTGCCTAAAATCATAATAAGGCCACAGACACCCCAAAACACACCACCAGACGTGGACGTGCCCACCAGAAAGACAAGATCCAACCTCATCCACCAGAACACAGGCACTAGTCCCCTCCACCAGGAAGCCTACACAACCCACTGAACCAACCTTAGCCACTGGGGACAGATACCAAAAACAACGGGAACTACAAACCTGCAGCCTGTGAAAAGGATACCCCAAACACAGTAAGATAAGCAAAATGAGAAGACAAAAAAACACACAGCAGGTGAAGGAGCAGGGTGAAAACACACCAGACCTAACAAATGAAGAGGAAATAGGCAATCTACCTGAAAAAGAATTCAGAATAATGATAGTAAAGATGATCCAAAATCTTGGAAATAGAATAGACAAAATGCAGGAAACATTTAACAAGGATGTAGAAGAACTAAAGAGGAACCAAGCAATGATGAACAACACAATAAATGAAATTAAAAATACTCTAGACGGGATCAATAGCAGAATAACTGAGGCAGAAGAACGGATAAGTGACCTGGAAGATAAAATAGTGGAAATAACAACTGCAGAGCAGACTAAAGAAAAAAGAATGAAAAGAACTGAGGACAGTCTCAGAGACCTCTGGGACAACATTAAATGCACCAGCATTCGAATTATAGGGGTCCCAGAAGAAGAAGAGAAAAAGAAAGGGACTGAGAAAATATTTGAAGAGATTATAGTTGAAAACTTCCCTAATATGGGAAAGGAAATAGTTAATCAAGTCCTGGAAGCACAGAGAGTCCCATACAGGACAAACCCAAGGAGGAACACGCCAAGACACATATTAATCAAACTATCAAAAATTAAATATAAAGAAAACATACTAAAAGCAGCAAGGGAAAAACAACAAATAACACACAAGGGAATCCCCATAAGGTTAACAGCTGACCTTTCAGCAGAAACACTGCAAGCCAGAAGGGAGTGGCAGGATATACTTAAAGTGATGAAGGAGAAAAACCTACAACCAAGGTTACTCTACCCAGCAAGGATCTCATTCAGATGTGATGGAGAAATTAAAACCTTTACAGACAAGCAAAAGCTGAGAGAGTTCAGCACCACCAAACCAGCTTTGCAACAAATGCTAAAGGAACTTCTCTAGGCAAGAAACACAAGAGAAGGAAAACACCTACAATAACAAACCCAAAACATTTAAGAAAATGGGAATAGGAACATACATATCGATAATTACCTTGAATGTAAATGGATTAAATGCTCCCACCAAAAGACACAGACTGGCTGAATGGATACAAAAACAAGACCCATATATATGCTGTCTACAAGAGACCCACTTCAGACCTAGAGACACATACAGACTGAAAGTGAGGGGATGGAAAAAGATATTCCATGCAAATGGAAATCAAAAGAAAGCTGGAGTAGCAATTCTCATATCAGACAAAATAGACTTTAAAATAAAGACTATTACAAGAGACAAAGAAGGACACTATATAATGATCAAGAGATCGATCCAAGAGGAAGGTATAACAATTGTAAATATTTATGCACCCAACATAGGAGCACCTCAATACATAAGGCAAATACTAACAGCCATAAAAGGGGAAATCGACAGTAACCCAATCATAGTAGGGGACGTTAACACCCCACTTTCACCAATGGACAGATCATCCAAAATGAAAATAAAAAAGGAAACACAAGCTTTAAATGATACATTAAACAAGATGGACTTAATTGATATTTATAGGACATTCCACCCAAAAACAACAGAATACACATTTTTCTCAAGTGCTCATGGAACATTCTCCAGGATAGATCATATATTGGGTCACAAATCAAGCCTTGGCAAATTTAAGAAAATTGAAATCCCGTCAAGTATCTTTTCCGACCACAATGCTATGAGACTAGATATCAATTACAGGAAAAGATCTGTAAAAAATACAAACACATGGAGGCTACACAATACACTACTTAATAACGAAGTGATCATTGAAGAAATCAAAGGGGAAATCAAAAAATACCTAGAAACAAATGACAATGGAGACACGACGACCCAAAACCTATGGGATGCAGCAAAAGCAGTTCTAAGAGGGAAGTTTATAGCAATACAAGCCTACCTCAAGAAACAGGAAACATCTCGAGTAAACAACATAATCTTGCACCTAAAGCAATTAGAGAAAGAAGAGCAAAAAAACCCCAGAGCAACAGAAGGAAAGAAATCATAAAGATCAGATCATAAATAAATGAAAAAGAAATGAAGGAAACAATAGCAAAAATCAGTGAAACTAAAAGCTGGTTCTTCGAGAAGATAAGCAAAATTGACAAACCATTAGCCAGACTCATCAAGAGAAAAAGGTAGAACACTCGAATCAATAGAATTAGAAATGAAAAAGGAGAAGTAACCACTGACACTGCAGAAATACAAACGATCATGAGAGATTACTACAAGCAACTCTATGCCAATAAAATGGACAACTTGGAAGAAATGGACAGATTATTAGAAATGCAAAACCTACCGAGGCTGAACCAGGAAGAAATAGAAAATATGAACAGACAAATCACAAGCACTGAAATTGAAACTGTGATTAAAAATCTTCCAACAAATAAAAGCCCAGGACCAGATGGCTTCACTGGCGAATTCTATCAAACATTTAGAGAAGAGCTAACACCTATCCTTCTCAAACTCTTCCAAAATATTGCAGAGGGAGGAACACTTCCCAACTCATTCTACGAGGCCACCATCACCCTGATACCAAAACCAGACAAAGATGTCACAAAGAAAGAAAACTACAGGCCAATATCACTGATGAACATAGATGCAAAAATCCTCAACAAAATACTAGCAAACAGAATCCAACAGCATATTAAAAGGATTATACACCATGATCAAGTGGGGTTTATTCCAGGAATGCAAGGATTCTTCAATATACGCAAATCAATCAACGTGATACATCATATTAAAAAACTGAAGGAGAAAAACCATATGATCATCTCAATAGGTGCAGAGAAAGCTTTCGACAAAATTCAACACCCATTTATGATAAAAGCCCTGCAGAAAGTAGGCATAGAGGGAACTTTCCTCTACATAATAAAGGCCATATATGACAAACCCACAGCCAACATTGTCCTCAATGGTGAAAAACTGAACCCATTTCCACTAAGATCAGGAACAAGACCAGGTTGCCCACTCTCACCGCTATTATTCAACATAGTTTTGGAAGTGTTAGCCACAGCAATCAGAGAAGAAAAAGAAATAAAAGGAATCCAAATCGGAAAAGAAGAAGTAAAGCTGTCACTGTTTGCAGATGACATGATACTATATAGAGAATCCTAAAACTGCCACTAGAAAACTACTAGAGCTAATCAATGAATTTGGTAAAGTAGCAGGATACAAAATTAATGCACAGAAATCTCTTGCATTCCTATATACTAATGATGAAAAATCAGAAAGTGAAATTAAAAAAACACTCCCATTTACCATTGCAACAAAAAGAATAAAATATCTAGGAATAAACCTATCTAAGGAGACAAAAGACCTGTATGCCGAAAATTATAGGACACTGATGAAAGAAATTAAAGATGATACAAATAGATGGAGAGATATACCATGTTCTTGGATTGGAAGAATCAACATTGTGAAAATGACTCTACTACCCAAAGCAGTCAACAGATTCAATGCAATCCCTGTCAAACTACCACAGGCATTTTTCACAGAACTAGAACAAAAAATTTCACAATTTGTATGGAGACACAAAAGACCCCGAATAGTCAAAGCAATCTTGAGAACGAAAAATGGAGCTGGAGGAATCAGGCTCCCTGACTTCAGAATATATTACAAAGCTACAGTAATCAAGACAGTTTGGTACTGGCACAAAAACAGAAATATAGATCAATGGAACAGGGTAGAAAGCCCAGAGATAAACCCACGCACATATGGTCACCTTATCTTAGATAAAGGAGGCAAGCATATACAGTGGAGAAAAGACAGTCTCTTCAATAAGTGGTGCTGGGAAAATTGGACACGTACATGTAAAAGTATGAAACTAGAACACTCCCTGACACCATACACAAAAATAAACTCAAAATGGATTAAAGACCTAAATGTTAAGCCAGACACTATCAAACTCTTAGAGGAAGACATGGGCGGAACACTCTATGACATAAATCACAGCAAGATCCTTTTTGACCCAGCTCCTAGAGAAATGGAAATAAAAACACAAATAAACAAATGGGACCTAATGAAACTTAAAAGCTTTTGCACCGCAAAGGAAACCATAAACAAGACCAAAAGACAACCCTCAGAAAGGGAGAAAATATTTGCAAATGAAGCAACTGACAAAGGATTAATCTCCAAGATTTACAAGCAGCTCATGCAGCTCAATAACAAAAAAACAAACAACCCAATCGAAAAATGGGCAGAAGACCTAAACAGACATTTCTCCAAAGAAGATATACAGATAGCCAACAGACACATGAAAAAATGCTCAACATCCTTAATCATTAGAGAAATGCAAATCAAAACTGCAATGAGGTATCATCTCACACCAGTCAGAATGGCCATCATCAAAAAATCTAGAAACAATAAATGCTGGAGAGTGTGTGGAGAAAAGGGAACACTCTTGCACTGTTGGTGGGAATGTAAATTGATACAGCCACTATGGAGAACAGTATGGAGGTTCCTTAAAAAACTAAAAATAGAACTACCATACGACCCAGCAATCCCACTGCTGGGCATATACCCTGAGAAAACCATAATTCAAAAAGAGTCATGTACCACAATGTTCATTGCAGCTCTATTTACAATAGCCAGGACATGGAAGCAACCAAAGTGTCCATCATCGGATGAATGGATAAAGAAGATGTGGCACATATATACAATGGAATATTACTCAGCCATAAAAAGAAATGAAATGGAGGTATTTGTAATGAGGTGGATGGAGTTAGAGTCTGTCATACAGAGTGAAGTAAGTCAGAAAGAGAAAAACAAATACAGTATGCTAACACATATATATGGAATCTGAGGAAAAAAAAAAAAGGGCATGAAGAACCTAGTGGCAAGATGGGAATAAAGACACAGACCTACTAAAGAATGGACTTGAGGATATGGGGAGGGGGTGGGGTGAGATGTGACAGGGTGAGAGAGTGTCATGGACATATATACACTACCAAATGTAAAATAGATAGCTAGTGGGAAGCAGCCGCATAGCACAGGGAGATCAGCTCTGTGCTTTGTGACCACCTAGAGGGGTGGGATAGGGAGGGTGGGAGGGAGGGAGATGCAAGAGGGAAGAGATATGGGAACATATGTATATGTATAACTGATTCACTTTGTTTTAAAGCAGAAACTAACACACCATTGTAAAGCAATTATACTTCAATAAAGATGTTAACAAAAAATGAGATGCAGTTACATTATTTCGATAGTTTTGCCATTGCTCTTCTCTCAAACTGGAATGTCCTCCTCCTTCTTGTTTGGTTAATATTTATTTTTTGTCACCTTCTGGACTCATCTTGAAAACCTTAACTTCCATGCAGATCCCCCTGTTCTCCCCCACCCCTCACTATAGCCATGAGACTAGAGTGACTTCCCCAGTGCACTCCCAACAGCTTGAAGTCCTCACCTGTTCTGCTGGGAGATAATGGCTGTGTATATTTCTGTCTCCTGACTCACACAATGCCCTGCTTCATGGAAGGGCTGTGTTATTATTCTTTGCATTTTACTGCTGGCCCAGGGCTGGTATATAATAGACACTCAATGAATGTTTGGAGAATAAACGAAAGGACATACAAGACAAAATCTAGCAGGGGAGTTAAGATTGAAGTGAACTCTCTGTCAGAGGAGGAGGATCCAGCTTCATGTGGGCGGAGATTGTAATGAGGAGATCTGTCTGTAAAGGTCAGCTTCCAAGATCAATATAGCTGTATCAGTCCCAGAGACCCCAGGAGGTAGGTACCATAGGGCCTTATGCGCTGGATATCCCAGACCATCCAGATTGGTCCAGGACAAACCCCCATCTGGTTGAGGGGTCCACGCAGAGATGCTCACATATCAGGCTCCAGCCTTAAGTCTCAATCGTCTCTTCCCTGCAGCTGGTGTCTCCCTTGCCCTGAACCTCCCCCCAACCCCCCAATACACACAAAAATCCTCTGCCTGGTGAGGCTTTCTTCAGGAGTAATGGGAGAACACGGGATTGGGTAGAATTGGAAGGCCTGTGGGCTGTGAAATAGTGGGTAGGTGGGAGTCATTCTCTTGTGGGAAGCCCCCAGCTCCCTCCACTGTGACCTGAATTCTCCTCAGGGCTCTTCCTAAGGCCCTCCAACCAGTTTCCATTTCCTGTGTGCTCCCGTGGCTCTATCAACTTCCCAGCTCCCTGCAAGGGGGGATAACTTGGGTCTCAGTGGGACAGATGTTTTAATGGAGAGATGAAGAGAAAACTCCTCTTTGTGCTGTGAGTGCCCCCTGCAGGTTCAATCTCTGGGCATGGAATAAAAGACTGAGGACCAGTTTCCTTCACTAAATGTGGGACTGCAAAGTCAGGAAGGTCTGGGGGGAGTTTCAGATGATTTAAGACAGTTCTTGTCAATTCCTGGACCAGGTTTGCTTTACAAGATCTTCATATTTTTTAATAAAATGGAGGAAACATAGAACTCACTTTCTTAATGATCTTCTTCTACCACCAGGAGGCAGCACGGGTTGGGACAGCAGCGGGGAGAGCCAGCCCTTCCTGGTCAGAGGACAGGAGGAGAGGAAGGAAATGCACATCTGGCTCTTTGGATGATGCCAAGAGTACTTTTGTTTAATCCCTGTTGTTTCCTAGGAAGGATATGGGAAGAGTCACTTAACCACCAGTGGAAAGCCAGTGGACTGTGCAGGTTTGGAGCTCATGAGTGTTGGAATTTTGTGGGGTCCTGGGGTGCTCCTGGTATGGAGTCGGGGAAGGAGATGCAGGAGGTGAGCCTCATCTGGATTTGGGGGGTGTTGGCTTCAGATGCTACCATATCTTCCTCAGTGGGCATTCCTGCCGGCTCTGTGGGCACTGCACTTGGGGCATCCATGCTGGCTGGGAAGGGTGGGCTGGGCTCAGGGACCTGGGGAAGGGGTGGGTGGAAGACTTTCCTTTGTTGCTACAGTGATAAGACCTCTCTTTCAGTTCTAAGGCAACCCTGCAAGAAACAGGAGTCCTTCATTTGTAGGCTAGGAACTCACCATTTAAACAATATTCACGAAGGAGACTAAGCCCAAGGATCCAGAGAGGAAGAGGGTGGCACTTTGTCTGCTCACATGTTTCTTTACCCTCTGTGATTACCATCTTTCCATTGGATTTGGCCACAAACACAGGAACCACCACAGTCACAACTACCAAAAATCCAATTCAGAGTGTGGATCCTGTACTCATCCTTGGAGGTGCTTATCATTGGGTTTGTCCTGTCAGGTCCACTTTTTTTTGTGGACTCCTTATAGGAAGAGGAATATTGTCATTCTGGACTCAAGATGAAAGAGGTGAAGATGGGGCAGAACCAGGAAATTGGACCATGCAAAAACTGCTTAAAAAACAGGGTTACTAGGGATGGCTAACCTGAAGAAGAGAAGATTTGGGAGGGTAAGGAACTGTTTATGGAATCTGTATTAGTTTTGTGTTGCTGCATAACAAATCACACAATTTAGCAGCTTAAACAATAGGCGTTTATTATCTCATTGTTTCCATGGGTTCAGGGTCTGGGCATGGCTTAGCTGGGCCCTCTGCTCAGGGTCTCACAAGGCCTTATGCGCTTATGAGCCAATGTGTTGGCTCCTGTGTGCCTTTCTGGAGCTTGGGGCCCTCTTCCAAGCTCACTCTGTCATTGGCATGATTTAGTTCCTTCCAGTTGTAAGACTGAAGTTCTCAGGCCATAGAGGGCACTGACAGTTCCCTGACACCTGGCCCTCTCCATAAGCCATTCACATCAAAGAACTGCTGAATTTATCGGTCTCCCAGGCTGGGTCTAACCAATGGTGTCTGGTAAACCTGCTGAAGGGAGGGGCGGGAAAGCTCTGATTTGTATGCAACATTTGCTGTTTTTCGAAATCCTCCCACTATGGACAATTTCAAGCTACCAATGCTTTAACAACTGGCTTGCTAAGTTTCTGAATATTTAACAGTCAGCTTTCCTGGGTATCATTTCCAGCATGCTACTGGGCCCAGTCCAGGGGTTCCAGGGTTGATGGACTAAGTGCCCTTTATGCCCCTCCTCCTGCCTAGTCCTCCCACCTCATGTCTTTGGGAATCTTAAGCAGAGGGAATGAGGTTTTTAAGTTTCCTATTTGGTATAACAGATTACCACAAACTTGGTTTGAAACAACAAGATTTTATTCTCTTAGAGTTTTAGAGGTCAGAAGTCTAAAGTCAAGGTGTTGGCAGGGCTGTGTTCCTTCTGGAGGCTTCAAGGAAGAATCTGGACTCCAAGACTTACTTGTCTACACCCACGGTGGTCTGGGCATTAACTGAGCAAAAATCAAGGTTCTTCAGTGATAATATGTAAAAAAAAAATTGTTTTTTTGTTTTTAAATTTATTTTTTAAATTGAAGTATAGTTGAATTACAATGTTGTGTTAATTACTGCTGTACAGCAAAGTAACTCAGCTATACATATATATACATTCTTTTTCATGTTCTTTTCCATTATGGTTTATCACAGGATATTGAATATAGTTCCCTGTACTATACAGTAGGACCTCGTTGTTTATTCATTCTATATATACCAGTTTGTATCTGCTGATCCCAAACTCCCAACCCTACCCTCTCCCACCCCACTTCCCCTTGGCAACCACCAGTCTATTTTCTGTCTCTGATTTTCTGTTTCTGTTTCATAGATAGGTTCATTTGTGTCATATTTTAGACTCCACATAGAAGTGATATCATGTGGTACTGTTTTTGGCTTTCTGAATTCTTCAGTGACAATATTTTTAATGGATTAGACAGAGAGACTGGGTCACGAGTCAGTAGAAGTGGGGGCTGCAGAACGAGTGTCAGTCCTGGGAAGGGTCTAACTAGCAATAAGAGATGGGGGAGGGCACAGTGGGGAAGGCAGTTGGCTTCAACTACTTCTTTGTGGCATGGAGAGGAGAGTGAATTCTCATATAACTTTAAGATCATTTAGGAGAATCCTGTTTTTCTTTATGAAATCAGAAGAAAAGTTAATGTGGGACTCTTCTTTGGCCTCCAGAGGTGAAAGTTGTCAGGGAGAGACCAAGAGCATTGTGGGTAGAGGGCATAGTGGTGGGAGAATGGCCTTGTTTTGCCGACTAAGGTGATAGTACTAGAGAACCACATGCCTGCGCAGGTTCCAAGGAGCTCCCAGAGAATATGTCACATCCGACCACCCTTGGCTGTCTGTTTGGATTAACTGTGGAGTTTCATGATCCACATTGAGTTTAGGGGAAGTAGACTCTTCTGGAGCTGAATGTAGTTCATGTTTTTGGATAAAAATAGAATCTATGGTGATAGGGAAGAGAATCCAGCTACTTCATGATCCATTTGGGGAGGGTGGCTTTGGTGTGTATTCCTGCTGGCATGGGGGATGCTGCACAGGGCAGCACATCTGTTGGCTGGGGTGGGGAAGAGTTTGAGAACATGGCACTTCTGTCTACACCATGCAGTCTCCTGGGAGAAGAGCTGGGAGGAGTGAATTTGGAGAGGAAAACCCAATATACTATGATGATATCTTTCTCCTTGAGTCTGAAGAGAGACAGCATCTTCTCAGCTGTTTGTGTTCCCTGATGTTGCTGGAGGTGAGGGGATGGTGCTGGGCAAAGGATGCAGTGTCTTCATGATCAGGTGGTGGAGGGTGGCTTCAGAAGTGTCACTTCTGCTTTGGCAGGTATTCCTACTGGCAGGAAGTGCACTTCACAGGGGGACACTTCTGCTGGCTGGGAGGTGGGGGAGACGTCTTGGGAAGGCAGGGCTCAGGAACCCGGGGAGGGGGCTGGCAGGGGACTTTGCATTGTTGCCACTGCTGCTAAGGCATCGTTCTTGTTTGAAAATAATCTGTAAGAAGGAGAAGGTACTTTTGTTGTTATTGGCACTTTCTCAATTAAATCACCACAGCTCTACCATCCACACTCAGGGGCAACCTTCCCATCAGATGATCTGACACATCTGCCACATCACAGGAACCTGCACTTGCAGCAGCTACTAAGTAAGGACTATAGGAGCTTTTTCCGTGATAAACCCCTCTCTCTGCCCTGAGGGGGTCACTCTTGGTCATCCCCTGTCTGCAACCCCAGAGGGAGCCTGGGCCGGCACGTAATGCTCTTCACATCCAGCAGAGCCATTTCACTCACCTGTAACTCCAAGTGAACCTGACCTGTGAGGATAAATCCACCTGAGGAGACTCCAGCCCCACCCCTTTTATTGTGGTTTCAGCCTAGGCTGGTACAATACCTGGAATCCCCTCTTGCCTTCCTGGCTCCAGGTGTAGTTCCTCAGTTCCTGAAGCACTTGTCAAACTCCTTCTTTGTACAGAAAATCCTACTTTGTTACTACCCGGTATGTAATGACATTTCCTTCTCTGCAGGAAAGAGAGCTCAGTATGAGACAGATGTTTCATGTGCTTGTCAGTTCACCGTCTTCTCCTCAAGCTTCAACAGAACAGTCAATTGACTGTGAAAACTGAAGGTGAAGGGCCATAATGGGGGCGGGGTCTGGGAGGCTGGGCCACATCATTCAGTTTCTTCAACCCTCCACACCCCCTGTGCTTCTACTTTTGTGCCATGACCAAGGTTCCCTTTAAACCCCTTGCCAAACACTTGCCTCTCCACCTTGTATTTTGAACAAATGTATTAGGTAGGAGTGTCCAGAGAAATAGAACAGACAGGATGCACATATATATATTTTTAAGAAATTGGCTCATGTGATCATGGAGGCCGGCAAGTCCAAAATCTGCATAAGAGGCAGGCAGGCTGGAGACCCAGGAAGATTTGCAGTTTGAGCACACAGGCAGCCTGGTCATAGAATTCCCTTGGGAGAGGTCAGTCTTTTTTTTTTCTATTCAGGCTTTTAGCTGATAGGATGAGGTCCACTCACGTGATGGAGGATCATGTTTTACTCAAAGGCTAATGATTAACATGCATAGGAAGCCCAACTGGGTAGGGGTGGGTGGATCACAGAAATCCTCCAGGGATGATTGAGAGGGGACTCTGTCTCTTTCTCAAACTGTCTTATGTGTTGACCCTCTCGTAGAAGTTTAGCCAGTCTTCCATTCTCCATCTATCTTCATGGATGGACAATGCATCCTTTTTTTCACTTCACCATGAAGGATTCCTGGACTGGACAGGGGGCCAAGAGAAGGTTTTTTATGCCCAATAACTCAACATAAAGAAACGGAAATCTCATCCTAGTCTTCTTCACAAAAAGGCACTCACCTTGCGCTCCTTACCTAGGCATAGCCCAGGAGTCTCTGAACTTTTGATATTAATAGTCCCCAGTTGGTGAAACAGCTTCATGGTTTGGGCAGGGAAGTGAATGAATGGAAGTCTTTACTCACCGGCCAATAGTTTTAGCTAAAAGTTATTTAAGATATTCTGCCTGCTAATATTGTTAAAAATAAATTTAATTAATTAATTAATTTATGGCTCTATTGGGTCTTTGTTGTCGCATATGGGCTTTCTTGAGTTGCGACGAGTGGGGGCTACTCTTCCTTGTGGTTTGTGGGCTTCTCACTGCGTGGCTACTCTTATTGTGGAGCATGGGTTCTAGGTGCATGGGCTTCAGTAGTTGTGGCACACAGGCTCAGTAGTTGTGGCTTGTGGCCCTAGAGTGCAGGCTCAGTAGTTGTGGCGCACGGGCTTTGTTGCTCTGTGGCATGTGGAATCTTCCCAGACCAGGGATCTAACCCGTGTCCCCTGCATTGGCAGGCAGATTCTTTACCGCTGAGCCACCAGGGAAGTCCCTGCCTGCTAATATTTTAAAAAAGACTCCAACCTAAGTGTCCATCAACAGATGAATGGACAAAGAAGATGTGGCACATATATACAATGGAATATTACTCAGCCATAAAAAGAAATGAAATTGAGTTATTTGTAGTGAGGTGGATGGACCTAGAGTCTGTCATACAGAGTGCAGTAAGTCAGAAAGAGAAAAACAAATACCAGAGGAGCTTCAAGATGGTGGAAGAGTAAGATGCGGAGATCACCTTCCCCTCCATAAATACATCAGAAATACATCTACATGTGGAACAGCTCCTATAGAACACCTATTGAATGCTGGCAGAAGACTTCAGACCTCCCAATAGGCAAGAAACTCCCCACGTACCTGGGTAGGGCAAAAAAGAAAAAAGAAACAACAGAGACAAAAGAATAGGGATGGGACCTGAACCTCTGGGAGGGAGCTGTGAAGGAGGAAAGGTTTCCACACACTAGGAAGCCCCTTTGTGGGCGGAGACTGCGGGTGGCGGAGGCGGGGAGCTTTGGAGCCATGGAGGAGAGCGCAGCAACAGGGGTGTGGAGGGCAAAGTGGAGAGATTCCTGCACAGAAGAACGGTGCCGACCAGCACTCAGCAGCCTGAGAGGCTTGTCTGCTCACCCGCTGGGGCAGGTGGCGGCTGAGAGCTGAGGCTCGGGCTTCGGTCAGATCCCAGGGAGAGGACTGGGGTTGGCTGCGTGAACACAGCCTGAAGGGACTAGTGTGCCACAGCTAGCCGGGAGGGAGTCCGGGAAAAAATCTGGACCTGCCAAAAAGGCAAGAGACTTTTTCTTGCCTCTTTGTTTCCCGGTGCACGGGGAGAGGGGATTAGGAGCACGGCTTAAAGGAGCTCCAGAGACAGACGTGAGCTGCAGCTATCAGCATGGACCCCAGAGAGGGGCATGAGATGCTAAAGCTACTGCTGCAGCCACCAAGAAGCCTGTGTGCAAGCACAGGTCACTCTCCACACCTCCCCTCCCAGGAGCCTGTGCAGCCCGCCACTGCCAGGGTCCTGTGATCCAGTGACAACTTCCCCAGGAGATCACACGGTGCGCCTCAGGCTGTTGCAACGTCACTACGGCCTCTGCCGCTGCAGGCTCGACCGCATCCGTACCCCTCCCTCCCCCTGGCCTGAGTGAGCCAGAGCGCACGAATCAGCTGCTCCTTTAACCTCGTCCTGTCTGAGCAAAGAACAGACGACCTCAGGCGACCTACATGCAGAGGCAGGTCCAAATCCAAAGCTGAACCCCGGGAGCTGTGCGAACAAGGAAGAGAAAGGGAAATTTCTCCCAGCAGCCTCAGGAGCAGCGGACTAAATCTCCACAATCAACATGATGTACCCTGCAACTGTGGAATACCTCAATAGACAACGAACCATCCCAAATTGAGAAGGTGGACTTTGGGAACAAAGATATATTTCCCCCCCTTTTTCTCTTTTTTTGAGTGTGTATGTGTATGCTTCTGTGTGTGATTTTGTGTGTATAGCTTTGCTTTTACCATTTGTCCTAGGATTCTGTCCATCCGTTTTTATTCTCTTTTTCACTTAAAAAATTTTTTTCTTAATAATTATTTTTTATTTTAATAACTTTGCTTAATATTATTTTACTTTACTTTATTTTATTTTATTTTATCTTTTTTCTTTCTATTTTTTCTGCCTTTTATTCTGAGCCATGTGGATGAAAGGCTCTTGGTGCTCCAGCCAGAAGTCAGGGCTGTGCCTCTGAGGTGGGAGAGCCAACTTCAGGACACTGGTCCACAAGACACCTCCCAGCTCCATGTAATATCAAATGGCAAAAATCTCCCAGAGATCTCCATCTCAATGCCAAGACTCCGCTCAACGACCAGCAAGCTACAGTGCTGGACACTCTATGCCAAACAACTAGCAAGACAGGAACACAACCCCATCCATTAGCACAGAGGCTGCCTAAAATCATAATAAGTCCAGAGACACCCCAAAACATACCACCAGACGTGGATCTGCCCACCAGAAAGACAAGATCCAGCCTCAACCACCAGAACACAGGCACTTGTCCCCTCCAACAGGAAGCCTGTACAACCCACTGAACCAACCTTAGCCACTGGGGACAGACACCAAAAACAACGGGAACTACGAACCTGCAGCCTGAGAAAAGGAGACCCCAAACACAGTAAGTTAAGCAAAATGAGAAGACAGAAAAACACACAGCAGATGAAGGAGCAAGGTAAAAACCCACCAGACCTAACAAATGAAGAGGAAATAAGCAGTCTACCTGAAAAAGAATTCAGAATAATGACAGTAAAGATGATACAAAATCGTGGAAATAGAATAGAGAAAATACAAGAAACGCTTAACAAGGACCTAGAAGAACTAAAGAGCAAATAAACAGTGACGAACAACACAATAACTGAAATTTAACACTGTCTAGAATGGATCAATAGCTGAATAACTGAGGCAGAAGAACGGATAAGTGACCTGGAAGATAAAATAGTGGAAATAACTACTGCAGAGCAGAATAAAGAAAAAAGAATGAAAAGAACTGAGGACAGTCTCAGAGACTTCTAGGACAACATTAAATGCACCAACATTCGAATTAAAGGGGTCCCAGAAGAAGAAGAGAAAAAGAAACGGAATGAAAAAATATTTGAAGAGATTATAGTTGAAAACTTCCCTAATATGGGAGAGGAAAAGTTAATCAAGTCCAGGAAGCACAGAGAGTCCCATACAGGATAAATCTAAGGAGAAACATGAAAAGACACATATTAATCAAACTATCAAAAATTAAATATAAAGAAAACATATTAAAAGCAGCAAGGGAAAAACAACAAATAACACACAAGGGAATCCCCATAAGGTTAACAGCTGATCTTTCAGCAGAAACTCTGCAAGCCAGAAGGGAGTGGCAGGACATATTTAAAGTGATGAAGGAGAAAAACCTACAACCAAGATTACTCTATCCAGCAAGGATCTCATTCAGATTTCATGGAGAAATTAGAACCTTTACAGAGAAGCAAAAGCTAAGAGAATTCAGCACCACCAAACCAGCTTTACAACAAATGCTAAAGGAACTTCTCTAGGCAGGAAACACAAGAGAAGGAAAGACCTACAATAATAAACCCAAAACAATTAAGAAAGTGGGAATAGGAACATACATATTGATAATTACCTTAAATGTAAATGGATTAAATGCTCCAACCAAAAGACATAGACTGGCTGAATGGATACAAAAACAAGACCTGTATATATGCTGTCTAAAAGAGACACACTTCAAACCTAGGGACGCATATAGACTGAAAGTGAGGGGATGGAAAAAGATATTCCATGCAAATCGAAATGAAAAGAAAGCTAGGGTAGCAATTCTCATATCAGACAAAATAGACTTTAAAATAAAGACTATTACAAGAGACAAAGAAGGACACTACATAATGACCAGGGGATGGATCCAAGAAGAAGATATAACAATTGTAAATATTTATGCACCCAACATAGGAGCACCTCAATACATAAGGCAAATACTAACAGCCATAAAAGGGGAAATCGACAATAACCCAATCATAGTAGGGGACGTTAACACCACACTTTCACCAATGGACAGATCATCCAAAATGAAAATAAAAAAGGAAACACAAGCTTTAAATGATACATTAAACAAGATGGACTTAATTGATATTTATAGGACATTCCACCCAAAAACAACAGAATACACATTCTTCTCAAGTGCTCATGGAACATTCTCCAGGATAGATCATATCTTGGGTCACAAATCAAGCCTTGGTAAATTTAAGAAAATTGAAATTGTATCAAATATCTTTTCTGACAAGAGCGCTATGAGACTAGATATCAATTACAGCAAAAAATCTGTAAAAACTTCAAGCACATGGAGGCTAAACAATACACTACTTAATAACCAAGAGTTCACTGAAGAAATCAAAAAGAAAATCAAAAAATACCTAGAAACAAGGAAAACATGACGACCCAAAACCTATGGGATGCAGCGAAAGCAGTTCTAAGGGGGAAGTGTATACCAATAAAATCCTACATTAAAAAACAAGAAACATCTCAAATAAACAACCTAACCTTACACCTAAAGCAATTAGAGAAAGAAGAACCAAAAACTCTGAAGTTAGGAGAAGGAAAGAAATCATAAAGATCAGATCAGAAATAAGTGAAAAAGAAATGAAGGAAATGATAGCAAAGATCAATAAAACTAAAAGCAGGTTCTCTGAGAAGATAAAAAATATTGATAAACGATTAGCCAGACTCATCAAGAAAAAAAGGCAGAAGACTCAAATCAATAGAACTAGAAATGAAAAAGGAGAAGTAACAAATGACAGTGCAGAAATACAAAGGATCATGAGAGATTACTACAAGCAGCTCTATTACTAAAAAATGGACAACCTGGGAGAAAGGGACAAATTCTTAGAAATGCACAACTTTCTGAGACTGAGCCAGGTAGAAATAGAAAATATGAAGAGACCAATCACAAGCTCTGAAATTGAAACTGTGATTAAAAACCTTCCAACAAACAAAAGCCCAGGACCAGATGATTCACAGGCGAATTCTATCAAACATTTAGAGAAGAGCTTACACCTATCCTTCTCAAATTCTTCCAAAATATAGCAGAGGGAGAAACACTCCCAAACTCATTCTACAAGGCCACCATCACCCTGATACCAAAACCAGACAAAGATGTCACAAGGAAAGAAAACTACAGGCCAATATCACTGATGAACATAGATGGAAAAAACCTCAATGAAATACTAGCAAATAGAATCGAACAGCACATTAAAAGGATCATACACCATGATCAAGTGGGGTTTATCCCAGGAATGCAAGGATTTTTCAATATACGCAAATCAATCAGTGTGATTCACCATATTAACAAATTGAAGGAGAAAAATCAAATGATCATCTCAATCGATGCAGAGAAAGCTTTTGACAGAATTCAACACCCATTTAAGATAAAAACCCTCCAGAAAGTAGGCATAGAGGGAATTTTCCTCAACATAAGAAAGGCCATATATGACAAACCCACAGCCAACATCGTCCTTAATGGTGAAAAACTGAAACTATTTCCACGGAGATCAGGAAGAAAACAAGGTTGCCCACTCTCACCACTATTATTCAACTTAGTTTTGGAAGTTTTAGCCACAGCAATCAGAGAAGAAAAAGAAATAAAAGGAATCCAAATCAGAAAAGAAGTAAAGCTGTCACTTTTTGCAGATGACATGATATTATACATAGAGAATCCTATAGATGCTACCAGAAAACTACTAAAGCTAATTAATGAATTTGGTAAAGTAGCAGGATACAAAATTAATGCACAGAAATCTCTTGCATTCCTATATACTAATGATGAAAAATCTGAAAGTGAAATTAAGGACACACTCCCATTTACCACTGCAACAAAAGGAATACAATATCTAGGAATAAACCCAACTAAGGAGACAAAAGACCTGTATGCAGAAAATTATAGGACACTGATGAAAGAAATTAAAGATGATACAAATAGATGGAGAGATATACCATGTTGTTGGATTGGAAGAATCAATATTGTGAAAATGTCTCTACTACCCCAAGCAATTAACAGATTCAGTGCAATACCTATCAAACTACCACTGGCATTTTTCACAGAAGTAGAACAAAAAATTTCAAAATTTGTCTGGAAATGCAAAAGACTCTGAATAGCTAAAGCAATCTTGAGAAAGAAAAATGGAGCTTCACGAATCAGTCTCCCTGACTTCAGACTATACTACAGAGCTACAGTAATCAAGACAGTATGGTACTGGCACAAAAGCAGAAACATAGATCAATGGAACAGGATGGAAAGCCCAGAGATAAACCCACACACATATGGTCACCTTATCTTTGATAAAGGAGGCAAGAATATACAGTGGAGAAAAGACAGCCTCTTCAATAAATGGTGCTGGGAAAACTGGACAGGTACATGTAAAAGTATGAAATTAGAACACTCCCTAACAGCATATACAAAAATAAACTCAAAATGGATTAAAGACCTAAATGTAAGGCCAGACCCTATCAAATTCTTAGAGGAAAACATAGGCAGAACACTCTATGACATAAATCACAGCAAGATACTTTTGACCCACCTCCTAGAGAAATGGAAATAAAAACAAAAATAAACAAATGGGACCTAGTGAAACTTAAAAGCTTTTGCAAAGCAAAGGAAACCATAAACAAGACCAAAAGACAACCCTCAGAATGGGAGAAAATATTTGCAAATGAAGCAACTGACAAAGGATTAATCTCCAAAATTTACAAACAGCTCATGCAGCTCAATATCAAAAAAACAAAAACCCAATCGAAAAATGGGCAGAAGACCTAAATAGACATTTCTCCAAAGAAGATATACAGATTGCCAACAAACACATGAAAGAATGCTCAACATCATTAATCATTAGAGAAATGCAAATCAAAACTACAATGAGATATCATCTCACACCAGTCAGAATGGCCATCATCAAAAAATCTACAAGCAATAAATGCTGGAGAGGGTGTGGGGAAAAGGGAACCCTCTTGCACTGTTGGTGGGAATGTAAATTGATACAGCCACTATGGAGAACAATATGGAGGTTCCTTAAAAAACTAAAAATAGAACTACCATACGACCCAGCAATCTCACTACGGGAGATATACCCTGAGAAAACCATAATTCAAGAGGAGTCATGCACCAAAATGTTCATTGCTGCTCTATTTGCAATAGTCAGGACATGGAAGCAACCTAAGTGTCCATCAACAGATGAATGGATAAAGAAGATGTGGCACACATATACAATGGAATATTACTCAGCCATAAAAAGAAACGAAATTGAGTTATTTGTAGTGAGGTGGTTTGACCTAGAATCTGTCATACAGAGTGAAGTAAGTCAGAAAGAGGAAAACAAATACTGTATGCTAACACATATATATGGAATCTAAGGAGAAAAAAAAGGTCATGAAGAACTTAGGGGCAATACGGGAATAAAGACACAGAATTACTAGACAATGGACTTAAGGATATGGGGAGGGGGAAGGGTAAGCTGTGACAAAATGAGAGAGTGGCATGGACATATATACACTACCAAACGTAAAATAGGTAGCTAGTGGGAAGCAGCCGCATAGCACAGGGAGATCAGCTCGGTGCTTTGTGATCACCTAGAGGGGTGGGATAGGGAGTGTGGGAGGGAGGGAGAAGGAAGAGTGTACAGATATGGGAACATATGTATATGTATAACTGATTCACTTTGTTATAAAGCAGAAACTTACACACCTTTGTAAAGCAATTATACTCCAATAAAGATGTTAAAAAAAAAGACTCCAATATTTTGAAATTGTGGAGAAAATACATTCAGTTTAACTACAAAGCAGAGGTAGCCTGAGAAACATTTAGGATCAGGAGAAGAGATTAATAAGAAGATGTAGAACAAGAACTAGTATTTGCCCTTGGCCTAATTCAGAATCTGAAATCAACCAGTGAGGAGAGTGAATGGAACCTACAACACTGGAACCTACAGTCCACTGGGAGAAAGGGAAATGGGTAGAGATTGGGGAAGTCCCACAACCTTTCCCAATCCTACTGTAGGCAAAAATTAGTTCTTTCCTCTCTCTCCTACACCTACTTTTGGTTCTTAAAATTTCTTACCCTTCAGTATTTGTCCCTCTTTCTGTGCATCACAATAGTCTCTGTGTGCCATATCCTGCTCCAGTGATCTGCAGGGTAACAAGGTACAAGAGACATCCTTTGGTAGAATGGAGAAGGCTGCATTACCCAGGGGAAATGTAACCAGCACAGGGACTCCTGTGATGTTGTTTAGTCTTGTGCCTGTGTTTTTTGATGTAATATGATTGGCTCTTGTTAGTTTAGTCAATTAAGGATTGGAAAGGTGGAACTTAAATCATAAATGATTTTGTAGTCTGTATCTTTTTACTTAATAAGTCATCCAAAGAGATAATAAATACCCTGTTTGTGAAATTATACCATTTCTATTGTCATGGAGGCCTAACTCCAACAGAGAAGGTGTGCCAGCCCCTAAACACTGCAGCCAAAGTTCTAAGGAAACCCATCCAAAGCAGAAGGATGAAGACACACTGATGATAATACTGACCACGTTCCTGGATCCGGGAAGCCCTGGCTGTCCTGGAGGGCCGGGTGGGCCTGGAATGGCCACAGCTAAGACAAAGCAGAAAAGAGAAGTTACAAAAAAGCATACTCTCTGCAAAATGCCTCCGAGGTTCAGCTGGTCACTGAGGGGAGCGTTCACCACCCCACTCACGGTGCTTCAAAGTGTTGCACCTCGTAACCGAATCTTAGGAACTCTGTGCCCAGCATATGACTCAGCCACATTGACTGGTTTGGGGGAGAACTGAGATTCTCGACTGTAGCCCTGGATGAAGTCATGCCTAAGACTTTCCAGTTTTATAAGTGAATAAATTCCTGTTGTTTAAAAAAAAAAAATTTCTTACCCTTCAGGTATATTTTTCATCAGCTATGACCTGATTTTACCTTCATGGAAATAAGAGAGACTCTATTGTGTTGTTGGTCTGAAAATGAAAATTGCGATATTCACGGACTATGATTAGATTACAAGTTCCATAATCACTGAATATGATTTGCTCCTAAGGAAGGTCTTGCCTGTGTCATGTAGGAACCCAGGGATGGAGCCCAGGTAAGAAATCAAGGAGTCATCCTCCACTTTGTTGTTCACCTTCTGTGTGTTCCATACATCACCCCAGCATGCCCCCTGCCCTGATGTATGGCCTTGTCAAATGCAAGCTAATGCTCTACGTGGCACACATCTGTGCCCACCTAGCAGACCACTGAGGAGGCTTCTTCAGAAAACCTCAGTCTCCTCTTTTTCTCCAAGTTTTATCAGTTCCAGACACTTTATTGGTGCTAATCAATGTTTATTGAGTGAAAATACAGAGGTCGATTTAGCAGGGTAGTTAAATGATAGAAAAAATAACCCCACCAGCAAACTGAGGCTAAACCTCAAGGAGAACTTCCTTTGTGTTTCCTTACCTGTGTTATTGTGTTGTCTCTAGTTCAGCAACCCCAGAGGTCTGCCCCTTGGCGACTCTCTAGACCTCCCAACGACTCCCACTCAGTCTCTGCTTATTTCCTCAGGCCCTGCATTGTCCCTCTGTGTCTTTCTCTCAGCTCCAGCAAGAGAACAGAGACGTGGCCAGTCATGACACAAATGAACCTATCTATATAACAGAAAAAGAATCAGGGACATAGAGAATAGACTGGTGGTTGCCAAGGGGGAGGGGGTTGGGGAAGGGGTGGAGTGGGAGGTTGGGGTTAGCAGATGTAAGCTATTACATGTAGAATGGATAAACAACAAGGTCCAACTGTATAACGCAGAAAAATATATTCAATATACTATGAGAAACCATAATGGAAAAGAGTATAAGAAAAAGAATGTATACATATGTATAACTGAATCACTTTGCTGTACAGCAGAAATTAACACAGCATTGTAAATCAACTATATTTCGATAAAAAATATTAAAACTAAAAGCAGGCATAGGCAATATGTAAACAGATGGGCATGAGTGTGTTCCAATAAAATGCTGTTTACAAAAACAGGTGGGGTGTAGTTTACTGACACCTGCTTCAGTCCTCGACTTTCTGCATCGCACTCAGTCTCACTTCTCCCTGCTTGAGGTCTCTCGTGCCTGGTGTTTCTGGTCTCTTTTATTTATCTCTTCCAATTGCTGTTTCTGATCATCTGTCTTTCTTTTTCTTTATTCCACCTCAACCATAACTCTACTCAACCTTCTCATTTTCTCCTACGAGGACTTATCGATGGCCTCCTTGGGGGCTTCCTTTCCCTCACCTGCCTCTCTGGGCTGTTCTCAGCCTCTGGGACTCAAGTGGCTTGAAGAAGCTTGGAGCGGGGTCTTTTTATCCTGGGCTCAGCCTGGCAGGAAGAAACCAGAGGGTTTTTCCCACCTTTTCCTGATGTCACGATGTCTCACTCAGCTCTTGAAAACACTTGCCAAGTCCCCTCTTTGCACTCAAAACTCTAGTTTGGTAGCTTTGGGGTGAATAAAAACATTTCTATTACCTCTGGAAGGATTTAGTTTGTGTGTGTGATGGGTAAGGCAGAGGGATATAGGAATAAATGCATTTTCTTCAAATGTACTTGCTCCTTCAGTGGAGTTTGGGTGAATATATCTTGACCTCTACCTTATATCTTTTTTAAAAATTTATACTTTATTTATTTATTTTTGGCTGTGTTGGGTCTTCATTGCTGCACACAGGCTTTCTCTAGTTGCGGCGAGAGGGGGCTACTCTTTGTTGTGGTGCGCAGGCTTCTCATTGCGGTGGCTTCTTTTGTTGTGGAGCACAGGCTCTAGGAGCACGGGCTTCAGTAGTTGTGGTGCATGGGCTCAGTAGTTGTGGCTCGAGGGCTTAGTTACTCTGCAGCATGTGGGATCTTCCCAGATCAGGGATCGAACCCATGTCCCATGCATTAGCAGGCGTATTCTTTACCACTGCGCCACCAGGGAAGTCCCAGACCCCTACCTTATATCTTAAACAAAAATTAGTTCTGGGTGGATTATAGATCTACATTTGAATGGTAAAATGATAGAACTTAAAAAAAGGGAGAGAATATCTTCATGATCCTGTCAAAGCAAGAACTCCTCAAACACTGACTAAAAAACATAATTATAAGGGGTAAATGATCAATTAGATTTCATTAAAATTAAGAACTTCTGGTTGTTAAAAGACATCACTATGATTGTAAAAGGGCAAGCCACAGAGATGGAGAAGCTATTTGCAATACATATATCTCACAAAGGACTTGTGTCCAGAACACACACACTCACACACACACTCCTACAGATCAACAAGAAAACAAGAAACAAAAATAGAAAGATGTCCAAACAACTTGAACAGGCAGTTTATGGAAGGGTATTTCTAAATTTCCAATAAACATATAATAAAGTGCTCAATCTCAACAGTCACAAGAGAAATGAAAATTGAAACCATAATGTATTATCTCCACATCACCATTGAAATGGCTAATGTGAAAAAGACACCACCAAGATTGCTTAGTGTGTGGAACAGTTAAAACTTTTATACACTTCTGATGGTAATAAAAGTTGTATTAAAAATTTGGAAAAATTAGCAATATCCACTAGAACAGGACTTTCTATCCTCTGATCCAGTCATTATACTCCTAGGTATGTACCCAACAGAGGTATATACATATGGTAACAAAAATATATGAATACAAATGTTCACAGTAGCACCATTTAAATTTTTTTAAATTGGAAACTGCTAAAATGCCTGTCAACAGTAAAGTGGATACATAAATAGTGGTATATTCCGAGAAAGAGAGACTATACAATGAGAATGAACTACAACTACGATCCACAATTACACACTAGGAAATGAATGAATCTCACAAGCACAATTTTGAAGGAAAAATCCAGTCAATAAAGAATTTCTGCTGTATGATTTCCTTTTTATGAATTTCAAAATAAGAAAATCTGATCTGTGGTTTAGATGTCAGGATAGTGGTGCTATTTAGGGGTGGATAGTACCTGGGAGGAGACACAGTATGATGGGCCACTGGGATGTTGACAACATGCTATTTCTTAATCTGTACATTGGTTATATGGTTTCAGCTAGTGAAAGTTTATTGTCCTTTATACTTAAAGTTTGTGTTATTTTATGGATTTATACTTCAAATTTACTTGAATTAAAAGGTTACTTTTAACATCGGTATTCCTGCATTGTAGTGAACAAGAGAGAGAGAGATGATGAGGATAGCAAAATAGGTAGGACCACAGTATGGAATGTTTTTAGGACAGTAAGGACTCTGGATTTTATTCTGAAATGGGAAGATATTTGATAATTTCAGTAAAGACAGCGAATAATATTAATGTCTTGATATGATTTCTGCAGTTTTTCTGATAAGGGATTGTGGCACGAGATAGGAAGAAAGAGACAAGATAGGTGACTTTTGCGGTGGTTCAGAGGAAGGATAATACTGACTCCAACCAGGATAAGAACACTGGAGATAATGAGAAGATGAGAAGTGATTCTATTCTTAGTACAGAATTTTGGGGAGAAATTATATATGGGAAGTGAGGACACGAGAAATCAGAGATGAATCCTAGGGTTTAAAAATTATTATTATGTAAAAATTATTATTTAGTTTGTGGCTTGAGCACCTTTACATACATGGTGACATTGTTGTGTATATTGAGTGGATAGAAAATATTCCACAAATGATAGGTATGACAATATTACATAAAAAAGATAATGAGCAGATGTTATAAACAAGTTCATAACAATAAATTCTACAACTTATATGAAAAGTACAAACTCCTTGAAAATCAAGTAACAAAAACTAACACATACAGAAAATTTGGATAGCTCTGTAATGATCTTTTGACTTGTCAGCTTGGCTAGGTTACATCCCTAGTTATTCAAACACTGTTCTAGGTGTTGCATAAAGGTAGATGTGATTAATGTTCATAATCAAATGACTTTGAATAAGGGAGAATATACTAGATAATCTGGGTTGGTCTGATTCAATAGTTGAAAGACCTTAAGAGTAGAACGGAAGCATGCCTGAAGAAATCTTATGCATGTACAGTAACTTCAGCCCATGACAGATAGTTTCAGCCTGCCATTCCTGGCAGTCAGCCCTATGGATTTTTGACTTGCTCAGCTGACAAGTCCTTGTAATATATCTCTTAATGTATATCTTCTACTGGTTCTGTTTCTCTGGTTGAACCCTGAGTAATACAACCCCTATAATTATTAGAGAAATTTAACTCATAATTCAAAACCTCCACATTTAGAAAATTCTGCAGTCAAATTGGTTAACTAGTGAACTGTATCAAAAACACTTAAGGGAGAAAAAATATTAATCATACATAATCTCTTTCAGAAAACAGAGGAAGAGGGAATGAATACTCGCCAAATCTAGTCAGGGATAATATAGCTCTGATATCGAAATTTGACAAGAACATTACAAAAAGTAAAATTACAGACCAGTATCCATCACGAACACAGAAGCAAAAATGTTTAACAAAATATTAGTAAACTGAATCCTGCAATATATTAAGCGGATTTATCACAAGAATGCAAGATTTATTTAATTATTCTAAAAATAAGTCAATGTGATTCACCAAAATTAACTGAATAGAGGAGAAAAATCACAGTATTATTTCAAAAGATGTAGAGAAAGCATTTGACAGAATTCAATACGCATTCATGATAAAAGTTTCTGCAGAATAGAAATTGAATGGAATTATCTCTGTTTGATGAAGTTCACCTATGAAAAACCTACAGCTGACATTGTACTAATTGTGAAATATTTTCCCCTTAATATCAGGAGCAAGGCAAGTATATCTCAACTCATTACTTCTATTCAACATTTACTGGAGGTTCTAGCTAGTGCAATATGGTAAGAAAAATTAAAAAAATAAAAGCATGAATTGGAAAAAATGAAGCAAATATATCTTTATTAACAGATGACAGATGATATGTCTTTATTAACAGATGATATGTCTTTATTAACAGATAACAGATTTCTAAGGAATTTACACAAATATATATTGGAATTAAGTGACTTTAGCAATGCCACAGAGTATAAGGCCAATATATAAAAATCAATTATATTTCTGTATACCATCACCAAACAATTGGAAATAAAATAAAAAATAAATTCACAACAGCATAGAAATCATAAAGTATTAGGACTATATTTAACAAAAATGTACAAGACTTCTATACTGAAAACTTTTATAAAACAATCCAGAGAAAAATTCAAGAAGATATAAATAAATGAACTGATATACAGAATTCATACATTGGATAACACACTACTTAAAATATATCAGCCCTCTTAAATTAATCTATTGATTCCTTGTAATCCCAATAAAAATCCTAGCTGGCTTTTTTGGGAGAAATTAACAGGCCAAATTTAAAATTTATATGGAAATGGAAAGAATCTAGACTAATCCAAATAATCTTGGAAAAGAACAAAATTGTGGGTCCCACACTATCTGATTTCAAGACTTAGACTTGAAGTCTAAGATGTTCATCCATCAAGAATGTGTCGCTTTGGTATATGATAGACATACAGATCAATGGAACAGTATAAAGAATCCAGAAATAGACCCAACATTTATGGTCAAGTAAAATGTGTAAATGACCAAAAAACATGTGAAAAAATGCTTAACAACATTACTAATCAGGGAAGTGAAGTTAAAATCCCCATGAGATACCATTTCAGATCATGAAAATGGCTAAGATTAAAGTAAGTGACTTAAACAAGCGTGGCAAGGATGTGGAACACTTGGAACTCTCATACAATGCTGGTGAGAATGCGAAATGGCACAACCAGTTTAGAAAACAATCTGGCAGTTTCTTATAATGTTAAACGTACATCTCTGTTATGACCAAGAAGCTTCATTTCTAAATATTTATTTAAGAGAAATAAAAACATATATCCATAAAAGACTTGTACATAAATATTCATAGTAGCTTTGAGTAGCTCCAAATTGAAACAATCCAAATGTTTATCAACATATAAATGGATGAATAAATTGTAGATAATTCACACAGTGGAATACCCTATCAATTAAAAAAACCCTAAAAAAAACTACTGATAAAAGCAACAGCATGATGGATATCAAAACATTATGTTTGGCAAAAAAAGTCAAATACAACAGAGTGAGTTCTGTATGATTCCGTATGTATGATGTTCTAGAATAAGCAAAACTCACCCGTGGTGATAGGAATCTGAACCGTGGATGCCTTTGGGAGGGAATTAAGTAGAAAGGGGTATTGGAAATACTCTATATCCTCCTTGTGCCCAGATATTACAGGGACTGTTATGATAGGATCATGGTATCTATCCACTTAACTCATCGCCTAAGTTCTAAAATTATTCTCCTAGAAGTCTACATACTTGAATTATATTATCCACATTAGGCATAATGAAAAGACGTATTATATTTTTTCTGATTTACATGGTTTTTTTTATACATCTTTATTGGAGTATAATTGCTTCACAATGCTGTGTTAGTTTCTGTCGTACAACAAAGTGAATCAGCCATATGTATGCATATATACCTACACCCCCTCCTCTTGAACCTCCCTCCCACCCTCCTTATCCCACCCCTCTAGGTTGTCGCAAAGCACTGAGCTGATGTCCCTATGCTATGCTGCTGCTTCCCACTAGCTATCTATTTTACAGTTGGTAGTGTATATATGTCAATGCTACTCTTATTTCACCCCTGCTTTACTCTTTCACTTTTACTCTCAGTGGCTACAAGAACTTGTTGTATAAAATCTGAATCAGCTTTCTTGACCATCGATAAGTGCTTTCTTGGAAAGCTCCAGAAGTTCTGAAAAAAGTAGTCTTTTTTATACTCATACACACAAGGGTATATTATTTCTTCTTCATGGATGCTCTTCCAGGTGAGAGGAAAATGTTAGTATCCATACAGCGGCCAAACTGTGGAGTTTTCTTTGAAAGTCAGGAGTTAGTTTTCAGGAACTGACATGAATTAGAACTGCTGGGAAAAGACTTGATATGTGCTCCAGTCCCCAGCTACATGTAGGCTGAGAGGTCCCAAGTCAGTCCTCTTCATGCCACTGGGATCTTCTGAGGACAAGAACAGCTTGGACAGAACAATGAATGGAGTGATTCTGTCTGGCCAGGTATGGGGCTGGTAGATAATTAAGACTGATAAGCACACATGGATGGATGGATAAATGTATGTGTGGGCAATAAACTAATAGAGCATAGAGGAAGTTCAAGCAAGAATTTAAAGTTTGTTTGCTGTGTTCCCACTGCTGAACTGAGGTCTAGAAATATAAAATAATGTGTCTAGGGTCGCACAGTGAATACTGGAACCCAGTAACCTGGTTGACAGTGCCCTATTCTTTCTGAGACATTATCAGCTCTCATCTCATGCTTGGCCAAATCTTAGTTTCCAGAGGGAAGAGAAGAGGAGAAGAGTCATTCTGTGAACTTTTATTGAGGACCTCATTTGTCCCGGGAACAGTTTGGTGTTGGGCATATAGCAGTGAGTAATACATGAAACTTAAACCCATCAAGGTCAGTGGACATTAAACAAATGGTTACATGAATAATTCTTTAATAATTCTATATGTGTCATGAAAGAGTGGTTCAGGGTTATAAGAGGATAAAACAGGAGGAACTAACCTTATGTAGAATAATCAATCAGAGTTAGCCTGAACACTCTACAGTACATGAAAGTCAACTAGGGAAAGATAGCTCCTGGCTGAGAGACTGGCATGTGTGGTGGGTGGGAGGGAAGGAACGTGGAACATATGAGGAGCAGAGAGGCCAGTGTGACCAGAGCTCATAAGCCAAGCCAGGGGAGCATGTTGTGACCCATGCTTCATGGGATTAGATATGTGGGGATAGCCAAACAATCATAGCCTTATGGGCCAATGTTAAGGAGGTCAGTTATGTTTTTAAGTGTAACAGGAAGCCACTGAAGGGTATCAAGCAAATAACATAGTCTTACTTGTAGTTTGGCTGCAGTGTGGTTAATGGCTTATAGGGCATCAGGGGTTGAAGAAGACCAATTGAGAGTCTCTTATAATTAGGCCAGGTGAGAACTGACGGTACCTGGATGAAGGTAGCATGAGTGAGATGGAGAAACATAAATGGGAGAAATAGAGGCACTATCAGGTGGAACTGTTAAGCTCACAATATTAGCTCCAATTATTCTAATAATTCCTTGAGTCTGGTACCTGTGATAACGTCTGTGCAGTCAAAATTATAACACAACTGATAAATACAGTTAAGTCTGCCCTACTTGGGTGCAACCTCCCTGAGATGTTTAGTGTTCCATTTTTGCTTTTAAGTGAGCATCCAGGTCATTTCCAGCTAGCAAAACTGAACCCCCTGACAGATATTTCAAATATGTGACTAATGTTGCCAGTTTTCATCTCAACTGGCCTGGATATAAATCCAATACTAATTTGAGCTTGTGGCAAATATATGTAATTTCCCTCCTCATTTTCCAATACCCTTTGAACAACTTACTATGTATGGGCTATTTTATAGACTTATGCATCCTTTCTTCCCAAAGTAGAACCCAGAAAATCAGTCTCACAGTGTCTTTTACAGCCTGGGCTCTACCAATCAGAACTTGCTCCAGAAAGAAGCAGAGGGAAGAAGGTCTCCTTGTAGAATACATTTTGCTGGCAAGGGTGGTGGCTCTCTTTTGTTATTGGCTGAAGATGCAAGGGTGTGCTCCTGGCACAAATGTTGCATTGGTGGAGTGGAGGCGGTGGTGGCAGCAGCTTCCTCACCAGGCCAGTTCTGTGGTGTGGTTTTGGGCATAGTTCCTCGATACTTAGCTTCAAACCTGGTTCTTTAGCTCTCTCAGTAGTTCCACCCAATAGCTTTTTAATAGCCTTTTAATAAGCTCTTTAATAAGCTTAGTCAGCCAGAGTGAGCTTCTGTCGCTTGTAATTAATATCCCCAGCTGATGTAAAACTAGACGTTATTAATTACACGGTATGAAGTTGTTCCCTGAAATGACGTCATGAAATTCGTCATGAAGTTCTCAGAAGTATGATTGAACAAGAAAAATAGGTCTGATCAAAGCTTCTGTTCATATTTGGCTTACATCAGGGTTATGACAAACATTTATCAACAAATAAGAGTAATGCATGCCTCTATAATAGTCCAAAGAAACTATTTCACAGGGCCATCATATAGATGAATTTCTGAACCTACCTGCTAAAAATCAAAATATAGAAAAATAAACAATGTACACATCTCTGAATTACTGATTGAATCTTTCCTGCCTGTGTGTGTGTGTATGTGTGTATGTGTATGGTGAGGAAGGTGCTGTGAAATTTCCTGAGGAAGCCATGAGCAGGTGAGAGGGTGGCCCCAGCGGGAAAGATCCAAGGCATAAACACTTCTAGAAGCTAAGGAGAGACTTCAGTCCAGGCCCTCCCAGCTCCAGGAAAGGAGCCCTCTGGAACATCTCAGACTCAGGACTTCTAGCCTCTGTTAAAACACCTCTAGTGACAAGCTGTAACTGCTTTTTAAGGAAGCCACTCTCCTGGGAGATCGGCTTTGAGAAATGTTTGTCTTGTGCCAAACTGAAACCTGCCTCCTATAACTTCTACTCACTCTCCCTATGTCTACCACTTGAACCTCATTAACAACTTGTGCATCCTCCTACAGTGCCTTTAGGCATCAATCTCTCTGGTCTTTCTCATCAAAACCTTCAGTCTCTCTTGTCTTTCCCATCAAAACCTTCTCTTTTTCAGGTTAAGCAATTCTGTTGCCTCTGCATTTCCACATATGACCCAGTCTGATGTCCTTTCTCTCCTCCCACGGAGACAGTATTGACAGAGTTGGAGTCAGACAGACTCTATGTTATTTACTTGATGCATAACCGGGGACAAGTTACTTAATCTCTGAGATAATTGCATTTATTATAAAGGCAATGCACTCCCAGTCCACATGACTTGATTCATATCTTGAGTCTACCTTTTCTACTTGTGTAATTGATCTTAAATTATTTAATACCTAGCCATAAATCATTTAAAAGACCAGTTGTTAGTGACTGTGAAGTTTAAATTATTTAACACAAGTAAAGACCTGGCTCAGAGAAAGTGCTCCAAAAATAATATCATTGTTATTCCAAGAATGTGGTAGTTCCTAGGAGGCTAATGGTCATGACAGAGAGGTTTTAGTTCCTGAGACTGAAAAAGGAGGTGAGAGGACAGAGTGCCCTTTATATTCAAGCTTAAACTTTATAGTAATTCAGTTTAAATGAGAAAGCATTAATTGAAATAAAAAAGGTCTTCATCATTTCTTGCAGGTTTCTTAATCCTGGGGGAAGATGCTTTATCAGTAGTAGCAGCAGAAATACAAAGTGACTTGCCATACTTCTCTCCAGATCCTCGAATCTGTCCACTCAAGACTTGAGCCCTGCCCTACTTTGCAGTCAGCAGAAGTGCTTCCATCAAAGTTTCAATTCTATCTCCACAAGTCCTCTTCTTCCTCCTCTTCCTCCTTCTCTGTCTTCTTTTTTAAAAAAAATTATTTATTTATTTGCCTGTTTGTATATTTAATTAATTATTTATTTATGGCTGTGCCGCACAGGCATGTGGGATCTTAGTTCCCTGACCAGGGATTGAAACTGTGCCCCCTGCATTGGAAGCATGAAATCTTGCTCACTGGACCACCAGGGAAGCCCCTCCTTCTTTTTAACTGTCTGGATCTCCAGAGTCTCCTATGGTCCCTCCTTTGTCACTTCTTCATCTCTCTTCCCTGGCTGGGCACTCACTCCTCTTTGCATTAGTTTCTACCCTTCCTAGTCTTAAATTCCACTCTCCCACAAGAAACCATGCTGGGGATGGATGCCAAGTGAACAGGAGGATGGGCCTCTTAGGGAACAATGTTTTATTGGAGAAAGCAGAGAAGGAGCCAGCTGGGTTGTCTCTGGAGCAGCTGGTCGAGGAAGTGGAGAGTATGCGAAGGATGAATTTAGCCCTCTATGAAGGTGGGGGAAGGGACCTAATATGCTCAGCCTTTTATTGAGTTGTCCACACTTCAGGACAATTTTGTTCAAATGTGAAGAGATCTAGAGAAGGGAATTAAAACTATGTCCTGAAGATCGTTCCTATCCAGAAGCTGGAAGAAATGACTCTGTCTTGATCATTGCAGATAAGATAAAGGCAGCTCTGTTTCAGGAAAGATCTTGAAAGTATGTTAATTCTGTTTCTTATGGGAGATGCTCCCAAGAAAAATGATCAACTGCACTTTGGTTTGCTTTGCAATTACTACTGAGGACGTCACTTCTGCTAAGGTGGGCATTCCTCCTGATGTGGGTCATGCTTCAGCTGGCTGTGAGGTGGGTGCAGAGTTCAAGGTCCTTGGGTGTGGACAAGGCTCACGTATCTGGGGATCTTACTTTGTTACTGCTGCTGAAAGGATGTCTTTCTTGGATCTAAGTAAACCTGTAAGATACAGGAGACATAAATGTTCAGACATCACATCTTCCCAATTTTGAAGTAAAGTTCCTTTTACTATAGATGAGAATCCCTGATCTTTTCAGCCTTGAAGTCCTCTAGGCCAAGTCAGCCAGGAGAGCTGATGCAATCCCATACTGCAAAGTTAAAACCTGCTTGCCAAATAATAGGATGTCCGGTGTCTTGAGACTGCAATCAGTGGCCCACATTAGACCAATGAGCCAGAGAAGGCTCCACACTGGCCCCAGAAATACTGACATTTCATGTGTGTTAACTTCGTTCTCTTTCAACTCAACTATCTCTTGTTTATTTTGCATTATTTTTGTTTATGTTAGAAAACCTAGCTTCAGAGCCGTGAAGGAACTCCTCCAAAAGCAAACCACAGGCAAGTGAGAGGGGTTGCCTAATTATTTTTTTCCCTACACATCACCTTTCATCAGAATGGTGAATGTTTTGAAAAAGATCTCATAAAAGGGATAGTTGAAAGAAAAAGGGCATTTAATGAGTCACTCTTCCTTTGCTATAGTCTACTTTGCCATATTGTTTTCTTCCCAACATTAGACACTGAAATCCCCAGGGACAGACACTGTACCTTTATTTTCAGCACCAACCCCAAGATCAGGTGAATGGTTGGTAGTCAGTACAAGTTTGTAAATAATGGAATAATATAGGTAATTTCAAAATATATAGTTTTTTACAAATATGCAAATAGTTAACTGGCAGAATTTTCAACATTTCCTGTTCTTCTCTGAAAAGATTTCCTTAAACATATTTTCTCCTTCATCCTATGTATAAGCAAGCAACAGTCACAGTAAATCGAACAAAACACCCCCCCCCACAAATCTAGTTGTTTTGATAGGCAATTTCAAATATTTATGCCTCCTTTCTTTTTTCACCTTGTTGCATTAAGAACTCCAGGAAGGCTGAGTAAAAATGGTAATAATGGGCTCCTTGATCTCATTCCTGATCTCAGAGGGGAACTTTCAATATTTCACTATTAAGTATGATGTTTCCTGTAGATATTTTTGCAGACACTCCATTAGATTAGGGAAGAACCTTTTATTCCTAATTTGTGAAGCATATTTATCAGAAATAAAAGCTGAATTTTATCAAAAAATTTTAATATTAATCAAGACAGTTATGTATTTAAAATAATTATGATTTCTGGCCTCCTGAATTGAAAACTGTCCCACTGTTTTTCATTCTCTGGAAGAATTTGCATAGAATTGGTGTCATTACTTCCTTAAAAATTTGGAACTCTAAGATACTAGTCAAGTTCTAGTTCTCAACCTGTGTGGTGGATATATGGGTGTTCATTTTGTTATTTTTAAAAAAGGATGCATATACTTTTCTCCTGTATGTTCTCATATACTTTTCTAAATTATGATACTTTTTTTATAATACAACTTTTAAATGAAAAAATTTTGGAAGAATTCACAGTGAAGACTACTGGGTCAGTATTCTTTGTGGAAAAGTTTTTAATAGCTGATTCATCTACTTTATGGAACTATTCAGTTTTTAAATTTATTTTTGTATTAGTTCTTGTAAGTTGTATTTTTATAGTTCGTCTAATCCAATTTTAAAATTTATTTGCTTAAATTTATTCATAATGTTCTATTATTATTTTTTGAATGCCTGTAGGATCTGTAGTCATACCACTTTGTCCACCAATACCACCAATATTCCTAATATTGGTTATTTATGTTTCTCCTTTTATTTCTTAGCCAGTTGTCTAGGAAATTATTGTTACTAATACATTTTAAAACCATCTTTTGGCTTTGTTGATTTTTCTGTTTTCTGTTTGTTTTATATTTTGCTTATTTGTATTCTTTATTATTTTCTTCTACTTTCTTTAAGTTAAATTTGTTCTATTTCTAGTTTCTTGAGATGGAAGTTTAAATAATTGATTTTCAGTTTTTTTCTTTTCTATTATATGTACTAGGGACTCTAAATTTCTCTCTCAATAGCACTGCATTGAATGAGTTTTGATATGTCACATTTTGATTATAATTCACTTAAAATATTTTATAATTCTCATAGGAATTTGATATGACCCATGGGTTACTTTGAATTATATTATTTAATTTCTAATTAGTTTGTGATATTCTAGTTACCCGTCTGTTATAAATTTCCAGCTTTATTCCAATGTAGTTGAAGCATACATTCTGTATAATTTTAATCCTTTAAAATTTGTTGAGACATATTATGACAAGCATGTGATCTGTTTTGGTAAATATTCCATGGGTATATTTTATTTGGTATGATATTCTATATATTACAATAAGGTCAAGTTTGTTAATTGCAATAGGGAGAAATTCTATTTCCTTATTGATTTTTTGGTCTGCTTGTTGTATTAACTTTTGGAACTGGAATGTGATTTTGATTTGCCTCTCTTTTTGTTCTGTCAATATTTTCTTTATGCATTTTGAAACCATGTTTTGAGATACATACAGATTTAGAATTACTAAACCTTTGTGTTGCATTGATCATTTCATTCTTATGAAATGCCATTCTTTATCTTTAGAAAGGCTTCTTGACTTAAATTTTACTCTGTTTGGTATTAGTATATCGACACCAGGTTTCTTATGGCTATTGCTTACAAAGTCTATCTTTTCCATACTTTTACATTCAACTTTTCTGCTCCTTTTAATTTGGTGTGTCTCTTATAACAACATATAGTTTAAGGAAATCCAGTGTGACAATCTTGGTGTAATATTGATGTATTTAGCCTAATAACATTTAATTAATTACTAATATCTACCATCTTACTACATGTTTTATGTTCATTTTCTCTTGCCCTTTTTTGAATTAATATTTTTTATATTTTATTTTCTTTTGATTAATTTCTTAGTTTTATATTCTTTTAGTATTACTGTAGATAATGAATATTTAGCTTATTAGAGTATAATGCAAATTATTCATATTATTACTCTTACCATTCCCCTGAATACTTAACTTTTTAGCATCTCACCTCATGCAGCTTTAGATTTTGCCAAATATTTTCTGAACAATCAATCATGTGTCACACTATCCCAGTGAGATGATCAATAGCTTCTCTGTCTCTCAAAAGCTGAATGTCTGGGAAAGCCCAGAATATCAGTCTCTTGTTTTCTGCCAAAACTGGTAAATGCTCCCAGAGAAAAAGCAGCAGCTGCAAAAGTCAACTCTTCTTTCTAAGATTTTCTCCTCTTTATGATATTAGTCTCTCTAGTCTTCATTTCTCTAGGAACTCTCTGAATTCTTTAAACAACTGGCTTTAAAATTATAACAAATTTTTCTATTTGTTCCTGGTGAGAGTGTTGGTTTGCCATAAGCCACTCCATTCTACTAAGAATACTATGAAATTAAATTTTAATTATTTAAGTCAATTCAAAATGTGTTTCTGTTACTTGTGCTTAATAATCTCCTTAATGATACATGTGAGCCAAGACCTGAGCGATGAGAAGCATCATTCAGGGAAGAATGTTCCAGGCAGAGGGAAATGCAAAGAGACAGAGCTTGTTGTATTGCAGAAGTGGAAATTAGGCAGTGTGGTGGAATATAATGAGTGAGATGGATGGGTTGGGGGAAGACAAGAGATGGAAGAAGAGGTAGAGACAGATTATGTAGAGCCTTTTAGATCACTGAAATGGTATCCTCTAAATTACATTTAAAGAGATTATCATGGATTCTGAATAAAGAATAAATTATTTGGAGGCAGACATGGAAGCTGCAGAACTACTTTGGAGGCTATTTCATTAGTTCAAGTAAGAGATGATGGTGGCTTGCCTTAGGGTTTTGACAGTGAAAATGGAGGAAAGTAGATAAAATAGAGTCGTATTTCAGAGTATTTGTTTTCAATCCATGTTCTAAAGAACCTAAGATTTTCCAGAGATATTCACAGGCTAATAGAACAGGTCTGTATCTCCCTTCTATGAATTTCAGCCAGAGTAGCCCAAGTTTACTCTTTTGTATGTTGCAGTTCTATGTAAGATTTTAGTTAAGATAATATTCTGTAAAAAAAAAAAAAAAAAAAAAAAAAAAGGAAAACCCCAGTAATGGAGGTAGAACCTATGGACTTGTTGTTGATTATATGGTGGCAGGGAGTAAAAAAAGTCTGAAATCCATGACACATAAAGTTTTTGGCCTTAAGAGATGGATAGATTGTAGTATCAAATTTTTATTCCTCTTTTTCCACTTTGCAAGTGAGATACACCAGAACCAGAAAGAGAAAAACCCTCTTCTAATGTCCCTCCAGTGCCTTCTACTGACAAAGCTTAACACCTAACAACTGGAAAAAGAGGAATACTTATAAAGCCCAGATCCCTTATCATGGTACAGGCAAAGAAGGCTGGCTTTGGAGAAGAAAGACAATAAATTGATAACTGGTACAGGTCTTTGGGAGGGTAGTGCTCAGGAATGTATGGATGGCAAAATTTGGGTTTCAGGAAGTGTAGAGTCTGGAACTGTTGGGAGAGCAATGGGAAGAGGGTTATGTAGAGGGCAGAGTTTTGAGGTTTGGGGAGGACAAGGATCAGGAATGTGTGTTTTGCAGAGATCAAGGGTTTGTAAGGGACTGGGTTGAAAGGTGTGTGGAAGCCAAAAATCAGATTATGGGAGACAGGGTTCAGAAATGTGGAGATAGCAGGGTTTGGGGTTGTAGGGTGAAAAGCTGTGATATTAAAGATGGGCATAGTTTATTTAATATTTCTCTATTGAGAGGTATGTGTGTGTGGTGGGGGGAATATGGGTTCTTGAATATGGGCAGTCCTATGACTGCTTTTTTATTGTAGAAGTGACAGTAGGTCAATTTCCATTTTCTTTCTTTTGATGTGTTGAGCCATAGTGCAAGAATCTGGCCATCCTCCTGGAGAGACCTTGAAATTACCTGGCGAAGGAGAGGAGCGTAACTGAGTCTAGCCTTACATCGTTCCTGTCAAGGCAAGAGGCAGGGTGAATGTGGATGAATCTATCTTGAACCTTCCAGAGCAGAACAGCTACCAGGTGAATACCACCAAGTAGTCCAAGTTAATGCCATATGGAGCAAAAGGATTACTCAATCAAGCGTTATCTGATTATCTGGTTCATAAAACTGTGAAATCTTTATCATAATTTAATCACAAACAACTTTATCTACTAGGAGATGAGACTGGTGAAACAAAGACGTGCTGCCAAGATTTCCATTAAATAAATGATTTTCTGTTCCAGCTCTTGGGAGCCATCATCATCTTCAAGGTTGGCTTCAGCTTCAGAGAGCTGCCTCTTCCAAGAGCACACCAGTCTAGGGTGGGCCACATCCAGTGACTGCTCAGGGGGTAGATGGAGTGATTTCATTTCTTTTTTTTGCTGAGTAATATTCCATTGTATATATGTGCCACATCTTCTTTTTTTTTTTCTTCTTTTTTTTTTCACATCTTCTTTATCCATTCATCTGTCGATGGACACTTAGGATGCTTCCATATCTTGGCTATTGTAAATAGAGTTTCAATGAACATTGTGATACATCACTCTTTTTGAATTATGGTTTTCTCAGGGTAAATGCCCAGTAGTGGGATTGCTGTGTCGTATGGTAGTTCTATTTTCAGTTTTTAAAGGAACCTCCATACTGTTCTCCATAGTGGCTGTATCAATTTACATTCCGACCAACAGTGCAAGAGTGTTCCCTTTTCTCCACACCCACTCCAGCATTTATTGTTTGTAGATTTTTTGATGATGGCCATCCTGACCAGTGTGAGATGATACCTTATTGTAGTTATGATTTGCATTTCTGTAATGATTAGTGATGTTGAGCATCCTTTCATGTGTGTGTTGGCAATCTGTATATCTTCTTTGGAGAAAGGTCTATTTAGGTCTTCTGCCCATTTTTGGATTGAGCTGTTTGTTTTTTTGATACTGAGCTGCATGAGCTGCTTGTAAATTTTGGAGATTAATCCTTTGTCAGTTGCTTCATAGGCAAATATTTCCTCCCATTCTGAGGGTGGTCTTTTCATTTTGTTTATGGTTTCCTTTGCTGTGCAAAAGCTTCTATGTTTCATTAGGTTCCATTTGTTTATATGTTTTTATTTCCATTTCTCTAGAGGGTGGGTCAAAAAAAATCTTGCAGTGATTTATATCATAGAGTGTTCTGCCTATGTTTTCCTCCAAGAGTTTTATAGTGTCTGGCCTTACATTTAGATCTTTAATCCATTTTGAATTTATTTTTGTGTATGGTGTTAGGGAGTTTTCTAATTTAATTCTTTTACATGTAGATGTCCAGGTTTCCCAGCACCATTTATTGAAGAGGTTGTCTTTTCTCCACTGTATATTCTTGCCTCCTTTATCAAAGATAAGGTGACCATATGTGTGGGGGTTTATCTCTGGGCTTTCTATCCTGTTCCATTGATCCATATTTCTGTTTTGTGCCAGTCCATACTGTCCTGATTACTGCAGCTTTGTAGTATAATCTGAAGTCAGGGAGGCTGATTCCTCTAGCTCTGTTTTTCTTTCTAAGTATTGCTTTGGCTATTCGGGGTCTTTTGTGTTTCCATAAAAATTGTCAAGTTTTTTGTTCTAGTCCTGTGAAAAATACCATTGGTAGTTTGATCGAGATTGCATTGAATCTGTTGACTGCTTTGGGTAGTATAGTAATTTTCACAATGTTGATTCTTCCAATCCAAGAACATGGTATATCTCTCCATCTGTTTGTATCATCTTTAATTTCTTTCATCAGTGTCTTATAGTTTCCTGCATGCAGGTTTTTTGTCTCCTTAGGTAGGTTTATTCCTAGGTATTTTATTCTTTTGGTTGCAGTGGTAAATGGGAGTGTGTCCTTAATTTCTCTTTCAGATTTTTCATCATCAGTGTATAGGAATGCAAGAGATTTCTGTGCATTAATTTTGTGTCCTGCTACTTTACCAAATTCATTGATTAGCCCTAGTAGTTTTCTGGTAGCATCTTTAGGATTCTCTATGTATAGTATCCTGTCATTTGCAAACAGTGACAACTTTACTTCTTCTTTTCTGGTTTGGAATCCTTTATTTCTTTTTCTTCTCTGATTGCTGTGGCTAAAACTTCCAAAACTACGTTGAATAATAGTGGTGAGAGTGGGCAACCTTGTTTTGTTCCTGATCTTAGTGGAAATGGGTTCAGTTTTTCACCATTGAGGACAATGTTGGCTGTGGGTTTGTTATATGTGGCCTTTATTATGTTGAGGAAAGTTCCCTCTGTGCCTACTTTCTGGAGGATTTTTTATCATAATCGGTGTTGAATTTTATCAAAAGCTTTTTCTGCTTCTATTGAGATGATCATATGGTTTTTCTCCTTCAATTTGGTAATATGTTGTATCACATTGATTGATTTGAGTATATTGAAGAATCCGTGCATTCCTGGGATAAACCCCACTTGATCATGGTGTATGACCCTTTTAATGTGCTGTTGGATTCTGTTTGCTAGTATTTCATTGAGGTTTTTTCCATCTATGTTCATCAGTGATATTGGACTGTAGTCTTCTTTCTTTGTGACATCTTTGTCTGGTTTTGGTATCAGGGTGATGCTGGCCTCGTAGACTGAGTTTGGGAGTGTTTCTCCCTCTGCTATATTTTGGCAGAGTTTGAGAAGGATAGGTCTCTAAATGTTTGATAGAATTCGCCTGTGAATCTATCTGGTCCTGGGCTTTTGTTTGTTGGAAGATTTTTAATCACAGTTTCAATTTCAATGCTGGAGATTGGTCTGTTTATATTTTCTATTTCTTCCTGGTTCAGTCATGGAAGTTTGTGCTTTTCTAAGAATTTGTCCATTTCTTCCAGGTTTTCCATTTTATTGGCATATAGTTCCTTGTAGAAATCTCTCCTGATCCTTTGTATTTCTGCCATGTAGGTGTTACTTCTCCTTTTTCATTTCTAATTCTACTGATCTGAGTCTTCTCCCTTTTTTTCTTGATGAGTCTGGCTAATGGTTTATCAATTTTCTTTATTTTCTCAAAGAACCAGTTTTTAGTTTTATTGATCTTTGCTATTGTTTCCTTCATTCTTTTTCATTTATTTCTGCTGTGATCTTTATGATTTCTTTCCTTCTGCTAACTTTGGGGTTTTAAAAATTCTTCTTTCTCCAATTCCTTTAGGTTAATGTTAGGTTGTTTATTTGAGATGTTTCTTGTTACTTGAGGTAGGTTTGCGTTGCTATATACTTCCCTCTTAGAATTGTTTTGCTGCATCCCATAGGTTTTGGGTCATCGTGTTTTCATTGTCACTTGTTTCTATGTATTTTTTGATTTCCTTTTTGATTTCTTCAGTGATCTCTTGGATATTTAGTAGTGTATTGTTTAGCCTCCACGTGTCTGTATTTTTACAGACTTTTTTCCTGTAACTGATATCTAGTCTCATGGCATTATGGTCAGAAAAAGATACCTGATATGATTTCAATTTTCTTAAATTTACCAGTACTTGATTTGTGACCCAGGATATGATCTATCCTGGAGAATGTTCCATGAGCACTTGAGAAGAATGTGTATTCCATTGCTTTTGGATGGAATGTCCTATAAATATCAATTAAGTCTATCTTGTTTAATGTATCATTTAAAGCTTGTGTTTCTTTTATTCATCTTGGTTGATCTGTCCATTCGTGAAAGTGGGGTGTTAAAGGGCCCTACTATTATTGTGTTACTGTCGATATCCCCGTTTATGGCTGTTAGCACTTGCCTTATGTATTGAGGTGTTCCTATGTTGGGTGCATAAATATTTACAATTGTTATATCTTCTTCTTGGATTGATCCCTTGATTATTATGTAGTGTCCTTCTTTGTGTCTTGTAATAGTCTTTATTTTAAAGTCTATTTTCTCTGATATGAGAATTGCTACTCCAGGTTTTTGATTTCCATTTGTATGGAATATCTTTTTCCATGCCCTTGATTTCAGTCTGTATGTGTCCCTAGGTCTGAAGTGGGTCTTTTGTAGATAGCATACATATGGGTCTTGTTTTCATATCCATTCTGCCAGTCTATGTCTTTTGGTGGGAGCATTTATTCCATTTACATTTAAGGTAATTATTGATATGTATGTTCCTATTACCATTTTCTTAGTTGTTTTGGGTTTGTTATTTTAGGTCTTTTCCTTCTCTTGTGTTTCCTGCCTAGAGAAGTTCCATTAACATTTGTTGTAAAGCTGGGTTGGTGGTACTGCATTCTCTTAGCTTTTGCATGTCTGTATAGCTTTTAATTTCTCCATCAAATCTTTTTTTTTCTAATCACATTTTCTTTATTTTTCTTTTTTTTTCACATCTTTATTGGAGTATAAATGCTTTACAATGGTGTGTTAGTTTCTGCTTTATAACAAAGTGAATCAGTTACACATATACATATGTTCCCATATCTCTTCCCTCTTTCGTCTCCCTCCCTCCCACCCTCCCTATCCCACCCCTCTAGGTGGTAAAAAAGCACCAAAGTGATCTCCCTGTGCTATGCAGTTGCTTCCCACTAGCTATCTATTTTACGTTTGGTAGTGTATATATGTCCATGCCACTCTCTCACTTTATCACAGCTTACCCTTCCCCCTCCCCATATCCTCAAGTCCATTCTGTAGTAGGTCTGTGTCTTTATTCCCGTCTTGCCACTAGTTTCTTCATGACCTTTTTTTCCCCCTTAGATTCCATATATATGTGTTAGCATACTGTCTTTATTTTTCTCTTTCTGACTTACTTCACTCTGTATGACAGACTCTAACTCCATCCACCTCACTACAAATAACTCAATTTCATTTGTTTTTATGGCGGAGTAATATTCCATTGTATATATGTGCCACATCTTCTTTATTCCATCAAATCTTAATGAGATCCTTGCCAGGTAGAGTAATCTTGGTTGTATGTTTTTCCCTTTCATCACTTTATATATGTCCTGCCACTCCCTTCTGGCTTGCAGTTTCTGCTGAACGATCAGCTGTTAGCCTTATAGGGATTCCCTTGTATGTTATTTGTTGTTTTTCCCTTGATGCTTTTAATATTTAATTGTATTTAATTTTTGATAGTTTGATTAATATGTGTCTTGGCGTGTTTCTCCTTGGATTTATCCTGTATGGGACTCTCTTTGCTTCCTGGACTTGATTGACTATTTCCTTTCCCATATTAGGGAAGTTTTCAACTATAATCTCTCAAATATTTTCTCAGTCCGTTTCTTTTTCTCTTCTTCTTCTGGGACCCCTATAATTCGAAAGTTGGTGCATTTAATGTTGTCCCAAAGTTGTGAGACTGTCCTCAATTCTTTTCATTTCTGTTTTCCTTATTCCACTCTGTGGTAGTTATTTCTCCTATTTTATCTTCCAGGTCACTTATCCGTTCTTGTGCCTCAGTTATTCTGCTATTGATTCCTTCTAGAGAATTTTAAATTTCATTTATTGTGTTGTTCATCATTGTTTGTTTGCTCTTTAGTTCTTCTAGCTCCTTCTTAAACGTTTCTTGTATATTCTCCATTATATTTCCACGATTTTGGAACATTTTTACTATCATTGCTCTGAATTCTTTGTCAGGTAGACTGCCTATTTCCTCTTCATTTGTTTGGTCTTGTGGGTTTTTACCTTACTCCTTCATCTAATGTGTATTTCTCTGTCTTCTTATTTTGCTTAACTTATTGCGTTTGGGGTCTCCTTTTCGCAGGCTGCAGGGTAATAGTCCCATTGTTTTTGGTGTCTGTCCCCAATGGGTAAGGTTTGTTCAGTTGGCTGTGTAGGCTTCCTGGTGGAGGAGACTGGTGCCTGTGTTCTGGTGGATGATGCTGGATCTTGTCTTTCTGGTCAGCAGGACTGCATTCAGTGGTGTGTTTTGGGGTATCTGTGACCTTATTATGATTTTAGGCAGCGTGTCTTCTAATGGGTGGTTTTGTCTTCCTGTCTTGCTAGTTGTTTGGCAAAGGGTGTCCAGCACTGGAGCTTGCTGGTCGTTGAATGGAGCTGAGTTTTAGTGTTGAGATGGAGTTCTCTGAGAGAGCTTTCACCATTTGATATTATGTGGAGCTTGGAGGTGTCTCTTGGATCAATGTCCTGAGCTGTCTCTCTCACCTCTGAGGCACAGGCCTGACACCTGGTCGGAGCACCAAGACCTTGTCAGCTGCACGGATCAGAAGAAAAGGGAGAAAAAAAATAAAATAAAGTTATTAAAATTAAAAAAATTATTAAAAATAAAGAATTATAGGGGCTTCCCTGGTGGCGCAGTGGTTGAGAATCTGCCTGCCAATGCAGGGGACACGGGTTCGCGCTCTGGTCTGGGAAGATCCCACATGCCGCGGAGCAACTAGGCCCGTGAGCCACAACTACTGAGCCTGCGCGTCTGGAGCCTGTGCTCCACAACAAGAGAGGCCGCGATAGTGAGAGGCCCACGCACCGCGATGAAGAGTGGCCCCCACTTGCCGCAACTGGAGAAAGCCCTCGCACAGAAACGAAGACCCAACACAGCCATAAATAAATAAATAAATAAATTAAAAAAAAATAAAGAATTATAAAGTAAAAATAAAAAAGAGAAAAAGATAGAAAGATAGAAGAGAGCCTCTTAAACAAAACACAAATCCACCAATGATAATAAGTGCTAAAAACTATACTAATAAAACTAAAACAAAACAAAAGAAGAAAAATGGACAGACAGACCTTTAGGACAAATGGTAAAAGCAAAGCTACACAGACAAAATCACACTAAGAAGCATATGTGTACACACTCACAATAAGAGAAAAAGGGGGAAAAATCTATATATAAAAAGAAAAAGAAAAAAAAAGGAAGAGAACAACCAAATCCATAAATAAATCTACTAATGATAATAAACTCTAAATACTAAAGTATGATAAACATAAAACCGGAAACAGATTAGATGCAGAAAGCAAACTCTAAGTCTACAGTTGCTCCCAAAGTCCGCCGCCTCAATTTTGGGATGATTCATTGTCCATTCAGGTATTCCAGAGATGCAGGGTACCTCAAGTTGATTGTCGAGATTTAATCCTCTTCTCCTGAGGCTGCTGGGAGAAATTTCACTTTCTGTTTTTTGTTCGCACAGCTCCTGGGGTTCAGCTTTGGATTTGGCCACACCTCTGCCTGTAGGTCTCCTGAGGGCATCTTTTCTTCACTCAGGACAGGGTTAAAGTAGCAGCTGCTTAGGGAGCTCTGGCTCACTCAGGTCAGGGGTAGGGAGGGCTACAAAATGCAGGGCGAGCCTGTGGCTGCAGAGGCCAACGTGACGCTGCCACAGCCTGAGATGTGCCATGTTTTCTCCTGGGAAAGTTGTCCCTGGATCAAGGGACCCAGGCAGAAGCAGGCTGCACAGGCTCTTGGGACGGGAGGTGTGGATAGTGACCTTTACTTGCACACAGGCTTCTTGGTGGCTGCAGCAACAGCCTTAGCATTTCATGCCCATCTTTTGTTCCGCTGATAGCTACAGCTCACGCTTGTCTCTGGAGCTCGTTTAGGCAGTGCTCTGAATCCCCCCTCCTTGTGAACCATGAAACAATGGTGTCTTGCCTCTTAGGCTGGGCCAGACATTTTCCCGGATTCCCTCCTGGCTAGCTGTGGTGCACTAGCCTCCTTCAGGCAGCCAACCCCAGTCCTCTCCTTGGGATCTGACCTTCGAAGCTGGATCCTCAGCTCCAACGCCCCACCCGCCCCGGAGGTTGAGCAGACAAGCCTCTCAGGCAGTTGAGTGCTGGTCAGCACTGATCATCTGTGTGGGAATCTCTCCACTTTGCCCTCTGCATCCCTGTCGCTGTGCTCTCGTCCGTGGCTCTGAAGTTACCCCCTGCCCTGCAAGCTCCCGTCTCCACCAGTGAAGGGGCTTCCTACTGTATGGAAACTTTTCCTCCTTTACAGCTCCCTCCCACGGGTGCAGGTCCTGTCTCTAGTCTTTTGTCTCTTTTTTTTTTCTCTTTCCTTTTGCCTTACCCAGGTACGTGGGGGGAGTTTCTTGCCTTTTCGGAAGTCTGAAGTCTTCTGCCAGCATTCAGTAGGTGTTCCGTAGGAGTTGTCCAGATGTATATGTATTTCTGATGTATTTGTGGGGAGGAAGGTGATCTCCACGTCTTACTCCTCTGCCTTCTTGAAGGTCAGTATCTGTTTTATACATATTAGTGTGTATATGTCAATCCCCATCTGAAATTGGGTTTCTATTTACAATTAGAAGAAGGGTTGCCAGCACCTGCTTGGAGGTGTGTCTAGGGTACCTGTAGGCAAAGCCTGGGTTTCCTTCACACTCCTGAACTATGTATTATCAAGTGCTTAACTGAGCCCAGAGTAGCTCACTCTGCAAAGCACAGCAGACATCATTTTAGACTGGGAAGTTTTCAAGGCGGACACTCTTCTTTCAACTGTCTAGCCATGATAATAGCAGAGCAATGGTTCCTTGGGTTATCTGATTGTAAGCAGTTACTCCTTGCAATATTCTTCCTTAGAAAAATTGGCAGCAGATATTATCTTGAGGTTTTTAAAATGTAGACTACTTTGGCCAACAAAATAGACTCCAGATTACTGATAAGCATCTTCATATATGGAACAATCTAATTTAAGCCAAATGAATCTGAGAGAGTGCATGTCAAAGATTAAAAAAATTTTTTTGTAGGGTTAGTAATGAGCCAGATACCATCTACAAGGGCATCTCTTTGTGTCTGTTTACAGAAACATGCCATTACTGTGTGGGGGAATATCTATATACGGAGACATACATCCAGTTCATTTTAGAGGAATTTCACATGTTTTAGATATAAATAAGAAAGGATTGGGAGGGTTTTTCCTAAACACAATCTTATACTCACCACCCATGAATATTATTCTGTACATCGTGATTCTTGAAGAAGTGTCAAAGTGCAGATTTTCTTAGTCAAGATAACCAGAAATCTTTGTATGCGGCCAATACTCTTGTCATACCTGGTTCCTAACAGAGACTTAAAGGCTATATAGGAGCTGCTGGCAGTCTTAAAGTGCTTGTAACAGATTTTTCCATAATGTGATAGGAAGTGAAACAGTTAACAAGCACAGTCAGACTGAAGCTTGCTTGCTAATTATAAGTGAAATATGAGATTGATAGACCCACCCTGAAATTTATTAAAAAGAAAGTGAACTAGGCACTATCACATACTATTGGTGTGAGTGTCATTTGATTAAAACATTTTGGAAATTAATTCCATACATTTAAAAAATATTGATACTTCTGTTTTTGACTCAATAATCCCATTTCTTAATTTGCATATTATTTAAATACTCTGAAACGATGAAGACTTAAACAGAAAAGGAATGTTACAGTTTTTTTATTCATTTCCTACTGCTGCTGTAACAAGTGACTATAAACTCATCAGCTTAAAGCAAAGGAAATTATATTAGGAATTTTGTTGAGTTTTTGTAGCAAAAATTTGAGGTGGGTAATTTTTTTTTATCTCTATTTTACAGCTGTGTAGGTAAACTGATCTTCAGACAGGGTGGGAAATATTTAATGTCACACAGTACTGTTGCCTATAGATGTCTACATAGCCAAGGCACTCAAGCTTTCCCCTGGAGGGCATAGTGCATAATATTAGCTGAAGTGTTACTGTGGTTCAGCAAATTATACTAATAAGTTATCACTGGGTTCTCTGTCAGCCATATTTTATTTATTTAGGGAAAAATACCCATGAATTGAATGGTGGGATCAATGACTCCTGGAGTTTCATTCCTTGAGTGTACTAAGAATATCTGAAAATGCACTAAATGTCATTTCAAAGGAGAGGGCATGATAGAGTCCATTGAATTAACTTTTGTAGGGGAAAGTAGCACAAGATATTTGGAGAGTATGAGTGGAAAACTTTTAAATGGATACAGCCCAGACATTGAATCAATTTTGAAGATAATGAGAAGAGAGGAATTTGGGTTTCTAGTAGACCACAAGTCACTCATGGTCATGGGTGCCCCAGAGACCAGATCAATGTGTAAATCTGCAAATATAGAGGGTTAGAAACGGGCCCCAGCCTGTGATTTTATGGCCTAGGAAACTGAGGGATCATGCAGTCCTGTTCAAGCTCATTTAGGGAGCTATCTGAAAACACACCCAACATGGGACTGTCAGCAATAGGAAATCAAGATAAGACTTTGTGGCTCTGTTTAAGTCATTTAATTGTCAAGAAAAACCAAGAGACCAGTAGAATATGGTAAAAGGAGAGTTTAGAAATACTGTGGGTAGGGGTTAAAATATGTGGGTTTAGCAAACCCTGGTCTCTACCATCAGGGGAAACAAAGCTGGGTGATGGGCAGGTGAAATTGAATGAGGTAGTGAGTTTCACATACCAGATGCTTGGGAGCTGGGGAGTGGGGGAAGCACCACCTCTGACTATGGAAGAGCATCACGCTGTCAAAGATTTTCTCCTATTTCCTAATTGGCACATGACACTGGCACAGGGAATATGAGACAAGGTCTTGAGTGAATCACTGTGCACTTCCTCAGTGAGGGGTGAGGAAGATCCTGGACAAGGAAGTTTTGTGATATCAGCATGAGGGTGGCAAGTCATTTTTGAGATTGCCAGCAGATGGTATTTGGGTTGGGAAATAAGTGCATCATGTCAGTCCTGGGCTGTTCTCCCTGCGTGGGGCTGCCTGGCCCTTATAAAAGGAGTCTCCATCTCAGTGGTGCTATCTTCGTGACACTCAGTGATAGGAGCCTGTGGTGAGTACAAATCTTAGAGGTCTTTTTGGCAGTTGAGTGGTAAGATTGAACCTGGAGGTGGAGGTGACTTTATTTTAACCAATTAGTGCTCCATATGGAGAAAAGAAGAAAATGAGGTATAGGGGTAAATTTTAGCTGGTATTTGGTAGGTGATCCTGAATGTGATGAGAGAAATGGAATCAGAGGTATGATCTTAAACTGAAGGAGAATAAGAGATATGAGATGCTGTGCTGTAGCCCACCCTACATTAGTTCCAAATGCATCCCTCTCAGAGTTCAATCCCATTGAGTGCTGGGTATGGACCTTTGCATTTCTCCTCAAAAGCCCACAGTCACGTCAGTTAGACCAGCAACCAGGGCCTCATGGGAGATATAAGTAGAGATTTGTTTTGGGATTGGTTACAATTTTAATATCCGGGTTCTTCTTCTCCAGATAGTGTTTGTATTCACACAACACCTGCATAGGTAATTTTGTCTTTAGAAAGTGGTAGAATGAGAGATTAACCAGAAAACCTGAAGATCTGAGGGCAAGAGGTGCTAAAAAAGAATGGTGAAGAAGTTACACAAAAGTATAAAGATTCTATAAGGGATCATAGAAAATTCTTGGAGACGGCAGGGTTGTGTGCCCAGCTAATTGTTCTACCAGTAGGACTGTCTCTGTTATGAACAGTGTTGTCTGTTTGTATTTCAGATTCCTTGAGACGCAGGAAAGATGTCTTACCAGCAGCATCAGTGCAAGCAGTCCTGCCAGTCACCTCCTGTGTTCATACCTAAGTGCCTTGAGCCTTGCCCACCTAAGTGCCCTGAACCTTGCCCACCTCTAAAGTGTCTGGAGCCATGTCCCAGTCCTCCATGCCGACCTGTGCAGTGCCCACCTCCACTGTGCCAGCAGAAATGTCCTCCTGTGCATCCATGCCCACCCTGCCAGCAGAAGTGTCCACCCAAGTATAAGTAACAGCACCAGATTTCATCAGGACCATGAAACAACAAGATCTAGGCTTTTCTTAGCCTAGGACTCCATCATCCTTCCTTCAGCCATGGTGATGGACTGCACCTTCCTTAACCTCTCTCCTGGATTGACAGCTGACAGAGAAAAGGCTGGTTCCTGAGGCAGACACCATGTTGTTGGAAGAAGAGCAGCAGGATCATCACCTGATCTTGCTTTGTCATCTGCCTGTCTGTAATCAGGCTGTGATCTCTACCCTGTGAACACTTAGTATGTATATTCTTTTACTTCTCCAATAAAGCACATTTCATGGTTGAGCTCACATTTCTCCTTCTTCTTCTTCTTCTTCTTCTTCTTCTTCTTCTTCTTCTTCTTCTTCTTCTTCTTCTTCTTCTTCTTCTTCTTCTTCTTCTTCTTCTTCTTCTCCTCCTCCTCCTCCTCCTCCTTCTCCTTCTCCTTCTTCTTCTCCTTCTTCTTCTCCTCTTCTTTTTCTTCTTTTTGTATTTTTGCATTTAGTGTTTTAATCTCTTCTGTCAACTACAACTACTCTTCTGAGCATTCTTTTTCATTCCTATTGAATTATTAGAGTTAGACTTATTCCATCACTGTGTTCAGTTTTGCCTGAAATATGCCTTTAGGATTGGATACATCAAATAATTATTTTATTGGTTTCAAACTCAGTTCTACCTCCTCCTACCTTGTGTGACCCTGAAAAAAATTGAACTCTCTCAGTCTCAGTTTTCTTATCTGTACAAAGTATGAAAGAATGTATTCCACTCAGTGGACTAATAGAAATAAATTAATTTATTCACAAATGTTTCCTAATTATCTAACAAGTGCCAGGCAGTCTCTTGTGTGCTAGAGATATGATGATGGTGACCAAAGTCCTTGTCCGCCTAAATTCTTGAGGGAATTTTACACACACACACACACACACACACACACACACACACACACGACAAATAATTGTTAGGCATGGTTTAGAAACAATTGTTTAGAAAAGCTCTTCCAAAGTGGCTCTATGGGCAAAGACCTGAATGAACAGAAGAGTAAGCTGTGGGTAGGTGAGCATATCTGGGATGCACTGTACCAGTGAAAGGAGATGGCAAGTGCTAAGGCAGAGCAAAGTAACAGCAGAGGGGACAGTGATCAAGGAGACACTATCCCCAATTGAGGTCTGAGAGGTTGGGTCTTGAAGACATAGTAAAGATTTTGATAATTTATTCACAGCTTGATAGCCATATTATGCAGAGGGTCAAAGGTCTTAAATCTTATAACTATGTAATTTTCAATTATCACATATTATTTCTTTTTATTAAAAGTATATATGGCTTTTCAAAGACATTTTCAAAGAAGGTTAAAAGAACTGAGGAATAAATTAAAACTCTTTTGCAAGATGAAAATTTATTTTGAGAGGGTCACTAGGTGACATGTCAGTCTATTAGTTTCCCTTCTTATAGGGAAACTATTCCCATTAATTTCCATCACCTTATAGGTACCAAAATGCATAGGAAAGTTTACTCTTGTTGTGCAGCCAATGCTAAAGGAATTGATTTTCTTTTTAGGAGGGTTGACTTTACACTCTTGAAAAGGGCTCTGGCCTAATATTATTGTGGATAGATTTCCCTCCCTCTTCTGTCTTTAAGAAAAACAAAAAATAAAAGCCCTTCGTTTTTTGGGGGCACATGATGAACACATTCAGAAAGTTCATAAACTTTAGCTGTATAACTGAGCGTGGATAATTATAAATTGATCACACTTTTATCATTAGTCAAGAAATTCAAATTCAAGAAAAATAACATTACCAATTCTTCAAAAAGTTTCCTTGTTAAATTACATCCTATACCTTCTCCACTAGAAGTAACCACAATCCTGACTCCTAATAATCACTTTCCTGTTTTTCTTTATGTTTTTTAACCACCAGTATAGAGGTATCTCTAAAAGCTATAGTTGTTTTTCAGTTTTTGAGCTTTATATAAGTGGAATTATACTGCATGCCATCTTTTTGTCTCTTTCAATTAACACTATGTAGTTTTAGTTTATTCACTGGTGTATTTTAGAATATCATTGTATGGCTATACGACACTTCTTTTCTCTCTTTGTTCTACTCTTGGTTGACCTTTAAGTCCTTTCCTATTTGGAGCTATTAGGGCCACTGTGACATTTTCTTCATACCTGCTAGTGCACATGTTCACACATTTCTCTAGGGTATATTCTCAGAAGTGTATGCATCTTGTACTTTGATAGATAATGCCAAACTGTTTTCCAAAATACTTGGACCAATTTAAACCCCCTACCAGTGGTGTAGTGTATTTGCTGTTTATGCTATCTCTTTAAATTGGTTGATCATTTCCACACTGTTGAAAGTTTTACACATCTGGTGTACATTGTGAGTAGTGATCTTTCCTTGTGTTTTGAATAAACTGTTTATTAAGTATTAATGACTTTTAGAAGCTTTGAGAATACTTTTATTGGCCATTTGGATGCATCCTTTTTTGTGTGTGTGCAGTGCCTGTTGCCCATGTTTCTATTGAGCTGTCTGTCTTTTTATGACTTTCTTTATGAGTTATTTATAAATTTTGGATACTGATTTTTTCAAACATATATTTCATTTTATTAAGTAAATATCTGGCAATATGATAAGGTAAAAATAAATGAATTAGGAGATAATTCATTAATTAGAAGTTTGATTTCAGCATTTTCTTGCCCTAACACCGAACAAGACCTTTTATATCTTTACATATCAATTTGTTCATTTGCAATGTAACAATGATACTGTATTTTCTCAACTCAAATCTATATATTTCTTTGCATGTTTTTTTCTAAAAATAATTTTTATTGGGGTATAGTTACTTTACAATGTTGTGTTAGTTTCTGCTTTACAGCAAAGCAAATTGGCTATACATATACATATATACCCTCCTTTTTGGATTTCCTTCTCATTTAAGTTACAACAGAGTATTGGGTAGGATTCCCTGTGCTATACAGTAGGTTCTCATTAATTATCTATTTTATACATAGTAGTGTAAATATGTCAATCCCAATCTCCCAATTCATCCCACTCCCCTTTACTCCCTTGTTATCCATGCATTTGTTCTCTATTTCTGTGTCACTATTTCTGCTTTGCAAATGGGTTCATCTGGATCATTTTTCTAGATTCCACATGTAAACAATATTATACAATATTTGTCTTTCTCTTTCCGACTTACCTCACTCTGTATGACAATCTCTAGGTCCATCCATGTCACTGCAAATGTCATTATTTTGTTCCTTTTTATGGCTGAGTAATATCCCATTGTATATGTGTACCACATCTTCTTTATCCATTCCTCTGTTGATGGACATTTAGGTGGTTTCCATGTCCTGGCTATTGTAAATACTGCTGCAATAAACATTGGAGTGCATTTACCTTTTGGTATTATGGTTTTCTCTGGGTATATGCCCGGAAGTGGGATTGCTGGCACATGAAAAGATGCTCCACATCACTAATTATTAGAGAATTGCAAATCAAAACTACAATGAGTTATCATCTCACACTGGAGAGTATGGTCATCATCAAAAATCTACAAACAAGACACAGTTACAGAAAGACAGAGAAGATGAAAAGGCAGAGGGCTATGTACCAGATGAAGGAACAAGAAAAAACCCCAGAAAAACAACTAAATGAAGTGGAGATAGGCAACCTTCCAGAAAAAGAATTCAGAATAATGATAGTGAAGATGATCCAGGACCTCGGAATAAGAATGGAGGCAAAGATTGAGAAGATGCAAGAAATGATTAACAAAGACCTAGAAGAATTAAAGAACAAACAAACAGAGATGACCAATACAATAACTGAAATGAAAACTACACTAGAAGGAATCAATAGCAGAATAACTGAGGCAGAAGAACGGATAAGTGACCTGGAAGACAGAATGGTGGAATTCACTGCTGCGGAACAGACTAAAGAAAAAAGAATAAAAAGAAATGAAGACAGCCTAAGAGACCTCTGGGACAACATTAAACGCAACAACATTCGCATTATAGGGGTCCCAGAAGGAGAAGAGAGAGAGAAAGGACCAGAGAAAATATTTGAAGAGATTATAATCGAAAACTTCCCTAACATGGGAAAGGAAATAGCCACCCAAGTCCAGGAAGCGCAGAGAGTCCCATACAGAATAAACCCAAGGAGAAACACGCCGAGACACATAGTAATCAAAGTGGCAAAAATTAAAGACAAAGAAAAATTATTGAAAGCAGCAAGGGAAAAACGACAAATAACATACAAGGGAACCCCCATAAGGTTAACAGCTGATTTCTCAGCAGAAACTCTGCAAGCCAGAAGGGAGTGGCATGAAATACTTAAAGTGATGAAAGGGAAGAACCTACAACCAAGATTACTCTACCCAGCAAGGATCTCATTTAGATTTGATGGAGAAATCAAAAGCTTTACAGACAAGCAAAAGCTAAGAGAATTCAGCACCACCAAACCAGCTCTACAACAAATGCTAAAGGAACTTCTCTAAGTGGGAAACACAAGAGAAGAAAAGGACCTACAAAAACAAACCCCAAACAATTAAGAAAATGGTCATAGGAACATACATATCGATAATTACCTTAAACGTGAATGGATTAAATGCCCCAACCAAAAGACATAGACTGGCTGAATGGATACAAAAACAAGACCCATATATATGCTGTCTACAAGAGACCCACTTCAGACCTAGGGACACATACAGACTGAAAGTGAGGGGATGGAAAAAGATATTCCATGCAAATGGAAATCAAAAGAAAGCTGGAGTAGCTATACTCATATCAGATAAAATAGACTTTAAAATAAAGAATGTTACAAGAGACAAGGAAGGACACTACATAATGATCCAGGGATCAATCCAAGAAGAAGATATAACAATTATAAATATATATGCACCCAACATAGGAGCACCTCAATACATAAGGCAACTGCTAACAGCTATAAAAGAGGAAATCGACAGTAACACAATAATAGTGGGGGACTTTAACACCTCACTTACACCAATGGACAGATCATCCAAAATGAAAATAAATAAGGAAACAGAAGCTTTAAATGACACAATAGACCAGATAGATTTAATTGATATATATAGGACATTCCATCCAAAAACGGCAGATTACACGTTCTTCTCAAGTGCACATGGAACATTCTCCAGGATAGATCATATCTTGGGTCACAAATCAAGCCTCAGTAAATTTAAGAAAATTGAAATCATATCAAGCATCTTTTCTGACCACAACGCTATGAGATTAGAAATGAATTACAGGGAAAAAAACGTAAAAAAGACAAACACATGGAGGCTAAACAATACGTTACTAAATAACCAAGAGATCACTGAAGAAATCAAACAGGAAATAAAAAAATACCTAGAGACAAATGACAATGAAAACACGACGACCCAAAACCTATGGGATGCAGCAAAAGCGGTTCTAAGAGGGAAGTTTATAGCTATACAAGCCTACCTAAAGAAACAAGAAAAATCTCAAGTAAACAATCTAACTTTACACCTAAAGAAACTAGAGAAAGAAGAACAAACAAAACCCAAAGTTAGCAGAAGGAAAGAAATCATAAAGATCAGAGCAGAAATAAATGAAATAGAAACAAAGAAAACAATAGCAAAGATCAATAAAACTAAAAGTTGGTTCTTTGAGAAGATAAACAAAATTGATAAGCCATTAGCCAGACTCATCAAGAAAAAGAGGGAGAGGACTCAAATCAATAAAATCAGAAATGAAAAAGGAGAAGTTACAACAGACACCGCAGAAATACAAAACATCCTAAGAGACTACTACAAGCAACTTTATGCCAATAAAATGGACAACCTGGAAGAAATGGACAAATTCTTAGAAAGGTATAACCTTCCAAGACTGAATCAGGAAGAAACAGAAAATATCAACAGACCAATCACAAGTAATGAAATTGAAACTGTGATTAAAAATCTTCCAACAAACAAAAGTCCAGGACCAGATGGCTTCACAGGTGAATTCTATCAAACATTTAGAGAAGAGCTAACACCCATCCTTCTCAAACTCTTCCAAAAAATTGCAGAGGAAGGAACTCTCCCAAACTCATTCTATGAGGCCACCATCACCCTGATACCAAAACCAGACAAAGACACTACAAAAAAAGAAAATTACAGACCAATATCACTGATGAATATAGATGCAAAAATCCTCAACAAAATACTAGCAAACAGAATCCAACAACACATTAAAAGGATCATACACCACGATCAAGTGGGATTTATCCCAGGGATGCAAAGATTCTTCAATATACGCAAATCAATCAATGTGATACACCATATTAACAAATTGAAGAATAAAAACCATATGATCATCTCAATAGATGCAGAAAAAGCTTTTGACAAAATTCAACACCCATTTATGATAAAAACTCTCCAGAAAGTGGGCATAGAGGGAACCTACCTCAACATAATAAAGGCCATATATGACAAACCCACAGCAAACATCATTCTCAATGGTGAAAAACTGAAAGCATTTCCTCTAAGATCAGGAACGAGACAAGGATGTCCACTCTCACCACTATTATTCAACATAGTTCTGGAAGTCCTAGCCACGGCAATCAGAGAAGAAAAAGAAATAAAAGGAATACAAATTGGAAAAGAAGAAGTAAAACTGTCACTGTTTGCGGATGACATGATACTATACATAGAGAATCCTAAAACTGCCACCAGAAAACTGCTAGAGCTAATTAATGAATATGGTAAAGTTGCAGGTTACAAAATTAATGCACAGAAATCTCTTGCATTCCTATACACTAATGATGAAAAATCTGAAAGAGAAATTATGGAAACACTCCCATTTACCATTGCAACAAAAAGAATAAAATACCTAGGAATAAACCTACCTAAGGAGACAAAAGACCTGTATGCAGAAAACTATAAGACACTGATGAAAGAAATTAAAGATGATACCAACAGATGGAGAGATATACCATGTTCTTGGATTGGAAGAATCAACATTGTGAAAATGAGTATACTACCCAAAGCAATCTACAGATTCAATGCAATCCCTATCAAATTACCAATGGCATTTTTTACGGAGCTAGAACAAATCATCTTAAAATTTGTATGGAGACACAAAAGACCCCGAATAGCCAAAGCAGTCTTGAGGCAAAAAAATGGAGCTGGAGGAATCAGACTCCCTGACTTCAGACTATACTACAAAGCTACAGTAATCAAGACAATATGGTACTGGCACAAAAACAGAAACATAGATCAATGGAACAAGATAGAAAGCCCAGAGATTAACCCACGCACCTATGGTCAACTAATCTATGACAAAGGAGGCAAAGATATACAATGGAGAAAAGACAGTCTCTTCAATAAGTGGTGCTGGGAAAACTGGACAGCCACATGTAAAAGAATGAAATTAGAATACTCCCTAACACCATACACAAAAATAAACTCAAAATGGATTAGAGACCTAAATATAAGACTGGACACTATAAAACTCTTAGAGGAAAACATAGGAAGAACACTCTTTGACATAAATCACAGCAAGATCTTTTTCGATCCACCTCCTAGAGTAATGGAAATAAAAACAAAAATAAACAAGTGGGACCTAATGAAACTTCAAAGCTTTTGCACAGCAAAGGAAACCATAAACAAGACGAAAAGACAACCCTCAGAATGGGAGAAAATATTTGCAAATGAATCAACGGACAAAGGATTAATCTCCAAAATATATAAACAGCTCATTCAGCTCAATATCAAAGAAACAAACACCCCAATCCAAAAATGGGCAGAAGACCTAAATAGACATTTCTCCAAAGAAGACATACAGACGGCCACGAAGCACATGAAAAGATGCTCAACATCACTAATTATTAGAGAAATGCAAATCAAAACTACAATGAGGTATCACCTCACTCCTGTTAGAATGGGCATCATCAGAAAATCTACAAACAACAAATGCTGGAGAGGGTGTGGAGAAAAGGGAACCCTCTTGCACTGTTGGTAGGAATGTAAATTGATACAGCCACTATGGAGAACAGTATGGAGGTTCCTTAAAAAACTAAAAATAGAATTACCATATGACCCAGCAATCCCACTACTGGGCATATACCCAGAGAAAACCGTAATTCAAAAAGACACGTACACCCGAATGTTCATTGCAGCACTATTTACAATAGCCAGGTCATGGAAGCAACCTAAATGCCCATCAACAGACGAATGGATAAAGAAGTTGTGGTACATATATACGATGGAATATTATTCAGCCATAAAAAGGAACGAAATTGAGTCATTTGTTGAGACGTGGATGGATCTAGAGACTGTCATACAGAGTGAAGTAAGTCAGAAAGAGAAAAACAAATATCGTATGTTAATGCATGTATGTGGAACGTAGAAAAATGGTACAGATGAGCCAGTTTGCAGGGCAGAAGTTGAGACACAGATGTAGAGAATGGACATATGGACACCAAGGGGGGAAAACTGCGATGAGGTGGGGATGGTGATGTGCTGAATTGGGCGATTGGGATTGACATGTATACACTGATGTGTATAAAACTGATGCCTAATAAGAACCTGCAGTATAAAAAAAACAAACAAAACAACTAATACTAAACTTTCATTGGGTTATTTGTATGGAAATATGTTAATATAAATGTTTCAGACATTACATGAAATTTCTAAAAATCTTATATTTGTATTTGTATGGAAATATGTATGGAAATATGTTAATATAAATGTTTCAGACATTACATGAAATTTCTAAAAATCTTATATTTGTATTTGTATGGAAATATGTATGGAAATATGTTAATATAAATGTTTCAGACATTACATGAAATTTCTAAAAATCTTATATTTGTATTTGTATGGAAATATGTATGGAAATATGTTAATATAAATGTTTCAGACATTACATGAAATTTCTAAAAATCTTATATTTGTATTTGTATGGAAATATGTATGGAAATATGTTAATATAAATGTTTCAGACATTACATGAAATTTCTAAAAATCTTATATTTGTATTTGTATGGAAATATGTATGGAAATATGTTAATATAAATGTTTCAGACATTACAGGAAACGTCTAAAAATCTTATATGTTCTGGTATAATGTTATAAGTAATAATCCTAGTTATTACTTTAAAATGTATATCTCAGAAATAACTAATTTTCTTGTCAACTGCATTATTATGAACTTTCATCAAATCTTTAACCATGGTCATTTTTAAGTCTTTTGTCATTTACAGACAGTTCTGGGTGTACTCTGATGATTTTGCAAATATGTTCCTATAAAAGAGTTTCATCTTCAAGAAATTCATGGAAAAGACTCTGACAAGTACAGGTTTCTGGTAACTGACTGTACTGCTGAACTGAATGAATAAGCATTTTCAGAACTCTAATGAAAAACTGATGAACTCATAAAAGTGCTAACAAAAGATCAAGATGAAAAAAAAGAAATTAATTACATGGGACTGAGTGAACTGATGAGGATGAGTATAATTTTTGTGACTTTCTGTCTGAATTAAAAAAAAAAAAATCCCACAAGGACTCAGAGGAAAAGAATATACAAATCAATTTTCACTGCAAAGTAAAGGAGCTGTTACAGTGGAGGATTACTGGACTGAATGTCAATATTATGACATAGTATAAGTGTGTTTCATGTTTGGTAATTGCAATCATTGTTGCTTTTGTTGTGGTCATCCATGTACAATGCTTGGTGTCAGTCTATCTATCTCTTATAAAAATAAAATAGAGTGTGTGTGTGTGGAAAAAAAAAATCTACAAACAATAAATGCTGGAGAGGGTGTGGAGAAAAGGGAACCCGTCTACACTCTTGATGGGAATGTAAATTGATACAGCCATTATGGATAACAGTATGGAGGTTCCTTAAGAAACTAAAAATAGAACTACCATGTGACCCAACAGTCCCAATCCTGGATACTGATTTTTAATAACAATTTGCCTAACCCACTGTAACTAAGATTTTCTCCTATTTTCCTCCAGGAATTGTAGAGTCTTAGATCTTACATTTTAGTCTGTGATACATTTCAATTGATTTTTGTATGGTGTGAGGTAAAGGTCAAAGTTTCGTTAATTTCTGTATCAGTATCCAACTGTATGAGTACCATTTGTTGACAAGATTATTCGTTTTGTCCATTGAATTACCTTGGCTTTTATGTTGAAAATCAATTGACCATATATGTTGTGGGAGTATTTCTGGATTTTCTATTATTGTCTATTGATCTCTTGTCTATTCTTATGCTGATAGCATGCTGTCTTAATTAGTGTAGCTCTATAATGCAATCCTAAAATTAATTCTCCAACTTTGATGTTCCTTAGTAAAATCATCTTGGCTGTTCCAAGTAGTATTCATTGCTATGTACATTTTATATTAGCTTGTCAATTTCTTTAAAAATCCCACTGGCAGTTTGATTGGAGTTACGTTAAATCTATACATTAATTTGGGAAGAAGTGATAACTCAGCAATACTGAGTCTTTTGATCCATGAACAAGGGATATTTTACCAATTATTTATTTTCTCTAAGCAGCAAGTTTATAGTGCTCAGTGTAAAGGTCTTGCACATCTTTTGTTGAAGCTTTCAGTATTTATTTATTTATTTATTTATTTATTGACAAAAACAATGTATTTTATTCTTTTGTTAGATTATAAAATATTTACACTCAAATTCATTCATACATTATAAGTGTTTGAAGTTAGTATAGATGGACTGCATGTGTATTTTCTATTATTATTTAAAATAAAAGAACCTGTAGTCACAACCCTGGCTCCAATCTGCTTTTTTTTCACTGCAGTAACTGTCTTTGATTTGAAGCCAATACAACGCTTTATAAATTTATGGTCAATAAGACTTCCCAAACACACATTATTAAACTTCTAACAGTAATATATCAATAACATCAATGTTATTTCTCTCCTCATCTCCCCAGAACTCCTGTTGTGAATTTCCAACCAGGGGTCCTGAAATGACCTTAAAATCATCACTCTACAAGTAATTTTGTATTTCTCCTCTCACTAACTCCAAACCTTGATTCTTAAAATTCTGTTAATTAAACTACCATTCTCCAATTCACCCAGCCTAAAAAGTTGTTATTGGCATTGATTAGTCCATAGCTTTTTCTCCTGATAGCTAACTAGCCAATAGATCTTGCTGACTGAGTTGTCCTTCAAAAAACCACTTGGAGTCATCTCATTCTTTCATTTCCTGTGTCACAACCAATATTCATGTCACATTCATCTCTCATTCTGCATACCACACTAAACTCACTGTCCTTTTAAAAAAAATACCCACACACCTCTCTCTCTCTCTCTCTCTCTACCTATCTATTTATCTATAAAATAACTAGATTTGAAAGATAATTCTATTAGGGACTTAAGTATCATTTAATAGCTTTAACTTTTGGAAAATTACTTAAATCCATGAAACTCATTTTTCTCAGCAAGTGAAAAAAATCTCTAGCTCAAAAATCTAATATGAAGGGGCTTCCCTGGTGGTGCAGTGGTTGAGAATCTGCCTGCTAATGCAGGGGACACGGGTTCAAGCCCTGGTTTGGGAAGATCCCATGTGCCGCGGAGCAGCTGGGCCCGTGAGCCACAATTACTGAGCCTGCTCGTCTGGAGCCTGTGCTCCGCAACAAGAGAGGCTGCAATGGTGAGAGGCCCGTGCACCTTGATGAAGAGTGGCCCCCGCTTGCCGCAACTGGAGAGGGCCCTCGCACAGAAACGAAGACCCAACACAGCCATAAATAAATAAATAAACAAATACTTTAAAATAGGAAGACTCAATTTAAAAAAAAATCTAATATTAAGATTAAATAAAAATTTTTTTAAATAAAATATTTTAAAAAACACATGAGTCTGAAATATCACTATAATGGGAAATATTATTTCTTCACCCTTTTATTTTTTTAGTCTTTCATTTCTTTTTCTTTTAAACATCTTTATTGGAGTATAATTGCTTTACAATGGTGTGTTAGTTTCCTCTTTATAACAAAGTGAATCAGCTACACATATACATATATCCCCATATCTCCTCCCTCTTGTGTCTCCCTCTGACCCTCCCTATCCCACCCCTCTAGGTAGTGACAAAGCACCGAGCTGATCTGCCTGTGCTATGTGGCTGCTTCCCACTAGCTATCTATTTTACATTTGGTAGTATATATAAGTCCATGCCACTCTCTCACTTCGTCCCATCTTACCCTTCCCCCACCCTGTGTCCTCAGTCCATTCTCTACATCTGAGTCTTTACTCCTGTCCTGCCCCTAGGTTCTTCAGAACCATTTTTTTTAGATTCCATATATATGTGTTAGTATATGGTATTTATTTTTCTCTTTCTGACTTACTTCACTGTGTATGACAGTCCCTAGGTCCATCCACCTAACTATAGCTGAGTAAAATTCCATTGTATATACGTGCCACATCTTCTTTATCCATTCATCTGTCGATGGACACTTAAGTTGCTTGCATGCCCTGGCTATTGTAAACAGAGCTGCATTGAATATTGTGGTACATGACTCTTTTTGAATTATGGTTTTCTCAGGGTATGCCCAGTAGTGGGATTGCTGGGTCATATGGTAGTTCTAGTTTTAGTTTTTTAAGGAACCTCCATACTGTTCTCCATAGTGCCTGTATCAGTTTACATTCCCACCACGAGTGCAAGAGTGTTCCCTTTTCTCCACACCCTCTCTGCATTTATTGCTTGTAGATTATTTGATGATGGCCATTCTGACTGGTGTGAGGTGATACCTCATTGTAGTTTTGACTTGCTTTTCTCTAATGATTAGTGATGTTGAGCATCCTTTCATGTGTTTGTTGGCAATCTGTATATCTTCTTTGGAGAAATGTCTATTTAGGTCCTCTGCTCATTTTTGGATTGGGTTGTTTGTTTTCTTGATATTGAGCTGCATGTAAATTTTGGAAATTAAACTTCTGCCAGGTGCTTCATTGGCAAATATTTTCTCCCATTCTGAGGGTTGTCTTTTCGTCTTGTTTATGGTTTGCTTTGCTGTGCAAAAGATTTTAGGTTTCATTAGGTCCCATTTATTTTTGTTTTTATTTCCATTTCTCTAGGAAGTGAGTCAAAGAGGATCGTGCTGTGTTTTATGTCATAGAGTGTTCTGCCTATGTTTTCTTCTAAGAGATTCATAGTGTCTGACCTTACATTTAGTTTTTTAATCTATTTTGAGTTTATTTTTGTGTATGGAGTTAGGGAGTGTTCTAATTTCATTCTTTTACATGTAGCTGTACAATTTCCCCAGCACCACTTATTGAAGAGGCTGTCTTTTCTCCATTGTATATTCTTGCCTCCTTTATCAAAAATAATAAGTGCGTGGTTTTATCTCTGGACTTTCTATCCTGTTCCATTGATCTATATTTCTGTTTTTGTGCCTGTACCATAATGTCTTGATTACTGTAGCTTTGTAGTATAGTCGGAAGTCAGGGAGTCTGATTCCTCCAGCTTCGTTTTTCTTCCTCAAGATTGTTTTGGCTATTCGGGGTCTTTTGTGTTTCTATACAAACTGTGAAATTTTTTGTTCTAGTTCTGTGAAAAATGCCACTGGTTGTTTGATAGGGATTTCTTTGAATCTGTAGATTGCTTTGGGTAGTATAGTCATTTTCATAATGTTAATGTTCTTCTAATCCAAGAACATGGTATATCTCTCCATCTGTTTGTATCATCTTTAATTTCTTTCATCAGTGTCTTATAATTTTTGGCATACAGGTCTTTTGTCTCCTTAGGTAGGTTTATTCCTAGGTATTTTACTCTTTTTATTGCAATGGTAAATCGGAGTGTTTCTTTAATTGTCTTTCAGAATATTCATCATTCGTATATAGGAATGCAAGAGATTACTGTGCATTACTTTTGCATCCTGCTACTTTACCAAATTCATTGATAAGCTCTAGTAGTTTTCTGGTAGCATCTTTAGGATTCTCTATGTATAGTATCATGTCATGTGCATCAGTGACAGCTTTAATTCTTCTTTTCTGATTTGTAATCCTTTTATTTCTTCTTCTTCTCTGATTGCTGTGGTTAAAATTTCCAAAACTATGTTGAACAATAGTGGTGAGAGTGGACAACGTTGTCTTGTTCCTGATCTTAGTGGAAATGGTTTCAGTTTTCACTATTGAGAACGATGTTAGCTGTGAGTTTGTCATATGTGGCCTTTATTATCTTGAGGTAAGTTCCCTATATTCCTATTTTCTGGAGGGTTTTTGTCATAAATAGCTGTTGAATTTTGTTGAAAGCTTTTCCGGCATCTATTGAGATGATCATATGTTTTTTCTCCTTCAACTTGTTAATATGTTGTATCACATTGATGGATTTGCGTATATTGAAGAATCCTTGCATTGCTGACATAAAACCCACTTCAACATGGTGTATGATCCTTTTAATGTACTGTTGGATTCTGTTTGTTAGTATTTCCTTGAGGATTTTTGCATCTATGTTCATCAGTGATATTGGCCTACATTTCTCTTTCTTTGTGACATCTTTGTCAAGTTTTGGTATCAGGGTGATTGTGGCCTTGTAGAATGAGTTTGGGAGTGTTCCTCCCTCTGCTATATTTTGGAAGAGTTTGAGAAGGATAAGTGTTAGCTCTTCTCTAAATGTTTGATAGAATTCGCCTGTGAAGCCATCTGGTCCTGGGCTTTTCTTTGTTGGAAGATTTTTAATCGCAGTCTCAATTTCAGTGCTTGTATTTGGTCTGTTTATAATTTCTATTTCTTCCTGGTTCAGCCTCAGAAGGTTGTGCTTTTCTAAGAATTTATCCATTTCTTCCAGGGTTTCCATTTTATTGACATAGAGTTGCTTGTAGTTATCTCTCATGATCCTTTGTATTTCTGCAGTGCAGGTGTTACTTCTCCTTTTTCATTTCTAATTCTGTTGATTTGAGTCTTCTCCCTATTTTTCTTTATGAGTTTGTCTAATGGTTTGTCAATTGTATTTTTCTTCTCAAAGAACTGGCTTTTAGTTTTATTGATGTTTGCTATCATTTTCTTCATTTATTTTTTATTTCTTTCTGCTCGGATCTTTATGATTTCTTTCCTTCTGCTGACTTTGGGGTTTTTTTTTTTGTTCTTCTTTCTCTAATTGCTTCAGGTGTACGTTTAGGTTGTTTATTTGAAATGTTTCTTGTTTATTGAGGTACGATTGTATTGCTATAAACTTCCCTCTTAGAACTGCTTTTGCTGCATCCCATAGGTTTTGGGTTGTCGTGTTTTCATTGTCATTTGTTTCTAGGTATTTTTTGATTTCCTCTTTGATTTCTTCAGCAATCTCTTGGTTAAGTAGTGTATTGTTTAGCCTCCACATGTTTGTATTTTTTTTTTTTTACAGATTTCTTCCTGTAATTGATATCTAATCTCATTGTGTTGTGGTCAGAAAAGATACTTGATATGATTTCAATTTTCTTAAATTTACCAAGACTTGCTTTGTTACCCACGATATGATCTATCCTGGAGAAATTCCATGAGCACTAGAGAATAAAGTGTATTCTGTTTTTCTTGAATGGAATATCCTATAAACATCAATTAAGTCCATCTTGTTTAATGTATCATTTAAAGTTTGAGTTTCCTTATTTTTTTCATTTTGGATGATCTGTTCTTTGGTGAAAGCGGGGGTTAATATCCCCTACTCTTATTGTGTTTGTGTTGATTTCCCCTTTTATGGCTGTTAGCATTTGCCTTATGTACTGAGGTGCTCCTTTGTTGGGTGCATAATTATTTACAATTGTTATGTCTTCTTCTTGGTTTGATCCCTTTATCATTATGTAGTGTCTTTCTTTGTCTCTTGTAATAGTCTTTATTTTAAGGTCTGTTTTGTCTGATATGAAAATTGCTACTCCAGCTTTCTTTTGATTTCCATTTGCATGGAATATCTTTTCCATCCCCTCACTTTCTGTCTGTATGTGTCCTTAGGTCTGAAGTGGGTCTCTTATAGACAGCAAATATATGTTTCTTTTTTTTTTTTTGTATCCATTCAGCCAGTCTATGTCTTTTGGTTGGAGCATTTAATCCATTTTTCCTTTATGGTAATTATCGATATTTATGTTTCTATTACCATTTTCTTAATTGTTTTGTGTTTGTTATTGTAGGTCTTTTCCTTCTCTTGTGTTTCCTGCCTAGAGAAGTTCCTTAGCATTTGTTGTAAAGCTGGTTTGGTGGTTCTGAATTCTCTTAGCTTTTGCTTTTCTGTAAAGGTTTTAATTTCTCCATTGAATCTGAATGAGATCCTTGCTGGGTAGAGTAATCTTGGCTGTAGATTTTCTCTTTCATCACTTTAAATATGTTTTACCACTCCCTTCTGGCTTGTAGCGTTTCTGCTGAAAGGTCAGCTGTTAACCTTATGGGGATTCTGTCGTATGTTATTTGTTGTTTTTCCCTTGCTGCTTTTAAAATTTTTTCTTTGTATTTAATTTTTGATAGTTTGATTAATATGTGTCTTGGTGTGTTTCTCCTTGGATTTTTCTTTATGGGACTCTCAGCACTTCCTGAACTTGATTGACTATTTCCTTTCCCATATTAGGGACGTTTTCAACTGTAATCTCTTCTAATATTTTCTCAGTCTGTTTCTTTTTCTCTTCTTCTTCTTCTGGGACCCCTATAATCTGAATGTTGGTGCATTTAATGTTGTCCCAGAAGTCTCTAAGACTGTCCTCAATTCTTTTCATTCTTTCTTTTTTATTCTGCTCTGCAGTAGTTATTTCCACTATTTTTTCTTCCAGATCACTTGTCCCTTCTTCTGCCTTAGTTATTGTGCTATTGACTCCTTCTAGAGAATTTAAAATTTCATTTATTGTGTTGTTCATCATTGTTTGTTTGCCCTTTAGTTCTTCTAGGTCCTTGTTAACCGTTTCTTGTATTTTCCCCATTGTATTTCCAAGATTTTATATCATCTTTCGTATCATTACTCTGAATTCTTTGTCAGGTAGACTGCCTATTTCCTCTTCATTTGTTTGGTCTGGTGGGTTTTTACCTTGCTCCTTTTTCTCCTGTGTGTTTCTCTGTCTTCTCATTTTGCTTAACTTACTGTGTTTGGGGTCTTGCTTTTACAGGCGGCAGGTTCATAGTTCCCATTGTTTTTAGTGTCTGCCCCCAGTGGGTAATGTTGGTTCAGTGTGTTGTGTAGGCTTCCTTGTGGAAGGGATTAGTGCCTGTGTTCTGGTGGATGAGGCTGGATCTTGTCTTTCTGGTGGGCAGGACCACATTCGGTGGTGTGTTTTGTGGTGTCTGTGAACTTATTATGATTTATGGTAGCCTCTCTGCTACAGGTGAGGTTGTGTTCCTGTGTTGCTATTTGCTTGGTATAGGGTGTCCAGCACTGTAGCTTGCTGGTTGTTGAGTGGAGCTGGGTCTTAGCTTTGAGATGGAGATCTCTTGGAGAGCTTTTGTTGTTTGATAGTACATGGAGCCTGGAGATGTCTTGTGGACCAATGTCCTGAACTCGGCTCTCCCACCTCAGAGACACAGTCCTGACACCTCACCAGAGCACCAAGGCCCTCTCAGCCACACCGCTCAGAAGAAAAGGGAGGAAAAAAGAAAGAAAGAAAGAAAGAAAGAAAGAAAGAAAGAAAGAAAAAATAAAATAAAAAGAAATAAATTTTTAAAAATAAAAAAATAAAAGAAATTATTAAAAATAAAGATAAAAAGAAAAAAGAAAGAAAGAAGAGAGCAACCAAACCAAAATACAAATCCACCAGTGATAACAAGTGCTAAAAACTATACTAAAAAAAAGACAAACATACAAAAAAAAAAAAGTCCTGACAGAACCCTAGGATAAATACTGAAAGCAAAGCTATACAGACAAAATCACACAAAGAAGCATACTCATATACACTCACAAAAAGAGAAGAAGGAAAAAAAAATGTGTGTATATAAAAAAATTTTGAGAGCAACCAAATCAAAAGAAAAATCTACCAATGTTAATAAACTCTAAATACTAAACTAAGATAAACATAAAGTCAGAAGCTAGTCAGTGGCATACAGCAAACCCAAGTCTACAGTTGCTCCCTAAGTCCACCGTTTCAATTTTGAGATGATTCATTGTCTGTTCCAGTATTCCAGAGATGCAGGGTACATGAAGTTGATTGTGGAGATTTAATTCACTGCTCCTGAGGCTGCTGGAAGAAATTTCCCTTTCTCTTCTTAGTTCACACAGTTCCTGGGGTTCAGCTTTGGATTGGCCCCATCTCTCCCTGTAGGTCACCTGAGGAAGTCTGTTCCCGCCCTGACAGGATGGGGTTAAAGGAGCAGCTGATTACAGAGTTCTGGCTCACTCAGGCCGTGGGGAGTGAGGGATATGGGATTCAGGGGGAGCCTGTGCTGGCAGAGGCTGGTGTAACATTGTAACAGCGTTGAGGCATGCTGTGTGTTCTCCCTGGGAAGTTGTCTCTGGATTATGGGACCCTGGCAGTGACAGGCTGCACATGCTCCTGGGAGAGGTGGTGTGGATGGTTACCTGTGCTTGCACTCAGGCTTCTTGGTGGCTGCAACAGCAGCCTTAGCATTTCATGCCCATCTCTGGTGTCCATGTTGACAGCCTTGGCTTGGCTTGTGCCCATCTCTGGAGCTTGCTCAGGTGGTGCTCTGAAGCCCCTCTCCTCACACACCCTGAAACAATGGTCTCTTGCCTCTCAGACAGTTCCAGACTTTCCCCCAGACTCCCTCCTGGCCCACTGTGGCACACTAGCCCACTTCAGGCTGTGTTCATTCAGGCAACCTCAGTCCTCTCCCCGGGATCTGACCTTCGAAGCCAGAGCCTCAGCTCCCAGCCCCCACCCGTCTTGGCCGGTAAGCAGACAAGCCTCTCAAGCTGGTGAGTGCTGGTTGGTAGCGATCCTCCATGCAAGAACCTCTCTGCCTTGCCCTCTGTAGCCCCACTGCTGTGCTCTCCTCGGTGGCTCTGAAGCCACCCCCTGTCTCCATCAGTGAAGGGGCTTCCTAGGGTGTGGAAACTTCCTCCTTCACAGCTCCCTCCCCGAGGTGCAGGTCCCATCCCTATTCTTTTGTCTCTGTTTTTTCTTTTTTCTTTTGCCCTACCCAGTTTCGTGGGGGAGTTTCTTGCCTTTTGGGAAGTCACAGATCCCCTGCCAGCATTCAGTAGGTGTTTTGTAGGAGTTGTTCCACATATAGATGTACCTCTGATGTATTTGTTGGGAGGAAGGTGATCTCCACGTCTAACTCCTCTGCCATCTTGAAGGTCTCCCCCAGTATTTATTTTTGATGCTATTATAAACAGCATTTTAAAATTTTATTGTCTAATTGTCCATTGCTATATGTGACCTCTTTTACCTTTTCCGTTGCTGTGACCGTGCTTGAAAGTACTTGAATATCTGATTATTTCAATTGTCTCCTTATCATATTCCTGCTTTCATTCTTGCTCCAACAACAAGTGCTCACCACTATAGTCAATTTCTCAAAGATTATGTCATTTCTCTGGGTCAAACCCCTCACATAAATCAGAGTAACAGTCAAGAGTCTACAGTGATCTACAAAGCCCAACATGAACTGAAACCCACTACTGAAACCTACCTTATTTCTTTTTATTCTTCTCCCACCTCTCAGAAAATCTTAAGTGGGATTGAGAAATTTGATAGATGTCCAATAGGTAGTTTGGAAATGTGTCCCATGCTCTTGGATTGGAAGAATTAATATTGTTAAAATGGCCATACTACCCAAAGTAATCTACAGATTTAATGATATCCCTATCAAATTATGCATTGCAGTTTTCACAGTACGAGAACAAATAATCCTGAAATTTATGTGGAACCACAAAAGACCCAGAATTCCTAAAGCAATCATGAGGAAAAAGAACAAAGCTGTAGGCATAACCTTCCCAGACTTCAGACAATACTACAAAGCTACAATATTCAGAACAGCTGGGTATTGGCACAAAAACAGACATATAAATCAATGGAACAGAATAAAGAGCCCAGAAATAAACCCACACACCTACGGTCAAATAATCATTGACAAGGGAGGCAAGAATATACAATGGAGAAAAGGCAGTCTCTTCAGCAAGTGGTGCCAGGAAAGCTAGACAACCTCATGTAAAGCAATGAAGTTAGAATACACCCTCACACCACACACAGAAATAAACTCAAAATGGCTTAAAGACTTAAATATAAGACACGACACCATAAAACTCCTAGAAGAGAACATAGGCAAGACATTCTCTGATACAAATTGTAGCAATATTTTCCTAGGTAAGTCTCCCAAGGCAATAGAAATAAAAACAAAAATAAACAAACGAGACTTAATCAAACTTAAAAGCTTTTGCACAGCAAAGGAAACCATATGCAAAATGAAAAGAAAACCTATGGACTGGGAGAAAATATTTGCAAAAGATGAGATCAACAAGGGGTTAATTTACAAAATATACAAGCAGCTCATATAACTCAATATTGAGAAAACAAACAACCCAATCAAAAAATGGGCTGAAGACCTAAGTAGACATTTCTCCAAAGATATACAGATGACCAATAGGCACATGAAAAGATGCTCAATGTCGCTAATTATTAGAGACATGCAAATCATAACTACAATGAGGTATCACCTCACACAGGTCAGAATGTCCATCATCAAAAAGTCTACAAATAATAAATGTTGGAGAGGATGTGGGGAAAAAGGGAACCCTCCTAGACTTTTGGTGGGAATGTAAATTGTTGCAGCCACTAAAGAGAACAGTATGGAGGTCACTTAGAAAACTAAAAATAGAGTTACCATTTGATCCAGCAATCCCATTCCTGGGCATATATTTGGTGAAAACTCTAATTCAAAAAGATGCATGCATCCCAGTGTTTACAGCAGCACTATTTACAATAGCCAAAACATGGAAACAACCTAAGTGTTCATCCACAGATGAATGGATAAAGATGTGAGATATATATATATATCTATTAAGCTGTAGAAAGAAAGAAAGAATACCATTTTCAGCAACTTGGATGGGCCTAGAGATTATCATACTGAGTGAAGCAAGCCAGACAGAGAAAGACAAACACATGTAATATGACTTATGTGTGGAATCTAAAAGGTAATATAAATGAACTTATTTACAGAACAGAAACAGACTCACAGACATTACAAACAAACTTATGGTTACCAAATGGAAAAGAGAGGGGGGGATAAATTAGGAGTATGGGCTTAACATATACACACCACTATATATAAAACAGATAAACAACAAGGATTTACTGTAAAGCATAGATAACTAACCATATTCAATAACTTGTAATAACTTATAATGAGAAAGAATCAGAAAAAGATATATGTATAACTGAATCACATTGCTGTACACCTGAAAGTAATACAATATTGTAAATCAACTATACTTCAATTTAAAAAGTGCTAAATACAAAATCAGGAAACAAAACAAATCATCTTCCTATATGTTAGAAAAAACACAGAGAAAATAAAATTCTAATTATAATATAACAATATGTGAAGGACATTGAAAAAATATAACAAAATTTGTGCAAGGTTTCCATGGTGAGAAAAGAGTGACAAACATGTAAATGAATTAAAGTTCCCACTGTTGCAAACGTGTCAGTTTTCTCCCAAATTGATCTGTGGAGTCAAACCAAACCCCACTCAAAAACCTAGCTAAACAAATTGATTGTTAAATGTGTACGGAAATGGGAACATGTCCACTTTCAGTCAAAAACTTTCTTAAATTCCATATATTCTTATTCTGTGTTCTATTCCTAGTGCACACAGATCCACAATTAGATCAGTCTGCACTGGCTGGTCGGGGCTCTGTCCATTCCAAAGACTTATTGCAGACTAATTTGACCTCATAAAGTGTCTCTTTAAGTGTGGGATACAAGCTGTAAGAAAATAAAAAGGCTGATAAGTGCAAATTCCAAGTTGGTGCCTGGGGAGAAATTAGTTGGAACCCATTATTGTGCAATAGTTGCATCTGCACACTTAGTTGGAGGGGTCGGCAGGAGTTGTGAGATGAAAGCAGGAAAATCACACCCTCCAGAATGAAAGCAGAGGGCAGAGGTCTTCTAGTGGTCATCCCAGGAAAGACTGTCACTCTAATAACCAGTGTTGTGGTCTGTTTCTCTCACTAGCCTATAGGTGAGTGAAAAAGCAGGGATTTAAGCTTGTCAACTAGTCAATAAATGAATGTTTGTGACTTTGGCTCATACTTTCTTTATCCATACAGAGATGAGAAACAGCTACACCTTTTAAAAAGAAAGGGCTTTAGCCTTTGTTCTGGCAGCAAAGTGTAAGAATGCTGAAGGGACAGAATCTCACTCTGCAATAAGTCTTGAGAAGAGAAACCCCTAAGGTTTAGGTGGAAATGGGAATTTAAGGGGAAGGAAACATAAACTAAATAGAAGGGTCTGTGGGAACAAGAAAATGTGTAGGGAGCCTGGAGACTTGAGCGGGGTCAATAAAAACTGCTGTGCAGTCTCCCCTGAACTTCATCTCCGCTGCTCAGAGGATGACCCTGGGCATGTCTGGCCAAGGATACTCAATTCTTGGCAATAGAACTAGGACCAGAACTAAGAGCTCTGGATGACCTGCCTGGTATTTTCTGTTTTATCCACTACAATATTTTATGGAGGAAATGGACATTGCCACAGATGACATTTAGTCCCCTCAAATTATGTGATCACTAGAAACACTGTTGACAATTGTGATCATTAATAATAATTATGAAAAAATAATAATTCATGGTTAAGAAGTTCTTAAGTGAATGGTAGTTAATAATAATGCAAAATTTTTCATAACCTAGTGAATAATATACAGCAATTATCAAAGGTTTCTGTGTTAACCAAAATGCATTTAAAAATAATCCATTGGTTAGTTAATAAAAATACATGAATATAATTGTTCTTTGGAATAACTAAATGATGAGATTAACAGACTGAATTTTTTGAAGATACCATGAGATGAGGTGAGAAGTAATAAATGACCTCTTTTTGCCCTTCAAAGTTTGGAGAAATGGAAATGTCAGCTTGTAGAAGTCCTATGAAGAGTTAGTACTGTACCATGTTTGGGGTGAAATAAGCTGAAAATCTGCTACATGATGCCAGCCAAAGACTAAGCCCCTCACAGACCTAATTCATGGAAGAATGTCTTGAGTTTTCAGCAGATCCCGGGTGAGGTACAGATGGTACAGTTTTTGTGAAAGAGACAAGGGTCCTGGTGGTCAATGTTGCCAGGGTGTTCTTATGCCCATTATTGTGCAGCAGGCTAAGCAGAAGAAATTCAGCCTCATCTAAATCCATTTGTGATCATTAAAGAAATCTTGAAACCAGCAGACCTTAGACCAAAGCTAAGTGGGTTACAAGGGGGAGCAGTGTTGAGGGGGCAGCCAGGTAGACAGGCTTCATGAGCTTTAGCATCTCTCTTTCCAGATGCAGAGCTGAGTGGAAGGTATCAAAAGATGAACCGGGATGGATCCAAAATCTCTCAAGTGTCCAGTTGGTGGCAAATTAGAGAACTCTCCAAATTTTTCAGCTGCTACAAGTGGTTGTTCCTTCCAGATACAGAGGTTCTCAGGTGAGTCACTGAATACTTGTCCTAATGATAAGGGTCCTAAGGTTGAACATTCTTAGAATTCAGGGAATATGTCAAGTCAGTTTGGAATTTCAGATGGATTGCATTTTGGTTGTGAAATAGTTGGACCAGCCCCGTCTTGGGCTCTTCTGCTTCTCCCTGCTGGGGCAGCTGGCTCTGTAATGGAGCTCTCTGCTGTGTCACTGCCATCGACCTGACCTTGACTGCAGACGTACTTTGGAGACTTGGTGAGTGTGATTTCTTTGTGCCTTCTAGGGGGTATGGATCTCAGAGGTGTTGGGATTTAATTGGGTTGTAGCAAGTATGATTCAATAGAATATGAGGACTGGGAAATTTTGTTGGATTATTATTATTATTATCATCGGCTGCACCGCATGGTGTGTGGGATCTTAGTTCCCCAACCAGGGATCGAACCCGGGTCCCCTGCAGTGGAAGCGTGGAGTCTTAAACACTGGAAAGTGCAGTGGTTAACACTAGGAAAGTCCCTGTTGGATTATTTTGACTTGATTTTGATGAATTGTTTTGAAGTCTGAATGAGAAAATAGAATTGTAACTTAAAATTAAAGGAGAGTGAGAAACACGAAATTCTCCCTTGTCCAACAATTCTTTAAAAAAAAAATCTCTTGTTGTGGTTTTAATAGCATGTGTCTTAGAAGAGGAGCCCCTTTCAGGTGGAATCTTACTATTGACAATTGACCCTGAAGAGTATTTTTTTCTGTGCCTAAATCAACCTAATGAAACCTTCACTACTGACATCATGAGACATAATTATGATAGGTGTTTTCTGTAGGATTGGACAGAAATTGAGAAATTTTTACTACATTCCTTATAATGTTGTTTGCATTTAAAACATTTCTTATTTATTCAGATCATGGAAATCTCTTGATACACAGGCAAAAGAAAAAGAAGGGTCTTGCCAGAATCTTCCATTTTGTTGATGAGAATTATAAACAGGGAGGCAAGAAAACATACACATAAATACAAGAGTGGGGCATTAAAAGATCAAAGTAGATTATTGGAGATAGGAGAGATAAAGGTATGGTTCTTTCTGATTCCCCAAGACACAGGAATGATGTCCTACCAGTGACAGGAGCAGCACAAACTGTCCTGCCTACCGCCTCCTGTGTGTCCACCTGTCTCTTGAGCCACACTCACCTCCAAAGTGTCTGGAGCCATGTCTACCTTCTCAGTGCCCACCACAACTGTGCCAGAAGAAATGCCCACCTGTGCAGTCATTCCAGCCCTGCAAGCAGAAATGAACACCCTCAAGCAAGTAGCAACCTCAAAAGCCTTCAGGATCATGAAATGTCATGAAAAATGATTCTGTCCCAGGACTCATCACCTCTCTTTGAACCCTTTCACAATGACATCTTCACTAACTCATGGACTTTATCTGCCTGGAATGTTATTAGAGAGAGAAGTCTTTCGTTTTGCAGTCAGCATACTGTTACTTGGCAAGGAGGGAACAGCTGACAAGTACCACCTTGGTGATTAGAGCTTCTCAGAGTCTCTGAAGAAAGAGCAGTAAGATCAGGTGCATCTTGCTCCTAGAGTGTTGGCTGGCCTATGGTGTTTCTGTGTATCTGTGACCTGGGCAGCAATTCCATTACCTGAGCTCTTGGACTTCCCTTCAGCTTCCTAAGTAAAGCACATGTTCCATGATGAAACCCAAATATACATTCTTCATTTTAACCTACCTTTTTTAGCCTTGGTAGTTCTGAATTCTTGTGTCCCTCTGTTTTCCCTTTATCTTTTCCTTTATTTCCTCATCCTTCTCCACTTCTTTCTCCTTCTCCCTCTACCCCCATTGTTTGATTACTTGATTCACAAATAATACAGCAGGGATCTTTGAATTGGGACAGATGTGTGGCATATACCAGAGAATTCTTCTGCATTGCTTTATATCCATCCTCTACTATATACTTGCTTTGTAAACTTGGACATGTTTCTTAACCCTTCCGATGTTCAGTTTCTTCAACTTTGAAATTGGACTAATAATTTCATGAAAAGTATTATTGGAAGATTCACCTTGGCTATTTAATAAGAAAATGTATGTGATATGTTTTCCACAGTGCCTGTCATATAATTAACATTCACCAAATCATAGTTGAAATCATTATTATTATTGAATTGTTCAAGACTATACAAGAAAAGCTAATATATGAAATTAAAAAAACCATCAAAAGTTCTTAACCTTAGTTGGTCTTTCACAGCGTACTTGTTCCCTTTCCTTTGAAATCTAGTATATATTCCTTGGTCCACTGCAAAAAAATAGGTGTTGGTGTTTAGAAGTTTATCCTGTGTAGACACATACTAGATTTTGAAATGTGGGTAGGAGAGAAAGAGGAACAATGATTGCCAGGTACAGAATAAACTACTTTGTCCTAACTTCTCCATAGTTGGATCTTAGGTGCACAGAATTTAATCATAATCATCCGTTGATATCACTGTCATCACTGGTTTAGGATGACCTTCCTTTTATGTAAGTATAAGTGTGTATTTATTTATTTGTTGATTTGTAATATATATATTGAAAAGCACTAGGACCATCTTTTGTTCTGATACTTACGCTTTGACCCTGGGTCCTGACACAGGGCTTCTGAAATCCTTGTAATTTCCTGGGTGATAAGAGTGTTTTTTGTTCTAATGAGGCAACTCTGGGTGGGCTCCTGATTGAGGGCTGGTTACCAAAAAAGACCAAGCCATGATTAGAAGCTTGGAATTTTCAACCCTGCCTCCAATATTCTTGAGAAGAGAGATGGGTTGAAAATATAGTCACTATAAAAAGCCCAGTAGTATGGGGTTTGGAGGTCTTCCAGGTTGGTGAACAGTTGAAGATGCAAGAAGAAGCACTCCTGGAGAGGGCATGGAAGCTCCATGTCCTTTGCCACAAACCTGGCCCTGTACATTTCTTCTGTTTGGATGTTCATTTGTATCCTTTATCATATCCTTTTATAGTAGAGCAGTAAATGTATGTAAACTCTTTTCTTGCGTTCTGTGAGCCACTCTAGCAAAGTAATCTAACCCAAGGAGGGGGTCATCGAAACCTCTGATCCACAACTAGTTGGTCAGAAGCATGCGTGACAACCTGAACTTTCAACTGGTGTCTGAAGTTGTGGTGGTGGGGCAGTCTTGTAGGACTGAGCCCTTAACCTGTGGAATCTGATGCTATCTGCAAATAAATAGTGTCAGAATTAAGTTGAATTGTAGGACACCCAACTAGTGTTCAAGAATTGCTTGGTGGTTTGGGGAAACCACCCCCTACCAAGCCCATTATGCAGGATTTTGGTACAGAATTTTTACCTTTACACCTAAAAATTGCTCTAAATCACATAAAACCAAAAATGATGTAATATCAGTCAAATATATTAATTCAGTACTCTAACAAGAGATTTCAATTTCAATTTCTTAATTTTGGTAGATGAAGGAAACAAGCAAAAATATAAACAGTTTTAATAACTTTAATCTATGGGGGTATGTATTAAATTGTGCATCCAAAAATTAGAGCATAAACATTTTTCTCAAACAAATATGGAGTATTCAGAAAACCTACTGACGTATTCGGTCACAAAGCAAGTGTCAATAAATTTCAAAGAATAATGTCATACAGAGCAGATTCACTAATCAAAACACAATTAAATTAGAAGTAAAAGTAAAAAAGATAAATGCAAAGTCATTTATTTGAAAATTTAAATACAGATTATTAAGCAATTTTTTAAAAATGTGAAAAACAAGAGGACCTTCAAATGGTGGAGGAGTAAGACGTGGAGATCACCTTCCTTCCCACAAATACATCAAAAATACATCTACATGTGGAACAACTCCTACAGAACACCTACTGAATGCTGGCGGAAGACCTCACACTTCCCAAAAGGCAAGAAAATCCCCATATACCTGGGTAGGGCAAAAGAAAAAAGAAAAACAGAGACAAAAGAACAGGGATAGGACCTGCACCTCTGGGAGGGAGCTGTGAAGGAGGAAAAGTTTCCACACTAAGAAGCCTCTTCACTGGTGGAGATGGGGGTGGGCAGGGGGTAAGGTTCGGAGCCATGGAGGAGAGAGAAGCAACAGGAGTGCAGAGGGCAAAGTGGAGTGATTCTTGCACAGAGGATCGGTGCCAACCAGCACTCACCAGCCTTAGAGGCTTGTCTGCTCACCCTCCAGGGTGGGTGGGGACTGGGAGCTGAGGCTCCGGCTTCGGAGGTGAGATCCCAGGGAGAGGACTGGGGTTGGCTGTGTTGGCTACAGCCTGTAGGGGGCTAGTGCGCCACAGCTAGCCAGAAGAGAGTCTGGGAAAAAGTGTGGACCTGCCTAAGAGGCAAGAGACCATTGTTTCGGGGTGCGCGAGGAGAGGGGATTCAGAGCACTATCTAAATGAGCTCCAGAGACAAGCGCGAGCCACGGTTATAAGCGCAGACACCAGAGACAGGCATGAAATGATAAGGCTGCCGCTGCAGCCACCAAGAAGCCTGTGTGCAAAGGCAGGTCACTATTCACAGCTGCCCTCCAGGGAGCGTGTGCAGCCTGCCACTGCCAGGGTCTCATGATCCAGGGACGGCATCCCTGGGAGAACACACGGCATGTCCCAGGCTGTTGCAGTACCATGTTGGTCTCTGCTGCCGCAGGCTTGCCCAGCATTCTGTACCCCTAACTGCCCCTTGGCCTGAGTGAGCCAGAGCCTTCTAATCAGCCGCTCCTTTTACCTCCTCCTGTCTGGGTGACGAACAGACACCAGAGGGCAACCTACATGCAGAGGTGGGGCCAAATCTAAAGTTGAACCCCAGGAGTTGTGCAAAAAAGGAAGAGAAAGGCAAATTTCTCCATGCAGCCTCAGGAGCAGCAGATTAAATCTCCACAGTCATCTTTAAGTACCCTACATCTGTGGAATACCTGAATAAACAATGAATAATCCCAAAATTGAAGCAGTGGACTTTGGGAGAGTGTAGACTTGGGGTTTGCTGTATGCAACTGACTAGTATCTAATTTATATGGTTATCTTAGTTTAGTTTTTAGCACTTGTTATCATTAGTGGATTTGTTTATTGGTTTGGCTGCTCTCTTCTTCTTTTAAATTATTAATATTATTTTTTTAAACATCTTTATTGAAGTATAATTGCCTTACAATGGTGTGTTAGCTTCTGCTTTATAACAAAGTGAACCAGTTATACACACACAATATGTTCCCATATCTCTTCCCTCTTGCATCTCCCTCCCTCCCACCCTCCCCATCCCACCCCTCTAGGTGGTCACAAAGCACCGAGCTGATCTCCCTGTGCTATGTGGCTGCTTCCCACTAGCTATCTATTTTACATTTGGTAGTGTATATATGTCCATGCCACTCTCTCACCCTGTCACATCTCACCCCACCCCCTCCCCATATCCTCAAGTCCATTCTCTAGTAGGTCTGTGTCTTTATTCCCGTCTTGCCACTAGGTTCTTCATGGCCTTTTTTTTTTTCCCTTAGATTCCGTATATATGTGTTAGCATACTGTATTTGTTTTTCTCTTTCTGAATTACTTCACTCTGTATGACAGACTCTAACTCCATCCACTTCATTACAAATACCTCCATTTCATTTCTTTTTATGGCTGAGTAATATTCCATTGTATATATGTGCCACATCTTCTTTATCCATTCATCTGTTGATGGACATTTAGGTTGCTTCCATGTCCTGGCTATTGTAAATAGACCTGCAATGAACATTTTGGTACATGACTCTTTTTGACCTATGGTTTTCTCAGGGTATATGCCCAGTAGTGGGATTGCTGGGTCGTATGGTAGTTCTATTTGTAGTTTTTTAAGGAACCTCCATACCGTTCTCCATAGTGGCTGTATCAATTTACATTCCCACCAACAGTGCAAGAGTGTTCCCTTTCCTCCACACCCTCTCCAGCATTTATTGTTTCTAGATTTTTTGATAATGGCCATTCTGATCGGTGTGAGATGATATCTCATTGTAGTTTTGATTTGCATTTCTCTAATGATTAAGGATGTTGAGCATTCTTTCATGTGTCTGTTGGCAATCTGTATATCTTCTTTGGAGAAATGTCTATTTAGGTCTTCTGCCCATTTTTGGATTGGGTTGTTCGTTTTTTCGTTATTGAGCTGCATGAGCTGCTTGTAGATCTTGGAGATTAATCCTTTGTCAGTTGCTTCATTTGCAAATATTTTCTCCCATTCTGAGGGTTGTCTTTTGGTCTTGTTTATGGTTTCCTTTGCTGTGCAAAAGCTTTTAAGTTTCATTAGGTCCCATTTGTTTATTTGTGTTCTTATTTCCATTTCTCTGGGAGCTGGGTCAAAAAGAATCTTGCTGTGATGTATGTCATAGAGTGTTCTGCCTATGTTTTCCTCTAAGAGTTTGATAGTGTCTGGCCTTACACTTAGGTCTTTAATCCATTTTGAGTTTATTTTTGTGCATGGTGTCAGGGAGTGTTCTAATTTCATACTTTTACATATATCTGTCCAATTTTCCCAGCACCACTTATTGAAGAGGCTGTCTTTTCTCCACTGTATATGCTTGCCTCCTTTATCAAAGATAAGGTGACCATATGTGCGTGGGTTTATCTCTGGGCTTTCTATCCTGTTCCATTTATCTATATTTCTGTTTTTGCGCCAGTACCAAACTGTCTTGATTACTGTAGCTTTGTAATATAGTCTGAAGTCAGGGAGCCTGATTCCCCCAGCTCCATTTTTCGTTCTCAAGATTGCTTTGGCTATTCGGGGTCTTTTGTGTTTCCATACAAATTGTGAAATTTTTTGTTCTAGTTCTGTGAAAAATGCCAGTGGTAGTTTGATAGGGATTGCATTGAATCTGTAGATTGCTTTGGGTAGTAGAGTCATTTTCACAATGTTGATTCTTCCAATCCAGGAACATGGTATATCTCTCCATCTATTTGTATCATCTTTAATTTCTTTCATCAGTGTCTTATAATTTTCTGCATACAGGTCTTTTGTCTCCTTAGGTAGGTTTATTCCTAGATATTTTATTCTTTTTGTTGCAATGGTAAACGGGAGTGTTTTCTTAATTTCACTTTCAGATTTTTCGTCATTAGTGTATAGAAATGCAAGAGATTTCTGTGCATTAATTTTGTATCCTGCTACTTTACCAAGTTCATTGATTAGCTCTAGGAGTTTTCTGGTAGCATCTTTAGGATTCTCTATGTATAGTATCATGTCATCTGCAAATAGTGACAGCTTTACTTCTTCTTTTCCGATTTGGATTCCTTTTATTTCTTTGTCTTCTCTGATTGCTGTGGTTAACACTTCCAAAACTATGTTGAATAATAGTGGTGAGAGTGGGCAACCTTGTCTTGTTCCTGATCTTAGTGGAAATGGTTTCAGTTTTTCACCATTGAGGACAATGTTGGCTGTGGGTTTGCCATATATGGCCTTTATTATGTTGAGGAAAGTTCCCTCTATGCCTACTTTCTGCAAGGCTTTTATCATAAATGGGTGTTGAATTGTGTCGAAAGCTTTCTCTGCATCTATTGAGATGATCATATGGGTTTTCTCCTTCAATTTGTTAATATGGTGTATCATGTTGATTGATTTGCGTATATTGAAGAATCTTTGCATTCCTGGGATAAACCCCACTTGATCATGATGTATGATCCTTTTAATGTGCTGTTGGATTCTGTTTGCTAGTATTTTGTTGAGGATTTTTGCATCTATGTTCATCAGTGATATTGGCCTGTAGTTTTATTTTTTTGTGACATCTTTGTCTGGTTTTGGTATCAGGGTGATGGTGGCTTCGTAAAATGAGTTTGGGAGTGTTCCTCCCTCTGCAATATTTTGGAAGAGTTTGGGAAGGATAGGTGTTAGCTGTTCTCTAAATGTTTGATAGAATTCACCTGTGAAGCCATCTGGTCCTGGGCTTTTGTTTGTTGGAAGGTTTTTAATCACAGTTTCAATTTCAGTGCTTGTGATTGGTCTGTTCATATTTTCTATTTCTTCCTGGTTCAGTCTCGGCAGTTTGTGCATTTCTAAGAATGTGTCCATTTCTTCCAGGTTGTCCATTTTATTGGCCTAGAGTTGCTTGTAGTAATCTGTCATGATCTTTTGTATTTCTGCAGTGTCAGTGGTTACTTCTCCTTTTTCATTTCTAATTCTATTGATCTGAGTATTCTCCCTTTTTTTCTTGATGAGTCCTGGCTAATGGTTTATCAATTTTGTTTATCTTCTCAAAGAACCAGCTTTTAGTTTCATTGATTTTTGCTATTGTTTCCTTCATTTCTTTTTCATTTATTTCTTACCTGATCTTTATAATTTCTTTCCTTCTGCTGGCTTTGGCTATTTTTGTTCTTCTTTCTCTAATTGCTTTAGGTGCAAGGTTAGGTTGTTTATTCGAGATGTTTCCTGTTTCTTGAGGTAGGCTTGTATGGCTATAAACTTCCCTCTTAGCACTGCTTTTGCTGCATCCCATAGGTTTTGGGTCGTCGTAATTCCATTGTCATTTGTTTCTAGGTATTTTTTGATTTCCTCTTTGATTTCTTCAGTAATCACTTCGTTATTAAGTAATGTATTGTGTAGCCTCCATGTGTTTGTATTTTTTACAGATCTTTTCCTGTAATTGATATCTAGTCTCATAGCGTTGTGGTCGGAAAAGATACTTGATACGATTTCAATTTTCTTAAATTGACCAAGGCTTGATTTGTGACCCAAGATATGATCTATCCTGGAGAATGTTCCATGAGCACTTGAGAAAAATGTGTATTCTGTTGTTTTTGGGTGGAATGTCCTATAAATATCAATTAAGTCCATCTTGTCTAATGTATCATTTAAAGCTTGTGTTTCCTTATTTATTTTCATTTTGGATGATCTGTCCATTGGTGAAAGTGGGGTGTTAAAGTCCCCTACTATGATTGTGTTGCTGTCGATTTCCCCTTTTATGGCTGTTAGTATTTGCTTTATGTATTGAGGTGCTCCTATGTTGGGTGCATAAATATTTACAATTGTTATACCTTCCTCTTGGATTGATCCCTTGATCATTATATAGTGTCCTTCTTTGTCTCTTGTAATAGTCTTTATTTTCAACTCTATTTTGTCTGATATGAGAATTGCTACTCCAGCTTTCTTTTGATTTCCATTTGCATGGAATATCTTTTTCCATCCCCTCACTTTCAGTCCGTATGTGTCTCTAGGTCTGAAGTGGGTCTCTTGTAGACAGCATATATATGGGTCTTGTTTTTGTATCCATTCAGCCAGCCTGTGTCTTTTGGTGGGAGCATTTAATCCACTTACATTCAAGGTAATTATCGATATGTATGTTCCTATTCCCATTTTCTTAAATGTTTTGGGTTTGTTATTGTAGGTGTTTTCCTTCTCTTGTGTTTCTTGCCTAGAGAAGTTCCTTTAGCATTTGTTGTAAAGCTGGTTTGGTGGTGCTGAACTCTCTCAGCTTTTGCTTGTCTGTAAAGGTTTTAATTTCTCCATCGAATCTGAATGAGATCCTTGCTGGGTAGAGTAATCTTGGTTGTAGGTTTTTCTCCTTCATCACTTTAAGTATATCCTGCCACTCCCTTCTGGCTTGCAGAGTTTCTGGTGAAAGATCAGCTGTTAACCTTATGGGGATTCCCTTGTGTGTTATTTGTTGTTTTTCCCTTGCTGTCTTTAATATGTTTTCCTTATATTTAATTTTTGACAGTTTGATTAATATGTGTCTTGGTGTGTTTCTCCTTGGGTTTATCCTGTATGGGACTCTCTGTGCTTCCAGGACTTGATTAACTATTTCCTTTCCCATATTAGGGAAGTTTTCAACTATAATCTCTTCAAATATTTTCTCAGTCCCTTTCTTTTTCTCTTCTTCTTCTGGGACCCCTATAATTCGAATGTTGGTGCGTTTAATGTTGTCCCAGAGGTCTCTGAGACTGTCCTCAGTTCTTTTCATTCTTTTTTCTTTATCCTGCTCTGTAGTAGTTATTTCCACCATTTTATCTTCCAGGTCACTTATCCTTTCTTCTGCCTCAGTTATTCTGCTATTGATCCCATCTAGAGTATTTTAAATTTCATTTATTGTGTTGTTCATCATGGCTTGGTTCCTCTTTAGTTCTTCTACGTCCTTGTTAAATGTTTCTTGCATTTTGTCTATTCTATTTCCAAGATTTTGGATCATCCTTACTATCATTATTCTGAATTCTTTTTCCGGTAGACTACCTATTTCCTCTTCATGTGTTAAGTCTGGTGTGTTTTGACCGTGCTCCTTCATCTGCTGTGTGTTTTTCTGTCGTCTCATTTTGCTTGTCTTACTGTGTTTGGGGTCTCCTTTTCACAGGCTGCAGGTTCGTAGTTCCAGTTGTTTTTGGTATCTGTCCCCAGTGGCTAAGGTTGGTTCAGTGGGTTGTGTAGGCTTCCTGGTGGAGGGAACTAGTGCCTGAGCTCTGGTGGATGAGGCTGGATCTTGTCTTTCTGCTGGGCACGTCCACGTCTGGTGATGTATTTTGGGGTGTCTGTGGCCTTATTATGATTTTAGGCAGCCTCTCTGCTAATGGATGGGGCTGTGTTCCTGTCTTGCTAGTTGTTTGGCATACGGTGTCCAGCACTGTAGCTTGCTGGTCGTTGAGTGAAGCTGGGTCTTGATGTTGAGATGGAGATCTCTGAGAGATTTTTGCCATTTGGTATTACGTGGAGCTGGGAGGTCTCTTGTGGACCAGTGTCCTGAAGTTGGCTCTCCCACCTCAGGGGCACGGCCCTGATGCCTGGCTGGAGCACCAAGAGCCTTTCGTCCACACGGGTCAGGGTAAAAGGGAGAAAAAATAGAAAGAAAGAAAGAGGCTATAATATAGTGAAGTAAAATAAAGCTATTATAAAGCAAAGCTATACAGACAAAATCTCACCCAGAAGCATATACATATACACTCACAAAAAAAAAGGAAAAGGGGAAAAATTAATATCTCCTGCTCCCACAGTCCACTTCCTGAATTTGGGATGATTCGTTGTCTATTCAGGTATTCAACAGATGCAGGCACATCAAGTTCTTTGTGGAGTTTTAATCCGCTGCTCCTGAGGCTGCTGGGAGAGATTTCCCCTTCTCTTCCCTGTTCGCACAGCTCCTGGGGTTCAGCTTTGGATTTGGACCCGCCTCTGCGTGTAGGTCACCTGAGGGCGTCTATTCCCCGCCCACACAGGACGTGGTTAAAGGAGCAGCTGCTTCGGGGGCTCTGGCTCACCCAGGCCGCGGGGAGGGAGGGGTACAGAGGAGGCGGGGCGAGCCTGCGGCGTCAGAGGCCGGCGTGACGTTGCACCAGCCTGAGGCGCGCAGTGCATTCTCTCGGGGAAGTTGTCCCTGGATCCTGGGACGCTGGCAGTGGTGGGCTGCACAGGCTCCCGGGAGGGGCGGTGTGGAGAGTGACCTGTGCTCACACACAGGCTTTTTGGAGGTGGCAGCAGCAGCCCCAGCGTCTCACGCCCATCTCTGTGGTCCGCGCTGATCGCCGCGGCTCATGCCCTTCTCTGCAGTTCGTTTAGGCGGCGCTCTGAATCCCCTCTCCTTGCACGCCACGAAACAAAGAGGCAAGAAAAAGTCTCTTGCCTCCTCGGCAGCTGCAGACTTTTTCCTGGTCTCCCTCCCAGCCAGCTGTGGTGCGCTAACCCCTTCAGGCTGTGTTCACACCACCAGCCCCAGTCCTCTCCCTGTGATCCGACCGAAGCCGAGCCTCAGCTCCCAGCCCCGCCCGCCCCGGTGGGTGAGCAGACAAGCCTCTCAGGCTGCTGAGTGCTGCTCGGCGCCGAGCCTCTGTGCGGGAATCTCTCCGTTTTTCCCTCTGCACCCCTGTTGCTGTGGGGTCCACGCTGATAGCTGCGGCTCGCACCCATCTCTGAAGTTCGTTTAGGCAGTGCTCTGAATCCCCTCTCCTCACGCACCAGGAAACAAAGATGGAAGAAAAAGTCTCTTGCCTCTTCGGCAGCTGCAGACTTTTTCCCCGGACTCCCTCCCGGCTAGCTGTGGTGCACTAACCCCTTCAGGCTGTGTTCACGCCGCCAACCCCAGTCCTCTCCCTGAGATCCGACTGAAGCCCGATCCTCAGCTCCCAGCCCCGCCCACCCCGGCAGGGGAGCAGACAAGCCTCTCGGGCTGGTGAGTGCTGGTCGGCACTGCTCCTCCGTGCGGGATCCTCTCCGCTTTGCCCTCCGCACCCCTGTGGCTGCGCTCCCCTCCGTGGCTCTGAAGCTTCCCCTCTCTGCCACCTGCAGTCTCTGCCCATGAAGGGGCTTCCTAGTGCGTGGAAATCTTTCCTCCTTCACAGCTCCCTCCCACTGGTGAAGGTGCCGTCCCTATTCTTTTGTCTCTGTTATTTCTTTTTTCTTTTGCCCTACCCAAGTACAGGGGGAGTTTCTTGCCTTTTTGGAGGTCGGACGTTTTCTGCCAGCGTTCAGTGGGTGTTCTGTAGGAGCAGTTCCACGTGTAGATGTATTTCTACTGTATCTGTGGGAAGGAAGGTGATCTCCACGTCTTACTCTTCCGCCATCTTCTCTCCTCCCTCTGTTATTTTAAAAATATTAAACAATTTTTAAAGTTTAATTTCTTTATTTTATTCCTTTATTTTTTCTTTCTTTCTTTTTTCTCCTTTTTCTTCTGAGCTGTGTGGCTCACAGGGTCTTGGTGCTCTGGCTGGGTGTCAGGCCTGAGTCTCTGAGGTGGGAGAGCTGAGTTCAGGACATTGGACCACCAGAGACCACCATGCTTCACTTAATATCAGTCAGCGAGAGCTCTCGCAGAGATCCCTGTCTCAACACTAAGACGCAGCTCCACTCAAAGACCAGTGGTGTGTCCAGCAAGCTCCAGTGCTGGACACCCGATGCCAAACAAATAGGAAGACAGGAACACAAACTTACCCATTAGCAGAGAGGCTGCCGAAAATCATAATAAGTTCACAGACACCACAAAACACAACACCTGATGCAGTCTGCCCACCAAAGAGACAAGATACAGCCTCATACACCAGAACACAGGTAACAGTCCCCTTCACAAGGAGGCCTACACAACCCACTGAACCAACCTGACCCACAGTAGGCTGACACCAAAAACAATGGGAAAGATGAACCTACAGCCTGAGAAAAGAAGACCCCAAACACAGTAAGTTAAGAATAATGAAAAGACAGAGAAATTGGCGGCAGATGAAGGAGCAAGGTAAAAACTCACCAGACCAAACAAATGAAGAGGAAATTGGTAGGCTACCTGAAAAATAATTCAGAGAAATAATAGTAATGATGATCAAAATTCTTGGAAATAGAATGGAGAAAATACAAGACCCATTTACGAGGACTTGGAAGAACTAAAGGGCAAAAAAAAAAAAATGATGAAAAACACAGTAAATGAAATTAAAAATTCTTTAGAAGGAATCATAAGCAGAATAACTGAGGCAGAAGAATGTATGAGTGACCTGGAAGATAAAATAGTGCAAATAACTACTGCAGAGCAGAATAAAGAAAAAAGAATGAAAAGAACTGAGGACAGTCTCAGAGATTTCTGGGACCACATTAAATGCACCAACATTCAAATTATAGGGGTATCAGAAGAGGAAGAGAAAAAGAAAGGGACTGAGAAAATATTTCAAAAGATTATAGTTGAAAACTTCCCTAATATGGGAAAGTAAAGAGTCAATAAAGTCCAGGAAGGATAGCGAGACACATACAGGACAAATCCAAGGAGAAACACGCCAAGACACATATTTACGAAACTATCAAAAATTAAACACAAAGAAAAAATATTAAAAGCAGCAAGGGAAAAACAACAAATAACACAAAAGGGAATCCCCATAAGGTTAACAGCCAATCTTTCAGCAGAAACCCTGCAAGCCAGAAGGGAGTGGCATGATACACTTAAAGTGATGAAAGGGAAGAACCTACAACCAAGAATACTCAACCCGGCAAGGATCTCATTCAGATTCTATGGAGAAAATAAGGGCTTTACAGACAAGCAAAAGCTAAGAGAATTCATCACCACCAAACCAGATTTACAACAAATGCTAAAGGAACTCCTCTAGTCAGGAAACACAAGAGAAGCAAAAGATCTACAATAACAAACTCAAAACAATTAAGAAACAGGTAATAGGAACATACATATCGATAATTACCTTAAATGTAAATGGATTAAATGCTCCAACCAAAAGACATAGACTGGCTGAATGGATACAAAAACAAGACCCATATATATGCTGTCTACAAGAGACCCACTTCAGACCTAGAAACACATACACACTGAAAGTGTGGGTATGGAAAAAGATATTCCTTGCCAATGGAAATCAAAAGAAAGCTGGAGTAGCAATTCTCATATCAGAAAAAATAGACTTAAAAATAAAAATTATTACAAGAGACAATGAAGGAAACTACATAATGATCAAGGGATCTATCCAAGAAGAAGATATAACAATTGTAAATATTTATGCACTGACAGAGGAGTACATCAATACATAAGGCAAATGCTAACAGTCATAAAAGGGGAAATCGACAGTAACACAACAATAGTAGGGGATTTTAACACCCCACTTTCACCAATGGACAGGTCATCCAAAATGAAAATAAATAAGAAAATAGAAGCTTTAAATGATACATTAAACAAGATGGACTTAATTGGTATTTACAGGACATTCCATCCAAAAACAACAGAATACACATTCTTCTCAAGCGCTCACAGAACGTTCTGCAGGATAGATCATATCTTGGGTCACAAATCAAGCCTTGGTAAATTTAAGAAAATTGAAGTCATATCAAGTATCTTTTCCGACCACAACGCTATGAGACTAGATATCAATTACAGGAAAAAATCTGTAAAAAATACAAGCACATGGAGGCTAAACAATATGCTACTTAATAACCAAGAGATCACTGAAAAAATCAAAGAGGAAATCAAAAAATACCTAGAAACAAATGACAATGAAAACACGACGACCCAAAACCTATGAGATACAGCAAAAGCACTTCTAAGAGGGAAGTTTATAGCTATACAATCCTAACTCAAGAAACAAGAAACATCTCAAATAAACAACCTAATCTTAAACCTAAAGCAATTAGAGAAAGAAGAACAAAAGAACCCCAAAGTTTGCAGAACGAAAGAAATCATAAAGATCAGATCAGAAATAAATGAAAAAGAAATGAAGGAAATGATAGCAAAGATCAATAAAAAGAAGCTGGTTCATTGAGAAGATAAACAAAATTGATAACCATTAGCCAGGCTCACCAAGAGAAATAGGGATAAAACTCAAATCAATAGAATTAGAAATGAAAAAAGAAGTATAACTGACACTGCAGAAATACAAAAGATCTTGAGAGATTACAGCAAACAACTCTATGCCAACAAAATAGACAATCTGGAAGAAATGGACAAATTCCTAGAAATGCACAACCTTCTGAGGCTGAATCAGGAAATAACAGGAAATATAAACACACAAATCACAAGCACTAAATTTGAAACTATGATTAAAAATCTTCCAACAAAGCAAATCCCAGGACCAGATGGCTTGACAGGCAAATTCTCTCAAACATTTAGAGAACAGCTAACACCTATCATTCTCAAACTTTTCCAAAATATAGCAGAGGGAGGAACACCCCCAAACTCATTCTATGAGCCCACAATAACCCTGATACCAAAACCAGACAAAGATGTCACAAAGAAAGAAAATTACAGGCCAATATCACTGATGAACATACATGCAAAAATCCTCAACAAAATGCTAGCACACAAAATTGAACAGCACATTAAACGAATCATACACCATGATCAAGTGGGGTTTATCCTAGGAATACAAGGATTCTTGAAGATACGCTAATCAATCAATGTGATATACCATATTAAACAATTGAAGGAGAACACCATCTGATCATCTCAATAGATGCAGAAAAAGCTTTCAACAAAATTCAACACCCATTTATGATAAAAACCCTCCAGAGAGTAGGCATAGAGAGAATTAACATCAACATAATAAAGGCCATATACGACAAACCGACAGCCAACATCGTTCTCAATGGTGAAAAACTGAAACCATTTCACTAAGATCGGGAACAAGATAAGGTTGCCCATTCTCAGCACTATTATTCAACAGAGTTTTGAAAGTTTTAGCCACAGCAATCAGGAAAGAAAAAGAAATAAAAGGAATCTAAATCAGAAAAGAAGAAGTAAAGCTGTCACTTTGCAGATGACATGATACTATACATAGAGAATCCTAAAGATGCTATCAGAAAACTACTAGAATTAATCAACGAATTTGGTAAAGTAGCAGGATACAGAATTGATGCACATAAATCTCTTCCACTCCTATACACTGATGATGAAAAATCTGAAAGAAATTAAGGAAAGAGTCCCATTTATCATTGCAACAAAAATAGTAAAATACCTAGGAATAAACCTACCTAAGCAGACAAAAGATCTGTGTGCAGAAAACTATAAGACACTGATGAAAGAAATTAAAGATGATACAAACGGATGGAGAGATATACCATGTTCTTGGATTGGAAGAGTCAACATTGTGAAAATGACTATATTACCCAAAGCAATCTACAGATTCAATGCAATCCCTATCAAACTAGCAATGGCATTTTTCTCAGAACTAGAACAAAAAATTTCACAATTTATATGGGAACACTAATGACCCTGGATAGCTAAAGCAATCTTGAGAAAGAAAAACGGGGCTAGAGAAATCAGATGCCTTAACTTCAGACTATACTGCAAAGCTACAGTAATCAAGACAGTATGGTACTGACACAAAAAGAGAAATATAGTTCAATGGAACAGGATAGAAAGCCCAGAGATAAGCCCACTCACATATGGTCAACTTATCTTTGTTAAAGGAGGCAAGAATATACAATGGAGAAAAGAGAACCTCTTCAATAAATGGTGCTGGGAAAACTGGACAGCTACATGTAAAAGAATGAAATTAAAACACATGCTAAGTCCATACACAAAAATAAACACAAAATGGAGTAAAGACTTAAATGTAAGGCCAGACACTATAAAAGTCTTAGAGGAAAACAAAGGCAGAACACTCTTTGACATAAATCACAGCAAGATCCTTTTTGAACCACCTCCTAGAGAACAGGAAATAAAAACAAGAATAAACAAATGGGACCTAATGAAACTTAAAAGCTTTTGCACAACAACGGAAACCATAAACAAGATGAAAATACAACCCTCAGAATGGGAGAAAATATTGGCAAATTAAACAACTGACAAAGGATTAATCTCCAAAATATTCAAGCAGCTCATGCAGCTCAATTCTAAAAAACAAACAACCCAATCCCAAAATGGGCAGAAGACCTAAGTAGATATTTCTCCAAAGAAGTTATATAATTGCCAACAAACACATGAAAGGATGCTCAACATCACTAATCATTAGAGAAATGCAAATAAAAAACTACAATGAGGTATCATCTAACACCAGTCAGAATGGCCATCATCAAAAAAATCTACAAACAATAAATGCTGGAGAGGGTGTGAGAAAGGAGAGCCCTCTTGCATTGTTTGTGAGAATGTAAACTGATACAGCCACTATGGAGAACAGTATGGAGGTTCCTAGAAAAGTAAAAATAGAACTACCATATAACCCAGCAATCCCACTACTGGGCATATACCCTGAGAAAACCATAATTCAAAAAGAGTCATATACCACAATGTTCATTGCAGCTTTATTTACAATAGCCAGGATTGGAAGCAACATAAGTGTCCATTGATAGATGAATGGATAAAAAGATGTGGCACATATATACAATGGAATATTATTCAACCATAAAAAGAAACGAAATTGAGTTATTTGTAGTGAGGTGGATGGACCTTGAGACTGTCATATAGAGTGAAGTAAGTCAGAAAGAGAAAAACGTATACCGTATGTTAACACTTATATATGGAATCTATGAAAAAAAAAAACCGGTCTGAAGAACCTAGGGGCAGGACAGTAATAAAGACTCAGATGTAGAGAATGGTCATTAGAACACGGGAGGGGGAAGGGTAAGCTGGGATGAAGTTAGAGAGTGGCATGGACATATATACACTACCAAATATAAAATAGATAGCTAGTGGGAAGCAGCCACATAGCACAGGGAGATCAGCTCGGAGCTTTGTGTCCACCTAGAGGGGCTGGATAGGGAGGGTGAGAGGGAGAAGCAAGAGGGAGGAGATATGGGGCTGTATATATACAAATAGCTGATTCACTTTGATATACAGCAGAAACTAACACAACAATGTAAAGCAATTATACTCCAATAAAGATGTTAAAAAAAAAGAAAAATGGGAAAAGCACCTTAGAACTGAATAATAATGAAAACACAACATTATGAATTAGGGAAATAGAGGGAAAGCTGTTTCCAGTCAAATTTATGGACATAATTGCTTTTATTATAAAATTAGAAAGTTAGAAAAGGTAATAATTATATATCTATCTCAAGATATTTTTGAAAAGTACAACATAAAATAGGGAGAGGGAAGATAATTCAAATATGATCAGGAATTGATAATATGGAAAATAAATATATAATTTTGAAAAACCAACGTGCCAAAAACTCGTTCTTTGAAAAAGCAGTCAAAAAGCTGGCTATCTGCTAAGATAAAGAAAAAAGAGAAAAGAAATTTTATGTTTACATAGAAATTGAATATATATATATATATTCAATCTAAAGGAGAAATAGAGAAATTTATTCTAGTCAATCTGAGGATTGTAACCCAGGAGAGAGTCTTTCAGAAAACCCTGAGGACTGTTCTGTTTTTAGAAGTTGAAGACACAGTCATATCCATATTTGAACGAAAGGATTGTACATCAAAATAACACACTGACATTTTACATAAAGTTCACTAATGATGCATAGTCCAGATCTGCATGTACAAGGTGAGTGGTAGGTCACGATGACCACTTACAGAATTATGAAAGAAAAATTAATCTTCTCAGGAGTTACATTGTTGGCATCAGCATAAGGAAAAATACATTGATTTTTTAAAAAACATCTTTATTGGAGTATAAATGCTTTACAATGGTGTGTTAGTTTCTGCTTTATAACAAAGTGAATCAGTTATACATATACCTATATCCCCATATCTCGTCCCCCTTGCATCTCTCTCACTCCCACCCTCCCTATCCCTCCCCTCTAGGTGGTCACAAAGCACCGAGCTGATTACATTAATCTTTATGGTCATGCAGGCATTCCCAACTTAGAGGAGATCTGGTTAATATACAATGCAAATGCACATTGCACATTAAGGAGTGTTCAATATGGGCAGGGAGTATGTTATGCTTACATTTCCTTGTCCTGCCTTAAACATTAATTTTTTTCCATCAGATATTATTTTTTATAACACTTTCAACAAACTTTCTACAAAGGACTGGGGAGTAAATATTGTATGTTTTGAGGGCAATATAGACTCTGTTGCAACTATTTAATTCTTCTTAGCAAGAAAACAGCCATGGAGAATACATAAATGAGTGGGCGTGGCAGTGGCTGTGTCCTAATGGAACTTTATAAAAATACTTTTTATAAATTGTAAAAAACAGGTGGCATGCTGGATGTGGCAGAAGCTGTATAATATCTTCTTCTTATATTGCTAATGTCTGTTTTACTTTCATTCCCAATATTAATAATGTGTGCTTTGTCCCGCTTTTACTGAATAGTTTCTGTAGAAGTCTATTAATTATGCTGGCCTTTTCAAAGAAAAAGTTTGTGTTCTTTTATCTCTGTTGAGGTTTAACCGTGCTGTTCTTTTACCAGCTTCAGAAAGACTATCTAAAGTATGTATTTATTGCTATACATTTCTCTCTAATGAGTTCTTAGCCTTATTTAATAAATTTTGATGTATTTGATGTATTATAATTTTAATGATTCAACTAAAATTAAAAAAATCAGTTCCATTGTGATTTCCTCTTTGATGCAAGGGTTATTTAGAAGTGTATTGTTGAAATTTCAAGCACTTGAGGATTTTCTTGCTACATTTTATTTTTTAATTTCTAGCTTTATTTTACACGGTCATATAAGATTCTGAATGATTCAAACTTTAACATTTTTGAAACTTGGTTTATGCCAGTCATGCGGTCATTAAAAAAATATTCCACATGCATTAAATTAATTAATTAATTAATTAATTTTTAACATCTTTATTGGAGTATAATTGCTTTACAATGGTGTGTTAGTTTCTGCTATATAACAAAGTGAATCAGTTATACACATACATATGTCCCCATATCTTTTCCCTCTTGCGTCTCCCTCCCTCCCACCCTCCCTATCCCACCCCTCTAGGTGGTCAAAAAGCACGGAGCTGATCTCCCTGTGCTATGCGGCTTCCCCCTCCCCATATCCTCAAGTCCATTCTCTAGTAGGGCTGGGTCTTTCTTCCCGTCTTGCCACTAGGTTCTTCGTGACCATTTTTTTTTTTTTAGATTCCATATATATGTGTTAGCAAACGGTATTTGTTTTTCTCTTTCTGACTTACTTCACTCTGTATGACAGACTCTAGGTCCATCCACCTCAGTACAAATACCTCCATTTCGTTTCTTTTTATGGCTGAGTAATATTCCATTGTATACATGTGCCACATCTTCTTTAACCATTCATCTGTTCATGGATACTTAGGTTGCTTCCATGTCCTGGCTATTGTAAATAGAGCTGCAATGAATATTTTGGTACATGAGTCTTTTTGAATTATGGTTTTCTCAGGGTATATGCCCAGTAGTGGGATTGCTGGGTCGTATGGTAGTTCTATCTTTAGTTTTTTAAGGAATCTCCATACTGTTCTCCATAGTGGCTGTATCAATGTATATTTCTACCAACAGTGTAGGAGGGTTCCCTTTTCTCCACACCCTCTCCAGCATTTATTGCTTGTAGATTTTTTGATGATGGCCATTCTGACTGGTGTCAGATAATATCTCATTGTAGTTTTGATTTGCATTTCTATAATGTTTAGTGATGTTGAGCAACCTTCATGTGTTTGTTGGCAATCTGTATATCTTCTTTGGAGAAATGTCTATTTAGGTCTTCTGCCCATTTTTGGACTGGGGTGTTTGCTTTTTTGATATTGAGCTGAATGAGCTGCTTGTAAATTTTGGAGATTAATCCTTTGTCAGTTGCTTCATTTGTAAATATTTTCTCCCATTCTGAGGGTTGTGTTTTCATCTTGTTTATGGTTTCCTTGCTGTGCCAAAGCTTTGAAGTTTCATTAGGTCCCATTTGTTTATTTTTGTTTTTATTTCTATTTGTGTAGGAGGTGGGTCAAAAAGGATCTTGCTGTGATGTATGTCATAGAGTGTTCTGCCTATGTTTTCCTCTAAGAGTTTGATAGTGTCTGGCCTTACATTTAGGTCTTTAATCCATTTTGAGTTCATTTTTGTGTATGGTGTTAGGGAGTGTTCCAATTTCATTCTTTTAAAGGTAGCTGTCCAGTTTTCCCAGCATCACTTATTGAAGAGGGTGTCTTTTCTCCACTGTTTGTTCTTGCCTCCTTTATCAAAGATAAGGTGACCATATGTGCGTGGGTTTATCTCTGGGCTTTCTACCCTGTTCCATTGATCTATATTTCTGTTTTTGTGCCAGTACCATACTGTCTTGATTACTGTAGCTTTGTAGTGTAATCTGAAGTCACAGAGCCTGATTCCCTCAGCTCTGTTTTTCGTTCCCAAGATTGCTTTGGCTATTCGGGGTCTTTTGTGTTTCCGTACAAATTGTGAAATTTTTTGTTCTAATTTTGTGAAAAATGCCAGTGGTAGTTTGATAGGAATTGCATTGAATCTGTAGATTGCTTTGGGAAGTAGAGTCATTTTCACAATGTTGACTCTTCCAATCCAAGAACATGGTAAATCTCTCCATCTATTTGTAACATCTCTAATTTCATTCATCAGTGTCTTATAATTTACCGCATACAGTTTTTTGTCTCCTTAGGTAGGTTTATTCCTAGATATTTTATTATATTTGGAGTGTTTTCTTAATTTCACTTTCAGATTTTTCTTCATTAGTGTAGAGGAATGCAAGAGATTTCTGTGAATTAATTTTGTATCCTGCTACTTTACCAAATTCATTGATTAGCTCTAGTAGTTTTCTAGTAACAACTTTAGGATTGTCTGTGTATAGTATCTTGTTATCTGCAAACAATGACAGCTTTACTTCTTCTTTTCCAATTTGGATTCCTTTTATTTCTTTTTCTTCTCTGATTGCTGTGGCTAACACTTCCAAAACTATGTTGAATAATAGTGGTGAGAGTGGTCAACCTTGTCTTGTTCCTGATCTTAGTGGAAATGGTTTCAGTTTTTCACCATTGAGGGCAAATTTGGCTGTGGGTTTGTCATATATGGCCTTTATTATGTTGAGGAAAGTTCCCTCTATGCCTACTTTCAGCAGGAATTTTATCATATATGGGTGTTGAATTTTGTCAAAAATTTTCTCTGCATCTATTGAGATGATCATATGGTTTTTCTCCTTCAGTATGTTAATATGGTGTATCACATTGATTGATTTGCGTATATTGAAGAATCCTTGCATTCCTGGGTAAACCCTACTTGATCATGGTGTATGATCCTTTCAGTGTGATGGTGGATTCTGTTTTCTAGTATTTTGTTGAGGATTTTTGCATCTATGTTCATCAGTGATATTGGCCTGTAGTTTTCTTTCTTTGTGACATCTTTTTCTGGTTTTGATATCAGGGTGATGGTGGCCTCGTAGAATGAGTTCAGGAGTGTTCCTCCCTCTGCTATATTTTGGAAGAGTTTCAGAAGGATAAGTGTTAACTCTTCTCTAAATGTTTGATAGAATTCGCCTTGAAGCCATCTGGTCCTGGGCTTTTGTTTTTTGGAAAGTTTTTAATCACAGTTTCAATTTCAGTGCTTGTGATTGGTCTGTTCATATTTTCTATTTCTTCCTGGTTCAGTCTCGGAAGGTTGTGCATTTCTAAGAATTTGTCCGTTTCTTCCAGGTTTTCATTTTATTGTCATATAGTTGCTTGTAGTAATCTCTCATGATCCTTTGTATTTCTGCAGTGTCAGTTGTTACTTCTTTTTCATTTCTAATTCTATTGATTTGAGTCTTCTCCCTGTTTTTCTTGATAAGTTTGGCTAATGGTTTATCAATTTTGTTTTTCTTCTGAAAGAACCAGCTTCTAGTTTCATTGATCTTTGCTATCATTTCTTTCATTTCCTTTTCATTTATTTCTGATCTGATCTTTATGATTTCTTTCCTTCTGCTAACTTTGGGGTTATTTTGTTCTTCTTTCTCTAATTGCTTTATGTGTAAGGTTAGGTTGTTTATTTTAGATATTTCTTGTTTCCTAAGGTAGGATTGTATTGTTATAAACTTCCCTCTTGGAAGTGCTTTTGCTGCATCACATAGGGTTTGGGTCGTCGTGTCTCCATTGTCATTTGTTTCTAGGTATTTTTTGATTTCCCCTTTGATTTCTTCAGTGATCTCTTGGTTATTAAGTAGTGTGTTGTTTAGCCTCCATGTGCTTGTATTTTTTACAGAATTTTTCCTGTAATTGATATCTAGTCTCATAGTGTAGTCTTTGGAAAAGATACTTGATATGATTTCAATTTTCTTAAATTTACCAAGGATTGATTTGTGACCCAAGATATAATCTATCCTGGAGAATGTTCCATGAGCACTTGAGAGGAATGTATGTTCTGTTGTTTTTTTTATAGATGTCCTATAAATATCAATTAAGTCCATCTTGTTTAATGTATCATTTAAAACTTGTGTTTCCTTATTGATTTTTATTTCGGATAATCTGTCCATTGGTGAAAGTGGGTGTTAAAATCCCCTACTATGATTGTGTTACTTTTGATTTGCCCTTTTGTTGCTGTTAGCATTTGCCTTATGTATTGAGGTGCTCCTATGTTGGCTGCATAAATATTTTCAATGGTTATGTCTTCTTCTTGGATTGATCTCTTCATTATTATGTAGTGTCCTTCTTTGTCTCTTCTCATAGTCTTTGTTGTAAAGACTATTTTCTGATATAAGAATTGGTACTCCAGCTTTCTTTTGATTTCCATTTGCATGGAATATCTTTTTCCATCCCCTCACTTTCAGTCTGTATGTGTCCCTAGGTTTGAAGTTGGTCTTTTGTAGACAGCATATATACGGGTCTTGTTCTTGTATCCATTCAGCCAATGTAGGTCTTTTGGTTGGAGTATTTATTCCACTTACATTTAAGGTAATCATCGATATGTATGTTCCTATTACCATTTTCCTAATTGTTTTTCGTTTGTTATTGTAGGTGTTTTCCTTCTCTTGTGTTTCCTGCCTAGAGAACTTCCTTTAGTATTTGTTGTGAAGCTGGTTTGGTGGTGCTGAATTCTCTTAGCTTTTGCTTGTCTGTAAAGGTTTTAATTTCTCTGTCAAATCTGAATGAGATCCTTGCTGGGTGGGGTCATCTTGGCTGTAGGTTCTTCTCCTTCATCACTTTAAATATGTCCTGCCACTCCCTTCTGGCTTGCAAAGTTTCTGCTGAAAGATCAGCTGTTTACCTTATGGGGATTCCCTTGTGTGTTATTTGTTGGTTTTCCCTTGTTGCTTTTAATATGTTTTCTTTGTATTTAATTTTTGTTAGTTTGATTAATATGTGTCTTGGCGTGTTTCTCCTTGGATTTATCCTGTATGGACTCTCTGTGCTTCCTGGACTTGATTAACTCTTTCCTTTCCCATATTAGGGAAGTTTTCCACTATAATCTCTTCAAATATTTTCTCAGTCCCTTTCTTTTTCTCTTCTTCTTCTGGGATCTCTGTATTTCAAATGTTGGTACATTTAATGTTGTTTCAGAGGGCTCTGAGACTGTCTTCAATTCTTTTCATTTTTTTCCTTTGTTCTGCTCTGCAGTAGTTATTTCCACTATTTTATGTTCCAGGTCACTTATCCGTTCTTCTCCCACAGTTATTCTGTTATTGATCCCTTCTAGAGAATTTTAAATTTCATTTATTGTTTTGTTCATCACTGTTTGTTTGCTCTTTAGTTCTTCTATGTCCTTGTTAAACGTTTCTTGTATGTTTTTGCATTCTATTTCCAAGATTCTGGATCATCTTTACTATCATTATACTGAATTCTTTTTCAGGTAGAGTGCCTATTTCCCCTTCTTTTGTTAGGTCTGGTGAATTTTTGCTTTGCTCCTTCATCTGCTGTGTGTTTCTATGTCTTCTCATTTTACTTAACTTACTGTGTTTGGGGTCTCCTTTTTGCAGGCTGCAGGTTCGTAGTTCCTGTTGTTTTAGGTGTCTGTCCCCAGGGGCCAAGGTTGGTTCAGTGAGTTGTGTAGGCTTTCTGGTGGATGGGACTAGTGCCTGTGTTTTGGTGGATGAGGCTGGATCTTGTCTTTGTGGTGGGCAGGTCCAGGTCTGATGGTGTGCTTTTGGGTGTCTGTGGCCTTATTATGGTTTTAGGCAGCCTCTCTTCTAGTGGATGGGGTCGTGTTCCTGTCCTGCTGATTGTTTGGCATAGGGTGTCGAGCACTGTAGCTTGCTGGTCGTTGAGTGGAACTGGGTCTTGGGGTTGAGATGGAGATCTCTGGGTGATTTTTGTCTTTTGATATTACATGAAGCTGCAAGGTCTCTTGCGGACCAGTGTCCTGAACTTTCCTCACCCACCTTAGAGGCACAGCCTAGTGCCAGGCTGGAACACCATGAGTCTGTCCTCCACACGGCTCAAATAAAAGGGAGAAAGAAAGAAAGCAAGAAAGAAGATAAAATAAAATAAAATAAAGTTATTAAAATTAAAAATATTAAACAATTATTTAGAAAATTTTTTTTAAAGTAAAAAAAACAAAACAAAGAAAAAACGGACAGACAGGACCCTAGGACAAATGGTAAAAGCAAAGCTATACAGACAAAATCACCCTCAGAAGCATACACATACACAGTCACAAAAAGGGAAAAAAAATATATATCATTGCTCGCAAAATCCACTTCCTCAATTTGGGATGATTTGTTGTCTATTCAAATATTCCACAGATGCAGGGTACATCAAGTTGATTTTGTAGATTTAATCCGCTGCTCCTGAGGCTGCTGGGAGAAATTTCCCTTTCTCTTCTTTGTTCACACAGCTCCCGGGGTTCAGCTTTGGATTCTGCCTGCCTCTGCATGTAAGTTGCCTGAGGTCATCTGTTTTTTGCTCAGCCAGGACAGGGTTAAAGGAGCAGCTGATGTGGGGGCTCTGGCTTACTCAGGCCAGGGGGAGGGAGGGGTACAGATTTGGGCCAAGTCTGTGGCAGCAGAGGCCAGCGTGACATTGCACCAGCCTGAGCTGGGCCATGGGTTCTCCTGGGGAAGTTGTCCCTGGATCATAGGACCCTGGCAGTCGCAGACTACACAGGCTTCCAGGAGGGGAGGAGTGGATAGTGACCTGTGCTTGCACACAGGTTTCTTGTTGGCTGCAGCATCAGCCTTAGCGTCTCATGCCCACCTCTGGTGTCCACGCTGATAGCCACAGCTTGTGCCCATCTCTGGAGCTTGTTTAAGTGGCACTCTTAATCCCCTATTCTCACGCACCAGGAAACAAAGAGGCAAGAAAAAGTCTCTTGTCTCTTTGGCAGCTCCAGACTTTTTCCTGGGCTCCCTCCCGGATAACTGTGGTGCACTAGCCCTTTCGGGCTGTGTTCACACAGCCAACTCCAGTCCTCACCCTGGGATCCGACCTCTGAAGCCCAAGCCTCAGCTCCCAGTCCCTCCCGTCCTGGCAGGTGAGCAGACAAGCCTCTCAGGCTGGTGAGTGCTGGTTGGCACCGATCCTCTGTGTGGGAATCTCTCCACTTTGCCCTCTGCACCCCTGTTTCTGCGCTCTCCTCCACGGCTCCAAATCTTCCCCCCTCTGCCACACACTGTCTCCACCTGCAAAGGGGCTTCTGACTGTGTGGAAACCTTTCCTCCTTCAGAGCTCCCTCCCACTGGTGCAGGTCCCATCCCTATTCTTTGTCTCTATTTTTTGTTTTGCCCTACCCAGGTACGTGGGTAGTTTCTTGCCTTTTGGGAGGTCTAGGTCTTCTGCCAGCATTCAGTAGGTGTTCTGTAGGAGTTGTTTCACATGTAGATGTATTTCTGATGTATTTGTGGGGAGGAGGTTGATCTCCACTTCTTACTCTTCTGCCATCTTGAAGCTTCTCCCCACATGCATTTTAAAAGAATGTGCCTAGATATTTTCATCCACCAGAGGACAGACAGCAGAAGCAAGAAGAACAAGTATTGTGTTGCTTGTGGAATGAAAACCATATTCATAGAAAGATAGACAAAATGAAAAGGCAGAGGACTATGTACCAGATGAAGGAAAAAGATAAAACCCCAGAAAAACAACTAAATGAGGTGGAGATAGGCAAGCTTCCAGAAAATGAATTCAGAAAAATGATAGTGAAGGTGATCCAGGGCCTTGAAAGAAGAATGGAGGCAAAGATCAAGAAGATGCAAGAAAAGTTTAACAAAAACCTAGAAGAATTAAAGAACAAACACCTAGAAGAATTAAAGACAAACAAAGAGAGATGAACAATACAATAATTGAAATGAAAAATACAGTTGAAGGAATCAATAGCAGAATAACTGAGACAGAGAAACAGATAAGTGACCTGGAAGACAGAATGGTGGAATTCACTGCCATGGAACAGAATAAAGAAAAAAGAATGAAAAGAATTGAGGACAGTTTCAGCGACTTCTGGGACAACATTAAACACAACAACATTCACATTATAGGGATCCCAGAAGGAGAAGAGGGAAAGAAAGGACGAGAGAAAACATTTGAAGAGATTATAGTCAAAAACGTTCCTAATATGGGTAAGGAAATAGCCCAACTCCAGGAAGCACAGAGAGTCCCAGGCAGGATAAACCCAAGGAGAAACATGCCAAGACAGATAGTAATGAAACTGACAAAAATTAAAGACATAGAAAAATTATTGAATGCAACAAGGAAAAAAATGACAAATAACATACAAGGGAACTCCCCTAAAGTTAACAACTGATTTCTCAGCAGAAACTCTGCAAGCCAGAAGGGAGTGGCATGATATACTTAAAATGATGAAAGGGAAGAAAGTACAGCCAAGGTTACTCTACCCAGCAAGGATCTCATTTAGATTCGATGGAGAAATCAAAAGCTTTACAGACAAGCAAAAGCTAAGAGAATTCAACACCACCAAACCAGCTCTACAACAAATACTAAAGGAACTTCTCTAAGTAGGAAAAACAAGAGAAGAAAAGGACCTACAGAAACAAACCCAAAACAATTAAGAAAATGGTCATAGGAACATACTTATCGATAATTACCTTAAACGTGAATGAATTAAATGCTCCAACCAAAGGACACAGGCTCGCTGAATGGATACAAAAACAAGACCCATATATATGCTGTCTAAAAGAGACCCACTTCAGACCTAGGGACACATACAGACTGAAAGTGTGGGAATGGAAAAAGATATTCCATACAAATGGAAATCAAAAGAAAGCTGGAGTAGCAATACACATATCAGGTAAAATAGACTTTAAAATAAAGAATGTTATAGGGACAAGGAAGGACACTACATAATAAGCAAGGGATCAATCCAAGAAGAAGATATAACGATTATAAATATAATGATCAAGGGATCAATGAAGAAGAAATAAGAATTATAAACATATATGCGCCCAACATAGGAGTACCACAATACACAAGGCAACTGGTAACAGCTATAAAAGAGTAAATCAACAGTAACACAATAATAGTGGGGAATTTTAACACCTCACTTACACCAATGTACAGATCACGCAGATAGAAAATTAATAAGGAAACAGAAGTTTTAAATAACACAATAGACCTGAAAGATTTATGTGATACTTATAGGACATTCCATCAGAAAAATTTATAGGACATTGCATCTGAAAATTTAAGTGATATTTATAGGACATTCCATCTGAAAAGCCTTGGTAAATTTAAGAAAATTGAAATCATATCAAGCATCTTTTCTGACCACAACGCTATGAGATTAGAAATCAATTACAGGGGGAAAAACGTAAAAAACAGAAACACATGGAGGCTAAACAGCATACTACTAAATAACCAAGAGATCACTGAAGAAATCAAACAGGAAATGAAAAATTGCTTAGAGACAAATGACAATGAAAACACGACGATACAAGACCTATGGGATGCAGCAAAATCAGTTCTAAGAGAGAAGATTATAGCAATGCAATGCTACCTCAAGAAACAAGACAGATCTCAAATAAACTATCTAACCATACACCTAAAGGAAATAGAGAAAGAAGAACAAACAAAACCCAAAGTTAGCAGAAGGAAAGAAATCATAAAGATCAGAGCAGAAATAAATGAAATAGAAACAAAGAAAACAATAGCAAAGATCAATAACACTAAAAACTGGTTCATTGAGAAGATAAACAAAACTGATAAACCCTTAGCCAGGCTTGTCAAGAAAAAAAGGGAGGAGACTCGAATCAATAAAATTAGAATTAAAAAAGAGAAGTTACAATGGACACCACAGAAATACAAAGCATCTGAAGAGATTACTACAAGCAATTCTATGCCAATAAAATGGACAACCTGGAAAGAAATGGACAAATTCTTAGAAAAGTACAAACTTCCAAGACTGAACCAGGAAGAAATAGAAAATATGAACAGACAAATCACAAGTAATGAAATTGAAACTGTGATTAAAAATTTTCCAGCAACCAAAAGTCCAGGACCAGAGGGCTTCCCAGGTGAATTCTATCAAACATTTAGAGAAGAGCTAATACCCATCCTTCTCAAATGCTTCCAAAAATTTGCAGAGTACGGAACACTCCCAGAGTCATTCTATGAGGTCACCAGCACCCTGATATCAAAACCAGACAGAGATACTACAAAAAAAGAAAATTACAGACCAATATCACTGATGAATATAGATGCAGAAATCATCAATAAAATACTAGCAAAGAGAATCCAACAACACATTAAAAAGATCATACACCATGATCAAGTGGGATTTATCCCAGAGATGCAAGGATTCTTCAATATATGCAAATCAAATAATGTGATACACCATATTAAAAAAGTGAAGAATAAACACCATAAGATCATCTCAATAGATGCAGAAAATGCTTTTGACAAATTTCAACACCAATTTATGAAAAAACTTTCTTTAAAGTGGGCATAGAGGGAACTTAACTCAACATAATGAAGGCCATATATGACAAGCCCAAAGCAAACATCATTCTCAATGGTGAAAAACTGAAAGCATTTCCTCTAAGATTAGGAACAAGACAATGATGTGAACTCTCGCCACGATTATTCAACATAGTTATGGAAGTCATAGCCATGGCAATCAGAGAAGAAAAAGAAACAAAAGAATACAAATTGGAAAAGAAGAAGTAAAACTGTCAGTGTTTGCAGATGACATGATACTACACATAAAGTATCCTAAAAATGCCACCAGAAAACTACTAGACCTAATTAATGAATTTGGTAAAGTAGCTGGATACATAATTAACACCCAGAAATTTCTTGCATTCCTATACACTAACAACAAAACATCAGAAAGAGAAATTAAGGAAACAATTCTGTTCACCACTTCAACAAAAAGAATAAAATACCTAGGAATAAACCTACCTAAGGAGGTAAAAGTCCTGTACTCTGAAAATGATAAAACACTGATGAAAATAATCAAAGATGACACCAACAGATAGAGAGAAATACCAGGTTCTTGGATTGGAAGAATCAATATTGTGAAAATGACTGTACTACCCAAAGCAATCTACAGATTCAACACAATCCCTATCAATTTACCAATGGCAATTTTTACGGAACTAGAACAAAAAATCTTAATCTTATGGAGACACCAAAGACCCTGAATAGCCAAAGCAGTCGTGAGGGAAAAAAATGGAGCGGGAGGAATCAGACTACCTGACTTCAGCCTATACTACAAAGCTACAGTAATCAAGAAAATATGGTACTGGCACAAAAACAGAAACATAGATCAATGGAACAAGATAGAAAGCCCAGAGATAAACGCACACACCTATGGTCAACTAATCTATGACAAAGGAGGCAAGGATATACAATGGAGAAAAGACAGTGTGTTCAATAAGTGGTGCTGGGAAAACTGGACAGCTACATGTGAAAGAATGAAATTAGGACACTCCCTAACACCATACACAAAAATAAACTCAAAATGGATTAGAGACCTAAATGTAAGACCGGACACTATAAACCTCTTAGAGGAAAACATAGGAAGAACACTCTTTGACATAAATCACAGCAAGATCCATTTTGACCCACCTCCTAGAGAAATGGAAATATAAAGAAAAATAAACAAATGGGACCTAATGAAACTTCAAAGCTTTTGCACAGCAAAGGTAACCATAAACAAGATGAAAAGACAACCGTCAGAATGAGAGAAAATATTTGCAAATGAAGCAACTGACAAAGGATTAATCTCCAAAATTTACAAGCAGCTCATGCAGCTCAATATCAAAAAAACAAAAACCAAATCCAAAAATGGGCAGAAGACCTAAATAGACATTTCTTCAAAGAAGATATACAGATTGCCAACAAATACATGAAAGAATGCTCAGCATCACTATTCATTAGAGAAATGCAAATCAAAACTTCAATGAGGTATCACCTCACACCAGTCAGAATGGCCATCATGAAAAAATCTACAAACAATAAATGCTGGAGAAGGTGTGGAGAAAAGGGAACCCTCTTGCACTGTTGGTGGGAATGTAAGTTGATACAGCCACTATGGAGAACAGTATGGAGGTTCTGTAAAAAACTAAACATAGAGTTACTGTTGCACTCTTGGTGGGAATGTAAGTTGATACAGCCACTATGGAGAACAGTATGGAGGTTCTGTAAAAAACTAAACATAGAGCTACCATAAGACCCAGCAATCCCACTACTGGACATATACCATGAGAAAACCGTAATTCAAAAAGAGTCATGTACCACAATGTTCATTGCAGCTCTATATACAATAGCCACGCCATGGAAGCAACCTAAGTGTCCATCGACAGATGAATGGATAAAGAAGATGTGGCACATATATACAATGGAATATTACTCAGCCATAAAAAGAAACGAAATTGAGTTATTTGTAGTGAGGTGGATGGACCTAGAGTATGTCATACCGAGTGAAGTGAGTCAGAATTAGAAAAACAAAAACCATATACTAACACATATATATTGAATTAAAAAAAATCTTTCTGAAGAACCTAGGGGCAGAACAGGAATAAAGAAGCAGACTTAGAGAATGAACTTGAGGAATCGGGGAGGGGGAAGGGTAAGCTATGATGAAGTGAGAGAGTGGCATGGACATATAAATACTACCAAATGTAAAATAGAGAGCTAGTGGGAAGCAGCCACATAACACAGGGAGATCAGCTCGGTGCTTCATGACCACTTAGAGGGTTGGGATGGGGGGAGTGGGATGGAGACACAAGAGGGAGGAGATATGGGGATATATGTATCTGTATAGCTGATTCACGTTGTTATAAAGCAGAAACTAACACACCATTGTGAAGCAATTATACTCCAATAAAGATGTTAAAAAAATGGATTAAAGACCTAAATGTAAGACTGGACACTATAAAACTCTTAGAGGAAAACATAGGAAGAACACTCTATGACATAAATCATTGGAAGGTCTTTTTTAACTCACCTCTTAGAGTAATGGAAATAATTACAAAAATAAACAAATGGGACCTAATGAAACTTAAAAGCTTTTTCACAGCAAAGGAAACTATAAACAAGATGAAAAGACAACCCTCAGAATGGGGGAAAATATTTGCAAATGAATCAACAGAAAAAGGATTAATCTCCAAAATACATAAACAGCTCATGTAGCTCAATATTAAAAGAATAAACAACCCAATCAAAAAATAGGCAGAAGACATAAATAGATACCTCTCCAAAGAAGACATACAGATGGCCAAGAGGTACATGAAAAGCTGCTCAACATCACTATTTATCAGAGAAATGCAAATCAAAACTACAATGAGGTATCACTTCACACTAGTTAGAATGGGCATCATCAGAAAAATCTACAAACAACAAATCCTGGAGAGAAAAGGGAACCCTCTTGCACTGTTGGTGGGAATGTAAATTGATACAGCCACTATGGAGAACAGTATGGAGGTGCCTTAAAAAACTTAAAATAGAATTAGCATATGACACAGCAATCCCACTACTGGGCATATATCCAGAGAAAACCATAATTCAAAAAACACATGCACCCCAATGTTCATTGCAGCACTATTTATAATAGCTAGCTCATGGAAGCAATCTAAATGCCCATCTAGAGACGAATGGATAAAGAAGATGTGGCACATATATACAATGGAATATTACTCAGCCACAATAAGGAACGAAATTGGGTCATTTGTAGAGATGTGGATGGACCTAGAGACCGTCATACAGAGTGAAGTAAGTCAGAAAGAGAAAAACAAATATCATATATTAACATATATGTGTGGAATCTAGAAAAATGGTACAGATGAACCGGTTTGCAAGGCAGAAATAGAGACACAGATGTAGAGAACAAGCGTATGGACACCAAGGGGGGAAAGTGGAGGGGGGTGGTGGTGGTGAAAAAAAAAGAAAAGAAAAAAAAGGAAGAATGTGCCTTTTTTAGATGTTGTGTGTGATGTTTTTGACCTGTCAACTAGGTCAAGTGTGCTAACTATGTTTTTCAAATCCTTTCTATCCTTACGGATTTATACCTATTTATTTTATCAGTTATTGCAAAAGGTGTGTTAAAGTTTCCCACTATGATTGTGGATTCATCTATGTCTTCATTTATTTCTGTCAGTTATTTACAAATTTTAAGTTATGTTATATGGGTCATGCAAATTTAGATTTGTTATACTTACTGATCGATTGACTTTTTCTTATTTTTGAAATATCCTTTTTTATGTCTGAGGTAAATAGATTTATGTCTAGAAAATGGTGGGCCTCTTTTGCAAGGATGTTAGTATGGGGATTGTGTTACTCTACTAAGGAATTGAGGTGAATTTGGGATTTTTTGTTGTGGTTATGTCCGTACACCTCAGATTTTAATTTCTTCTAGTATTATCTTGTGCTTAGGGTGGTGGCTGGGGTGCTGGAGGGTTTCTCTCAATTTTCCTACTCTACCCTCAGCTCTGGGCCTTCCTGGTACACCTGCCCAACAGAGTTGGTCTCTTTCTACACTCTTACCTCTCCTCCACTGGTAGAGTACTACTGCTTGTTATTTGATGCTTATGAGCCTGGTAAGGGGACGAGGGCATTATTTATTTTCTGGTCCATCCTCAGTCTTAGGCAGGCGCCCAGTGCTTGTGTCTTGAGTATGGTGCTTTCTCAGTGGTCTTGTGTCTGCTTCCTCTAGCAGCCAAACTCTTCTTTGTATTGTTGGTAGATCTATGTGAGAGAGAATTTCTGCCCTCTCCTAGTATAAAGGATCTCTAATTATATCGGTACAGGAATCTGGGACCAAGACTTTCCCCCCTGTCTTCCCTAGGAGTAGAAGGCTCTTTTCTTCTACTTCTCCCCCAGCCACGATGCCCCCTTCCCCTGGAGGCAACAGAGTTTGCTTCCTTGTTCGCCGATAGCTTAAAGCTCTTTTCTCCCACGGAGAAGAAAGGTCTTAGTGGGGCTTGGTGCCTTTCTTACAGTGATGGCTGCTCCCTCCCCTATGTCAGCACCACTGAGGGGGGCATTCTCTGATCTACTTGCCTGTTCCCAGGATTTCTCATGAACACCAAGTGGAGAAGCTTGCAGAACCTTTAAGAGGGTGCAACATCCTCTGTTTCTGTGACACCCGGGCTCCCATACTGTCATGCTAGCCCATACTCAGGTTTTAGCAATTTGTTAGACACTTTAACTGTGTTCTTCTTGTTCGATTTACAGCACTTGACATCTCTTTCTCTGAGGTCTGACATAGGTAATCAGTGCTCACATTCTGCCTCCCTGTGAGCTTCAAGCTGTTTGATTATTTTGAAACCTCTTCTCTGTTAGCTTTGAGAAAGGTTTTGCTTTTATAGTTTATGTGCCTTTTACTTTTTGTTAAGGTGAACGTGAATCTCTCTCCAGCTTTTTTCATTCACAGTGGAACCGGAACTCTTCTCCCATTGCTTTAACATCCCTTTATGTCTCCTCTCTTGCCTCCTTTTAGATTGATTAAATGTTATTATTCCTCCCTCCTCATTTGTTTTTCAGAGTTTTAAAAAACAATTCTTTTAGAGGGTGCTGCATAGCTTACAACATACATCCTTGATTTATAATCTAATACATATGAGTGCTTACCCTCTTTCTCAGAAAACCATAGGAACCTTAGAATGCTTTAATTTTGCTAACTTACTCCCAGGCTTGTGTGTTATTGTTAACATGCAATTTAATTATACAAAAGCTTTAAACCCCACACATCATTATTATTAACATACTGTATTTATTTACATTGATAGACATCTAGATTTCCTTTGCTCTGCATTTTTCCCTCTCCATGTGGAGAGTTTCCCATCACCCCTGTGTTTTAGACCCACCCTAGACTGAGGCTTATATGATGGAGGAGTTCATTTTTGGCTTTTGCCCACTTACTGAGCTAGTCATTCATGAATCAAGCCTGGGCTCTCCCTGCCCATCATCTGGTCACAGGGACTCCCTACTAGCCAAGGAGAAGGTGCTGGTGACCAGCTGGCCTCAGGGATCGACACTGGGTGGCTGGAGGAGCCATCAGGGAGCTCTTCACTTTATGGCAGCTGCTCCTGCGGCTGACTCAGTGCCTGAGGAGAAGTTCATAGACCCTGTGGGACCAAGACTGCAAGAGACATTTGCTTTGAGTGGTCTTCATTGTCATGGACAGCAGCCACCTTTTGGTAGGTGTGCCCTCAGAAACGGATGCCCCTGACATTTTGATCCAGATTTAAGCAAATGATTCACAAATTCTGGATGGTGGAAATCAGGCATTCCTTCAAGAAATTATGTTTTGGGTGTGTTATGAGGAAACGAGGAGTCACTTTCTGTTAGGGAAAGTCCCTTGGTGTAACCAAGAGTGTGTCTCAGTAATCATGGACTCAGTGGCAATGACTCAGTTTGCAGATACCTGTTCTTAAGCTGTTGAGGGTGGAGGCCTTATTCCCAGTTGTCATGACCAATGGTGACCTCACACAAAACTCCGTGTTTCCTATGAGGTCAGGTACCTGCTCCCCTGAGTGGGAGCTTAGATAATTCAGTGTTTCTGCCCTACCTAGAGCTCGCCTGGAGAGCAAGGGGGCACAGGTGTTCTTTCTTTGCCCTGTCCTGCCCATACTTCTTCTCCCGTTGGAAAACTACATGCTAGGAAAGATTTTTGATGATCTCACTAGATCAAGTAAGTTCAAATAGGGTTACCTCTGAGATTGAGGAGAGAAATATAGGCTAATAGAATCAATTCAATAAACCTTTATTCATGGTCTACTATTTACCAGACTCTATTCTCGATCATGTGGATATATCAGTAAGAGGTAACCAAGGTCTCAGCTCTGTCCTCCTGGAACTTATGCTTGGAGGTTGTGGTAGAGGGTCTGTGTATATGGCTGGTGGGGAATATAAAGAAAAGATAGGTATTAAACAAGTGTATAATATCAAACATGAAATTCCTCACTTTGAGGGACTTAGAGCCTAGGTTTGCAAAGAGAAAACACATACACCAGTCCCACAGGCATTAGGCCTCTTGTACTCTGCTGTATCTGCTCCCCTTTTAAATCTACAGTCAGTCATACATGTGTCTGTGTGCAAACAAATATTACCTTACACTTTTCTTAGGTTTTGTGCATGTTGAACCTTGTTTTATTTCCTGAGTTTAGGATGTATAGGGCATGGGATATGCAGAAGGTGTCTTGAGATTCAGTGATAGAGGTGGCCCCCTTTCTGCACTTTCATAAACAAGCTAGGGATCCTCAACCATTCATGTCAAAAATGGAACAGCCTCAGTGAAGGGCCCATAGAAGAAAAGCAACAGTGGTGAGTTTCTGAGCCAGGGTAAGGTAGGAAACTACCAGGGCTTTTTGTGGCAGGGATTTTAATGCAGGTACATCTCTGAGTAAGCAGAAATTCGGTTATTCTGGAAGGACCTGAGGACATATTACGGAGGTATTTCCCAAACTTCAGTAAATTCCATACCGATTTTCTTATTTCTGCATATTGCCAACATTATTACATACTTAACAGTTTTCATTGAAATTACCTTCAAATCAATAGACCTTAAAAAACATAGTAATTTTAGGCAGTATTATATATTACATAAGTTTGAAATTCAACTTATGAACTTTTCAAATATAGATTAAGATAGATTATACTTAAGATGTAAGACATTGTTTGCCATGTGGGATTGCCTTCTGTAACAAGTCATACTCTTGCAAACATTGGGACATGCTGCAACAGGAATTCGTGTTTACAAATGGTGGCTATTATAAAAATAAAATAAAATTAAAATGGAGGTTTGCCTTCCTAGGAGATTCTTCTCTTTCCAAAAAGCTGTCACTCACTTCTTTGATCCTTTCTTTTAAGGTGACACTTGCAGTGTGCAGTAGAAATGAAAGACAGGGGAATGCACATTTCAAGGGGGCACCAGAAGAGGGGTGGGTTAGGCCTTGTTCTTCCCTGATTAAATTTACAGGCTGAAGCAATGGGAGGAGGGGCAGGGAAGAGTAAGGGACAGTAGAAGTTATTGGAGGCTGGGGGAAGGGAGGCAGGGAGAAGGGCTTCTGGCTATGGTCTTGCAGGGCACACCAGGGGCACTCTACAAGAAAGTCCAGGTTGTTGTCTACCTGGCCCCTCCACTAGCCTGTAACTGTTGGAAGGCAGGTTCTGCTCCTAATAAAGCATGCATTCATGTTTCTATAAGGAATTATTAAATAAATATTTTAAAATGTTTCCTTTATACTAATTATAAGCAGTAAAATTACTAAAAGGAAAAGATCTAAGTAATCTTTCTGGAGGAAAGTAAAGATAGAGCAAGCTGAGGAGCTGGGGTACTGCAGGCAGTTCTGGGGAGAGACAAGCCTCCAGGGATGAGACTGGAAACAGCATCACTAAAGGAGTGTCCAATGTCTTTTAGCAAGCAAGCAGACCCAGGAGGTAGTTAGGGTTTGAGCTGTGTCAAAGGCACGTTCAATGTGATCTCACCCCAGGGCTCTTGTCCACTCAGCCATATTGCCGGAGTATATAAAACAGAGAACTAGAAACAGATGGTGATAAGTCTCTTTGAGGAATATGATCACTAGGAACAGTGTTGAAAGCCATAATAATTTAACAATAATTCATGACTAAAATGTTCAGTTCATAAAATGGCAGTTAGTAATAATGACCAAATTATGAATAATTTGACATAAACACTTTCCTGAATTTATGCCTGATTTCCCTGACAATCATATTGTCATTTAAGTACATAGATTAATTAAAATAATAAACATATTTGTCCTTTGAGTGGCTGACTTAAGAGGTAATTTGGAGACTGAGTTTTTCAGAGATGACACAGGGGGTCAAAATGTGTTTTCCCTTCAAAAGTTGAAGAAGTTGAAGGAGATCTCCTGGGAGTAATTCTGTAGGAGAAAACAAAATGGAACATAAAGGGAGAACTATGAGGAAAACTTATTCCTGGGGCAGGCCCAGAGGCTGCAGATTGGAGACCCGAAATGCAGAAGGTCTTGGAGTTCCTGGTGAATTTCAAATACCCACAGTGGTGCAGGCTTTACTAATACTTCAATGCCAAGCTCAGACCATGTTTGTGTTCTATTCAGAGAAATGTGGCCTGTGAAAATATGGCCCCAGTAATCACTGTTGGGGGATATTCATATGTCTCTAATTGTAAAAAAATTTAAGAATACTTTCAATGTCACATAAATTCTTTGGGATCATTAAAAGAGTATTGAGACAAAAGGGGAGTAGAAAGGAGAGGAATATATTAGAAGTGTGACTTGGAGAGATGTCTAGGATGGGACCAGGTATCCAATTATATGGGCAAGGAGAGCTAAAAAGAATGGCCAGGCTTACGATGCAGATAATCTGAGATGATGTGAAATGGGTACTAACCCCATTCATTCAAACACTCCATTAGTTGCCAATTAGAGAACTTCCCTACCCTCAAATTGGAACAAGGACCTAAAAGTGCCAGGCAAGGCAGGGTTCCAGTTAAGGTAAACTCCACACTAAGCATGTGCCCCAGGGAAGAGGATCTTGGTGCAGAATGCTTCCAGTAACAGGGTACATGTCAAGTCCTTTTTAGAATTTCAGGTGAATTGAATTGAGCTGTGCAGTTTTGGAGCTGCCCAGGCCTGGGCTGTTCTCTTTTTCATTAGGGTTCTCTGCAATATAGCCTCCATCTCAGTTCCCGATCAGCTTTGGGGAATCTACAGAGTCTGACTGGTGGGGTGTGGTGGAGGGGTCATATCATGCTTCAGGTGCTCCAAAGTGTTTTATTTAATATGGAGGCCCAAAATGTTTTTTTTAAATAAATTTATTTAGTTTTATTTATTTTTGTCTACGTTGGGTCTTCGTTGCTGCACGTGGGACTTCTCTAATTGTGGTGAGCAGAGGCTGTTCTTTGTTGTGGTGTGTGGGCCTCTCATTGCAGTGACTTCTCTTGTTGCAGAGCATGGGCTGTAGGTGTGCAGGCTTCAGTAGTCGTGGCACTCAGGCTTAGTTGCTCTGCGGTATGTGGGATCTTCTTGGATAAGGGCTCGAACCTGTGTCCCCTGCATTGGCAGGCGGATTCTTAACCACTGTGCCACCAGGGAAGCCCCCCAATTGTGTTTAATGTCATTCATTTGGTCACTGGAAGTTGCAAATGATGATATATATATCTTTCTACCTCCCCCCGACCCTCCATGCCTTTTTTGAGAATTGTATTAAAGATCACAGGAGCAAATAAATGAATGGGAAATAAAAATGAGTGAGAGACAGAAGACTCTCCCCTTTCCCGTGATCATTTTAAGAGTATCTAGAGGTACAATTTTAAAAATAAGTTGGGGTGGTTCCTGCATTCAAGGAGACACATGAAGCTGACATTGTCTTCCCTTAAGACATCTTCTCTCTTGTCAGCAGAACTTTTTTTCCCTCATGTATGCTCAGTGGCAACTCTTAAAGAAAAACTGATTGCATCAGTTGCAGAGGAAGAGGCAACTGTCCCAAACAATGAGATGACTGTAGAGGGATACTCCTATAGGCATATAAGCCAAAGCTCATGTAAAAAATTGTGTAATTATCCTTTTGATTTTCAAGAATCTGCTTTGATTTCTTAATACCTTCTTGATGACTGTCTGGATTCCACACCCTTTCCCTGAGACATGGCAGCCCTGAGAACCTCCTCCTGTCTTCTCCTCAAGAGTCCTGAACCATGCCCACCTCCAAATGCCCACCTATACAGCGCCCACTTGTGCAGTGCCAGAAGGGCCCTTCTGTTCAGTAACCCTTATCCTGCCAGAAGAAAGGCCCACCAACATCATTTTCAGCTCCCAAACTTTCAGGACCATGAAATAAGAACAAATGTGGCATTATAATTCATGGGTTCTAAATCCTACTATTGTGTCTTTTTTGTATCCTTACTCATCTTTGCCCCTGCTCTGCCTGGAATAATATGTGACAGACAAGTGACTTTTCCGAAGTGGTAGAAAGCTTCTCTCTGACCAAGAACCACCCCTGATTCCAAGCTTCCTGAGACCTCAGAAAGAGAAGCAAGATCAAACCCTATTGTGTGCATTCTGCCTATGATACAGATGGGATACCAATCCTCCAGCAATGTATATTCCTTTCAGCATCATGAATAAAGGATATAGTTCATGGTCAAATGTAAATTTAGTTTCTTTTTCTCTTTTTTGGTCATTTTTTAAAACTTGCTTTTGGTAACTATAGTTGATCAGTGTTTTTGTTATGGTGGTGAGGGAGATAGTAGTGGTCTGTATATGTGTGTGTGTGTGTGTGTGTGTGTGTGTGTGTGTGTGTGTGAATCTTTTATCTTTTTTCCCATTTGATCCAGAGTTTTAGGCTCTTACAATAAAATGTTTCATGAATCTTGCTTAAATTGGATCTGTTACAATGGATAAAAGAATATATCTTCATTGTTTCAAATTCATATTCTACTAAATACTTACATCCCTTATGAGTCCTGTTGGGATATTTTAAAATACTGTTCTGATTTCTTTAATAATTTTAAAGGTAATAAAGATATTATTGTTTCTAAAGTAAGTTTTTTTACAATATAGTTTAATTTTACTTAAAAATTCCAGGCTAAGTAAAATCTATATAACACAAATAAGTTTCTGGAATAAAAATCATTAGTGAAAATTTCTTAATGTTCTAGATATCTTTCCCCCCTTCTACTAACTTTTTAACATAACCTTTTCTCATTGTGTTGTTTTATATTCAATTGTATGAACCGTTTATGTATTTTGATATATCCCCGTATCAGACATATCATTTGCAAATATCTTCTCCCGCTCAGTAGGGTTTTTTTCCATTTTGTTGATAGTTTCCTTCACTGTGCAAAAGCTTTTAAGTTTGATTAGGTCACATTTGTTTATTTTTTGCTTTTGTTTCTCTTGGCTGAGCAGACAGATCCCCCCCCACCCCCAAATGTTGTAAGACTATGTCAAAGAGTGTACTGCTTTTTGTATGTTTTCTTCTAGGAGTTTTATGGTGTCCAGTCTTACATTTAGGTCTTTAATCCATTTGAGTAAATTTTTGTATATAAAATGTTCTAATTTCATTCTTTTACATGCAGTTGTCCAGTTTCTCCAACACCACTTATCGAAGGGACTGTCTTTTATCCATTGTTTATTTTTGCCTCATTTGTGGTAGATTAATTGACTGTATAGACATGGGTTTACTTCTAGACTCTCTTTTCTGTTCCATTGATCTATATGTCTGTTTCTGTGCCAGTACCATACTATACTTTTGTAGTATAGTCTGTAGCCAGGGAGCATGATACCTCCAGCTTTGATTTTTTTCTCAAGACTGTTTTGGTTATTTGGTGTTTGGTGTCCTTTGTGGTTCAATACAAATTTTAGGATTATTTGTTCTAGTTCTGGGAAAAATGTCAAGGGTATTTTGATAGGGATAGCATTAAATCTGAAGATTTCTTTGGGTAGTATGGCCATTGTAAGAAAATTAATTCTTCTAATCCATGAACATGGGTCATCTTTCCATTTCTTTGTATCAACAAATTTCCTTCAACAACATGTTATAGTTTTCAGAGTATAGGCCTTTCACCACTTTGGTTAAGTTTATTCCATGGCATTTTCTTCTTTTTGATGCAATTTTAAACTGGATTGTTTTCTTGCTTTCTTTTACTGATAGTCCATTACTAGTGTATAGAAAAGCAACAGATTTCTGTATATTAATCTTGAATCCTGTAACTTTACTGAATTCATTTATTAGTTCCAATAGTTTTTGGTGGAGACTTTTGCGTCATATATATATATATATATGATTTTATATATATATGCTATCATGCCATCTGCAAGTAGTGACAGTTTTACTTCTTCCCTTCCAATTTGGACACCTTTTATTTTATTTTTTTCTTTTCTTTTCTTTTTTTGGTCTGATTGATATGGTTAAAACTTCAAATTCTATGTTAAATAGAAATGGTGAGAGTGGGCAATCTTGTCTTTTTCCTAATTTTGGAGGAAAATCTTTTAATTTTTCACCACTGAGTATCATTTTAGCTGCGGTTTTGTCATAAATGTCCTTTATTATGTTGAGATATAACACTCTATATCTATAACACTCTATATCTAGTTTGTTGAGAGTCTTTATCATGAATGGGTGTTGAATTTTGTCAAATGCTTTTTCTGCATCTGTTGAGATGATCATGTGAGTTTATGCCTCCTTTTGCTAATGCAGGGTATCCATTGATTGATTTGTGAATATTGAACCATCCTTGCATCCCTGAAATAAATACCACTTGATCAGGAAGTATGATCCTTTTTACATATTGCTGAATTCCTTTTGCTAATATTTCATTGAGGATTTTTGCACCTATGTTCATTAGTGATATAGGCTTGTAATTTTCTTTTTTTCATAATATCTTTGTTTGGTTTTGGAATCAGGCATATTGTGGCCTCATAGAATGAGTTTGGGAATGTTCCCTTCTCTTCAATTTTTTGGAATAGTTTGAGAAAAATAGGTATTCACTCTTCTTTATATTTTTGGTAGAATTCCTCTGTGAAGCTGTACTATTCTGTTTTGTTTGCTGGGAGTTTTTGGATTACTGATCGAATTTCAACACTAGTAATTAGTCTGTTCAAATTATGTCTTCCTGATTCAGTCTTGGAAGGTTGTATGTTTCTAGGAATTTATCCATTTCTTCTAGGTTGTCCAATTTGTTGGCGTATAACTGTTCACAGTATTCTCTTATGGTTGTTTGTATTTCTAGGATATCAACTGTAATGTCTACTCTTTCATTTCTTATTTTATTTATTTTGATCCTCTCTCTCCTGTTTTTTCTTAATAAGCCTGACTAAAGGCTTAACAATTTTTATTTTTTCAAGAAACAACCTCTTGGTTTCATCAATATTTTCTATTTTTTGACCTCTATTTTATTTATTACCTCTCTGATCCTTATTATTTCCTTCCTTCTGCCTTTCGGCTTTGTTTGTTCTTTATAAAAATTCTTTCAGATGGTGGGTTAGGTTGTTCATTTGAGATTCTTCTTGTTTCTTGAAGTAGACCTGTATTGCTATAAACTTCCCCCTTAGAACTGATTTTGCTGCATCCTACAGATTTTGGAATGTTGTGTTTTTGTTTTCATTTGTCTCAAGGAATTTTCTGATTTTCTCTTTGATATGTTTGTTGCTCTATTGGTTTTTAGTTGCATGTTGTTTAATTTCCATGTGTTTTAGTTTCTTCCATTTTTCTTTCTGTAATTGATTTCTAGTTTCATATTGTTGTAGTTGACAAAGATGTTTGATATAATTTATATCCTCTTGAATTTGTTGAAAGTTGTTTTGTGGCCTGGCATGTGATCCATCCTGGAGAACATTCCATGTGCATGTGAAAAGAGTGTGTATTCTGCTGTTTTTGGATGTAATGTTCTGTAGATATTTATTACTAAGGAATTTGTAGTTTTATCTCTTACATTTAGGTATTTGATGCATCTTGAGTTAATTTTTGCATATGGTGTAAGGTGTGGGTCCAAATTAATTCTTTTGCTTGTGGATATCAAGTTTTCCCAGGACTATTTGTGGAAAACACTGTCCCTTTCCCCACTGAATGGTCTTGGCATCCTTGTCAAAAGTCAACTGGCCATATATGGAAAGATTTACTTCCAGATTCTCTAGTTTATTTCATTGATCTATATGACTGTCTTTATGTCAGCACTATAGGGTTCTTTTTTTTCTAATCTATGATGGTTTTATTGATTATTTCACAATAACCTATATCATTATTAAATTGGAATGGTATTTTATTAATGAATAGAAAATATGACCAAACTTTGGGTGTTTTGGAGTGTATTAAAATAATACCAAGGTAAATTTACAGTGTCACCTTGTTCAGCCCATGTCTTTCTTTTCTTTTTTTTTTTTTAACATCTTTATTGGAGTATAATTGCTTTACAATGGTGTGTTAGTTTCTGCTTTATAACAAAGTGAATTAGTTATGCATATACATATATCCCCATATCTCTTCCCTCTTGCATCTCCCTCCCTCCCACCCTCCCTATCCCACCCCTCTAGGTGGTCACAAAGCACTGAGCTGATCTCCCTGTGCTATGCGGCTACTTCCCACTAGCTATCTATTTTACATTTGGTAGTGTATATATGTCCATGCCACTCTCTCACTTTGTCCCAGCTTCCCCTTCCCCCTCCCCTTGTCCTCAAGTCCATTCTTTAGTAGGTCTGCCTCTTTATTCTCATCTTGCCCCTAGGTTCTTCATGACCATTTTCTTTTTCTTTTTAGATTCCATATATATATGTTAGCATACATTTGTTTTTCTCTTTCTGACTTACTTCACTCTGTATGACAGACTCTAGGCTCATCCACCTTGCCACGAATAACTCAATTTCGTTTTTTTAATGGCTGAATAATATTCCATTGTATATATGTGCCATATCTTCTTTATCCATTCATCTGTTGATGGACACTTAGGTTGCTTCCATGCCCTGGCTATTGTAAATAGAGCTGCAATGAACATTGTGGTACATGACTTTTTTTGAATTATGGTTTTCTCAGGGTATATGCCCAGTAGTGGGATTGCTGGGTCATATGGTAGTTCTATTTTCAGTTTTTAAAGGAACCTCCATAGTGTTCTCCATAGTGGCTGTATGGAGAACAATCTACATACCCACCAACAAACACTACAGGGTTTTGATTACTGTAGATTTGTACAAAGTTTTGAGTCAGGGAGCATGAGACCTCCCTATGTGCTCTTCTTTTTCAAGAATTATTTAGCTATTTGGGATTCATTGAAGTTCCATATGAATTTCAGAATGAGATTTTTCTACTTCTGCAAGATGCACATTTGGGATTTTAATAAGGATTGCATTGAAAATGTAGAGCTTTTGGATATTACTATTATCTTAACAATATTGTATTCTAATCTATGAATTTGGGTGTCTTTCCAATTATTTACATCTTTAATTTTTATCAGTTTTTTTTTAGTTTTTAGTGTATGGGTATTTCACATCATTGATTAAATTTATTCCTAAGTATTTTATTCTTTTTGATACTATTGTAAATAGAATTCTTATCTTAATTTTCTTTTTAGATGTTTATTATTAGTACATGGAAATACAACTGATTTTGTATCCAGCTATTTTGGTGAATTTGTTAATAGCTCTCACAGATGTTCTTAGTGAAATTTTAAAGTTTTCTACATGTAAGATCATATCTTCTGCAAACAGGGATCATTTTACTTCTTTCTTTACAGTTTGGATGCGTTTTATTTCTTCTTCTTACCTAATTACACTGGTTAAGTTTTCGAATGTTGAATAGAAATGGCAGATGTGGTTATCCTTGTCTTAGTCCTGATCTTAAGGGAAAAATTTCAGTATTTCATCATCGGATATGATGTTAGCTGTAGGTTTTTAATGGATGGCCTTAATCAAGTTGAGGATGTTTCCTTTTATTCACACTTTATTGTGTCTTTTTAAAAAGAAATAAGTTAATTTAATTAATTTATTTATTGGCCACCCCACACGGCACGCGAGATCTTATTTCCTAGACCAGGGATTGAACCCGTGCCCCCTGCAGTGGAAATGTGGAGTCTTAACCACTGGACCACAAGGGAAGTTCCTTATTGAATGGCTTTTTTTATCATGAAAGGTATTGAATTTTGTCAAATGCTTTTTCTTCATTGGTTGAAATGAAGAAATGTGTTTTTCCTCTTCTTTTTATTAATGTAGTATATTATATTGATTGATTTTTGTATATTCGATAATAATTGCATTCAGGAATAAATTCTACTTGTGCATGTTGTATAATGTTTTTAATATGTTGCAGAATTTGATTTGCTAAATGTTGATAAAAACTTTTCTGCATCAGAATTTGTCAGGTATTTTAGTCTGTAGATTTAATTTCTTATAGTGTCTTTGTCTGGCTTTTATATCAGGGTAATGCTAGCTTCATAAAATAAGCTAGGAAGTGTTCCCCTTTTTCAATTTTTTGAAGAATTTGAAAAGGATTGGTGTATATTCTATAGGTATTTGCTTTGTGGTTACAGTGGTTATTACGTCCTAAAGTTATAACAACCTAGTTTGGATTGATGTCAACTTAACTCCAATTGCATTAAAAAAGTTTATTCCTATGAGGCTCCATCCCCTTTTTATGCTAATGATGTCATAAATTACATCTTTCTACTTTTTGTGGTCACAAATATAGTTTTACAATTATTTTTAATAAACTTGTCTTTTACATATAGTAGAAAGTAGAAACTGAAGTTATAAACTAAAATTACCATAATACTGGCTTTTGTATTTTCCCATGCACTTACTTTTACTGGAAATTTTAATATATTCAAATGATTTCAAGTTTTGTTCTTTTTAAGCATCCTTTCATTATCAACATAAAGGGCTCCCTTTAACATTTCTTGTAGGGCAAATCAGATGGTAATGAACTCCCACAAGTTTTGTTTATCTGGAATATCATCAATTCTCCCTTGTTTTTAAAGGACAGTTTTGCCAGATATAGAATTCTGGGTTGACAGGGTTCTTCTTGCAGCACTTTAAACATATCATATCCCACTGCCTCTTGGCCTCCAAAGTTCTGAGGAGAAATTGGCTGACAGTTTTATTGAGGACCCCTTATACATTAGAGTCTACTCATTTCTTGCTGCTTTCAAGATTCTCTCTTTTTACTGTTTGATTATGATGCTGGTTTCTTTGGATTTAACTTACATGGATTTGTTGAGTTTCTTGGATGTGTAGTTCTGCTTTTTCCGGAAGTCATATTAATAGAATCATACAGTATGTAGCCTTTCAGACTGACTTCTTTCACTTAGCAATTTGCATTAAATATTCAACTAAGTCTTTGTGTGGCTTGATAGTTCATTCCTATTTATCACTGAATAGTATTCCATTGTGTGGGTCCACCACAATTTATTTACCCATTCATCTATTGAAAGGCATCTTGGTTGTTGCCAGTTCTTGGAAATTACAAATAGAGCTGCTATAAACATTACCTTGCAGATTTTTGTGTGGGCGTATTTTGAAAGCAGTTGGGTAAATTTCTAGGAGGGTTATAACTAGATCATATGGTAAAATTATATTTAGCTCTGTAAGTTCTTGGGTCAGTTTTGATTTTAGAATTTTATAAGAATTTTTATATCTCACTTATCTTTTCTGTAAGTTATCCTCTTATTGTTCCATCAGCTCTGTCAGCCCTCTCTGTCCAGGAAGCACATTTTCTTTATTTTTCTTTATGACATTTTGTGAAGCGACCTAACAGCCCATGTACTTTCACTGTCTTGGAAAGACTGTTATGAGAAGTGTCTGATTCATTCCATTTTTTACCTCATATTCTTCTTACTCTCACTAGCACACACCACATGGGATCAGTTCATATTTTTTTTTTTTTTTAGGTGCCCAACCAATATTTATTTATAAGAGAAGCTGCCTTTCCCCTCCCTGCCCAGAGCAGAAGACCCCAATCACACAGGCATGGAGGGTGGAAAGAGCCCTGCAGGGTGAGAGCCAAGAGACCTGAATCATGCTTTCACTCCATCAGCCTGGTGGCTTTGGACACTCCCTTCTCTTTCTGGACCTCAGTTTTCTTATCTGAGACTTGGACTTGATTGGACTTGAAAATCTACCTTTCTTGTGCCGAAGAAAGATTTTGTAAAGTATCATGATTAATACATAAAGATGATTAATACATGAAAGTTTTGAATCACAGTCATAAACCTTGGCATGTTAGCCTTTCTTTTTTACTCATGACCAAGAACCATAGGTATTTTTATCTACCCTCCCCATTCTAAAAAGAGTCCATCTCCTCAACCATCCATGTAAGGCCTCTGTGCCCACAAAATTAGGTAATTGATTAATTCACTCCCACTCTCATTTCATTCAACAAATATTTACGGAATGTCTGTCATGAGTCAGGGATGAATTGTGTATTTCCTTCACTGTCTTTTTGGGAAGCTCAGAGAGAGCTAGTAGGTACCAAAGATGGCATAGAATTTCATATGGGCATGGAGGTGGGTCAGGGGAGGGCCCTCCCTCATCACCTGCCCATTTCACTCCTTCTGTTGTTGAGCAACGGTGCTCTTCTTGGGAGAGATGGCCCTGTTGCACTGAGCAGAGGTCTGGCTGCTTCACAGGCTTCCCATGGGGCAGGTGGTGACATCTGATTCAGGGATTAAAAGCTCAGAAGTCTGGAAAGAGCAGAGGGCCAGGTAACCTCCAGACCTTTCCACATGGCCCAATGGAGAACCACTCATATCCATCAACTACACATACCAGCCAGATGTAGGTAAGAAGCATCATTAGGTTCCTCTCCAATGGGGCTGACCTGGAGCAAAGCCTCTGAGCCCAGGAACTCCGCAAAGGATTTTCCTGAGTCAGACTCACTGATGCGTGGAGGATGGACCGACAACCTAAGGCAGGATGAATGTGTTCACCTTCCAACTCAAGGTTGAATGCTAAATAGGACCCACCAAGGACTCTGGCTAGAACTGAAAGGGCCTTCCCTCTGAGTGCTGGGTTCTGGTCTGGCAGCGTGTCTTTCCCCCACATAGCCATGGAAACTATCTGACAGTGTCCTCGCTCTTCTGTCCACAGTCTGTTGGTACAACCATAGCTTCGTACAATGTGGCAAACACAGCATTCACATAACCAGAGTCAAAGCCACAGCAAACAGCAGTCTATTCCTTCCAAGAATCCCTTGGATATTTCAGCCTTCCTAAAACCTCCTCTCTCCCTTTGGTCTTAGGTACAAATGGGCTCAGAATAGTTTGTCTGCAGGGTGAAGAGGAGGGGAAACTTTCATTTATGCCATCCGGGTTGAAGATGCCGGCTCAAGGGTGGCGGGCTGTCTGTGGAGCCCCAGATGGGGAATGTAGGGCAGCTCCTCCCGACGTGTCCCATGGGCGACACCTAGCAGCACTGGGCTAGGTGCATTGCTAAATTTGGCCAGGTTGTTTTCCCTTTGGAAAGAGAAGCTGCTGCGGGCAGCTGGAGAGAGTACACCCAACCGCATCCACTAGGCCCTCAACAGCTTCCTCCCTCAGGCTCAGGTTGGGGTCCTATGGCTGCTTGGCAATCCTTTTACAAAACAAGTGTTATTCAACTTACCAAAAAAAAAAAAAAGGCAATACAAACACATCATAGAAAATTTAGAAAGTCAAGGTAAGTAAAAAGAAAAATCACCCTTGATTCCACATTGCACCACCCAGAAACATCAGTTCATATTTTTATCAGCCCTTGAAATCACTCCTTTAAATATTCTGATCTCACATGTAGGGAATACAAACCTAGGATTTATAAAGTCCATTTGCAACTGAAAAGTTAGTGCTGATGGCTATTCATTTTCTTCTAAGGACTTAGCCTGACATTAGGGTAAACTGCCACAAAGAGGAATGTGATATTTAAACTAGAGATTTTCCTGTTGTCTTAAACAGCTAACCATAGTGTTAGTAAAATGAACCAGAGATTACATCATATTTTTAATACAGAATAATAAATATTTATAAATGTTATTTTATCCACCAACAAAATTAACATGTTAGATTTTATTGGATTGGGATTTTTTTTGGTATTTAACAATATTCAGAGGAAGGCTTAAGTGAATCCAAATACCTAGGAACAATTATATTGTCCTGTTTCTATACTATGTTCTAAATTTCTGCTTAGATTAACTCTCATTTCACCACATAAGAATAAGTGTCTATGATAGTCCATTTTATTATTTCTTTATACCTAATTCAAGATGGGTGTTCTTTTTAGCTTTCTCCTAAAAACTTTTGGAAGTGACTTAAAATAGAAATGATATAAAAATTCTTTTAAAAAATGAAGCATGGTGTTGGGGACTGTTCTAATTTCATTCTTTTACATGTAGCTGTCCAGATTTCCTAGCACCACTTATTGAAGAGGCTGTCTTTGCTCCATTGTGTATTCTGGCCTCTTTGTCATAGATTAGGTGACCATAGGTTCCTGGGTTTGTCTCTGGGCTTTCTATCCTGTTCCATTGATCAATGTTTCAGTTTTTGTGCCAATACCATACTGTCTTGATTACTGTAGTTTTGTAGTATAGTCTGAAGTCAGGGAGACTGATTCCTTCAGCTCCACTTTTGTTTCTCAGAACACTCCCAAACACCATACAGAAAAATAAACTCAAAAGGATTAAAGACCTAAACATGAGGCCAGACACTACAAAACTCTTAGAGGAAAACATAGACAGAACATTCTTTGACATAAATTGCAGCAAGATCTTTTTGGACCCACCTCCTAGAGTAATGAGAATAAAACCAAAAATAAACAAATGGAACCGAATGAAACGTAAAAGCTTTTGCACAGCAAAGGAAACCATAAACAAGATGAAAAGACAACCCTCAGGATGGGAGAAAATATTTGCAAACAAAGCAACAGAAAATGGATTAATCTCCAAAATATACACACAGCTCATACAGCTCAATATCAAAACAACCAAACAAACAAACAACCCAATCATAAAATGGGTGGAAGATCTAAATAGACATTTCTCTAAAGAAGACATACAGATGACCAAAAAGCATATGAAAATATGGTCAACATTGCTAGCTATTAGAGAAATGCAAATCAAAACTACAGTGAGGTGTCACCTCACACTGGTCAGGATGGCCATCATGAAAAAGTCTACAAGTAATAAATGCTGGAGAGAGTTTGGAGAAAAGGGAACCCTCATGCATTGTTGGTGGGAATGCAAATTGATACAGCCACTATGGAGAACAGTATGGAGATTCCTTAAAAAACTAAAAATAGACCTACCATATAACCCAGCAAGCCAACTACTGGGCATATACCCTGAGAAAACCATAATTCAAAAATGCACCCCAATGTTCATTGCAGTACTATTTACAAGAGCGAATACATGGAAGCAACCTAAATATCCACCAACAGAGGAATGCATAAAGAAGCTGTGGTACCTATATACAATGGATAGTTACTCAGCCATAAATAGAATGAAACTGGGTCATTTGTAGAGACATGGTTGTACCTAGAGACTGTCATACAGAGTGAAGTAAGTCAGAAAGAGAAAAACAAATATTGGATATTAATGCATATATGTCAAAATTGAAAAAAATTGGTATAGACAGTCTTATTTCCAAAGCAGAAATAGAGACACAGATGTAGAAAACAAATGTATGGATACCAAGGGGAAACGGGGGGTGGTGGGATGAATTGGAAGATTGGGATTAACATATAGGCATAGTGATACTATGTATAAAATAGATAACTAATTAGAACCTACTCTATAGCACAGGGAACTCTACTCAATGCTCTGTGGTGACCTAAATGAAAAGGAAATCCAAAAGAGAGAGGATATATTTATGCGTATAGCTGATTCACTTTGCTGTACAGTATAAAGTAACACAATATTGTAAAGCACCTATACTCCAATAAAAATAAAAAAAATAAAAACAAACAAAAAACAAAGCAAGGATAAAGGATATATAGAAAAATAAAATAAAACCTTTTATGGAGTGGTGTTGAAAATATTCTAAAAAAAAATGAGACAAATAACTTCCTCAACTATCAAACACAACTTGAACTTGATGTTTTACCTTTACTTGATTAACAATTTATTATTTAACTAATTGTATACTTTCTGCCACCTGTGGTAAGTGCTTTATATAGTTTCATTTTAAAATTTATTTCTCATAACAGTTTAAAGGTAGGTACTATTTTTACTGCTATGTTATTATCATCACTACCTCTTTTACTACCATCCTCTTTTACCTAATTTATCACACTCTGACTAATTTTAGGATTTCTATCTGTCTGACTTTTGAAGTCTGGACAAACTCATTCCTCATTAGTTTTTTAAGCTAAGTATGATCCTCCATTTTTGATTGAACTGTTGCATAGATACATATGACTTTCAGGGGCCTGTGGCTTTTGTGTGTCAATGCTGGGAGGAGGGTGGATTATCATTGGGATTTTTCTTCAAGAAGGATTATATTGAGATGTGGTCAAATATGGAGACAATAGCAATAAAACATCTACCACCTTCAGTCCCAAATTTGATGACTAGCCAGAAATGTTGGTGTAGAACGTCTGGTCTGGAAAAGAGGAAGAGTATTTTCCCTCTAATTGAGGAATAGATAGATTTGTCTCTTGTTCCCTTTTCAAAGTAACATTTTAAGATTCTTTACTCATTAGCAGATATTCTTTGGAAAATATTTTGAAAAGAAAAATACAAAATAAAAATTATCTGTAATTACACCAGTAAATCACTCTTAGCAAATTATATGTATTTCCTGTCTTTTCTCGAATATATGTTAATAAAAATCTCATCATGTTTTACATATGATTTTAAATTATAATTTGAATATTTTTGATAATATTAAAACAACTTCTAAAAGTGCTCTTTGGTGATCTTAAGAATTCAACCATATGAATGTACTGTAATTTGTCCAATTCAGCAAGATTATGGAAGGTTGGTGGAGAGTGAGCCTGACACTCAGAAATAAAAGCAAAAGGCAGAAATTCAAGGATACTTGCAGTTACCTTTTTTCTTTCCCTACAAATATCAGGAATATCTTACCATAATTCTCATTTACTCATTTTTATTTCTTCCCTATTTTATTGTAGAATCTTAATTCTCACGATTATTCTGTTCAATGGTGTATAACATACAGTAGTAATATGTGAGATAAAATGTTGAAGCAAAAATTGGACAAAATTTTTAAAAATGTTTTTTCCTTTCATTTTTCTTATAGTAATAATTCATAGTAAAACCCTCAGAAAGCTACAGAATGGAGAAAGTAGTCTTCATTGCAGCATTTCATGAAGTTAATCTTGAGACACTCTTGAGTGTTCAAGTTCACCACTGCAACCAATAAAGTGACCTCTGCCTGACATGTTGGGGGCACCAGGCTTGCTGTGACTTTGGTGCTTTGACTATAATGATCTGTGCCCTTTTTGAGAGATGTGTCCTCAGCGGGAATGACCCCAGGTATGAGCAAAGCTGGAGTACCTGACACTGCAATCCCATTTGAGCAGTTAATTCTCAAATGTTTTGATGAGAGAAATCAGACATTTCTCTAAGGATTTATGTTTTAGATGTGATGTGAAACTATGGGGAGTAGTAACTGATCTGTTGAGTAAAGTTCCTTCTGTTTGTTCTCTGAAATACTCTATATGATTGATCTGGTGATGACATTGCTTGTAGACACCTTTCCTGAAGGTGGTCTAGTCATGGCTCTGTCCCTGGATGGTCATGGCCAATGGTAATGTGGGTTAAAAGCTTTTCCTTATTGACAGGAACAAAACAGTTCTGGGAACCCAACCTGTTTAACTGATGGGATGTGATGCTGGGTTGATCCTTCACTTTCCGAAGCATAGATGGTGACTCTTTCATAGGTTTCAAGGGCTTCCTCTTTCTATTCCTCCCCTCCTCATTCTCCTCTTCTTCCTCCTTTCCCATTATAAAACCGCAGTCCTGAAAAGCTTACTGACAAGGAAGGGCATTTAGTAACATCATTTTAAACTTTTAATTTGAAACTGGTCAGCTCTACTGACTGCAAGAATTTTTAAAAATATGAAAGTACTAATCACTAAATGCATTGACATGAAAATGTACAAAATTGGACAGTTAGGAGTACATGTTGGGGAGCAAAGGGTAATATGGCAGGTTGAGGGGACTGGAGGGTTGAAGGAGAAGACAGAAAATGAGCATGAAAATACATTTTTAAAATTACTGTCTTTTAAAGACCTAAAACATAACTGGAAAGAGTAGAAGAAAGCAAAGAGATCAACCCTAAGTTTGTAATTCACCTAGAATTCGGACCTTTAGTGCTCTGATCCTCTCTCCCCTCCCCAAACCTACTCTCAGTCACTTATATGTGATGGTTTGAGTCATAAATGGTATCTTACATTTATTTTTGGTTTCACACAATTTAAATCTGATATTTATTGTTGGAATAAAAAATATTTATTTTCCTTGATAAAGGAATTTTAAGGATATGACAGCAGTCAAGAGGAGTGTTGGGGTCAGGTGAGATGGGACATCCTGATTCTATTAAAAATGTGTTACCACGTTCTACAGTAATAAAAGCCAGTGTTGAAAACTTTTCCTAAATGAGACAGGGCCGCTCAAGAGGAATGACACATAAAGAAAAGTTTCGGTACCCAAGGGGACAGAGGATAGTTCAGGTTCAGGACTGAAAAGGCAGAAATGAAATCTTTTGCCAGGATTGGAGAACATACTAGGGCATTGTTTCTTGAACTTCAGTTATTCCCTAAAGGCTCATTATAGTTGTTATAATTACACATCACAAGTATCATGTAATATTGATATTTTTTACTTTAAATTCACTTTAAACTAACGTTTTGAATTTTTAATTTAATTGGCCATAGGGAATGAAGTGGATGAAATGGCAGAAGAAATATTCAATTTACATATATATGTGTATATATACATATATATATGAATAGAGAGAGAGACACACACACACACACAGTAAGAGAGAGAGAGAGAAAAGAGACAGAGAAAGAGACAAATATAGAGAGAGAGATTAGGAAGGCTGGAAAGTCCAAAATATGCTGGGCCAACCCTAGCTGGAAGGCCATCAGGCAGGGGAATTGTCTCTTACCTGGATGGGGGAGGGGTCAGGCTTTTGTTCTATTCAACAGACTATATGAGGCCTACCCACTTACAGAGGGCAAACTCCTTTACTCAGGGCACTGATTTAAATATCACTCTCATCTAAAAGCATCCTTAGAGAAAAAGCCCGAAAAAAGATTGACCAAATATTTGAGCAACCTGTTCCAGTCAAGTTGACCCATAAAAAATATCAAAAATTCCTTCCAGCATATGGACAAACTGTATAAAGAAAGTAGAGCAGGAAATAGGTTAATTTCACGTATATTCCACTGTGATCAATATGGAAGAATCTACAGATAGGTTAACATTATAGTAAAATTATTATTAACCATTAAGAAGTAGTGTATGAATGGCAATTAACATCAACGACCGAATTATTAATAAAGTGATTTCAACTATCTCTTGAATTTACCCCTAGATTTGATGTGAATCAATGTGCTTAAATAATTCATAAATAATAAATAGATTTAAAACTCGTTATTTGAATGGCATTGCCTATTAGATAGGGTTTTCCAATGATTTCAAAGAGACAGGAAGACAGAAAATTTAAACACTCGTCTGAGCTTTCTTCAAAAGTTGAAGAATCCAAAGAGGTCCTTTGGGGGAAATTAGGTAAGAGCAAGTGGGATGTCACGTTTGGGAGGTATGAGTAAAAGGCTTGGTTTCTATTGTAAGTCTAGGTTCTGATCTGCCAGCTGATTGGAATTATGGTAGGTGATGCTACGCTCCCAGTGAATTCCTTGTGGCCGGAAGTGAAACAGATTTATAAAGTTCATAGGAATCTGACTGTTGGATGTTCTTAACCTGAAGGAACAAAGCAGTGAAAGGAGGGCCCTAGAGGTCACCACTTTACTAAACGTATCTAAGTATCATGATGGGAAGTCATCTGAGATCATCTGCAAACATCTCTCAGTCCATTTTAGAAGAGGAGAAGAGATTTCACTTAGCAAGCCTTGGATCAAGGCGAAATGTATTGTAAGAAGGACTTGAGGTAAAGGGAAAGGTGTCACCAGGTAGCCAGGCCATTTTCAAACCAGTATGTACAACAAAATGGCCACCAGATCAAGTGCAACTAGGCAGGCAGTTTTAGAAGTCAAAGAAGGTGACAGATAGAAAAGGGTCATCTTCCCCAATCAAGAAAGGGAACACTTGCCTACAAGTTAGAGAACCCCTGAAATTCTCCCACTGCCATAAACCACTGAAACGGAGAGCTAAGGCAGGGACTCTGTGAGTCATGAGAACATAATCTAGTGAGGAGATCCTGGCGCAAGACATTTCCTGTTTTCAGAGTCCCTGCCAAGCCAGTTATGGATAGATTTGCATTTGGGTTGGGAAATGACTGCACGAGGCTAGTTTGGACAGCTCCGCTTCCCCTTGGGTGGGGCAGCAAGCCCCAATAAAAAGGTCCTCTGCTGCACGACAGCTATCCTCCTGCTACTCGAGTTCCGATTGACTTTGGAGAACCTGGTGAGTCTGATTCTTCCGTTCAACTTTGTTCTCGGGCCCCCGAATGTTGAGTTTATGCTGGAGACAGCAAATTTGATGGGTCCAAAGTTATGATCATGGGTATAATGCTACTTAGTGGATGGGAACTTGGAATATGGGCACAATGTTATATTGTATTTACTAGATTTCTAATACCTAGTTTGAATTCCTCTATTGAAAAAGAAATTAATAGGAAATTTTGACATGAAGGGATAAAGAGCAAAGGGGTTACCTTTTTCTATACCTTTTTCTTAGACCTCTGCTGTGATTTCAGAGGCATTTATCTTAGAAGGTGTGAGGCTCTTACATTCATCCTGATTGCCGTTTGCTCTGTACAAAGTTCTCCTGTCGGGTCCTCATGAGAGAAAATGGTGATAGGAATTGCTTGTGAGCTTGCCCAGAATTTTAGAACTTTTGATAGCCTTTTAAAAATATGTTGTTTCCATAAAAAATAAAAAGAAAGAGAAATAAAACTGAAACCATCGCTTGTTTCTTCAAAACAAAGATATTTTCTTTGGAAAAGTTGTATGAGAAAAGAAAGTTTTCTCTGGGCTGATGAATAGATTTGCTAAAGAATGAGAGAGGTGTCAGAAATTCATTAAAAGGTATTAAAGCGATTAAAACACATGCTTTGAGGTTGGAGAGATATTGTCTGTTTGTGTTACACAAGCTTTTGCTCTTTTCTATGTAGGGATTCCTTATTGTGAACATGGTCATATACTTTCTTTCAGATATTAAGACTGCAGAAAGATGTCTTCTCAAGAGCAGCAGTGCAAGCAGAAGTGCAAGACAACTCCAGTGTGCGTAACTAAGTGCCCTGATCCTTGCTCACCTAAGAAGGATTCAGACCCTTGCCCACCTCAGCCGTGCCAGCAGAAATATCCTCCTGGGACACCTATCCAGCAATGCCAGCAGAAGTGCCCACCCAAGGAAAAGTAACAGCTTCAGCTTTTATCTGCATCTGGAAAGGATAAGGGCAATCGGCTGACCTAGTTCCACAGCTCCACCTTCATCTTGTCTTCAAAGCCTATCATGGATACAGAAGAAGCTTTCCACCCTTCAGCCTGCAGTATGCGTGTGGTGATTCCTGACGGTCAGAGGTTTCCTATCTGAGTCTGCTATGCCGCTTCCCTCTGGAGGTACCTGAGAAAGCACCACAGAGCCTCCGGAGGAAAAGCAGCAGCTCTCCTCCTGGGGGCCCTCTGAGGATTCTCTCGCTGTCTTCTGTGTCTGTCTGTCACCTGGGCAGCGGTTTCTACCAGATGAGCAATTGTTACTTATCCTCCATTTCCTGAATAAAATACATTTCTTCTTGTGATGGTAAAAGCATTTTCATTCTTTTAAAACCTGCTTTTAGCAATATTATATCATAATTTTGGTTGATTTCTATCCTTCTTCGATCTCAATTTTCAGGCTCTCACAGTCAGTGTTATCTGAATTTAGAGTTATATAGATGATCGTTTGTATATAATTTCAAATCCAGGTTATTTTCTTAATTATTGCTTGATTGATTTGAGGAACAAACTGTTTAACTCCTCAGATGTTCAATCCCTCTACTAAAATGTGGTGAAAACCACATTTACAGTGCCTACTTGCTTAGGCATAAAATTTACATGAATGTGTGTAATTCAGTTGGCACAATGCCGGGCACATAATTGGCATTTGAGAGGTGGCCGATCATCATTGTCTCTGTCATCATCACCGTCACCACCATCACCACCACCACCATGTTTGCTCCGGCAGGAAAGAGGCTCAGACATACCTAATACAGCACAGAAAGAGATTCTTAAACTATATTACACTTTCATATTGTGTGTTCCTTTTTTATTCCAACTTAACTGTATTTATAATCTGATATGACACATTAAATGCTTTGGGAAATATTGGGATATTGTGCATAAAATTATAGTAGTTCTGAAAACATGGGTAGTACAAATAATGGGAAGTTTAAAGTGTCCTTACCAGGCAAAGCGCTGCCTGCTCTCCATGTGCACAACATGCTCTTCTTACTGTGAAACTCAACAACCTCAGGGTCCTATTATAATTTTTCGCCTCTGAAGTTACTTTCTTGATTGATTTGACCCCACCTTTGAGGTCCACCGGGGTTTCCAATGTTTATCTAGATTTACAAAATGACTGTTGCTATGCAGCTTGTTTTCTAAGTGCTTAGCTTAGTGGTCCAGTAAGCTGTGAATAGGGATGTGTTCTTTAAGCATATCTCTTCTTGTGGTTCTAGAAGTAAAAGAGTCCAAGATGCCAGAACTGCAGAAGAAAAAGATCCCCAGATTACTGCCCAAAGCTCATCAGAGTATTACATGAGTGAGAAATCAACACTGATATTTGGGAGTTGTCTCTACTTTAGTTAGTGTTATTTGACCTGACAGAGAATTTAGTTCTGTGAGGTGTGATGCTCCTGTAGAAATCTTAAAATTAGGGCATTGGCTTAAGAGTCTGGAGGTATTTGGCAAGGAATCTGATATTGGAAGCCATAAATGTGGTGATACATTTTATTCAATGGCAAAATGTTTGCAGTAATGGTTGTCCATGGTAGCCTGAGAGGCAGACTAAATGTTGGTCACTTGTTGACTTGACCAGGGTATGTCAATAGACATATGTTCAGGAAAAACTTTCTAGTTGGCAGGTCGGAAATTTAAAAAAATAAAAAGGAAAAAATACAGCCCAGATATTCAAAAGCTTGTTGAATTAGGAAACACAACACTTGTAAGCCCTAAAGAGTAAGAGATGAGATTAGAAGTGTTTTTTAGAAAAATAATTAATTAATTAATTAATTTTTGGCTCTGTTGGGTCTTTGTTTCTGTGTGAGGGCTTTCTCTAGTTGCGGCAAGCAGGGGCCACTCTTCCTCACGGTGCGTGGGCCTTTCCCTCCCGTGGACTCTCTTGTTGCAGAGCACAGGCTCCAGTCGCGCAGGCTCAGCAGTAGTGGTTCATGGGCCTAGGTGCTCCGCGGCATGTGGGATCATCCCAAACCAGGGCTCAAACCCGTGTCCCCTGCATTAGCAGGCAGATTCTCAACCACTGTGCCACCGGGGAAGCCCTAGAAGTGGTTTTGAACTTGAAGCCCAATTTCAGTTGACTGTAACAATAGAGAAAAGATACAAAAGTTGTAGTCTTTCCACCTGTGTGCCAGGGAGCCTCATGGTAATTGTATTATGTTCAGGGATCAAGGCAGCAATTTAATCAGGCCAGAAAATTACTTCCAGAAAAGGACCTGAGTGAGGTCTCTAGCACATAGTAATGACGGGAGGAACGAATGATGTCAGGTGCCTACTAAGTGTTTGAGGGAATTGACAACTAAATAAACTATATGCCAAAACGAAAAAGACTGATTTTTCAAGAATTGTAATGACTTTCCAGCCCTCCTTTCCCCACTTTCCACCCTACCTACTTCAGATGTGGTCAGTACAGGTGATTAAAAGTGAATATCCACTATGAGGTGGATACAGGGCCCCAGAGAATAATGGATAAGGGAAGCTCTCTCAGAGAATAGTATCAGAGCCTAAGAGAGGCAAGGAGGAGAAGGAACACAGAGCTTCTCAAACGTTGTTACTCTTTTGTATGATGGTTATTCTTTCATCTTTCCCCTCCAGTTTTATTGAGGTATAATTGATTAAATTGTACACATTACGGTGTATAATGTGACAATTTGACATATGCGTACTTTGTGCAGTGATTTACACCATAAGTTACATAATATATTAATTACTTCAACAGTAGCCATTTAACTGTGTGTATGGCTGAGTGTTTGCGTGTGTGTGTGTGTGTGTGTGTGTGTGTGCTTTTGTGTTTGGTGAGAATGCTTAAGGTCTACTTTCTCAGCAAGTTTCAAGTACACAACACAGTGTTAATATCAAGACTCACCATGCTGTACCTCAGACTCCCAGAGCTTATTCATCGTATGACTACAGACTTGTACCCTTTGCCCAACATCTCCATTTTTCCCGCATCCCCCAGGCCCTGCTGACCACCATTCTACTGTCTGTTTCTGTGACATCCCTGACTTTGGCTACATAATCCTAAATAAACATTGGCTCAAAGAAGAAATAACAAATACATATAAAATACTTTGTGATGAATGAAAATGAAAAGAAAACATAGACGAACTTTAAGGATAAATGTAACGCAGTGCATAGAGAGCAACTTACGGCTGGAGGCATGTGTTTTACAGAAGATAAAAGATCTCAAATCAGTAACCTGAGAGACATGTAGGCATGTGTGTGGGTTTATGAAAATTGAAAACTCCTAACACTAAAAACAGCAAAATATAAGCAGTGATTATTTTTGGCCGTTTAATAAACATGCTTATTTTTGAACAGCTTTATGTTTTCCCCATTATATTATATGAGGTAATATTTTTATGACAATTTATCATAATATTTAAAAAATATGTAGTAGTCACTGAAGATGTGGCTGAGATGGAGGGAAAGGTTATGTCTTGGCCTTCTCGTGCATGCCCAACTGGTGACTCTTTCACAGGTTTCAAGTGTCTCCTCTTTCTCTTCCTCTCCTCCTCATTGTCCTCGTCTTCCTCCTTTCCCGTTATAAAACCACATTCCTGAAAATCTTCCTGATTATTTGGCCAAGACAAGTTACTAGGCCACTTCTTCCTCCTGACTGCAGGAAGAATTATGAAAGATATTAAAGGACTATTACTAAATGCATGGGCAACATTTCAAAGTACTAAATTGAACAGTTAAGGTGTATATATTGGGCAGTGAAGGTAATATGGCCGGTGGAGGTTTCCGGAGAGTTGAAGAAGAAGACAGAGAATAAACGGTGGAAAAAATTTTTTTCTATTACTGTCTTCAAAGCCATAAAGCATGTTTGGAAAGAGCAGAAGAAAGCAAGTATATCAGATGAGCCCTAAGTCCATATTTCATCTAGATTTCAGACCTTAGTGCTCTGATCTTCTCTCCCCTCCCAACCGCACTCTCAATCACTTATATGTGATGCTGTGAGTCTTACATGGGATCTTATATCTATTTTTGTTTTCACACAATTGAAATCTGATATTTACTTATGGACTACAACAGTTTTATTTCCTGATAAAGGAATTTTAAGCACACGAGAGCAGTCTAGGGAAGCATATATGTACATATATACATATAGAAATATGTTACAGAATGAGAGAGATGGGGGTGGGGAGAGAGAGAGAGAGAGAGAGAGAGAGAGAGAGAGAGAGAGAGAGAGAGAGAGAGAGATTACAAAGTTTGGTAAACTCAAAACCTGCAGAGCTGAAACGCTGCTGGAAGTCGATCCGACAGGGGAATTATCTTTTACCTGGGTGAAGTTCAGTCTTGTTCTAGTCTGGCCATCAGTGGATTGGATGAGGACTTCCCACCTTATAGAGGGCAACCACCTTTACTCAGGTCACTGCAGGTCACTGATTTAAAAAATACTCTCATCCAAAAGAATCTGTACAGGAGCACCCAGAATAATGTTTGACCAGATAACCAGGGACCCTGTGCCACTGAAGCTGACCCATAAATTAACCATCAAAACTTCCTTCCAGCACAGTAACAAATTGTATGAAGAAAATAGAGCAGGAAATAGGTTTATTTGACATATGTTTCACTGTGACCAAAATGGAAAATGTAAAAACTAAGTTAAAATTATAATAAAATTGTTATTAATGATTGAAAAATTGTATATGAATGGCAATGAACTTCAGTGACTGCATTTTTAATAAAGTGAGTTCAACTTCCTCTTAAATTTATCCCTAGATTTGCTGTGAAACAACATGTGTTTAAATAATTCATAAATATTAAATACATATAAAATTAGTTATTTGAATGGCATTGCATATTGGGATTCCCAATAATTTCAAAGGGATAGGAAGTCAGAAGATTTGAACGATCCTCTGGGGTTTCTTAAAGGTGAAGCAATCCAAAGAGGTTAGTTGGGAGAAATTAGGCAGGAGCAGGTGTTATATCACTTTTGGGCGGTATGAGCAAAAAGCTTGATTTCTGTTGAAAGTCTAGGGTCTGAGCTGCCAGCTCCTCTTAGTTATGGTAGCTCAGGTTATGCTCTTAGTGAATTCCTTTTGGCCTGAAGTAAAACAGTTTTATAAAGGTCACAGGAATCTAACTGCTGGAGGTTCATTATTTGAGGGAGCAAAGCAGTGAAAGGAGGACCCTAGAGGTCACCACTTTACTGAACGTGTCTAAGTATCATGATGGGACATCATCTGAGATGATCTGCTAACTTCCCTCAGTCCATTTTAGAAGAGGAGAAGAGACTTTGCTTGGCAAGCCATGAATAAATGGGAAATGCATTGTAAGAAAAACTTGATGTAAAGAGAAAGGTGTCACCACGTAGCCAGACATTTTTGAAACCAGTATGGGCATCAAAATGGTCACCAGATCAAGTGCAACTAGGAAGGCAGTTTTAGAAGTCAAGGAAGGTGAAAGATAGAAAAGGGTCATCTTCCCCAATAAAGAAAGGGAAATTTTGATTACAAGTTAGAGAACCTCCCAAATCCCCCCACTGCTATAAACCACAGAAACGGAGAGTTAAGGCAGGGACTCTGTGATTCATGAGAACGTAATCCATTGAGGAGATCCTGGAGCAGGACATTTCTTGTTTTCAGAGTCATTGCCAAGCCAGTTATGGATGGATTTGCATTTTGGTTGGGAAATGATTGGACCAGGCCAGTTTTGGCAGCTCCCCTTCCTCCTAGGTGGGACAGCAAGCCCCAATGAATAGGTCCTCTGCTGCATCACAGCCATCCTCCTGCTACTGTAGTCCCAATTGAATTTGGAGAACATGGTGAATAGGATTCTTTAGTTCAAATTTGTTCTTCAGCTTCTGAATGTAGCATTTATCCTGGAGACAGCAAATTTGATGGGTGCAAAGTTACCATATCATGGGTTTAATGCTCCTTATTGGATGGGAACTTGCAATTTGGGCACAAAGTTATATTGTATTTATTAGATTTCTGATACCTTGTTTGAATTCTTGTATTGAAGAAGAAATTAATAGGAAATTTTGACATGAAAGATAAAGAATAAAGTATTTTCCCTTTCCTGTGCCTTTTTGGTGTCCCTCTGCTGTGATGTTAGGGGCATTTATCTTAGAAGGTGTGAGGTCCTTCAGTTCTTCCTGATTGCCCTTTGCTCTATATATGTCATTCTGTTGGTACCTCATGAGAGAAGATGATGATAACAATTGCTTGTGAGCTTGCCCAGGATTTTAGAACTTGTGTTGGCCTTTTTTGAAGATGTTGTTTTCATGAAAAAAAAAAAAAGAAATTAAAGTAAAAACACCTGCTTGTTTCTTTCAAATAAAGATATTTTCTTTGGAAAAGTTGTGTGAGAAAAGAAAAGTTTTTCTCTGGGGTGATGTATCGATTTGCTAAAGAGCAAGAGAGAAGTCAGAAATTTATTAAAAGGTATTAAAGATATCAAAGCCCATGCTTAGAGATTGCCGAGATAGTATCTGTTGTTATTACACAAGCTTTTCCACTCCTCTCTGTAAGAATTCCTTCTTGTGAACACGGTCATATACTTTCTTTCAGATATTAAGACTCCAGAAAGATGTCTTCTGAACAGCAGCAGTGCACGCAGCCTTGCCAGCCACCTCCAGTGTGCCCACCTAAGGGCCCTGATCCTTGCTCACCTCCCAAGTGTCCAGAACCTTGCCCACGTATAAAGTGCCCTGAGCCATGCCCACCTCAGCAGTGCCAGCAGAAATGCCCTCCTGTGCCACCTCCCCAACAATGCCAGCAGAAGTGCCCACCCAAGAACAAGTAACAGCTTCAGCGTTTATATGGATCAGGAAAGGATAAGGACAATTGGCTCACCGAGTTCCACAGCTCCACCTTCATCTTCTCTTTAAAGCCTATCATGGATACAGAAGAAGCTTCTCCACCCTTCAGCCTGCAGTATGCGTGCGGTGATTCCTGTCCGTCAGAGGTTTCCTATCTGAGGCTGCGTTATACCGCTTCCCTCTGAGACGTACCCGAGAAAGCACCACAGAGCCTCAGAAGGAAGAGCAGCAGCTCTCCTCCTGGGCGCCCTCTGAGGAATCTGATGATGTCTTCTGTGTCTGTCTGTCACCTGGACAGGGGTTCCTACCAGCTGAGCATTTGTTCCTTATCCTCCACGTCTTGAATAAAATACAATTCTTTTGTTTGATGGTAAAAATATTTTCTTTCTTTTACAACCTGCTTTTTGCTATACCATATCATAATTTTGGTTGATTTCTATCCTTCTTTGACCCCACGTTTCAGGCTCTCACAAGAAGTTTCATCTGAATTTTGAGTCCTATCGATGATTATTTCTGTATAATTTCAAATCCAGGTTATTATTATTATTATTTTTTACATATTGGTTGATTGATTTGAGGAACAAATTGTTTAACTCCTCAGGATTTGAATCCCTTCTTAAAATGTAGGGAAAATCACATTTAGAGTGCCCACTTTCTTATGCTTAGAAATTAAATGAATCTGTGTAATTCAGTTAGCACAATGATGGACACATAATTAGCATTTTGTGAGGTGGCCCATCATCACTGTCTGCTTCATCATCACCATCACCACCATCACCACCATCACCGCCACCGCCATGTTTGCTCCAGCAGGAAAGTGGCTCAGACATACCTAGTACAGAAAACAGGGAGATTCTTAAACTCTATTACCCTTTCATATTCTGTGTTCATTTTCCTTTCCAATTTAACTGTATTTTTAAAAAACATCTTTATTGGAATATAATTGTTCTGCACTGGTGTGCTAATTTCTGCTTTATAACAAAGTGAATCAGCCATACATATACATATATCCCTATATCTGCTCCCTTTTGCATCTCCCTTCCTATCCCATACCTCTATGTGGTCACAAAGCACCGAGCTGATCTCCTTGTGCTATGTGGATGCTTCCCACTAGCTATTGATTTTACATTTGGTAGAGTATATATGTCCATGACACTCTCTCACTTCGTCCCAGCTTACCCTTCTCCCTTCCCGTGTCCTCAAGTCCATTCACTATGCCTGTGTCTTTAATCCTGTCCTTCCCCTAGGTTCTTCACAATTTTTTTTTTTTTTACATTCCATATATATATTATCATACGATATTTGTTTTTCTCTTTCTGACTTCCTTCACTCTGTATGACAGACCTCAGGTCCATCCACCTAATTACAAAAAACTCAATATCTTTTCCTTTTATGACTGAGTAATATTCCATTGTATATATGCACCACATTTTCTTTATTCATTCATCTGTCGATAGACACTTAGGTTGTTTCCATGTCCTGGCTATTGTAAATAGAGCTGCGATGAAGATTGTGGTACATGACTATTTTTGAATTATGGTTTTGTCAGGGTATATGCCGAGTAGTGGGATTGCTTGCCCATATGGTAGCTCTATTTTTAGTATTTAAGGAACCTGTACACTGTTCTCCATAGCGGCTGTATGAATTTACATTCCCACCAAGAGTGCAACAGAGTTCCCGTTTCTCCACACCCTCTTCAGCATTTGTTATTTGTAGATTTTTGATGATGGCCATACTGACCAGTGTGAAGTGATACCTCATTATAGTTTTGATTTGCATTTCTCTAATGATTAGTGAGGTTGAGCAGGCTTTTATGTGTTTGATTTCAATCTGTATATCTTTTTTTGAGAAATGTCTATTGAAGTCTTCTGTCCATTTTTGGATTGGTTTGTTTGTTTTTTTGATAATGAGCTGCATGTGCTGCTTGTAAATTTTGGAGACTAATCTGCTGTCAGTTGCTTCGTTTACAAATATTTCCTCCCATTCTGAGGGTTGTCTTTTCGTCTTGTTTATGGTTTGTTTGTTGTGCAAAAGCTTTTAAGTTTCATTTGGTCCCATTTGTTTATTTTTCTTTTTATTTCCGTTTCCCCAGGAGGTGGGTCAAAAAGGATCTTGCTGTGATTCTTTTCGTAGAGTGTACTGCCATTGTTTTCCTCTAAGAGTTTGATAGTGTCTGGCCTTACATGGAAGTCTTTAATCCATTTTGAGTTTATTTTTGTGTATGGTGTTAAGGAGTGTTGTAATTTCACTCTTTTACATGTAGTTGTCCAGTTTTCCCAGCACGACTTATTGAAGAGGCTGTCTTTTCTCCATTGTATATTCTTGCCTCCTTTATCAAAAATGAGACCATATGTATGTGGGTTTATCTCTGGGCTTTCTGTCCTGTTCCATTGATCTATATTTCTCTTTTTGTTCCAGTACCATACTGTCTTGATTACTGTAGCTTTGTAGTATAGTCTGAAGTCCAGGAGCCTGATTCTTTCAGCTCCATTTTCTTTCTCAAGTTTGCTTTTGCTATTTGGGGTCTTTTTTGTTTCCATAGAAATTGTGAAAGTTTTTGTTCTAGTTCTGTGAAAAGTGGCATTGGTACTTAGATCAGTGTTGCATTGGATCTGTAGATTGCTTTGGGTAGTATAGTGATTTTCACAATGTTGAATTTTTAAAAATATGAAAGTACTAATCACTAAATGCATTGACATGAAAATGTACAAAATTGGACAGTTAGGAGTACATGTTGGGGAGCAAAGGGTAATATGGCAGGTTGAGGGGACTGGAGGGTTGAAGGAGAAGACAGAAAATGAGCATGAAAATACATTTTTAAAATTACTGTCTTTTAAAGACCTAAAACACATCTGGACAGAGTAGAAGAAAGAAAAGAGATCAGCCCTAAGTTTGTAGGTCACCTAGATTTCAGACCTTTAGTGCTCTGATCCTCTCTCCCCTCCCCAAACCTACTCTCAGTCACTTACACGTGATGGTGTGAGTCTTAAATGGTATCTTCCATTTCTTTCTGGTTTCACACAATTTAAATCTGATATTTATTGTTGGAATAAAAAGTATTTATTTTCCTGATAAAGGAATTTTAAGCATATGACAGCAGTCTAGGGGAGTGTTGGGGTCAGGTGATATGGGACATCCTGATTCTATTAAAAATGTGTTACCACGTTCTACAGTAACATAAAGCCAGTGTTGAAAACTTTTCCTAAATGAGACAGGGCTGCTCACCAGCCATGACCCATAAAGAAAAGTTTCAGTGCCCAAGGGGACAGAGGATAGTACAGGTCCTGGACTGAAAAGGCAGAAATGAAATCTTTTGCCAGGATTGGAGAACATACTAGGGCATTGTTTCTTGAACTTCAGTTATTCCCTAAAGGCTCATTATAGTTGTTATAATTACACATCACAAGTATCATGTAATATTGATAATTTGTACTTTAAATTCACTTTAAACTAACTTTTTGAATTTTTAATTTAATTGGCCATAGGGAGTCAAGTGCATGAAACGACAGAAGAAATATTCAATTTACATATATGTATGTATATATGCATATATATATGAATAGAGAGAGAGACACTCACACACACATAGCAAGAGAGAGAGAGAGAGAGAAGAGACAGAGAAAGAGACAAATATAGAGAGAGAGATTAGGAAGGCTGGAAAGTCCAAAATATGCCGGGCCAACCCTAGCTGGAAGGCCATCAGGCAGGGGAATTGTCTCTTACCTGGATGGGGGAGGGGTCAGGCTTTTGTTCTATTCAACAGACTATATGAGGCCTACCCACTTACAGAGGGCAAACTCCTTTACTCAGGGCACTGATTTAAATATCACTCTCATCTAAAAGCATCCTTAGAGAAAAAGCCCGAAAAAAGATTGACCAAATATTTGAGCAACCTGTTCCAGTCAAGTTGACCCATAAAAAATATCAAAAATTCCTTCCAGCACATGGACAAACTGTATAAAGAAAGTAGAGCAGGAAATAGGTTAATTTCACGTATATTCCACTGTGATCAATATGGAAGAATCTACAGATAGGTTAACATTATAGTAAAATTATTATTAACCATTAAGAAGTAGTGTATGAATGGCAATTAACATCAACGACCGAATTATTAATAAAGTGATTTCAACTATCTCTTGAATTTACCCCTAGATTTGATGTGAATCAATGTTCTTAAATAATTCATAAATAATAAATAGATTTAAAACTCGTTATTTGAATGGCATTGCCTATTAGATAGGGTTTTCCAATGATTTCGAAGAGACAGGAAGCCAGAAAATTTAAACACTCGTCTGAGCTTTCTTCAAAAGTTGAAGAATCCAAAGAGGTCCTTTGGGGGAAATTAGGTAGGAGCAGGTGGGATGTCACGTTTGGGAGGTATGAGTAAAAGGCTTGGTTTCTATTGTAAGTCTAGGTTCTGATCTGCCAGCTGATTGGAATTATGGTAGGTGATGCTACGCTGCTAGTGAATTCCTTGTGGCCGGAAGTGAAACAGATTTATAAAGTTCGTAGGAATCTGACTGTTGGATGTTCTTAATCTGAAGGAACAAAGCAGTGAAAGGAGGGCCCTAGAGGTCACCACTTTACTAAACGTATCTAAGTATCATGATGGGAAGTCATCTGAGATCATCTGCAAACATCTCTCAGTCCATTTTAGAAGAGGAGAAGAGATTTCACTTAGCAAGCCGTGGATCAAGGCGAAATGTATTGTAAGAAGGACTTGAGGTAAAGGGAAAGGTGTCACCAGGTAGCCAGGCCATTTTCAAACCAGTATGTACAACAAAATGGCCACCAGATCAAGTGCAACTAGGCAGGCAGTTTTAGAAGTCAAAGAAGGTGACAGATAGAAAAGGGTCATCTTCCCCAATCAAGAAAGGGAACACTTGCCTACAAGTTAGAGAACCCCTGAAATTCTCCCACTGCCATAAACCACTGAAACGGAGAGCTAAGGCAGGGACTCTGTGAGTCATGAGAACATAATCTAGTGAGGAGATCCTGGCGCAGGACATTTCCTGTTTTCAGAGTCCCTGCCAAGCCAGTTATGGATAGATTTGCATCTGGGTTGGGAAATGACTGCACGAGGCTAGTTTGGACAGCTCCGCTTCCCCTTGGGTGGGGCAGCAAGCCCCAATAAAAAGGTCCTCTGCTGCACGACAGCTATCCTCCTGCTACTCGAGTTCCGATTGGCTTTGGAGAACCTGGTGAGTCTGATTCTTCCATTCAACTTTGTTCTCGGGCCCCCGAATGTTGAGTTTATGCTGGAGACAGCAAATTTGATGGGTCCAAAGTTATGATCATGGGTATAATGCTACTTAGTGGATGGGAACTTGGAATATGGGCACAATATTATATTGTATTTACTAGATTTCTGATACCTAGTTTGAATTCCTCTATTGAAAAAGAAATTAATAGGAAATTTTGACATGAAGGGATAAAGAGCAAAGCGTTTACCTTTTTCTATACCTTTTTCTTGGACCTCTGCTGTGATTTCAGAGGCACTTATCTTAGAAGGTGTGAGGCTCTTACATTCATCCTGATTGCCCTTTGCTCTGTACAAAGTCATCCTGTGGGTCCTCATGAGAGAAAATGGTGATAGGAATTGCTTGTGAGCTTGCCCAGAATTTTAGAACTTTTGATAGCCTTTTAAAAATATGTTGTATTCATAAAAAAAAAAAAAGAAATAAGAAAAACTGAAACCATCGCTTGTTTCTTCAAAACAAAGATATTTTCTTTGGAAAATTGTATGAGAAAAGAAAGTTTTCTCTAGGCTGATGAATAGATTTGCTAAAGAACGAGAGAGATGTCAGAAATTCATTAAAAGGTATTAAAGCAATTAAAACACATGCTTAGAGATTGGAGACATACTGTCTGTTTGTGTTACACAAGCTATTGCTCTTCTCTATGTAGGGATTCCTTATTGTGAACACGGTCATATAATTTCTTTCAGATATTAAGACTCCAGAAAGATGTCTTCTCAAGAGCAGCAGTGCAAGCAGAAGTGCAAGACACCTCCAGTGTGTGTAACTAAGTGCCCTGATCCTTGCTCACCTAAGAAGGATTCAGACCCTTGCCCACCTCAGCCGTGCCAGCAGAAATGCCCTCCTGTGACACCTACCCAGAAATGTCAGCAGAAGTGCCCACCCAAGGACAAGTAACAGCTTCAGCTTTTATCTGCATCTGGAAAGGATAAGGGCAATCGGCTGACCTAGTTCCACAGCTCCACCTTCATCTTGTCTTCAAAGCCTATCATGGATACAGAAGAATCTTTCCACCCTTCAGCCGGCAGTCTGCGTGTGGTGATTCCTGACGGTCAGAGGTTTCCTATCTTAGTCTGCAATACCGCTTCCCTCTTGAGCTACCCGAGAAAGCACAACAGAGCCTCAGGAGGAGAAGCAGCAGCTCTCCTCCTGGGGGCTCTCTGAGAATTCTCTCGCTGTCTTCTCTGTCTGTCTGTCACCTGGGCCGCAGTTTCTACCAGATGAGCAATTGTTACTTATCCTTCATTTCCTGAATAAAATACATTTCTTCTTGTGATGGTAAAAGTATTTTCATTCTTTTAAAACCTGCTTTTAGCAATATTATATCATAATTTTGGTTGATTTCTATCCTTCTTCGATCTCAATTTTCAGGCTCTCACAGTCAGTGTTATCTGAATTTAGAGTTATATAGATGATTGTTTGTATATAATTTCAAATCCAGGTTATTTTCTTAATTATTTCTTGATTGATTTGAGGAAAAAACTATTTTACTCCTCAGAAGTTCAACCCCTCTACAAAATGTGGGGAAAACCACATTTACAGTGTCTACTTGCTTAGGCATAACATTTACATGAATGTTTGTAATTCAGTTGGCACAATGCCGGGCATATAATTGGCATTTGAGAGGCGGCTGATCATCATTGTCTCTGTCATCATCACCATCACCACCATCCCCACCACCACTATGTTTGCTCCAGTAGGAAAGAGGCTCAGACATACCTAGTACAGCACAGAAAGAGATTCTTAAACTATATTACACTTTCATATTCTGTGTTCCTTTTTTATTCCAACTTAACTGTATTTATAATCTGATATGACACATTAAATGCTTTGGGAAATATTGGGATATTGTGCATAAAATTATAGTAGTTCTGAAAACACGGGTAGTACAAATAAAAGGAAGTCTAAAGGGCCCTTACCAGGCAAAGTCCTGCCTGCTCTCCATGTGCACAACATGCTCTTCTTACCGTGAAACTCAACAACCTCAGGGTCTCATTATAGTTTTTCACCTCTGAAGTTACTTTCTTGATTGATTTGACCCCACCTTTGAGGTCCACTGGGGTATCCAATGTGTTTATCTAGATTTACAAAATGACTGTTGCTATGCAGCTTGTTTTCTAAGTGCTTAGCTTACTGGTCCAGTAAGTTGTGAAAAGGGATGTGTTCTTTCAGTATATCTCTTCTTATGGTTCTGGAAGTAAAGGAGTCTAAGATTTCAGAACTGCAGAAGGAAAAGATCCCCAGATTACTGCCCAAAGCTCATCAGAGTATTACATGAGTGAGAAATCAACACTGATATTTGGGAGTTGTCTCTACTTTAGTTAGTGTAATTTGACCTGACAGAGAAACTAGTTCTGTGAGGTGGGATGGCCTGTAAGAAAGCTTAAAATTAGGGCATTGGATTAAGAGTCTGGAGGTATTTGGCAAGGAATCTGATATTGGAAGCCATAAATGTGGTGATGCATTTTATTCAATGGCAAAATGTTTGCAGTAATGTTTGTCCATGGTATCCTGAGAGGCAGACCAAATGTTGGTCACTTGTTGACTTGACCAGGGTATTTCAATAGATATATGTTCAGGAAAATCTTTCTGGTTGGCAGGTCAGAAATTAAAAAAATTGAAAAGAAAAAGATACAGCCCAGATATTCAAAGCCTTGTTGAATTAGGAAACTCAAAACTTGTAAGCCCTAAAGTTTAAGAGATGAGATTAGAAGTGGTTTTGAAGTTGAAGTCCAATTTCAGTTGACTGTAACAATAGAGAAAAGATACAGAAGATGTAGTCTTTCCACCTGTGTGCCAGGGAGCCTCATGGTCATTGTATTATGTTCAGGGATCAAGGCAGCGATTTAATCAGGCCAGAAAATTACTTCCAGAAAAGGACCTGAGTGAGGTCCCTAGGACATAGAAATGATTGGAGGAATGAATTATGTCAGGTGCCTACTAAGTTTTTGAGGGAATTGACAACTAAATAAACTATATGCCAAAACAAAAAAGACTGATTTTTCAAGAATTGTAATGACTTTCCAGCCCTCCTTTCCCCACTTTCCACCGTACCTATTTCAGATGTGGTCAGTACAGGTGATTAAAAGTGAATATCCCCTATGAGGTGGATACAGGGCCCCAGAGAATAATGGATAAGGGAAGCTCTCTCAGAGAATAGTATCAGAGCCTAAGAGAGGCAAGGAGGAGAAGGAACACAGAGCTTCTCAAACGTTGTTACTCTTTTGTATGATGGCTATCCTTTCATCTTTTCCCTCCAGGTTTATTGAGGTATAATTGATTAAATTGTACACATTATGGTGTATAATGTGATGATTTGACATATGTGTACTTTGTGCGGTGATTACCACCATAGGTTACATAATACATTAATTACTTCAACAGTAGCCATTTAACTGTGTGTATCTCTGAGTGTTTGCCTGTGTGTGTGTGTGCGTGTGTGTGTGTTTGTGTTTGGTGAGAATGCTTAAGGTCTACTTTCTCAGCAAGTTTCAAGTACACAACACAGTGTTATTATCTAGACTCACCATGCTGTACCTCAGACTCCCAGAGCTTATTCATCGTATGATTGCAGACTTGTACCCTTTGCCCAACATCTCCATTTTTCCCCCATCCCCCAGGCCCTGCTGACCACCATTCTATTCTCTGTTTCTGTGACATCCCTGAGTTTGGCAACATAATCCTAAATAAACATTGGCTCACAGAAGAAATAAGAAATACATATAAAATACTTTGTGATGAATGTAAATGAAAAGAAAACATAGAAGAACTTTACGGATAAATGTAACACAGCACATAGAGAGCAACTTGTGGCTGGAGGCATGTGTTTTACAGAAGATAAAATTTCTCAAATCAGTAACCTGAAAGACATGTATGCATGTGTGTGGGTTTATGAAAATTGAAAACTCCTAACACTAAAAACAGCAAAATATAAGCAGTGATTATTTTTGGCCGTTTAATAAATGTGCTTATTTTTGAACAGCTTTAGGTTTTCCCCATTGTATTATATGAGGTAATATCATTTCTATAACAATTTATCATAATATTTAAAAAATATATAGTAGTCAGTGAAGATGTGGCTGAGATGGAGGGAAAGGTTATGTCCTGGCCTTCTGGCGCATGCCCAGCTGGTGACTATTTCACAGGTTTCAAGTGTCTCCTCTTTCTCTTCCTCTCCTCCTCATTGTCCTCGTCTTCCTCCTTTCCCGTTATAAAACCACATTCCTGATTATCTTCCTGATTATTTGGCCAAGAGAAGTTACTAGGCCACTTCTTCCTCTTGACTGCAGGAAGAATTATGAAAGATATTAAAGGACTATTACTAAATGCATGGGCAACATTTCAAAGTACTAAATTGAACAGTTAAGGTGTATATATTGGGCAGTGAAGGTAATATGGCCGGTGGAGGTTTCCGGAGAGTTGAAGAAGAAGACAGAGAATAAACGGTGGAAAAAATTTTTTTCTATTACTGTCTTCAAAGCCATAAAGCATGTTTGGAAAGAGCAGAAGAAAGCAAGTATATCAGATGAGCCCTAAGTCCATATTTCATCTAGATTTCAGACCTTAGTGCTCTGATCTTCTCTCCCCTCCCAACCGCACTCTCAATCACTTATATGTGATGCTGTGAGTCTTACATGGGATCTTATATCTATTTTTGTTTTCACACAATAGAAATCTGATATTTACTTATGGAGTACAACAGTTTTATTTCCTGATAAAGGAATTTTAAGCACACGAGAGCAGTCTAGGGAAGCATATATGTACATATATACATATAGAAATATGTTACAGAATGAGAGAGATGGGGGGGGGGAGAGAGAGAGAGAGAGAGAGAGAGAGAGAGAGAGAGAGAGATTACAAAGTTTGGTAAACTCAAAACCTGCAGAGCTGAAACGCTGCTGGACAGTCGATCCGACAGGGGAATTATCTTTTACCTGGGTGAAGTTCAGTCTTGTTCTAGTCTGGCCATCAGTGGATTGGATGAGGACTTCCCACCTTATAGAGGGCAACCACCTTTACTCAGGTCACTGATTTAAAAAATACTCTCATCCAAAAGAATCTGTACAGGAGCACCCAGAATAATGTTTGACCAGATAACCAGGGACCCTGTGCCACTGAAGCTGACCCATAAATTAACCATCAAAACTTCCTTCCAGCACAGTAACAAATTGTATGAAGAAAATAGAGCAGGAAATAGGTTTATTTGACATATGTTTCACTGTGACCAAAATGGAAAATGTAAAAACTAAGTTAAAATTATAATAAAATTGTTATTAATGATTGAAAAATTGTATATGAATGGCAATGAACTTCAGTGACTGCATTTTTAATAAAGTGAGTTCAACTTCCTCTTAAATTTATCCCTAGATTTGCTGTGAAACAACATGTGTTTAAATAATTCATAAATATTAAATACATATAAAATTAGTTATTTGAATGGCATTGCATATTGGGATTCCCAATAATTTCAAAGGGATAGGAAGTCAGAAGATTTGAACGATCCTCTGGGGTTTCTTAAAGGTGAAGCAATCCAAAGAGGTTAGTTGGGAGAAATTAGGCAGGAGCAGGTGTTATATCACTTTTGGGCGGTATGAGCAAAAAGCTTGATTTCTGTTGAAAGTCTAGGGTCTGAGCTGCCAGCTCCTCTTAGTTATGGTAGCTCAGGTTATGCTCTTAGTGAATTCCTTTTGGCCTGAAGTAAAACAGTTTTATAAAGGTCACAGGAATCTAACTGCTGGAGGTTCATTATTTGAGGGAGCAAAGCAGTGAAAGGAGGACCCTAGAGGTCACCACTTTACTGAACGTGTCTAAGTATCATGATGGGAAATCATCTGAGATGATCTGCTAACTTCCCTCAGTCCATTTTAGAAGAGGAGAAGAGACTTTGCTTGGCAAGCCATGAATAAATGGGAAATGCATTGTAAGAAAAACTTGATGTAAAGAGAAAGGTGTCACCACGTAGCCAGACATTTTTGAAACCAGTATGGGCATCAAAATGGTCACCAGATCAAGTGCAACTAGGAAGGCAGTTTTAGAAGTCAAGGAAGGTGAAAGATAGAAAAGGGTCATCTTCCCCAATAAAGAAAGGGAAATTTTGATTACAAGTTAGAGAACCTCCCAAATCCCCCCACTGCTATAAACCACAGAAACGGAGAGCTAAGGCAGGGACTCTGTGATTCATGAGAACGTAATCCATTGAGGAGATCCTGGAGCAGGACATTTCTTGTTTTCAGAGTCATTGCCAAGCCAGTTATGGATGGATTTGCATTTTGGTTGGGAAATGATTGGACTAGGCCAGTTTTGGCAGCTCCCCTCCCTCCTAGGTGGGACAGCAAGCCCCAATGAATAGGTCCTCTGCTGCATCACAGCCATCCTCCTGCTACTGTAGTCCCAATTGAATTTGGAGAACATGGTGAGTAGGATTCTTTAGTTCAAATTTGTTCTTCAGCTTCTGAATGTAGCATTTATCCTGGAGACAGCAAATTTGATGGGTGCAAAGTTACCATATCATGGGTTTAATGCTACTTATTGGATGGGAACTTGCAATTTGGGCACAAAGTTATATTGTATTTATTAGATTTCTGATACCTTGTTTGAATTCTTGTATTGAAGAAGAAATTAGTAGGAAATTTTGACATGAAAGATAAAGAATAAAGTATTTTCCCTTTCCTGTGCCTTTTTGGTGTCCCTCTGCTGTGATGTTAGGGGCATTTATCTTAGAAGGTGTGAGGTCCTTAAGTTCTTCCTGATTGCCCTTTGCTCTATATATGTCATTCTGTTGGTACCTCATGAGAGAAGATGATGGTAACAATTGCTTGTGAGCTTGCCCAGGATTTTAGAACTTGTGTTGGCCTTTTTTGAAGATGTTGTTTTCGTGAAAAAAAAAAAAAAGAAATTAAAGTAAAAACACCTGCTTGTTTCTTTCAAATAAAGATATTTTCTTTGGAAAAGTTGTGTGAGAAAAGAAAAGTTTTTCTCTGGGGTGATGTATCGATTTGCTAAAGAGCAAGAGAGAAGTCAGAAATTTATTAAAAGGTATTAAAGATATCAAAGCCCATGCTTAGAGATTGCCGAGATAGTATCTGTTGTTATTACACAAGCTTTTCCACTCCTCTCTGTAAGAATTCCTTCTTGTGAACACGGTCATATACTTTCTTTCAGATATTAAGACTCCAGAAAGATGTCTTCTGAACAGCAGCAGTGCACGCAGCCTTGCCAGCCACCTCCAGTGTGCCCACCTAAGGGCCCTGATCCTTGCTCACCTCCCAAGTGTCCAGAACCTTGCCCACGTATAAAGTGCCCTGAGCCATGCCCACCTCAGCAGTGCCAGCAGAAATGCCCTCCTGTGCCACCTCCCCAACAATGCCAGCAGAAGTGCCCACCCAAGAACAAGTAACAGCTTCAGCGTTTATATGGATCAGGAAAGGATAAGGACAATTGGCTCACCGAGTTCCACAGCTCCACCTTCATCTTCTCTTTAAAGCCTATCATGGATACAGAAGAAGCTTCTCCACCCTTCAGCCTGCAGTATGCGTGCGGTGATTCCTGTCCGTCAGAGGTTTCCTATCTGAGGCTGCGTTATACCGCTTCCCTCTGAGACGTACCCGAGAAAGCACCACAGAGCCTCAGAAGGAAGAGCAGCAGCTCTCCTCCTGGGCGCCCTCTGAGGAATCTGATGATGTCTTCTGTGTCTGTCTGTCACCTGGACAGGGGTTCCTACCAGCTGAGCATTTGTTCCTTATCCTCCACGTCTTGAATAAAATACAATTCTTTTGTTTGATGGTAAAAATATTTTCTTTCTTTTACAACCTGCTTTTTGCTATACCATATCATAATTTTGGTTGATTTCTATCCTTCTTTGACCCCACGTTTCAGGCTCTCACAAGAAGTTTTATCTGAATTTTGAGTCCTATCGATGATTATTTCTGTATAATTTCAAATCCAGGTTATTATTATTATTTTTTTTACATATTGGTTGATTGATTTGAGGAACAAATTGTTTAACTCCTCAGGATTTGAATCCCTTCTTAAAATGTAGGGAAAATCACATTTAGAGTGCCCACTTTCTTATGCTTAGAAATTAAATGAATCTGTGTAATTCAGTTAGCACAATGATGGACACATAATTAGCATTTTGTGAGGTGGCCCATCATCACTGTCTGCTTTATCATCACCATCACCGCCATCACCACCATCACCGCCACCGCCATGTTTGCTCCAGCAGGAAAGTGGCTCAGACATACCTAGTACAGAAAACAGGGAGATTCTTAAACTCTATTACCCTTTCATATTCTGTGTTCATTTTCCTTTCCAATTTAACTGTATTTTTAAAAAACATCTTTATTGGAATATAATTGTTCTGCACTGGTGTGCTAATTTCTGCTTTATAACAAAGTGAATCAGCCATACATATACATATATCCCTATATCTGCTCCCTTTTGTATCTCCCTTCCTATCCCATACCTCTATGTGGTCACAAAGCACCGAGCTGATCTCCTTGTGCTATGTGGATGCTTCCCACTAGCTATTGATTTTACATTTGGTAGAGTATATATGTCCATGACACTCTCTCACTTCGTCCCAGCTTACCCTTCTCCCTTCCCGTGTCCTCAAGTCCATTCACTATGCCTGTGTCTTTAATCCTGTCCTTCCCCTAGGTTCTTCACAATTTTTTTTTTTTTTTACATTCCATATATATATTATCATACGATATTTGTTTTTCTCTTTCTGACTTCCTTCACTCTGTATGACAGACCTCAGGTCCATCCACCTAATTACAAAAAACTCAATATCTTTTCCTTTTATGACTGAGTAATATTCCATTGTATATATGCACCACATTTTCTTTATCCATTCATCTGTCGATAGACACTTAGGTTGTTTCCATGTCCTGGCTATTGTAAATAGAGCTGCGATGAAGATTGTGGTACATGACTATTTTTGAATTATGGTTTTGTCAGGGTATATGCCGAGTAGTGGGATTGCTTGCCCATATGGTAGCTCTATTTTTAGTATTTAAGGAACCTGTACACTGTTCTCCATAGCGGCTGTATGAATTTACATTCCCACCAAGAGTGCAACAGAGTTCCCGTTTCTCCACACCCTCTTCAGCATTTGTTATTTGTAGATTTTTGATGATGGCCATACTGACCAGTGTGAAGTGATACCTCATTATAGTTTTGATTTGCATTTCTCTAATGATTAGTGAGGTTGAGCAGGCTTTTATGTGTTTGATTTCAATCTGTATATCTTTTTTTGAGAAATGTCTATTGAAGTCTTCTGTCCATTTTTGGATTGGTTTGTTTGTTTTTTTGATAATGAGCTGCATGTGCTGCTTGTAAATTTTGGAGACTAATCTGCTGTCAGTTGCTTCGTTTACAAATATTTCCTCCCATTCTGAGGGTTGTCTTTTCGTCTTGTTTATGGTTTGTTTGTTGTGCAAAAGCTTTTAAGTTTCATTTGGTCCCATTTGTTTATTTTTCTTTTTATTTCCGTTTCCCCAGGAGGTGGGTCAAAAAGGATCTTGCTGTGATTCTTTTCGTAGAGTGTACTGCCATTGTTTTCCTCTAAGAGTTTGATAGTGTCTGGCCTTACATGGAAGTCTTTAATCCATTTTGAGTTTATTTTTGTGTATGGTGTTAAGGAGTGTTGTAATTTCACTCTTTTACATGTAGTTGTCCAGTTTTCCCAGCACGACTTATTGAAGAGGCTGTCTTTTCTCCATTGTATATTCTTGCCTCCTTTATCAAAAATGAGACCATATGTATGTGGGTTTATCTCTGGGCTTTCTGTCCTGTTCCATTGATCTATATTTCTCTTTTTGTTCCAGTACCATACTGTCTTGATTACTGTAGCTTTGTAGTATAGTCTGAAGTCCAGGAGCCTGATTCTTTCAGCTCCATTTTCTTTCTCAAGTTTGCTTTTGCTATTTGGGGTCTTTTTTGTTTCCATAGAAATTGTGAAAGTTTTTGTTCTAGTTCTGTGAAAAGTGGCATTGGTACTTAGATCAGTGTTGCATTGGATCTGTAGATTGCTTTGGGTAGTATAGTGATTTTCACAATGTTGAATTTTTAAAAATATGAAAGTACTAATCACTAAATGCATTGACATGAAAATGTACAAAATTGGACAGTTAGGAGTACATGTTGGGGAGCAAAGGGTAATATGGCAGGTTGAGGGGACTGGAGGGTTGAAGGAGAAGACAGAAAATGAGCATGAAAATACATTTTTAAAATTACTGTCTTTTAAAGACCTAAAACACATCTGGACAGAGTAGAAGAAAGAAAAGAGATCAGCCCTAAGTTTGTAGGTCACCTAGATTTCAGACCTTTAGTGCTCTGATCCTCTCTCCCCTCCCCAAACCTACTCTCAGTCACTTACACGTGATGGTGTGAGTCTTAAATGGTATCTTCCATTTCTTTCTGGTTTCACACAATTTAAATCTGATATTTATTGTTGGAATAAAAAGTATTTATTTTCCTGATAAAGGAATTTTAAGCATATGACAGCAGTCTAGGGGAGTGTTGGGGTCAGGTGATATGGGACATCCTGATTCTATTAAAAATGTGTTACCACGTTCTACAGTAACATAAAGCCAGTGTTGAAAACTTTTCCTAAATGAGACAGGGCTGCTCACCAGCCATGACCCATAAAGAAAAGTTTCAGTGCCCAAGGGGACAGAGGATAGTACAGGTCCTGGACTGAAAAGGCAGAAATGAAATCTTTTGCCAGGATTGGAGAACATACTAGGGCATTGTTTCTTGAACTTCAGTTATTCCCTAAAGGCTCATTATAGTTGTTATAATTACACATCACAAGTATCATGTAATATTGATAATTTTTACTTTAAATTCACTTTAAACTAACTTTTTGAATTTTTAATTTAACTGGCCATAGGGAGTCAAGTGCATGAAATGGCAGAAGAAATATTCAATTCACATATATGTATGTATATATGCATATATATATGAATAGAGAGAGAGACACACACACACACACACAGCAAGAGAGAGAGAGAGAAAAGAGACAGAGAAAGAGACAAATATAGAGAGAGAGATTAGGAAGGCTGGAAAGTCCAAAATATGCTGGGCCAACCCTAGCTGGAAGGCCATCAGGCAGGGGAATTGTCTCTTACCTGGATGGGGGAGGGGTCAGGCTTTTGTTCTATTCAACAGACTATATGAGGCCTACCCACTTACAGAGGGCAAACTCCTTTACTCAGGGCACTGATTTAAATATCACTCTCATCTAAAAGCATCCTTAGAGAAAAAGCCCGAAAAAAGATTGACCAAATATTTGAGCAACCTGTTCCAGTCAAGTTGACCCATAAAAAATATCAAAAATTCCTTCCAGCACATGGACAAACTGTATAAAGAAAGTAGAGCAGGAAATAGGTTAATTTCACGTATATTCCACTGTGATCAATATGGAAGAATCTACAGATAGGTTAACATTATAGTAAAATTATTATTAACCATTAAGAAGTAGTGTATGAATGGCAATTAACATCAACGACCGAATTATTAATAAAGTGATTTCAACTATCTCTTGAATTTACCCCTAGATTTGATGTGAATCAATGTGCTTAAATAATTCATAAATAATAAATAGATTTAAAACTCGTTATTTGAATGGCATTGCCTATTAGATAGGGTTTTCCAATGATTTCAAAGAGACAGGAAGCCAGAAAATTTAAACACTCGTCTGAGCTTTCTTCAAAAGTTGAAGAATCCAAAGAGGTCCTTTGGGAGAAATTAGGTAAAAGCAGGTGGGATGTCACGTTTGGGAGGTATGAGTAAAAGGCTTGGTTTCTATTGTAAGTCTAGGTTCTGATCTGCCAGCTGATTGGAATTATGGTAGGTGATGCTACGCTCCCAGTGAATTCCTTGTGGCCGGAAGTGAAACAGATTTATAAAGTTCGTAGGAATCTGACTGTTGGATGTTCTTAACCTGAAGGAACAAAGCAGTGAAAGGAGGGCCCTAGAGGTCACCACTTTACTAAACGTATCTAAGTATCATGATGGGAAGTCATCTGAGATCATCTGCAAACATCTCTCAGTCCATTTTAGAAGAGGAGAAGAGATATCACTTAGCAAGCCGTGGATCAAGGCGAAATGTATTGTAAGAAGGACTTGAGGTAAAGGGAAAGGTGTCACCAGGTAGCCAGGCCATTTTCAAACCAGTATGTACAACAAAATGGCCACCAGATCAAGTGCAACTAGGCAGGCAGTTTTAGAAGTCAAAGAAGGTGACAGATAGAAAAGGGTCATCTTCCCCAATCAAGAAAGGGAACACTTGCCTACAAGTTAGAGAACCCCTGAAATTCTCCCACTGCCATAAACCACTGAAACGGAGAGCTAAGGCAGGGACTCTGTGAGTCATGAGAACATAATCTAGTGAGGAGATCCTGGCGCAGGACATTTCCTGTTTTCAGAGTCCCTGCCAAGCCAGTTATGGATAGATTTGCATTTGGGTTGGGAAATGACTGTACGAGGCTAGTTTGGACAGCTCCGCTTCCCCTTGGGTGGGGCAGCAAGCCCCAATAAAAAGGTCCTCTGCTGCACGACAGCTATCCTCCTGCTACTCGAGTTCCGATTGGCTTTGGAGAACCTGGTGAGTCTGATTCTTCCATTCAACTTTGTTCTCGGGCCCCCGAATGTTGAGTTTATGCTGGAGACAGCAAATTTGATGGGTCCAAAGTTATGATCATGGGTATAATGCTACTTAGTGGATGGGAACTTGGAATATGGGCACAATGTTATATTGTATTTACTAGATTTCTGATACCTAGTTTGAATTCCTCTATTGAAAAAGAAATTAATAGGAAATTTTGACATGAAGGGATAAAGAGCAAAGGGGTTACCTTTTTCTATACCTTTTTCTTAGACCTCTGCTGTGATTTCAGAGGCATTTATCTTAGAAGGTGTGAGGCTCTTACATTCATCCTGATTGCCGTTTGCTCTGTACAAAGTTCTCCTGTCGGGTCCTCCTGAGAGAAAATGGTGATAGGAATTGCTTGTGAGCTTGCCCAGAATTTTAGAACTTTTGATAGCCTTTTAAAAATATGTTGTTTTCATAAAAAAAAAGAAAGAGAAATAAAACTGAAACCATCGCTTGTTTCTTCAAAACAAAGATATTTCCTTTGGAAAAGTTGTATGAGAAAAGAAAGTCTTCTCTGGGCTGATGAATAGATTTGCTAAAGAACGAGAGAGGTGTCAGAAATTCATTAAAAGGTATTAAAGCGATTAAAACACATGCTTAGAGATTGGAGAGATACTGTCTGTTTGTGTTACACAAGCTTTTGCTCTTCTCTATGTAGGGATTCCTTATTGTGAACATGGTCATATACTTTCTTTCAGATATTAAGACTGCAGAAAGATGTCTTCTCAAGAGCAGCAGTGCAAGCAGAAGTGCAAGACAACTCCAGTGTGCGTAACTAAGTGCCCTGATCCTTGCTCACCTAAGAAGGATTCAGACCCTTGCCCACCTCAGCCGTGCCAGCAGAAATATCCTCCTGGGACACCTATCCAGCAATGCCAGCAGAAGTGCCCACCCAAGGAAAAGTAACAGCTTCAGCTTTTATCTGCATCTGGAAAGGATAAGGGCAATCGGCTGACCTAGTTCTACAGCTCCACCTTCATCTTGTCTTCAAAGCCTATCATGGATACAGAAGAAGCTTTCCACCCTTCAGCCTGCAGTATGCGTGTGGTGATTCCTGACGGTCAGAGGTTTCCTATCTGAGTCTGCTATGCCGCTTCCCTCTGGAGGTACCTGAGAAAGCACCACAGAGCCTCCGGAGGAAAAGCAGCAGCTCTCCTCCTGGGGGCCCTCTGAGGATTCTCTCGCTGTCTTCTGTGTCTGTCTGTCACCTGGGCAGCGGTTTCTACCAGATGAGCAATTGTTACTTATCCTCCATTTCCTGAATAAAATACATTTCTTCTTGTGATGGTAAAAGCATTTTCATTCTTTTAAAACCTGCTTTTAGCAATATTATATCATAATTTTGGTTGATTTCTATCCTTCTTCGATCTCAATTTTCAGGCTCTCACAGTCAGTGTTATCTGAATTTAGAGTTATATAGATGATCGTTTGTATATAATTTCAAATCCAGGTTATTTTCTTAATTATTGCTTGATTGATTTGAGGAACAAACTGTTTAACTCCTCAGATGTTCAATCCCTCTACTAAAATGTGGTGAAAACCACATTTACAGTGCCTACTTGCTTAGGCATAAAATTTACATGAATGTGTGTAATTCAGTTGGCACAATGCCGGGCACATAATTGGCATTTGAGAGGTGGCCGATCATCATTGTCTCTGTCATCATCACCGTCACCACCATCACCACCACCACCATGTTTGCTCCGGCAGGAAAGAGGCTCAGACATACCTAGTACAGCACAGAAAGAGATTCTTAAACTATACTACACTTTCATATTCTGTGTTCCTTTTTTATTCCAACTTAACTGTATTTATAATCTGATATGACACATTAAATGCTTTGGGAAATATTGGGATATTGTGCATAAAATTATAGTAGTTCTGAAAACATGGGTAGTACAAATAATGGGAAGTTTAAAGTGTCCTTACCAGGCAAAGCGCTGCCTGCTCTCCATGTGCACAACATGCTCTTCTTACTGTGAAACTCAACAACCTCAGGGTCCTATTATAATTTTTCGCCTCTGAAGTTACTTTCTTGATTGATTTGACCCCACCTTTGAGGTCCACCGGGGTTTCCAATGTTTATCTAGATTTACAAAATGACTGTTGCTATGCAGCTTGTTTTCTAAGTGCTTAGCTTAGTGGTCCAGTAAGCTGTGAATAGGGATGTGTTCTTTAAGCATATCTCTTCTTGTGGTTCTAGAAGTAAAAGAGTCCAAGATGCCAGAACTGCAGAAGAAAAAGATCCCCAGATTACTGCCCAAAGCTCATCAGAGTATACATGAGTGAGAAATCAACACTGATATTTGGGAGTTGTCTCTACTTTAGTTAGTGTTATTTGACCTGACAGAGAATTTAGTTCTGTGAGGTGTGATGCTCCTGTAGAAATCTTAAAATTAGGGCATTGGCTTAAGAGTCTGGAGGTATTTGGCAAGGAATCTGATATTGGAAGCCATAAATGTGGTGATACATTTTATTCAATGGCAAAATGTTTGCAGTAATGGTTGTCCATGGTAGCCTGAGAGGCAGACTAAATGTTGGTCACTTGTTGACTTGACCAGGGTATGTCAACAGACATACGTTCAGGAAAAACTTTCTAGTTGGCAGGTCGGAAATTTAAAAAAATAAAAAGGAAAAAATACAGCCCAGATATTCAAAAGCTTGTTGAATTAGGAAACACAACACTTGTAAGCCCTAAAGAGTAAGAGATGAGATTAGAAGTGTTTTTTAGAAAAATAATTAATTAATTAATTAATTTTTGGCTCTGTTGGGTCTTTGTTTCTGTGCGAGGGCTTTCTCTAGTTGCGGCAAGCAGGGGCCACTCTTCCTCACGGTGCGTGGGCCTTTCCCTCCCATGGACTCTCTTGTTGCAGAGCACAGGCTCCAGTCGCGCAGGCTCAGCAGTAGTGGTTCACGGGCCTAGGTGCTCCGCGGCATGTGGGATCATCCCAAACCAGGGCTCAAACCCGTGTCCCCTGCATTAGCAGGCAGATTCTCAACCACTGTGCCACCGGGGAAGCCCTAGAAGTGGTTTTGAACTTGAAGCCCAATTTCAGTTGACTGCAACAATAGAGAAAAGATACAAAAGTTGTAGTCTTTCCACCTGTGTGCCAGGGAGCCTCATGGTAATTGTATTATGTTCAGGGATCAAGGCAGCAATTTAATCAGGCCAGAAAATTACTTCCAGAAAAGGACCTGAGTGAGGTCTCTAGCACATAGTAATGACGGGAGGAACGAATGATGTCAGGTGCCTACTAAGTGTTTGAGGGAATTGACAACTAAATAAACTATATGCCAAAACGAAAAAGACTGATTTTTCAAGAATTGTAATGACTTTCCAGCCCTCCTTTCCCCACTTTCCACCCTACCTACTTCAGATGTGGTCAGTACAGGTGATTAAAAGTGAATATCCACTATGAGGTGGATACAGGGCCCCAGAGAATAATGGATAAGGGAAGCTCTCTCAGAGAATAGTATCAGAGCCTAAGAGAGGCAAGGAGGAGAAGGAACACAGAGCTTCTCAAACGTTGTTACTCTTTTGTATGATGGTTATTCTTTCATCTTTCCCCTCCAGTTTTATTGAGGTATAATTGATTAAATTGTACACATTACGGTGTATAATGTGACAATTTGACATATGCGTACTTTGTGCAGTGATTTACACCATAAGTTACATAATATATTAATTACTTCAACAGTAGCCATTTAACTGTGTGTATGGCTGAGTGTTTGCGTGTGTGTGTGTGTGTGTGTGTGTGTGTGTGTGCTTTTGTGTTTGGTGAGAATGCTTAAGGTCTACTTTCTCAGCAAGTTTCAAGTACACAACACAGTGTTAATATCAAGACTCACCATGCTGTACCTCAGACTCCCAGAGCTTATTCATCGTATGACTACAGACTTGTACCCTATGCCCAACATCTCCATTTTTCCCGCATCCCCCAGGCCCTGCTGACCACCATTCTACTGTCTGTTTCTGTGACATCCCTGACTTTGGCTACATAATCCTAAATAAACATTGGCTCAAAGAAGAAATAACAAATACATATAAAATACTTTGTGATGAATGAAAATGAAAAGAAAACATAGACGAACTTTAAGGATAAATGTAACGCAGTGCATAGAGAGCAACTTACGGCTGGAGGCATGTGTTTTACAGAAGATAAAAGATCTCAAATCAGTAACCTGAGAGACATGTAGGCATGTGTGTGGGTTTATGAAAATTGAAAACTCCTAACACTAAAAACAGCAAAATATAAGCAGTGATTATTTTTGGCCGTTTAATAAACATGCTTATTTTTGAACAGCTTTATGTTTTCCCCATTATATTATATGAGGTAATATTTTTATGACAATTTATCATAATATTTAAAAAATATGTAGTAGTCACTGAAGATGTGGCTGAGATGGAGGGAAAGGTTATGTCTTGGCCTTCTCGTGCATGCCCAACTGGTGACTCTTTCACAGGTTTCAGGTGTCTCCTCTTTCTCTTCCTCTCCTCCTCATTGTCCTCGTCTTCCTCCTTTCCCGTTATAAAACCACATTCCTGAAAATCTTCCTGATTATTTGGCCAAGACAAGTTACTAGGCCACTTCTTCCTCCTGACTGCAGGAAGAATTATGAAAGATATTAAAGGACTATTACTAAATGCATGGGCAACATTTCAAAGTACTAAATTGAACAGTTAAGGTGTATATATTGGGCAGTGAAGGTAATATGGCCGGTGGAGGTTTCCGGAGAGTTGAAGAAGAAGACAGAGAATAAACGGTGGAAAAAATTTTTTTCTATTACTGTCTTCAAAGCCATAAAGCATGTTTGGAAAGAGCAGAAGAAAGCAAGTATATCAGATGAGCCCTAAGTCCATATTTCATCTAGATTTCAGACCTTAGTGCTCTGATCTTCTCTCCCCTCCCAACCGCACTCTCAATCACTTATATGTGATGCTGTGAGTCTTACATGGGATCTTATATCTATTTTTCTTTTCACACAATTGAAATCTGATATTTACTTATGGACTACAACAGTTTTATTTCCTGATAAAGGAATTTTAAGCACACGAGAGCAGTCTAGGGAAGCATATATGTACATATATACATATAGAAATATGTTACAGAATGAGAGAGATGGGGGTGGGGAGAGAGAGAGAGAGAGAGAGAGAGAGAGAGAGAGAGAGAGAGAGAGAGAGAGAGAGAGAGATTACAAAGTTTGGTAAACTCAAAACCTGCAGAGCTGAAACGCTGCTGGAAGTCGATCCGACAGGGGAATTATCTTTTACCTGGGTGAAGTTCAGTCTTGTTCTAGTCTGGCCATCAGTGGATTGGATGAGGACTTCCCACCTTATAGAGGGCAACCACCTTTACTCAGGTCACTGCAGGTCACTGATTTAAAAAATACTCTCATCCAAAAGAATCTGTACAGGAGCACCCAGAATAATGTTTGACCAGATAACCAGGGACCCTGTGCCACTGAAGCTGACCCATAAATTAACCATCAAAACTTCCTTCCAGCACAGTAACAAATTGTATGAAGAAAATAGAGCAGGAAATAGGTTTATTTGACATATATTTCACTGTGACCAAAATGGAAAATGTAAAAACTAAGTTAAAATTATAATAAAATTGTTATTAATGATTGAAAAATTGTATATGAATGGCAATGAACTTCAGTGACTGCATTTTTAATAAAGTGAGTTCAACTTCCTCTTAAATTTATCCCTAGATTTGCTGTGAAACAACATGTGTTTAAATAATTCATAAATATTAAATACATATAAAATTAGTTATTTGAATGGCATTGCATATTGGGATTCCCAATAATTTCAAAGGGATAGGAAGTCAGAAGATTTGAACGATCCTCTGGGGTTTCTTAAAGGTGAAGCAATCCAAAGAGGTTAGTTGGGAGAAATTAGGCAGGAGCAGGTGTTATATCACTTTTGGGCGGTATGAGCAAAAAGCTTGATTTCTGTTGAAAGTCTAGGGTCTGAGCTGCCAGCTCCTCTTAGTTATGGTAGCTCAGGTTATGCTCTTAGTGAGTTCCCTTTGGCCTGAAGTAAAACAGTTTTATAAAGGTCACAGGAATCTAACTGCTGGAGGTTCATTATTTGAGGGAGCAAAGCAGTGAAAGGAGGACCCTAGAGGTCACCACTTTACTGAACGTGTCTAAGTATCATGATGGGACATCATCTGAGATGATCTGCTAACTTCCCTCAGTCCATTTTAGAAGAGGAGAAGAGACTTTGCTTGGCAAGCCATGAATAAATGGGAAATGCATTGCAAGAAAAACTTGATGTAAAGAGAAAGGTGTCACCACGTAGCCAGACATTTTTGAAACCAGTATGGGCATCAAAATGGTCACCAGATCAAGTGCAACTAGGAAGGCAGTTTTAGAAGTCAAGGAAGGTGAAAGATAGAAAAGGGTCATCTTCCCCAATAAAGAAAGGGAAATTTTGATTACAAGTTAGAGAACCTCCCAAATCCCCCCACTGCTATAAACCACAGAAACGGAGAGCTAAGGCAGGGACTCTGTGATTCATGAGAACGTAATCCATTGAGGAGATCCTGGAGCAGGACATTTCTTGTTTTCAGAGTCATTGCCAAGCCAGTTATGGATGGATTTGCATTTTGGTTGGGAAATGATTGGACCAGGCCAGTTTTGGCAGCTCCCCTCCCTCCTAGGTGGGACAGCAAGCCCCAATGAATAGGTCCTCTGCTGCATCACAGCCATCCTCCTGCTACTGTAGTCCCAATTGAATTTGGAGAACATGGTGAGTAGGATTCTTTAGTTCAAATTTGTTCTTCAGCTTCTGAATGTAGCATTTATCCTGGAGACAGCAAATTTGATGGGTGCAAAGTTACCATATCATGGGTTTAATGCTCCTTATTGGATGGGAACTTGCAATTTGGGCACAAAGTTATATTGTATTTATTAGATTTCTGATACCTTGTTTGAATTCTTGTATTGAAGAAGAAATTAGTAGGAAATTTTGACATGAAAGATAAAGAATAAAGTATTTTCCCTTTCCTGTGCCTTTTTGGTGTCCCTCTGCTGTGATGTTAGGGGCATTTATCTTAGAAGGTGTGAGGTCCTTCAGTTCTTCCTGATTGCCCTTTGCTCTATATATGTCATTCTGTTGGTACCTCATGAGAGAAGATGATGGTAACAATTGCTTGTGAGCTTGCCCAGGATTTTAGAACTTGTGTTGGCCTTTTTTGAAGATGTTGTTTTCATGAAAAAAAAAAAAAAAGAAATTAAAGTAAAAACACCTGCTTGTTTCTTTCAAATAAAGATATTTTCTTTGGAAAAGTTGTGTGAGAAAAGAAAAGTTTTTCTCTGGGGTGATGTATCGATTTGCTAAAGAGCAAGAGAGAAGTCAGAAATTTATTAAAAGGTATTAAAGATATCAAAGCCCATGCTTAGAGATTGCCGAGATAGTATCTGTTGTTATTACACAAGCTTTTCCACTCCTCTCTGTAAGAATTCCTTCTTGTGAACACGGTCATATACTTTCTTTCAGATATTAAGACTCCAGAAAGATGTCTTCTGAACAGCAGCAGTGCACGCAGCCTTGCCAGCCACCTCCAGTGTGCCCACCTAAGGGCCCTGATCCTTGCTCACCTCCCAAATGTCCAGAACCTTGCCCACGTATAAAGTGCCCTGAGCCATGCCCACCTCAGCAGTGCCAGCAGAAATGCCCTCCTGTGCCACCTCCCCAACAATGCCAGCAGAAGTGCCCACCCAAGAACAAGTAACAGCTTCAGCGTTTATATGGATCAGGAAAGGATAAGGACAATTGGCTCACCGAGTTCCACAGCTCCACCTTCATCTTCTCTTTAAAGCCTATCATGGATACAGAAGAAGCTTCTCCACCCTTCAGCCTGCAGTATGCGTGCGGTGATTCCTGTCCGTCAGAGGTTTCCTATCTGAGGCTGCGTTATACCGCTTCCCTCTGAGACGTACCCGAGAAAGCACCACAGAGCCTCAGAAGGAAGAGCAGCAGCTCTCCTCCTGGGCGCCCTCTGAGGAATCTGATGATGTCTTCTGTGTCTGTCTGTCACCTGGACAGGGGTTCCTACCAGCTGAGCATTTGTTCCTTATCCTCCACGTCTTGAATAAAATACAATTCTTTTGTTTGATGGTAAAAATATTTTCTTTCTTTTACAACCTGCTTTTTGCTATACCATATCATAATTTTGGTTGATTTCTATCCTTCTTTGACCCCACGTTTCAGGCTCTCACAAGAAGTTTTATCTGAATTTTGAGTCCTATCGATGATTATTTCTGTATAATTTCAAATCCAGGTTATTATTATTATTTTTTTTACATATTGGTTGATTGATTTGAGGAACAAATTGTTTAACTCCTCAGGATTTGAATCCCTTCTTAAAATGTAGGGAAAATCACATTTAGAGTGCCCACTTTCTTATGCTTAGAAATTAAATGAATCTGTGTAATTCAGTTAGCACAATGATGGACACATAATTAGCATTTTGTGAGGTGGCCCATCATCACTGTCTGCTTCATCATCACCATCACCGCCATCACCACCATCACCGCCACCGCCATGTTTGCTCCAGCAGGAAAGTGGCTCAGACATACCTAGTACAGAAAACAGGGAGATTCTTAAACTCTATTACCCTTTCATATTCTGTGTTCATTTTCCTTTCCAATTTAACTGTATTTTTAAAAAACATCTTTATTGGAATATAATTGTTCTGCACTGGTGTGCTAATTTCTGCTTTATAACAAAGTGAATCAGCCATACATATACATATATCCCTATATCTGCTCCCTTTTGCATCTCCCTTCCTATCCCATACCTCTATGTGGTCACAAAGCACCGAGCTGATCTCCTTGTGCTATGTGGATGCTTCCCACTAGCTATTGATTTTACATTTGGTAGAGTATATATGTCCATGACACTCTCTCACTTCGTCCCAGCTTACCCTTCTCCCTTCCCGTGTCCTCAAGTCCATTCACTATGCCTGTGTCTTTAATCCTGTCCTTCCCCTAGGTTCTTCACAATTTTTTTTTTTTTACATTCCATATATATATTATCATACGATATTTGTTTTTCTCTTTCTGACTTCCTTCACTCTGTATGACAGACCTCAGGTCCATCCACCTAATTACAAAAAACTCAATATCTTTTCCTTTTATGACTGAGTAATATTCCATTGTATATATGCACCACATTTTCTTTATCCATTCATCTGTCGATAGACACTTAGGTTGTTTCCATGTCCTGGCTATTGTAAATAGAGCTGCGATGAAGATTGTGGTACATGACTATTTTTGAATTATGGTTTTGTCAGGGTATATGCCGAGTAGTGGGATTGCTTGCCCATATGGTAGCTCTATTTTTAGTATTTAAGGAACCTGTACACTGTTCTCCATAGCGGCTGTATGAATTTACATTCCCACCAAGAGTGCAACAGAGTTCCCGTTTCTCCACACCCTCTTCAGCATTTGTTATTTGTAGATTTTTGATGATGGCCATACTGACCAGTGTGAAGTGATACCTCATTATAGTTTTGATTTGCATTTCTCTAATGATTAGTGAGGTTGAGCAGGCTTTTATGTGTTTGATTTCAATCTGTATATCTTTTTTTGAGAAATGTCTATTGAAGTCTTCTGTCCATTTTTGGATTGGTTTGTTTGTTTTTTTGATAATGAGCTGCATGTGCTGCTTGTAAATTTTGGAGACTAATCTGCTGTCAGTTGCTTCGTTTACAAATATTTCCTCCCATTCTGAGGGTTGTCTTTTCGTCTTGTTTATGGTTTGTTTGTTGTGCAAAAGCTTTTAAGTTTCATTTGGTCCCATTTGTTTATTTTTCTTTTTATTTCCGTTTCCCCAGGAGGTGGGTCAAAAAGGATCTTGCTGTGATTCTTTTCGTAGAGTGTACTGCCATTGTTTTCCTCTAAGAGTTTGATAGTGTCTGGCCTTACATGGAAGTCTTTAATCCATTTTGAGTTTATTTTTGTGTATGGTGTTAAGGAGTGTTGTAATTTCACTCTTTTACATGTAGTTGTCCAGTTTTCCCAGCACGACTTATTGAAGAGGCTGTCTTTTCTCCATTGTATATTCTTGCCTCCTTTATCAAAAATGAGACCATATGTATGTGGGTTTATCTCTGGGCTTTCTGTCCTGTTCCATTGATCTATATTTCTCTTTTTGTTCCAGTACCATACTGTCTTGATTACTGTAGCTTTGTAGTATAGTCTGAAGTCCAGGAGCCTGATTCTTTCAGCTCCATTTTCTTTCTCAAGTTTGCTTTTGCTATTTGGGGTCTTTTTTGTTTCCATAGAAATTGTGAAAATTTTTGTTCTAGTTCTGTGAAAAGTGGCATTGGTACTTAGATCAGTGTTGCATTGGATCTGTAGATTGCTTTGGGTAGTATAGTGATTTTCACAATGTTGAATTTTTAAAAATATGAAAGTACTAATCACTAAATGCATTGACATGAAAATGTACAAAATTGGACAGTTAGGAGTACATGTTGGGGAGCAAAGGGTAATATGGCAGGTTGAGGGGACTGGAGGGTTGAAGGAGAAGACAGAAAATGAGCATGAAAATACATTTTTAAAATTACTGTCTTTTAAAGACCTAAAACACATCTGGACAGAGTAGAAGAAAGAAAAGAGATCAGCCCTAAGTTTGTAGGTCACCTAGATTTCAGACCTTTAGTGCTCTGATCCTCTCTCCCCTCCCCAAACCTACTCTCAGTCACTTACACGTGACGGTGTGAGTCTTAAATGGTATCTTCCATTTCTTTCTGGTTTCACACAATTTAAATCTGATATTTATTGTTGGAATAAAAAGTATTTATTTTCCTGATAAAGGAATTTTAAGCATATGACAGCAGTCTAGGGGAGTGTTGGGGTCAGGTGATATGGGACATCCTGATTCTATTAAAAATGTGTTACCACGTTCTACAGTAACATAAAGCCAGTGTTGAAAACTTTTCCTAAATGAGACAGGGCTGCTCACCAGCCATGACCCATAAAGAAAAGTTTCAGTGCCCAAGGGGACAGAGGATAGTACAGGTCCTGGACTGAAAAGGCAGAAATGAAATCTTTTGCCAGGATTGGAGAACATACTAGGGCATTGTTTCTTGAACTTCAGTTATTCCCTAAAGGCTCATTATAGTTGTTATAATTACACATCACAAGTATCATGTAATATTGATAATTTTTACTTTAAATTCACTTTAAACTAACTTTTTGAATTTTTAATTTAACTGGCCATAGGGAGTCAAGTGCATGAAATGGCAGAAGAAATATTCAATTCACATATATGTATGTATATATGCATATATATATGAATAGAGAGAGAGACACACACACACACACAGCAAGAGAGAGAGAGAGAAAAGAGACAGAGAAAGAGACAAATATAGAGAGAGAGATTAGGAAGGCTGGAAAGTCCAAAATATGCCGGGCCAACCCTAGCTGGAAGGCCATCAGGCAGGGGAATTGTCTCTTACCTGGATGGGGGAGGGGTCAGGCTTTTGTTCTATTCAACAGACTATATGAGGCCTACCCACTTACAGAGGGCAAACTCCTTTACTCAGGGCACTGATTTAAATATCACTCTCATCTAAAAGCATCCTTAGAGAAAAAGCCCGAAAAAAGATTGACCAAATATTTGAGCAACCTGTTCCAGTCAAGTTGAGCCATAAAAAATATCAAAAATTCCTTCCAGCACATGGACAAACTGTATAAAGAAAGTAGAGCAGGAAATAGGTTAATTTCACGTATATTCCACTGTGATCAATATGGAAGAATCTACAGATAGGTTAACATTATAGTAAAATTATTATTAACCATTAAGAAGTAGTGTATGAATGGCAATTAACATCAACGACCGAATTATTAATAAAGTGATTTCAACTATCTCTTGAATTTACCCCTAGATTTGATGTGAATCAATGTGCTTAAATAATTCATAAATAATAAATAGATTTAAAACTCGTTATTTGAATGGCATTGCCTATTAGATAGGGTTTTCCAATGATTTCAAAGAGACAGGAAGCCAGAAAATTTAAACACTCGTCTGAGCTTTCTTCAAAAGTTGAAGAATCCAAAGAGGTCCTTTGGGAGAAATTAGGTAAAAGCAGGTGGGATGTCACGTTTGGGAGGTATGAGTAAAAGGCTTGGTTTCTATTGTAAGTCTAGGTTCTGATCTGCCAGCTGATTGGAATTATGGTAGGTGATGCTACGCTCCCAGTGAATTCCTTGTGGCCGGAAGTGAAACAGATTTATAAAGTTCGTAGGAATCTGACTGTTGGATGTTCTTAACCTGAAGGAACAAAGCAGTGAAAGGAGGGCCCTAGAGGTCACCACTTTACTAAACGTATCTAAGTATCATGATGGGAAGTCATCTGAGATCATCTGCAAACATCTCTCAGTCCATTTTAGAAGAGGAGAAGAGATTTCACTTAGCAAGCCGTGGATCAAGGCGAAATGTATTGTAAGAAGGACTTGAGGTAAAGGGAAAGGTGTCACCAGGTAGCCAGGCCATTTTCAAACCAGTATGTACAACAAAATGGCCACCAGATCAAGTGCAACTAGGCAGGCAGTTTTAGAAGTCAAAGAAGGTGACAGATAGAAAAGGGTCATCTTCCCCAATCAAGAAAGGGAACACTTGCCTACAAGTTAGAGAACCCCTGAAATTCTCCCACTGCCATAAACCACTGAAACGGAGAGCTAAGGCAGGGACTCTGTGAGTCATGAGAACATAATCTAGTGAGGAGATCCTGGCGCAAGACATTTCCTGTTTTCAGAGTCCCTGCCAAGCCAGTTATGGATAGATTTGCATTTGGGTTGGGAAATGACTGCACGAGGCTAGTTTGGACAGCTCCGCTTCCCCTTGGGTGGGGCAGCAAGCCCCAATAAAAAGGTCCTCTGCTGCACGACAGCTATCCTCCTGCTACTCGAGTTCCGATTGACTTTGGAGAACCTGGTGAGTCTGATTCTTCCGTTCAACTTTGTTCTCGGGCCCCCGAATGTTGAGTTTATGCTGGAGACAGCAAATTTGATGGGTCCAAAGTTATGATCATGGGTATAATGCTACTTAGTGGATGGGAACTTGGAATATGGGCACAATGTTATATTGTATTTACTAGATTTCTAATATCTAGTTTGAATTCCTCTACTGAAAAAGAAATTAATAGGAAATTTTGACATGAAGGGATAAAGAGCAAAGGGGTTACCTTTTTCTATACCTTTTCCTTGGACCTCTGCTGTGATTTCAGAGACATTTATCTTAGAAGGTGTGAGGCTCTTACATTCATCCTGATTGCCGTTTGCTCTGTACAAAGTCATCCTGTCGGGTCCTCATGAGAGAAAATGGTGATAGGAATTGCTTGTGAGCTTGCCCAGAAGTTTAGAACTTTTGATAGCCTTTTAAAAATATGTTGTTTCCATAAAAAATAAAAAGAAAGAGAAATAAAACTGAAACCATCGCTTGTTTCTTCAAAACAAAGTTATTGTCTTTGGAAAAGTTGTATGAGAAAAGAAAGTTTTCTCTGGGCTGATGAATAGATTTGCTAAAGAATGAGAGAGGTGTCAGAAATTCATTAAAAGGTATTAAAGCGATTAAAACACATGCTTTGAGGTTGGAGAGATATTGTCTGTTTGTGTTACACAAGCTTTTGCTCTTCTCTATGTAGGGATTCCTTATTGTGAACATGGTCATATACTTTCTTTCAGATATTAAAACTGCAGAAAGATGTCTTCTCAAGAGCAGCAGTGCAAGCAGAAGTGCAAGACAACTCCAGTGTGCGTAACTAAGTGCCCTGATCCTTGCTCACCTAAGAAGGATTCAGACCCTTGCCCACCTCAGCCGTGCCAGCAGAAATATCCTCCTGGGACACCTATCCAGCAATGCCAGCAGAAGTGCCCACCCAAGGAAAAGTAACAGCTTCAGCTTTTATCTGCATCTGGAAAGGATAAGGGCAATCGGCTGACCTAGTTCCACAGCTCCACCTTCATCTTGTCTTCAAAGCCTATCATGGATACAGAAGAAGCTTTCCACCCTTCAGCCTGCAGTATGCGTGTGGTGATTCCTGACGGTCAGAGGTTTCCTATCTGAGTCTGCTATGCCGCTTCCCTCTGGAGGTACCTGAGAAAGCACCACAGAGCCTCCGGAGGAAAAGCAGCAGCTCTCCTCCTGGGGGCCCTCTGAGGATTCTCTCGCTGTCTTCTGTGTCTGTCTGTCACCTGGGCAGCGGTTTCTACCAGATGAGCAATTGTTACTTATCCTCCATTTCCTGAATAAAATACATTTCTTCTTGTGATGGTAAAAGCATTTTCATTCTTTTAAAACCTGCTTTTAGCAATATTATATCATAATTTTGGTTGATTTCTATCCTTCTTCGATCTCAATTTTCAGGCTCTCACAGTCAGTGTTATCTGAATTTAGAGTTATATAGATGATCGTTTGTATATAATTTCAAATCCAGGTTATTTTCTTAATTATTGCTTGATTGATTTGAGGAACAAACTGTTTAACTCCTCAGATGTTCAATCCCTCTACTAAAATGTGGTGAAAACCACATTTACAGTGCCTACTTGCTTAGGCATAAAATTTACATGAATGTGTGTAATTCAGTTGGCACAATGCCGGGCACATAATTGGCATTTGAGAGGTGGCCGATCATCATTGTCTCTGTCATCATCACCGTCACCACCATCACCACCACCACCATGTTTGCTCCGGCAGGAAAGAGGCTCAGACATACCTAGTACAGCACAGAAAGAGATTCTTAAACTATATTACACTTTCATATTGTGTGTTCCTTTTTTATTCCAACTTAACTGTATTTATAATCTGATATGACACATTAAATGCTTTGGGAAATATTGGGATATTGTGCATAAAATTATAGTAGTTCTGAAAACATGGGTAGTACAAATAATGGGAAGTTTAAAGTGTCCTTACCAGGCAAAGCGCTGCCTGCTCTCCATGTGCACAACATGCTCTTCTTACTGTGAAACTCAACAACCTCAGGGTCCTATTATAATTTTTCGCCTCTGAAGTTACTTTCTTGATTGATTTGACCCCACCTTTGAGGTCCACCGGGGTTTCCAATGTTTATCTAGATTTACAAAATGACTGTTGCTATGCAGCTTGTTTTCTAAGTGCTTAGCTTAGTGGTCCAGTAAGCTGTGAATAGGGATGTGTTCTTTAAGCATATCTCTTCTTGTGGTTCTAGAAGTAAAAGAGTCCAAGATGCCAGAACTGCAGAAGAAAAAGATCCCCAGATTACTGCCCAAAGCTCATCAGAGTATTACATGAGTGAGAAATCAACACTGATATTTGGGAGTTGTCTCTACTTTAGTTAGTGTTATTTGACCTGACAGAGAATTTAGTTCTGTGAGGTGTGATGCTCCTGTAGAAATCTTAAAATTAGGGCATTGGCTTAAGAGTCTGGAGGTATTTGGCAAGGAATCTGATATTGGAAGCCATAAATGTGGTGATACATTTTATTCAATGGCAAAATGTTTGCAGTAATGGTTGTCCATGGTAGCCTGAGAGGCAGACTAAATGTTGGTCACTTGTTGACTTGACCAGGGTATGTCAATAGACATATGTTCAGGAAAAACTTTCTAGTTGGCAGGTCGGAAATTTAAAAAAATAAAAAGGAAAAAATACAGCCCAGATATTCAAAAGCTTGTTGAATTAGGAAACACAACACTTGTAAGCCCTAAAGAGTAAGAGATGAGATTAGAAGTGTTTTTTAGAAAAATAATTAATTAATTAATTAATTTTTGGCTCTGTTGGGTCTTTGTTTCTGTGCGAGGGCTTTCTCTAGTTGCGGCAAGCAGGGGCCACTCTTCCTCACGGTGCGTGGGCCTTTCCCTCCCATGGACTCTCTTGTTGCAGAGCACAGGCTCCAGTCGCGCAGGCTCAGCAGTAGTGGTTCACGGGCCTAGGTGCTCCGCGGCATGTGGGATCATCCCAAACCAGGGCTCAAACCCGTGTCCCCTGCATTAGCAGGCAGATTCTCAACCACTGTGCCACCGGGGAAGCCCTAGAAGTGGTTTTGAACTTGAAGCCCAATTTCAGTTGACTGTAACAATAGAGAAAAGATACAAAAGTTGTAGTCTTTCCACCTGTGTGCCAGGGAGCCTCATGGTAATTGTATTATGTTCAGGGATCAAGGCAGCAATTTAATCAGGCCAGAAAATTACTTCCAGAAAAGGACCTGAGTGAGGTCTCTAGCACATAGTAATGACGGGAGGAACGAATGATGTCAGGTGCCTACTAAGTGTTTGAGGGAATTGACAACTAAATAAACTATATGCCAAAACGAAAAAGACTGATTTTTCAAGAATTGTAATGACTTTCCAGCCCTCCTTTCCCCACTTTCCACCCTACCTACTTCAGATGTGGTCAGTACAGGTGATTAAAAGTGAATATCCACTATGAGGTGGATACAGGGCCCCAGAGAATAATGGATAAGGGAAGCTCTCTCAGAGAATAGTATCAGAGCCTAAGAGAGGCAAGGAGGAGAAGGAACACAGAGCTTCTCAAACGTTGTTACTCTTTTGTATGATGGTTATTCTTTCATCTTTCCCCTCCAGTTTTATTGAGGTATAATTGATTAAATTGTACACATTACGGTGTATAATGTGACAATTTGACATATGCGTACTTTGTGCAGTGATTTACACCATAAGTTACATAATATATTAATTACTTCAACAGTAGCCATTTAACTGTGTGTATGGCTGAGTGTTTGCGTGTGTGTGTGTGTGTGTGTGTGTGTGTGTGCTTTTGTGTTTGGTGAGAATGCTTAAGGTCTACTTTCTCAGCAAGTTTCAAGTACACAACACAGTGTTAATATCAAGACTCACCATGCTGTACCTCAGACTCCCAGAGCTTATTCATCGTATGACTACAGACTTGTACCCTTTGCCCAACATCTCCATTTTTCCCGCATCCCCCAGGCCCTGCTGACCACCATTCTACTGTCTGTTTCTGTGACATCCCTGACTTTGGCTACATAATCCTAAATAAACATTGGCTCAAAGAAGAAATAACAAATACATATAAAATACTTTGTGATGAATGAAAATGAAAAGAAAACATAGACGAACTTTAAGGATAAATGTAACGCAGTGCATAGAGAGCAACTTACGGCTGGAGGCATGTGTTTTACAGAAGATAAAAGATCTCAAATCAGTAACCTGAGAGACATGTAGGCATGTGTGTGGGTTTATGAAAATTGAAAACTCCTAACACTAAAAACAGCAAAATATAAGCAGTGATTATTTTTGGCCGTTTAATAAACATGCTTATTTTTGAACAGCTTTATGTTTTCCCCATTATATTATATGAGGTAATATTTTTATGACAATTTATCATAATATTTAAAAAATATGTAGTAGTCACTGAAGATGTGGCTGAGATGGAGGGAAAGGTTATGTCTTGGCCTTCTCGTGCATGCCCAACTGGTGACTCTTTCACAGGTTTCAGGTGTCTCCTCTTTCTCTTCCTCTCCTCCTCATTGTCCTCGTCTTCCTCCTTTCCCGTTATAAAACCACATTCCTGAAAATCTTCCTGATTATTTGGCCAAGACAAGTTACTAGGCCACTTCTTCCTCCTGACTGCAGGAAGAATTATGAAAGATATTAAAGGACTATTACTAAATGCATGGGCAACATTTCAAAGTACTAAATTGAACAGTTAAGGTGTATATATTGGGCAGTGAAGGTAATATGGCCGGTGGAGGTTTCCGGAGAGTTGAAGAAGAAGACAGAGAATAAACGGTGGAAAAAATTTTTTTCTATTACTGTCTTCAAAGCCATAAAGCATGTTTGGAAAGAGCAGAAGAAAGCAAGTATATCAGATGAGCCCTAAGTCCATATTTCATCTAGATTTCAGACCTTAGTGCTCTGATCTTCTCTCCCCTCCCAACCGCACTCTCAATCACTTATATGTGATGCTGTGAGTCTTACATGGGATCTTATATCTATTTTTGTTTTCACAGAATTGAAATCTGATATTTACTTATGGAATACAACAGTTTTATTTCCTGATAAAGGAATTTTAAGCACACGAGAGCAGTCTAGGGAAGCATATATGCACATATAAACATATAGAAATATGTTACAGAATGAGAGAGACGGGGGGGGAGAGAGAGAGAGAGAGAGAGAGAGAGAGAGAGAGAGAGAGATTACAAAGTTTGGTAAACTCAAAACCTGCAGAGCTGAAACGCTGCTGGAAGTCGATCCGACAGGGGAATTATCTTTTACCTGGGTGAAGTTCAGTCTTGTTCTAGTCTGGCCATCAGTGGATTGGATGAGGACTTCCCACCTTATAGAGGGCAACCACCTTTACTCAGGTCACTGCAGGTCACTGATTTAAAAAATACTCTCATCCAAAAGAATCTGTACAGGAGCACCCAGAATAATGTTTGACCAGATAACCAGGGACCCTGTGCCACTGAAGCTGACCCATAAATTAACCATCAAAACTTCCTTCCAGCACAGTAACAAATTGTATGAAGAAAATAGAGCAGGAAATAGGTTTATTTGACATATGTTTCACTGTGACCAAAATGGAAAATGTAAAAACTAAGTTAAAATTATAATAAAATTGTTATTAATGATTGAAAAATTGTATATGAATGGCAATGAACTTCAGTGACTGCATTTTTTATAAAGTGAGTTCAACTTCCTCTTAAATTTATCCCTAGATTTGCTGTGAAACAACATGTGTTTAAATAATTCATAAATATTAAATACATATAAAATTAGTTATTTGAATGGCATTGCATATTGGGATTCCCAATAATTTCAAAGGGATAGGAAGTCAGAAGATTTGAACGATCCTCTGGGGTTTCTTAAAGGTGAAGCAATCCAAAGAGGTTAGTTGGGAGAAATTAGGCAGGAGCAGGTGTTATATCACTTTTGGGCGGTATGAGCAAAAAGCTTGATTTCTGTTGAAAGTCTAGGGTCTGAGCTGCCAGCTCCTCTTAGTTATGGTAGCTCAGGTTATGCTCTTAGTGAATTCCTTTTGGCCTGAAGTAAAACAGTTTTATAAAGGTCACAGGAATCTAACTGCTGGAGGTTCATTATTTGAGGGAGCAAAGCAGTGAAAGGAGGACCCTAGAGGTCACCACTTTACTGAACGTGTCTAAGTATCATGATGGGACATCATCTGAGATGATCTGCTAACTTCCCTCAGTCCATTTTAGAAGAGGAGAAGAGACTTTGCTTGGCAAGCCATGAATAAATGGGAAATGCATTGTAAGAAAAACTTGATGTAAAGAGAAAGGTGTCACCACGTAGCCAGACATTTTTGAAACCAGTATGGGCATCAAAATGGTCACCAGATCAAGTGCAACTAGGAAGGCAGTTTTAGAAGTCAAGGAAGGTGAAAGATAGAAAAGGGTCATCTTCCCCAATAAAGAAAGGGAAATTTTGATTACAAGTTAGAGAACCTCCCAAATCCCCCCACTGCTATAAACCACAGAAACGGAGAGTTAAGGCAGGGACTCTGTGATTCATGAGAACGTAATCCATTGAGGAGATCCTGGAGCAGGACATTTCTTGTTTTCAGAGTCATTGCCAAGCCAGTTATGGATGGATTTGCATTTTGGTTGGGAAATGATTGGACCAGGCCAGTTTTGGCAGCTCCCCTTCCTCCTAGGTGGGACAGCAAGCCCCAATGAATAGGTCCTCTGCTGCATCACAGCCATCCTCCTGCTACTGTAGTCCCAATTGAATTTGGAGAACATGGTGAATAGGATTCTTTAGTTCAAATTTGTTCTTCAGCTTCTGAATGTAGCATTTATCCTGGAGACAGCAAATTTGATGGGTGCAAAGTTACCATATCATGGGTTTAATGCTCCTTATTGGATGGGAACTTGCAATTTGGGCACAAAGTTATATTGTATTTATTAGATTTCTGATACCTTGTTTGAATTCTTGTATTGAAGAAGAAATTAATAGGAAATTTTGACATGAAAGATAAAGAATAAAGTATTTTCCCTTTCCTGTGCCTTTTTGGTGTCCCTCTGCTGTGATGTTAGGGGCATTTATCTTAGAAGGTGTGAGGTCCTTCAGTTCTTCCTGATTGCCCTTTGCTCTATATATGTCATTCTGTTGGTACCTCATGAGAGAAGATGATGATAACAATTGCTTGTGAGCTTGCCCAGGATTTTAGAACTTGTGTTGGCCTTTTTTGAAGATGTTGTTTTCATGAAAAAAAAAAAAAGAAATTAAAGTAAAAACACCTGCTTGTTTCTTTCAAATAAAGATATTTTCTTTGGAAAAGTTGTGTGAGAAAAGAAAAGTTTTTCTCTGGGGTGATGTATCGATTTGCTAAAGAGCAAGAGAGAAGTCAGAAATTTATTAAAAGGTATTAAAGATATCAAAGCCCATGCTTAGAGATTGCCGAGATAGTATCTGTTGTTATTACACAAGCTTTTCCACTCCTCTCTGTAAGAATTCCTTCTTGTGAACACGGTCATATACTTTCTTTCAGATATTAAGACTCCAGAAAGATGTCTTCTGAACAGCAGCAGTGCACGCAGCCTTGCCAGCCACCTCCAGTGTGCCCACCTAAGGGCCCTGATCCTTGCTCACCTCCCAAGTGTCCAGAACCTTGCCCACGTATAAAGTGCCCTGAGCCATGCCCACCTCAGCAGTGCCAGCAGAAATGCCCTCCTGTGCCACCTCCCCAACAATGCCAGCAGAAGTGCCCACCCAAGAACAAGTAACAGCTTCAGCGTTTATATGGATCAGGAAAGGATAAGGACAATTGGCTCACCGAGTTCCACAGCTCCACCTTCATCTTCTCTTTAAAGCCTATCATGGATACAGAAGAAGCTTCTCCACCCTTCAGCCTGCAGTATGCGTGCGGTGATTCCTGTCCGTCAGAGGTTTCCTATCTGAGGCTGCGTTATACCGCTTCCCTCTGAGACGTACCCGAGAAAGCACCACAGAGCCTCAGAAGGAAGAGCAGCAGCTCTCCTCCTGGGCGCCCTCTGAGGAATCTGATGATGTCTTCTGTGTCTGTCTGTCACCTGGACAGGGGTTCCTACCAGCTGAGCATTTGTTCCTTATCCTCCACGTCTTGAATAAAATACAATTCTTTTGTTTGATGGTAAAAATATTTTCTTTCTTTTACAACCTGCTTTTTGCTATACCATATCATAATTTTGGTTGATTTCTATCCTTCTTTGACCCCACGTTTCAGGCTCTCACAAGAAGTTTCATCTGAATTTTGAGTCCTATCGATGATTATTTCTGTATAATTTCAAATCCAGGTTATTATTATTATTTTTTTTACATATTGGTTGATTGATTTGAGGAACAAATTGTTTAACTCCTCAGGATTTGAATCCCTTCTTAAAATGTAGGGAAAATCACATTTAGAGTGCCCACTTTCTTATGCTTAGAAATTAAATGAATCTGTGTAATTCAGTTAGCACAATGATGGACACATAATTAGCATTTTGTGAGGTGGCCCATCATCACTGTCTGCTTCATCATCACCATCACCGCCATCACCACCATCACCGCCACCGCCATGTTTGCTCCAGCAGGAAAGTGGCTCAGACATACCTAGTACAGAAAACAGGGAGATTCTTAAACTCTATTACCCTTTCATATTCTGTGTTCATTTTCCTTTCCAATTTAACTGTATTTTTAAAAAACATCTTTATTGGAATATAATTGTTCTGCACTGGTGTGCTAATTTCTGCTTTATAACAAAGTGAATCAGCCATACATATACATATATCCCTATATCTGCTCCCTTTTGCATCTCCCTTCCTATCCCATACCTCTATGTGGTCACAAAGCACCGAGCTGATCTCCTTGTGCTATGTGGATGCTTCCCACTAGCTATTGATTTTACATTTGGTAGAGTATATATGTCCATGACACTCTCTCACTTCGTCCCAGCTTACCCTTCTCCCTTCCCGTGTCCTCAAGTCCATTCACTATGCCTGTGTCTTTAATCCTGTCCTTCCCCTAGGTTCTTCACAATTTTTTTTTTTTTACATTCCATATATATATTATCATACGATATTTGTTTTTCTCTTTCTGACTTCCTTCACTCTGTATGACAGACCTCAGGTCCATCCACCTAATTACAAAAAACTCAATATCTTTTCCTTTTATGACTGAGTAATATTCCATTGTATATATGCACCACATTTTCTTTATCCATTCATCTGTCGATAGACACTTAGGTTGTTTCCATGTCCTGGCTATTGTAAATAGAGCTGCGATGAAGATTGTGGTACATGACTATTTTTGAATTATGGTTTTGTCAGGGTATATGCCGAGTAGTGGGATTGCTTGCCCATATGGTAGCTCTATTTTTAGTATTTAAGGAACCTGTACACTGTTCTCCATAGCGGCTGTATGAATTTACATTCCCACCAAGAGTGCAACAGAGTTCCCGTTTCTCCACACCCTCTTCAGCATTTGTTATTTGTAGATTTTTGATGATGGCCATACTGACCAGTGTGAAGTGATACCTCATTATAGTTTTGATTTGCATTTCTCTAATGATTAGTGAGGTTGAGCAGGCTTTTATGTGTTTGATTTCAATCTGTATATCTTTTTTTGAGAAATGTCTATTGAAGTCTTCTGTCCATTTTTGGATTGGTTTGTTTGTTTTTTTGATAATGAGCTGCATGTGCTGCTTGTAAATTTTGGAGACTAATCTGCTGTCAGTTGCTTCGTTTACAAATATTTCCTCCCATTCTGAGGGTTGTCTTTTCGTCTTGTTTATGGTTTGTTTGTTGTGCAAAAGCTTTTAAGTTTCATTTGGTCCCATTTGTTTATTTTTCTTTTTATTTCCGTTTCCCCAGGAGGTGGGTCAAAAAGGATCTTGCTGTGATTCTTTTCGTAGAGTGTACTGCCATTGTTTTCCTCTAAGAGTTTGATAGTGTCTGGCCTTACATGGAAGTCTTTAATCCATTTTGAGTTTATTTTTGTGTATGGTGTTAAGGAGTGTTGTAATTTCACTCTTTTACATGTAGTTGTCCAGTTTTCCCAGCACGACTTATTGAAGAGGCTGTCTTTTCTCCATTGTATATTCTTGCCTCCTTTATCAAAAATGAGACCATATGTATGTGGGTTTATCTCTGGGCTTTCTGTCCTGTTCCATTGATCTATATTTCTCTTTTTGTTCCAGTACCATACTGTCTTGATTACTGTAGCTTTGTAGTATAGTCTGAAGTCCAGGAGCCTGATTCTTTCAGCTCCATTTTCTTTCTCAAGTTTGCTTTTGCTATTTGGGGTCTTTTTTGTTTCCATAGAAATTGTGAAAGTTTTTGTTCTAGTTCTGTGAAAAGTGGCATTGGTACTTAGATCAGTGTTGCATTGGATCTGTAGATTGCTTTGGGTAGTATAGTGATTTTCACAATGTTGAATTTTTAAAAATATGAAAGTACTAATCACTAAATGCATTGACATGAAAATGTACAAAATTGGACAGTTAGGAGTACATGTTGGGGAGCAAAGGGTAATATGGCAGGTTGAGGGGACTGGAGGGTTGAAGGAGAAGACAGAAAATGAGCATGAAAATACATTTTTAAAATTACTGTCTTTTAAAGACCTAAAACACATCTGGACAGAGTAGAAGAAAGAAAAGAGATCAGCCCTAAGTTTGTAGGTCACCTAGATTTCAGACCTTTAGTGCTCTGATCCTCTCTCCCCTCCCCAAACCTACTCTCAGTCACTTACACGTGATGGTGTGAGTCTTAAATGGTATCTTCCATTTCTTTCTGGTTTCACACAATTTAAATCTGATATTTATTGTTGGAATAAAAAGTATTTATTTTCCTGATAAAGGAATTTTAAGCATATGACAGCAGTCTAGGGGAGTGTTGGGGTCAGGTGATATGGGACATCCTGATTCTATTAAAAATGTGTTACCACGTTCTACAGTAACATAAAGCCAGTGTTGAAAACTTTTCCTAAATGAGACAGGGCTGCTCACCAGCCATGACCCATAAAGAAAAGTTTCAGTGCCCAAGGGGACAGAGGATAGTACAGGTCCTGGACTGAAAAGGCAGAAATGAAATCTTTTGCCAGGATTGGAGAACATACTAGGGCATTGTTTCTTGAACTTCAGTTATTCCCTAAAGGCTCATTATAGTTGTTATAATTACACATCACAAGTATCATGTAATATTGATAATTTTTACTTTAAATTCACTTTAAACTAACTTTTTGAATTTTTAATTTAGTTGGCCATAAGGAGTCAAGTGCATGAAATGGCAGAAGAAATATTCAATTTACATATATGTATGTATATATGCATATATATATGAATAGAGAGAGAGAGACACACACACACACACACAGCAAGAGAGAGAAAGAGAGAAGAGACAGAGAAAGAGACAAATATAGAGAGAGAGATTAGGAAGGCTGGAAAGTCCAAAATATGCCGGGCCAACCCTAGCTGGAAGGCCATCAGGCAGGGGAATTGTCTCTTACCTGGATGGGGGAGGGGTCAGGCTTTTGTTCTATTCAACAGACTATATGAGGCCTACCCACTTACAGAGGGCAAACTCCTTTACTCAGGGCACTGATTTAAATATCACTCTCATCTAAAAGCATCCTTAGAGAAAAAGCCCGAAAAAAGATTGACCAAATATTTGAGCAACCTGTTCCAGTCAAGTTGACCCATAAAAAAATATCAAAAATTCCTTCCAGCACATGGACAAACTGTATAAAGAAAGTAGAGCAGGAAATAGGTTAATTTCATGTATATTCCACTGTGATCAATATGGAAGAATCTACAGATAGGTTAAAATTATAGTAAAATTATTATTAACCATTAAGAAGTAGTGTATGAATGGCAATTAACATCAACGACCGAATTATTAATAAAGTGATTTCAACTATCTCTTGAATTTACCCCTAGATTTGATGTGAATCAATGTGCTTAAATAATTCATAAATAATAAATAGATTTAAAACTCGTTATTTGAATGGCATTGCCTATTAGATAGGGTTTTCCAATGATTTCGAAGAGACAGGAAGCCAGAAAATTTAAACACTCGTCTGAGCTTTCTTCAAAAGTTGAAGAATCCAAAGAGGTCCTTTGGGGGAAATTAGGTAGGAGCAAGTGGGATGTCACGTTTGGGAGGTATGAGTAAAAGGCTTGGTTTCTATTGTAAGTCTAGGTTCTGATCTGCCAGCTGATTGGAATTATGGTAGGTGATGCTACGCTGCTAGTGAATTCCTTGTGGCCGGAAGTGAAACAGATTTATAAAGTTCGTAGGAATCTGACTGTTGGATGTTCTTAACCTGAAGGAACAAAGCAGTGAAAGGAGGGCCCTAGAGGTCACCACTTTACTAAACGTATCTAAGTATCATGATGGGAAGTCATCTGAGATCATCTGCAAACATCTCTCAGTCCATTTTAGAAGAGGAGAAGAGATATCACTTAGCAAGCCGTGGATCAAGGCGAAATGTATTGTAAGAAGGACTTGAGGTAAAGGGAAAGGTGTCACCAGGTAGCCAGGCCATTTTCAAACCAGTATGTACAACAAAATGGCCACCAGATCAAGTGCAACTAGGCAGGCAGTTTTAGAAGTCAAAGAAGGTGACAGATAGAAAAGGGTCATCTTCCCCAATCAAGAAAGGGAACACTTGCCTACAAGTTAGAGAACCCCTGAAATTCTCCCACTGCCATAAACCACTGAAACGGAGAGCTAAGGCAGGGACTCTGTGAGTCATGAGAACATAATCTAGTGAGGAGATCCTGGCGCAGGACATTTCCTGTTTTCAGAGTCCCTGCCAAGCCAGTTATGGATAGATTTGCATTTGGGTTGGGAAATGACTGCACGAGGCTAGTTTGGACAGCTCCGCTTCCCCTTGGGTGGGGCAGCAAGCCCCAATAAAAAGGTCCTCTGCTGCACGACAGCTATCCTCCTGCTACTCGAGTTCCGATTGACTTTGGAGAACCTGGTGAGTCTGATTCTTCCGTTCAACTTTGTTCTCGGGCCCCCGAATGTTGAGTTTATGCTGGAGACAGCAAATTTGATGGGTCCAAAGTTATGATCATGGGTATAATGCTACTTAGTGGATGGGAACTTGGAATATGGGCACAATGTTATATTGTATTTACTAGATTTCTAATATCTAGTTTGAATTCCTCTATTGAAAAAGAAATTAATAGGAAATTTTGACATGAAGGGATAAAGAGCAAAGGGGTTACCTTTTTCTATACCTTTTCCTTGGACCTCTGCTGTGATTTCAGAGACATTTATCTTAGAAGGTGTGAGGCTCTTACATTCATCCTGATTGCCGTTTGCTCTGTACAAAGTCATCCTGTCGGGTCCTCATGAGAGAAAATGGTGATAGGAATTGCTTGTGAGCTTGCCCAGAAGTTTAGAACTTTTGATAGCCTTTTAAAAATATGTTGTTTCCATAAAAAATAAAAAGAAAGAGAAATAAAACTGAAACCATCGCTTGTTTCTTCAAAACAAAGTTATTGTCTTTGGAAAAGTTGTATGAGAAAAGAAAGTTTTCTCTGGGCTGATGAATAGATTTGCTAAAGAATGAGAGAGGTGTCAGAAATTCATTAAAAGGTATTAAAGCGATTAAAACACATGCTTTGAGGTTGGAGAGATATTGTCTGTTTGTGTTACACAAGCTTTTGCTCTTCTCTATGTAGGGATTCCTTATTGTGAACATGGTCATATACTTTCTTTCAGATATTAAAACTGCAGAAAGATGTCTTCTCAAGAGCAGCAGTGCAAGCAGAAGTGCAAGACAACTCCAGTGTGCGTAACTAAGTGCCCTGATCCTTGCTCACCTAAGAAGGATTCAGACCCTTGCCCACCTCAGCCGTGCCAGCAGAAATATCCTCCTGGGACACCTATCCAGCAATGCCAGCAGAAGTGCCCACCCAAGGAAAAGTAACAGCTTCAGCTTTTATCTGCATCTGGAAAGGATAAGGGCAATCGGCTGACCTAGTTCCACAGCTCCACCTTCATCTTGTCTTCAAAGCCTATCATGGATACAGAAGAAGCTTTCCACCCTTCAGCCTGCAGTATGCGTGTGGTGATTCCTGACGGTCAGAGGTTTCCTATCTGAGTCTGCTATGCCGCTTCCCTCTGGAGGTACCTGAGAAAGCACCACAGAGCCTCCGGAGGAAAAGCAGCAGCTCTCCTCCTGGGGGCCCTCTGAGGATTCTCTCGCTGTCTTCTGTGTCTGTCTGTCACCTGGGCAGCGGTTTCTACCAGATGAGCAATTGTTACTTATCCTCCATTTCCTGAATAAAATACATTTCTTCTTGTGATGGTAAAAGCATTTTCATTCTTTTAAAACCTGCTTTTAGCAATATTATATCATAATTTTGGTTGATTTCTATCCTTCTTCGATCTCAATTTTCAGGCTCTCACAGTCAGTGTTATCTGAATTTAGAGTTATATAGATGATCGTTTGTATATAATTTCAAATCCAGGTTATTTTCTTAATTATTGCTTGATTGATTTGAGGAACAAACTGTTTAACTCCTCAGATGTTCAATCCCTCTACTAAAATGTGGTGAAAACCACATTTACAGTGCCTACTTGCTTAGGCATAAAATTTACATGAATGTGTGTAATTCAGTTGGCACAATGCCGGGCACATAATTGGCATTTGAGAGGTGGCCGATCATCATTGTCTCTGTCATCATCACCGTCACCACCATCACCACCACCACCATGTTTGCTCCGGCAGGAAAGAGGCTCAGACATACCTAGTACAGCACAGAAAGAGATTCTTAAACTATATTACACTTTCATATTGTGTGTTCCTTTTTTATTCCAACTTAACTGTATTTATAATCTGATATGACACATTAAATGCTTTGGGAAATATTGGGATATTGTGCATAAAATTATAGTAGTTCTGAAAACATGGGTAGTACAAATAATGGGAAGTTTAAAGTGTCCTTACCAGGCAAAGCGCTGCCTGCTCTCCATGTGCACAACATGCTCTTCTTACTGTGAAACTCAACAACCTCAGGGTCCTATTATAATTTTTCGCCTCTGAAGTTACTTTCTTGATTGATTTGACCCCACCTTTGAGGTCCACCGGGGTTTCCAATGTTTATCTAGATTTACAAAATGACTGTTGCTATGCAGCTTGTTTTCTAAGTGCTTAGCTTAGTGGTCCAGTAAGCTGTGAATAGGGATGTGTTCTTTAAGCATATCTCTTCTTGTGGTTCTAGAAGTAAAAGAGTCCAAGATGCCAGAACTGCAGAAGAAAAAGATCCCCAGATTACTGCCCAAAGCTCATCAGAGTATTACATGAGTGAGAAATCAACACTGATATTTGGGAGTTGTCTCTACTTTAGTTAGTGTTATTTGACCTGACAGAGAATTTAGTTCTGTGAGGTGTGATGCTCCTGTAGAAATCTTAAAATTAGGGCATTGGCTTAAGAGTCTGGAGGTATTTGGCAAGGAATCTGATATTGGAAGCCATAAATGTGGTGATACATTTTATTCAATGGCAAAATGTTTGCAGTAATGGTTGTCCATGGTAGCCTGAGAGGCAGACTAAATGTTGGTCACTTGTTGACTTGACCAGGGTATGTCAATAGACATATGTTCAGGAAAAACTTTCTAGTTGGCAGGTCGGAAATTTAAAAAAATAAAAAGGAAAAAATACAGCCCAGATATTCAAAAGCTTGTTGAATTAGGAAACACAACACTTGTAAGCCCTAAAGAGTAAGAGATGAGATTAGAAGTGTTTTTTAGAAAAATAATTAATTAATTAATTATTTTTTGGCTCTGTTGGGTCTTTGTTTCTGTGCGAGGGCTTTCTCTAGTTGCGGCAAGCAGGGGCCACTCTTCCTCACGGTGCGTGGGCCTTTCCCTCCCATGGACTCTCTTGTTGCAGAGCACAGGCTCCAGTCGCGCAGGCTCAGCAGTAGTGGTTCATGGGCCTAGGTGCTCCGCGGCATGTGGGATCATCCCAAACCAGGGCTCAAACCCGTGTCCCCTGCATTAGCAGGCAGATTCTCAACCACTGTGCCACCGGGGAAACCCTAGAAGTGGTTTTGAACTTGAAGCCCAATTTCAGTTGACTGTAACAATAGAGAAAAGATACAAAAGTTGTAGTCTTTCCACCTGTGTGCCAGGGAGCCTCATGGTAATTGTATTATGTTCAGGGATCAAGGCAGCAATTTAATCAGGCCAGAAAATTACTTCCAGAAAAGGACCTGAGTGAGGTCTCTAGCACATAGTAATGACGGGAGGAACGAATGATGTCAGGTGCCTACTAAGTGTTTGAGGGAATTGACAACTAAATAAACTATATGCCAAAACGAAAAAGACTGATTTTTCAAGAATTGTAATGACTTTCCAGCCCTCCTTTCCCCACTTTCCACCCTACCTACTTCAGATGTGGTCAGTACAGGTGATTAAAAGTGAATATCCACTATGAGGTGGATACAGGGCCCCAGAGAATAATGGATAAGGGAAGCTCTCTCAGAGAATAGTATCAGAGCCTAAGAGAGGCAAGGAGGAGAAGGAACACAGAGCTTCTCAAACGTTGTTACTCTTTTGTATGATGGTTATTCTTTCATCTTTCCCCTCCAGTTTTATTGAGGTATAATTGATTAAATTGTACACATTACGGTGTATAATGTGACAATTTGACATATGCGTACTTTGTGCAGTGATTTACACCATAAGTTACATAATATATTAATTACTTCAACAGTAGCCATTTAACTGTGTGTATGGCTGAGTGTTTGCGTGTGTGTGTGTGTGTGTGTGTGTGTGTGTGCTTTTGTGTTTGGTGAGAATGCTTAAGGTCTACTTTCTCAGCAAGTTTCAAGTACACAACACAGTGTTAATATCAAGACTCACCATGCTGTACCTCAGACTCCCAGAGCTTATTCATCGTATGACTACAGACTTGTACCCTTTGCCCAACATCTCCATTTTTCCCGCATCCCCCAGGCCCTGCTGACCACCATTCTACTGTCTGTTTCTGTGACATCCCTGACTTTGGCTACATAATCCTAAATAAACATTGGCTCAAAGAAGAAATAACAAATACATATAAAATACTTTGTGATGAATGAAAATGAAAAGAAAACATAGACGAACTTTAAGGATAAATGTAACGCAGTGCATAGAGAGCAACTTACGGCTGGAGGCATGTGTTTTACAGAAGATAAAAGATCTCAAATCAGTAACCTGAGAGACATGTAGGCATGTGTGTGGGTTTATGAAAATTGAAAACTCCTAACACTAAAAACAGCAAAATATAAGCAGTGATTATTTTTGGCCGTTTAATAAACATGCTTATTTTTGAACAGCTTTATGTTTTCCCCATTATATTATATGAGGTAATATTTTTATGACAATTTATCATAATATTTAAAAAATATGTAGTAGTCACTGAAGATGTGGCTGAGATGGAGGGAAAGGTTATGTCTTGGCCTTCTCGTGCATGCCCAACTGGTGACTCTTTCACAGGTTTCAGGTGTCTCCTCTTTCTCTTCCTCTCCTCCTCATTGTCCTCGTCTTCCTCCTTTCCCGTTATAAAACCACATTCCTGAAAATCTTCCTGATTATTTGGCCAAGACAAGTTACTAGGCCACTTCTTCCTCCTGACTGCAGGAAGAATTATGAAAGATATTAAAGGACTATTACTAAATGCATGGGCAACATTTCAAAGTACTAAATTGAACAGTTAAGGTGTATATATTGGGCAGTGAAGGTAATATGGCTGGTGGAGGTTTCCGGAGAGTTGAAGAAGAAGACAGAGAATAAACGGTGGAAAAAATTTTTTTCTATTACTGTCTTCAAAGCCATAAAGCATGTTTGGAAAGAGCAGAAGAAAGCAAGTATATCAGATGAGCCCTAAGTCCATATTTCATCTAGATTTCAGACCTTAGTGCTCTGATCTTCTCTCCCCTCCCAACCGCACTCTCAATCACTTATATGTGATGCTGTGAGTCTTACATGGGATCTTATATCTATTTTTCTTTTCACACAATTGAAATCTGATATTTACTTATGGACTACAACAGTTTTATTTCCTGATAAAGGAATTTTAAGCACACGAGAGCAGTCTAGGGAAGCATATATGTACATATATACATATAGAAATATGTTACAGAATGAGAGAGATGGGGGTGGGGAGAGAGAGAGAGAGAGAGAGAGAGAGAGAGAGAGAGAGAGAGAGAGAGAGAGAGAGAGAGAGAGAGATTACAAAGTTTGGTAAACTCAAAACCTGCAGAGCTGAAACGCTGCTGGAAGTCGATCCGACAGGGGAATTATCTTTTACCTGGGTGAAGTTCAGTCTTGTTCTAGTCTGGCCATCAGTGGATTGGATGAGGACTTCCCACCTTATAGAGGGCAACCACCTTTACTCAGGTCACTGCAGGTCACTGATTTAAAAAATACTCTCATCCAAAAGAATCTGTACAGGAGCACCCAGAATAATGTTTGACCAGATAACCAGGGACCCTGTGCCACTGAAGCTGACCCATAAATTAACCATCAAAACTTCCTTCCAGCACAGTAACAAATTGTATGAAGAAAATAGAGCAGGAAATAGGTTTATTTGACATATGTTTCACTGTGACCAAAATGGAAAATGTAAAAACTAAGTTAAAATTATAATAAAATTGTTATTAATGATTGAAAAATTGTATACGAATGGCAATGAACTTCAGTGACTGCATTTTTAATAAAGTGAGTTCAACTTCCTCTTAAATTTATCCCTAGATTTGCTGTGAAACAACATGTGTTTAAATAATTCATAAATATTAAATACATATAAAATTAGTTATTTGAATGGCATTGCATATTGGGATTCCCAATAATTTCAAAGGGATAGGAAGTCAGAAGATTTGAACGATCCTCTGGGGTTTCTTAAAGGTGAAGCAATCCAAAGAGGTTAGTTGGGAGAAATTAGGCAGGAGCAGGTGTTATATCACTTTTGGGCGGTATGAGCAAAAAGCTTGATTTCTGTTGAAAGTCTAGGGTCTGAGCTGCCAGCTCCTCTTAGTTATGGTAGCTCAGGTTATGCTCTTAGTGAATTCCTTTTGGCCTGAAGTAAAACAGTTTTATAAAGGTCACAGGAATCTAACTGCTGGAGGTTCATTATTTGAGGGAGCAAAGCAGTGAAAGGAGGACCCTAGAGGTCACCACTTTACTGAACGTGTCTAAGTATCATGATGGGACATCATCTGAGATGATCTGCTAACTTCCCTCAGTCCATTTTAGAAGAGGAGAAGAGACTTTGCTTGGCAAGCCATGAATAAATGGGAAATGCATTGTAAGAAAAACTTGATGTAAAGAGAAAGGTGTCACCACGTAGCCAGACATTTTTGAAACCAGTATGGGCATCAAAATGGTCACCAGATCAAGTGCAACTAGGAAGGCAGTTTTAGAAGTCAAGGAAGGTGAAAGATAGAAAAGGGTCATCTTCCCCAATAAAGAAAGGGAAATTTTGATTACAAGTTAGAGAACCTCCCAAATCCCCCCACTGCTATAAACCACAGAAACGGAGAGTTAAGGCAGGGACTCTGTGATTCATGAGAACGTAATCCATTGAGGAGATCCTGGAGCAGGACATTTCTTGTTTTCAGAGTCATTGCCAAGCCAGTTATGGATGGATTTGCATTTTGGTTGGGAAATGATTGGACCAGGCCAGTTTTGGCAGCTCCCCTTCCTCCTAGGTGGGACAGCAAGCCCCAATGAATAGGTCCTCTGCTGCATCACAGCCATCCTCCTGCTACTGTAGTCCCAATTGAATTTGGAGAACATGGTGAATAGGATTCTTTAGTTCAAATTTGTTCTTCAGCTTCTGAATGTAGCATTTATCCTGGAGACAGCAAATTTGATGGGTGCAAAGTTACCATATCATGGGTTTAATGCTCCTTATTGGATGGGAACTTGCAATTTGGGCACAAAGTTATATTGTATTTATTAGATTTCTGATACCTTGTTTGAATTCTTGTATTGAAGAAGAAATTAATAGGAAATTTTGACATGAAAGATAAAGAATAAAGTATTTTCCCTTTCCTGTGCCTTTTTGGTGTCCCTCTGCTGTGATGTTAGGGGCATTTATCTTAGAAGGTGTGAGGTCCTTCAGTTCTTCCTGATTGCCCTTTGCTCTATATATGTCATTCTGTTGGTACCTCATGAGAGAAGATGATGATAACAATTGCTTGTGAGCTTGCCCAGGATTTTAGAACTTGTGTTGGCCTTTTTTGAAGATGTTGTTTTCATGAAAAAAAAAAAAAGAAATTAAAGTAAAAACACCTGCTTGTTTCTTTCAAATAAAGATATTTTCTTTGGAAAAGTTGTGTGAGAAAAGAAAAGTTTTTCTCTGGGGTGATGTATCGATTTGCTAAAGAGCAAGAGAGAAGTCAGAAATTTATTAAAAGGTATTAAAGATATCAAAGCCCATGCTTAGAGATTGCCGAGATAGTATCTGTTGTTATTACACAAGCTTTTCCACTCCTCTCTGTAAGAATTCCTTCTTGTGAACACGGTCATATACTTTCTTTCAGATATTAAGACTCCAGAAAGATGTCTTCTGAACAGCAGCAGTGCACGCAGCCTTGCCAGCCACCTCCAGTGTGCCCACCTAAGGGCCCTGATCCTTGCTCACCTCCCAAGTGTCCAGAACCTTGCCCACGTATAAAGTGCCCTGAGCCATGCCCACCTCAGCAGTGCCAGCAGAAATGCCCTCCTGTGCCACCTCCCCAACAATGCCAGCAGAAGTGCCCACCCAAGAACAAGTAACAGCTTCAGCGTTTATATGGATCAGGAAAGGATAAGGACAATTGGCTCACCGAGTTCCACAGCTCCACCTTCATCTTCTCTTTAAAGCCTATCATGGATACAGAAGAAGCTTCTCCACCCTTCAGCCTGCAGTATGCGTGCGGTGATTCCTGTCCGTCAGAGGTTTCCTATCTGAGGCTGCGTTATACCGCTTCCCTCTGAGACGTACCCGAGAAAGCACCACAGAGCCTCAGAAGGAAGAGCAGCAGCTCTCCTCCTGGGCGCCCTCTGAGGAATCTGATGATGTCTTCTGTGTCTGTCTGTCACCTGGACAGGGGTTCCTACCAGCTGAGCATTTGTTCCTTATCCTCCACGTCTTGAATAAAATACAATTCTTTTGTTTGATGGTAAAAATATTTTCTTTCTTTTACAACCTGCTTTTTGCTATACCATATCATAATTTTGGTTGATTTCTATCCTTCTTTGACCCCACGTTTCAGGCTCTCACAAGAAGTTTCATCTGAATTTTGAGTCCTATCGATGATTATTTCTGTATAATTTCAAATCCAGGTTATTATTATTATTTTTTTTTACATATTGGTTGATTGATTTGAGGAACAAATTGTTTAACTCCTCAGGATTTGAATCCCTTATTAAAATGTAGGGAAAATCACATTTAGAGTGCCCACTTTCTTATGCTTAGAAATTAAATGAATCTGTGTAATTCAGTTAGCACAATGATGGACACATAATTAGCATTTTGTGAGGTGGCCCATCATCACTGTCTGCTTCATCATCACCATCACCACCATCACCACCATCACCGCCACCGCCATGTTTGCTCCAGCAGGAAAGTGGCTCAGACATACCTAGTACAGAAAACAGGGAGATTCTTAAACTCTATTACCCTTTCATATTCTGTGTTCATTTTCCTTTCCAATTTAACTGTATTTTTAAAAAACATCTTTATTGGAATATAATTGTTCTGCACTGGTGTGCTAATTTCTGCTTTATAACAAAGTGAATCAGCCATACATATACATATATCCCTATATCTGCTCCCTTTTGCATCTCCCTTCCTATCCCATACCTCTATGTGGTCACAAAGCACCGAGCTGATCTCCTTGTGCTATGTGGATGCTTCCCACTAGCTATTGATTTTACATTTGGTAGAGTATATATGTCCATGACACTCTCTCACTTCGTCCCAGCTTACCCTTCTCCCTTCCCGTGTCCTCAAGTCCATTCACTATGCCTGTGTCTTTAATCCTGTCCTTCCCCTAGGTTCTTCACAATTTTTTTTTTTTTACATTCCATATATATATTATCATACGATATTTGTTTTTCTCTTTCTGACTTCCTTCACTCTGTATGACAGACCTCAGGTCCATCCACCTAATTACAAAAAACTCAATATCTTTTCCTTTTATGACTGAGTAATATTCCATTGTATATATGCACCACATTTTCTTTATCCATTCATCTGTCGATAGACACTTAGGTTGTTTCCATGTCCTGGCTATTGTAAATAGAGCTGCGATGAAGATTGTGGTACATGACTATTTTTGAATTATGGTTTTGTCAGGGTATATGCCGAGTAGTGGGATTGCTTGCCCATATGGTAGCTCTATTTTTAGTATTTAAGGAACCTGTACACTGTTCTCCATAGCGGCTGTATGAATTTACATTCCCACCAAGAGTGCAACAGAGTTCCCGTTTCTCCACACCCTCTTCAGCATTTGTTATTTGTAGATTTTTGATGATGGCCATACTGACCAGTGTGAAGTGATACCTCATTATAGTTTTGATTTGCATTTCTCTAATGATTAGTGAGGTTGAGCAGGCTTTTATGTGTTTGATTTCAATCTGTATATCTTTTTTTGAGAAATGTCTATTGAAGTCTTCTGTCCATTTTTGGATTGGTTTGTTTGTTTTTTTGATAATGAGCTGCATGTGCTGCTTGTAAATTTTGGAGACTAATCTGCTGTCAGTTGCTTCGTTTACAAATATTTCCTCCCATTCTGAGGGTTGTCTTTTCGTCTTGTTTATGGTTTGTTTGTTGTGCAAAAGCTTTTAAGTTTCATTTGGTCCCATTTGTTTATTTTTCTTTTTATTTCCGTTTCCCCAGGAGGTGGGTCAAAAAGGATCTTGCTGTGATTCTTTTCGTAGAGTGTACTGCCATTGTTTTCCTCTAAGAGTTTGATAGTGTCTGGCCTTACATGGAAGTCTTTAATCCATTTTGAGTTTATTTTTGTGTATGGTGTTAAGGAGTGTTGTAATTTCACTCTTTTACATGTAGTTGTCCAGTTTTCCCAGCACGACTTATTGAAGAGGCTGTCTTTTCTCCATTGTATATTCTTGCCTCCTTTATCAAAAATGAGACCATATGTATGTGGGTTTATCTCTGGGCTTTCTGTCCTGTTCCATTGATCTATATTTCTCTTTTTGTTCCAGTACCATACTGTCTTGATTACTGTAGCTTTGTAGTATAGTCTGAAGTCCAGGAGCCTGATTCTTTCAGCTCCATTTTCTTTCTCAAGTTTGCTTTTGCTATTTGGGGTCTTTTTTGTTTCCATAGAAATTGTGAAAGTTTTTGTTCTAGTTCTGTGAAAAGTGGCATTGGTACTTAGATCAGTGTTGCATTGGATCTGTAGATTGCTTTGGGTAGTATAGTGATTTTCACAATGTTGAATTTTTAAAAATATGAAAGTACTAATCACTAAATGCATTGACATGAAAATGTACAAAATTGGACAGTTAGGAGTACATGTTGGGGAGCAAAGGGTAATATGGCAGGTTGAGGGGACTGGAGGGTTGAAGGAGAAGACAGAAAATGAGCATGAAAATACATTTTTAAAATTACTGTCTTTTAAAGACCTAAAACACATCTGGACAGAGTAGAAGAAAGAAAAGAGATCAGCCCTAAGTTTGTAGGTCACCTAGATTTCAGACCTTTAGTGCTCTGATCCTCTCTCCCCTCCCCAAACCTACTCTCAGTCACTTACACGTGATGGTGTGAGTCTTAAATGGTATCTTCCATTTCTTTCTGGTTTCACACAATTTAAATCTGATATTTATTGTTGGAATAAAAAGTATTTATTTTCCTGATAAAGGAATTTTAAGCATATGACAGCAGTCTAGGGGAGTGTTGGGGTCAGGTGATATGGGACATCCTGATTCTATTAAAAATGTGTTACCACGTTCTACAGTAACATAAAGCCAGTGTTGAAAACTTTTCCTAAATGAGACAGGGCTGCTCACCAGCCATGACCCATAAAGAAAAGTTTCAGTGCCCAAGGGGACAGAGGATAGTACAGGTCCTGGACTGAAAAGGCAGAAATGAAATCTTTTGCCAGGATTGGAGAACATACTAGGGCATTGTTTCTTGAACTTCAGTTATTCCCTAAAGGCTCATTATAGTTGTTATAATTACACATCACAAGTATCATGTAATATTGATAATTTGTACTTTAAATTCACTTTAAACTAACTTTTTGAATTTTTAATTTAGTTGGCCATAAGGAGTCAAGTGCATGAAATGGCAGAAGAAATATTCAATTTACATATATGTATGTATATATGCATATATATATGAATAGAGAGAGAGAGACACACACACACACACACAGCAAGAGAGAGAAAGAGAGAAGAGACAGAGAAAGAGACAAATATAGAGAGAGAGATTAGGAAGGCTGGAAAGTCCAAAATATGCCGGGCCAACCCTAGCTGGAAGGCCATCAGGCAGGGGAATTGTCTCTTACCTGGATGGGGGAGGGGTCAGGCTTTTGTTCTATTCAACAGACTATATGAGGCCTACCCACTTACAGAGGGCAAACTCCTTTACTCAGGGCACTGATTTAAATATCACTCTCATCTAAAAGCATCCTTAGAGAAAAAGCCCGAAAAAAGATTGACCAAATATTTGAGCAACCTGTTCCAGTCAAGTTGACCCATAAAAAAATATCAAAAATTCCTTCCAGCACATGGACAAACTGTATAAAGAAAGTAGAGCAGGAAATAGGTTAATTTCATGTATATTCCACTGTGATCAATATGGAAGAATCTACAGATAGGTTAAAATTATAGTAAAATTATTATTAACCATTAAGAAGTAGTGTATGAATGGCAATTAACATCAACGACCGAATTATTAATAAAGTGATTTCAACTATCTCTTGAATTTACCCCTAGATTTGATGTGAATCAATGTGCTTAAATAATTCATAAATAATAAATAGATTTAAAACTCGTTATTTGAATGGCATTGCCTATTAGATAGGGTTTTCCAATGATTTCGAAGAGACAGGAAGCCAGAAAATTTAAACACTCGTCTGAGCTTTCTTCAAAAGTTGAAGAATCCAAAGAGGTCCTTTGGGGGAAATTAGGTAGGAGCAAGTGGGATGTCACGTTTGGGAGGTATGAGTAAAAGGCTTGGTTTCTATTGTAAGTCTAGGTTCTGATCTGCCAGCTGATTGGAATTATGGTAGGTGATGCTACGCTGCTAGTGAATTCCTTGTGGCCGGAAGTGAAACAGATTTATAAAGTTCGTAGGAATCTGACTGTTGGATGTTCTTAACCTGAAGGAACAAAGCAGTGAAAGGAGGGCCCTAGAGGTCACCACTTTACTAAACGTATCTAAGTATCATGATGGGAAGTCATCTGAGATCATCTGCAAACATCTCTCAGTCCATTTTAGAAGAGGAGAAGAGATATCACTTAGCAAGCCGTGGATCAAGGCGAAATGTATTGTAAGAAGGACTTGAGGTAAAGGGAAAGGTGTCACCAGGTAGCCAGGCCATTTTCAAACCAGTATGTACAACAAAATGGCCACCAGATCAAGTGCAACTAGGCAGGCAGTTTTAGAAGTCAAAGAAGGTGACAGATAGAAAAGGGTCATCTTCCCCAATCAAGAAAGGGAACACTTGCCTACAAGTTAGAGAACCCCTGAAATTCTCCCACTGCCATAAACCACTGAAACGGAGAGCTAAGGCAGGGACTCTGTGAGTCATGAGAACATAATCTAGTGAGGAGATCCTGGCGCAGGACATTTCCTGTTTTCAGAGTCCCTGCCAAGCCAGTTATGGATAGATTTGCATTTGGGTTGGGAAATGACTGCACGAGGCTAGTTTGGACAGCTCCGCTTCCCCTTGGGTGGGGCAGCAAGCCCCAATAAAAAGGTCCTCTGCTGCACGACAGCTATCCTCCTGCTACTCGAGTTCCGATTGACTTTGGAGAACCTGGTGAGTCTGATTCTTCCGTTCAACTTTGTTCTCGGGCCCCCGAATGTTGAGTTTATGCTGGAGACAGCAAATTTGATGGGTCCAAAGTTATGATCATGGGTATAATGCTACTTAGTGGATGGGAACTTGGAATATGGGCACAATGTTATATTGTATTTACTAGATTTCTAATATCTAGTTTGAATTCCTCTATTGAAAAAGAAATTAATAGGAAATTTTGACATGAAGGGATAAAGAGCAAAGGGGTTACCTTTTTCTATACCTTTTCCTTGGACCTCTGCTGTGATTTCAGAGACATTTATCTTAGAAGGTGTGAGGCTCTTACATTCATCCTGATTGCCGTTTGCTCTGTACAAAGTCATCCTGTCGGGTCCTCATGAGAGAAAATGGTGATAGGAATTGCTTGTGAGCTTGCCCAGAAGTTTAGAACTTTTGATAGCCTTTTAAAAATATGTTGTTTCCATAAAAAATAAAAAGAAAGAGAAATAAAACTGAAACCATCGCTTGTTTCTTCAAAACAAAGTTATTGTCTTTGGAAAAGTTGTATGAGAAAAGAAAGTTTTCTCTGGGCTGATGAATAGATTTGCTAAAGAATGAGAGAGGTGTCAGAAATTCATTAAAAGGTATTAAAGCGATTAAAACACATGCTTTGAGGTTGGAGAGATATTGTCTGTTTGTGTTACACAAGCTTTTGCTCTTCTCTATGTAGGGATTCCTTATTGTGAACATGGTCATATACTTTCTTTCAGATATTAAAACTGCAGAAAGATGTCTTCTCAAGAGCAGCAGTGCAAGCAGAAGTGCAAGACAACTCCAGTGTGCGTAACTAAGTGCCCTGATCCTTGCTCACCTAAGAAGGATTCAGACCCTTGCCCACCTCAGCCGTGCCAGCAGAAATATCCTCCTGGGACACCTATCCAGCAATGCCAGCAGAAGTGCCCACCCAAGGAAAAGTAACAGCTTCAGCTTTTATCTGCATCTGGAAAGGATAAGGGCAATCGGCTGACCTAGTTCCACAGCTCCACCTTCATCTTGTCTTCAAAGCCTATCATGGATACAGAAGAAGCTTTCCACCCTTCAGCCTGCAGTATGCGTGTGGTGATTCCTGACGGTCAGAGGTTTCCTATCTGAGTCTGCTATGCCGCTTCCCTCTGGAGGTACCTGAGAAAGCACCACAGAGCCTCCGGAGGAAAAGCAGCAGCTCTCCTCCTGGGGGCCCTCTGAGGATTCTCTCGCTGTCTTCTGTGTCTGTCTGTCACCTGGGCAGCGGTTTCTACCAGATGAGCAATTGTTACTTATCCTCCATTTCCTGAATAAAATACATTTCTTCTTGTGATGGTAAAAGCATTTTCATTCTTTTAAAACCTGCTTTTAGCAATATTATATCATAATTTTGGTTGATTTCTATCCTTCTTCGATCTCAATTTTCAGGCTCTCACAGTCAGTGTTATCTGAATTTAGAGTTATATAGATGATCGTTTGTATATAATTTCAAATCCAGGTTATTTTCTTAATTATTGCTTGATTGATTTGAGGAACAAACTGTTTAACTCCTCAGATGTTCAATCCCTCTACTAAAATGTGGTGAAAACCACATTTACAGTGCCTACTTGCTTAGGCATAAAATTTACATGAATGTGTGTAATTCAGTTGGCACAATGCCGGGCACATAATTGGCATTTGAGAGGTGGCCGATCATCATTGTCTCTGTCATCATCACCGTCACCACCATCACCACCACCACCATGTTTGCTCCGGCAGGAAAGAGGCTCAGACATACCTAGTACAGCACAGAAAGAGATTCTTAAACTATATTACACTTTCATATTGTGTGTTCCTTTTTTATTCCAACTTAACTGTATTTATAATCTGATATGACACATTAAATGCTTTGGGAAATATTGGGATATTGTGCATAAAATTATAGTAGTTCTGAAAACATGGGTAGTACAAATAATGGGAAGTTTAAAGTGTCCTTACCAGGCAAAGCGCTGCCTGCTCTCCATGTGCACAACATGCTCTTCTTACTGTGAAACTCAACAACCTCAGGGTCCTATTATAATTTTTCGCCTCTGAAGTTACTTTCTTGATTGATTTGACCCCACCTTTGAGGTCCACCGGGGTTTCCAATGTTTATCTAGATTTACAAAATGACTGTTGCTATGCAGCTTGTTTTCTAAGTGCTTAGCTTAGTGGTCCAGTAAGCTGTGAATAGGGATGTGTTCTTTAAGCATATCTCTTCTTGTGGTTCTAGAAGTAAAAGAGTCCAAGATGCCAGAACTGCAGAAGAAAAAGATCCCCAGATTACTGCCCAAAGCTCATCAGAGTATTACATGAGTGAGAAATCAACACTGATATTTGGGAGTTGTCTCTACTTTAGTTAGTGTTATTTGACCTGACAGAGAATTTAGTTCTGTGAGGTGTGATGCTCCTGTAGAAATCTTAAAATTAGGGCATTGGCTTAAGAGTCTGGAGGTATTTGGCAAGGAATCTGATATTGGAAGCCATAAATGTGGTGATACATTTTATTCAATGGCAAAATGTTTGCAGTAATGGTTGTCCATGGTAGCCTGAGAGGCAGACTAAATGTTGGTCACTTGTTGACTTGACCAGGGTATGTCAATAGACATATGTTCAGGAAAAACTTTCTAGTTGGCAGGTCGGAAATTTAAAAAAATAAAAAGGAAAAAATACAGCCCAGATATTCAAAAGCTTGTTGAATTAGGAAACACAACACTTGTAAGCCCTAAAGAGTAAGAGATGAGATTAGAAGTGTTTTTTAGAAAAATAATTAATTAATTAATTAATTTTTGGCTCTGTTGGGTCTTTGTTTCTGTGTGAGGGCTTTCTCTAGTTGCGGCAAGCAGGGGCCACTCTTCCTCACGGTGCGTGGGCCTTTCCCTCCCATGGACTCTCTTGTTGCAGAGCACAGGCTCCAGTCGCGCAGGCTCAGCAGTAGTGGTTCACGGGCCTAGGTGCTCCGCGGCATGTGGGATCATCCCAAACCAGGGCTCAAACCCGTGTCCCCTGCATTAGCAGGCAGATTCTCAACCACTGTGCCACCGGGGAAGCCCTAGAAGTGGTTTTGAACTTGAAGCCCAATTTCAGTTGACTGTAACAATAGAGAAAAGATACAAAAGTTGTAGTCTTTCCACCTGTGTGCCAGGGAGCCTCATGGTAATTGTATTATGTTCAGGGATCAAGGCAGCAATTTAATCAGGCCAGAAAATTACTTCCAGAAAAGGACCTGAGTGAGGTCTCTAGCACATAGTAATGACGGGAGGAACGAATGATGTCAGGTGCCTACTAAGTGTTTGAGGGAATTGACAACTAAATAAACTATATGCCAAAACGAAAAAGACTGATTTTTCAAGAATTGTAATGACTTTCCAGCCCTCCTTTCCCCACTTTCCACCCTACCTACTTCAGATGTGGTCAGTACAGGTGATTAAAAGTGAATATCCACTATGAGGTGGATACAGGGCCCCAGAGAATAATGGATAAGGGAAGCTCTCTCAGAGAATAGTATCAGAGCCTAAGAGAGGCAAGGAGGAGAAGGAACACAGAGCTTCTCAAACGTTGTTACTCTTTTGTATGATGGTTATTCTTTCATCTTTCCCCTCCAGTTTTATTGAGGTATAATTGATTAAATTGTACACATTACGGTGTATAATGTGACAATTTGACATATGCGTACTTTGTGCAGTGATTTACACCATAAGTTACATAATATATTAATTACTTCAACAGTAGCCATTTAACTGTGTGTATGGCTGAGTGTTTGCGTGTGTGTGTGTGTGTGTGTGTGTGTGTGCTTTTGTGTTTGGTGAGAATGCTTAAGGTCTACTTTCTCAGCAAGTTTCAAGTACACAACACAGTGTTAATATCAAGACTCACCATGCTGTACCTCAGACTCCCAGAGCTTATTCATCGTATGACTACAGACTTGTACCCTTTGCCCAACATCTCCATTTTTCCCGCATCCCCCAGGCCCTGCTGACCACCATTCTACTGTCTGTTTCTGTGACATCCCTGACTTTGGCTACATAATCCTAAATAAACATTGGCTCAAAGAAGAAATAACAAATACATATAAAATACTTTGTGATGAATGAAAATGAAAAGAAAACATAGACGAACTTTAAGGATAAATGTAACGCAGTGCATAGAGAGCAACTTACGGCTGGAGGCATGTGTTTTACAGAAGATAAAAGATCTCAAATCAGTAACCTGAGAGACATGTAGGCATGTGTGTGGGTTTATGAAAATTGAAAACTCCTAACACTAAAAACAGCAAAATATAAGCAGTGATTATTTTTGGCCGTTTAATAAACATGCTTATTTTTGAACAGCTTTATGTTTTCCCCATTATATTATATGAGGTAATATTTTTATGACAATTTATCATAATATTTAAAAAATATGTAGTAGTCACTGAAGATGTGGCTGAGATGGAGGGAAAGGTTATGTCTTGGCCTTCTCGTGCATGCCCAACTGGTGACTCTTTCACAGGTTTCAGGTGTCTCCTCTTTCTCTTCCTCTCCTCCTCATTGTCCTCGTCTTCCTCCTTTCCCGTTATAAAACCACATTCCTGAAAATCTTCCTGATTATTTGGCCAAGACAAGTTACTAGGCCACTTCTTCCTCCTGACTGCAGGAAGAATTATGAAAGATATTAAAGGACTATTACTAAATGCATGGGCAACATTTCAAAGTACTAAATTGAACAGTTAAGGTGTATATATTGGGCAGTGAAGGTAATATGGCCGGTGGAGGTTTCCGGAGAGTTGAAGAAGAAGACAGAGAATAAACGGTGGAAAAAAATTTTTTCTATTACTGTCTTCAAAGCCATAAAGCATGTTTGGAAAGAGCAGAAGAAAGCAAGTATATCAGATGAGCCCTAAGTCCATATTTCATCTAGATTTCAGACCTTAGTGCTCTGATCTTCTCTCCCCTCCCAACCGCACTCTCAATCACTTATATGTGATGCTGTGAGTCTTACATGGGATCTTATATCTATTTTTGTTTTCACAGAATTGAAATCTGATATTTACTTATGGAATACAACAGTTTTATTTCCTGATAAAGGAATTTTAAGCACACGAGAGCAGTCTAGGGAAGCATATATGCACATATATACATATAGAAATATGTTACAGAATGAGAGAGATGGGGGTGGGAGAGAGAGAGAGAGAGAGAGAGAGAGAGAGAGAGAGAGAGAGAGAGAGAGAGATTACAAAGTTTGGTAAACTCAAAACCTGCAGAGCTGAAACGCTGCTGGAAGTCGATCCGACAGGGGAATTATCTTTTACCTGGGTGAAGTTCAGTCTTGTTCTAGTCTGGCCATCAGTGGATTGGATGAGGACTTCCCACCTTATAGAGGGCAACCACCTTTACTCAGGTCACTGCAGGTCACTGATTTAAAAAATACTCTCATCCAAAAGAATCTGTACAGGAGCACCCAGAATAATGTTTGACCAGATAACCAGGGACCCTGTGCCACTGAAGCTGACCCATAAATTAACCATCAAAACTTCCTTCCAGCACAGTAACAAATTGTATGAAGAAAATAGAGCAGGAAATAGGTTTATTTGACATATGTTTCACTGTGACCAAAATGGAAAATGTAAAAACTAAGTTAAAATTATAATAAAATTGTTATTAATGATTGAAAAATTGTATATGAATGGCAATGAACTTCAGTGACTGCATTTTTAATAAAGTGAGTTCAACTTCCTCTTAAATTTATCCCTAGATTTGCTGTGAAACAACATGTGTTTAAATAATTCATAAATATTAAATACATATAAAATTAGTTATTTGAATGGCATTGCATATTGGGATTCCCAATAATTTCAAAGGGATAGGAAGTCAGAAGATTTGAACGATCCTCTGGGGTTTCTTAAAGGTGAAGCAATCCAAAGAGGTTAGTTGGGAGAAATTAGGCAGGAGCAGGTGTTATATCACTTTTGGGCGGTATGAGCAAAAAGCTTGATTTCTGTTGAAAGTCTAGGGTCTGAGCTGCCAGCTCCTCTTAGTTATGGTAGCTCAGGTTATGCTCTTAGTGAATTCCTTTTGGCCTGAAGTAAAACAGTTTTATAAAGGTCACAGGAATCTAACTGCTGGAGGTTCATTATTTGAGGGAGCAAAGCAGTGAAAGGAGGACCCTAGAGGTCACCACTTTACTGAACGTGTCTAAGTATCATGATGGGACATCATCTGAGATGATCTGCTAACTTCCCTCAGTCCATTTTAGAAGAGGAGAAGAGACTTTGCTTGGCAAGCCATGAATAAATGGGAAATGCATTGTAAGAAAAACTTGATGTAAAGAGAAAGGTGTCACCACGTAGCCAGACATTTTTGAAACCAGTATGGGCATCAAAATGGTCACCAGATCAAGTGCAACTAGGAAGGCAGTTTTAGAAGTCAAGGAAGGTGAAAGATAGAAAAGGGTCATCTTCCCCAATAAAGAAAGGGAAATTTTGATTACAAGTTAGAGAACCTCCCAAATCCCCCCACTGCTATAAACCACAGAAACGGAGAGTTAAGGCAGGGACTCTGTGATTCATGAGAACGTAATCCATTGAGGAGATCCTGGAGCAGGACATTTCTTGTTTTCAGAGTCATTGCCAAGCCAGTTATGGATGGATTTGCATTTTGGTTGGGAAATGATTGGACCAGGCCAGTTTTGGCAGCTCCCCTTCCTCCTAGGTGGGACAGCAAGCCCCAATGAATAGGTCCTCTGCTGCATCACAGCCATCCTCCTGCTACTGTAGTCCCAATTGAATTTGGAGAACATGGTGAATAGGATTCTTTAGTTCAAATTTGTTCTTCAGCTTCTGAATGTAGCATTTATCCTGGAGACAGCAAATTTGATGGGTGCAAAGTTACCATATCATGGGTTTAATGCTCCTTATTGGATGGGAACTTGCAATTTGGGCACAAAGTTATATTGTATTTATTAGATTTCTGATACCTTGTTTGAATTCTTGTATTGAAGAAGAAATTAATAGGAAATTTTGACATGAAAGATAAAGAATAAAGTATTTTCCCTTTCCTGTGCCTTTTTGGTGTCCCTCTGCTGTGATGTTAGGGGCATTTATCTTAGAAGGTGTGAGGTCCTTCAGTTCTTCCTGATTGCCCTTTGCTCTATATATGTCATTCTGTTGGTACCTCATGAGAGAAGATGATGATAACAATTGCTTGTGAGCTTGCCCAGGATTTTAGAACTTGTGTTGGCCTTTTTTGAAGATGTTGTTTTCATGAAAAAAAAAAAAAGAAATTAAAGTAAAAACACCTGCTTGTTTCTTTCAAATAAAGATATTTTCTTTGGAAAAGTTGTGTGAGAAAAGAAAAGTTTTTCTCTGGGGTGATGTATCGATTTGCTAAAGAGCAAGAGAGAAGTCAGAAATTTATTAAAAGGTATTAAAGATATCAAAGCCCATGCTTAGAGATTGCCGAGATAGTATCTGTTGTTATTACACAAGCTTTTCCACTCCTCTCTGTAAGAATTCCTTCTTGTGAACACGGTCATATACTTTCTTTCAGATATTAAGACTCCAGAAAGATGTCTTCTGAACAGCAGCAGTGCACGCAGCCTTGCCAGCCACCTCCAGTGTGCCCACCTAAGGGCCCTGATCCTTGCTCACCTCCCAAGTGTCCAGAACCTTGCCCACGTATAAAGTGCCCTGAGCCATGCCCACCTCAGCAGTGCCAGCAGAAATGCCCTCCTGTGCCACCTCCCCAACAATGCCAGCAGAAGTGCCCACCCAAGAACAAGTAACAGCTTCAGCGTTTATATGGATCAGGAAAGGATAAGGACAATTGGCTCACCGAGTTCCACAGCTCCACCTTCATCTTCTCTTTAAAGCCTATCATGGATACAGAAGAAGCTTCTCCACCCTTCAGCCTGCAGTATGCGTGCGGTGATTCCTGTCCGTCAGAGGTTTCCTATCTGAGGCTGCGTTATACCGCTTCCCTCTGAGACGTACCCGAGAAAGCACCACAGAGCCTCAGAAGGAAGAGCAGCAGCTCTCCTCCTGGGCGCCCTCTGAGGAATCTGATGATGTCTTCTGTGTCTGTCTGTCACCTGGACAGGGGTTCCTACCAGCTGAGCATTTGTTCCTTATCCTCCACGTCTTGAATAAAATACAATTCTTTTGTTTGATGGTAAAAATATTTTCTTTCTTTTACAACCTGCTTTTTGCTATACCATATCATAATTTTGGTTGATTTCTATCCTTCTTTGACCCCACGTTTCAGGCTCTCACAAGAAGTTTCATCTGAATTTTGAGTCCTATCGATGATTATTTCTGTATAATTTCAAATCCAGGTTATTATTATTATTTTTTTTTACATATTGGTTGATTGATTTGAGGAACAAATTGTTTAACTCCTCAGGATTTGAATCCCTTATTAAAATGTAGGGAAAATCACATTTAGAGTGCCCACTTTCTTATGCTTAGAAATTAAATGAATCTGTGTAATTCAGTTAGCACAATGATGGACACATAATTAGCATTTTGTGAGGTGGCCCATCATCACTGTCTGCTTCATCATCACCATCACCACCATCACCACCATCACCGCCACCGCCATGTTTGCTCCAGCAGGAAAGTGGCTCAGACATACCTAGTACAGAAAACAGGGAGATTCTTAAACTCTATTACCCTTTCATATTCTGTGTTCATTTTCCTTTCCAATTTAACTGTATTTTTAAAAAACATCTTTATTGGAATATAATTGTTCTGCACTGGTGTGCTAATTTCTGCTTTATAACAAAGTGAATCAGCCATACATATACATATATCCCTATATCTGCTCCCTTTTGCATCTCCCTTCCTATCCCATACCTCTATGTGGTCACAAAGCACCGAGCTGATCTCCTTGTGCTATGTGGATGCTTCCCACTAGCTATTGATTTTACATTTGGTAGAGTATATATGTCCATGACACTCTCTCACTTCGTCCCAGCTTACCCTTCTCCCTTCCCGTGTCCTCAAGTCCATTCACTATGCCTGTGTCTTTAATCCTGTCCTTCCCCTAGGTTCTTCACAATTTTTTTTTTTTTACATTCCATATATATATTATCATACGATATTTGTTTTTCTCTTTCTGACTTCCTTCACTCTGTATGACAGACCTCAGGTCCATCCACCTAATTACAAAAAACTCAATATCTTTTCCTTTTATGACTGAGTAATATTCCATTGTATATATGCACCACATTTTCTTTATCCATTCATCTGTCGATAGACACTTAGGTTGTTTCCATGTCCTGGCTATTGTAAATAGAGCTGCGATGAAGATTGTGGTACATGACTATTTTTGAATTATGGTTTTGTCAGGGTATATGCCGAGTAGTGGGATTGCTTGCCCATATGGTAGCTCTATTTTTAGTATTTAAGGAACCTGTACACTGTTCTCCATAGCGGCTGTATGAATTTACATTCCCACCAAGAGTGCAACAGAGTTCCCGTTTCTCCACACCCTCTTCAGCATTTGTTATTTGTAGATTTTTGATGATGGCCATACTGACCAGTGTGAAGTGATACCTCATTATAGTTTTGATTTGCATTTCTCTAATGATTAGTGAGGTTGAGCAGGCTTTTATGTGTTTGATTTCAATCTGTATATCTTTTTTTGAGAAATGTCTATTGAAGTCTTCTGTCCATTTTTGGATTGGTTTGTTTGTTTTTTTGATAATGAGCTGCATGTGCTGCTTGTAAATTTTGGAGACTAATCTGCTGTCAGTTGCTTCGTTTACAAATATTTCCTCCCATTCTGAGGGTTGTCTTTTCGTCTTGTTTATGGTTTGTTTGTTGTGCAAAAGCTTTTAAGTTTCATTTGGTCCCATTTGTTTATTTTTCTTTTTATTTCCGTTTCCCCAGGAGGTGGGTCAAAAAGGATCTTGCTGTGATTCTTTTCGTAGAGTGTACTGCCATTGTTTTCCTCTAAGAGTTTGATAGTGTCTGGCCTTACATGGAAGTCTTTAATCCATTTTGAGTTTATTTTTGTGTATGGTGTTAAGGAGTGTTGTAATTTCACTCTTTTACATGTAGTTGTCCAGTTTTCCCAGCACGACTTATTGAAGAGGCTGTCTTTTCTCCATTGTATATTCTTGCCTCCTTTATCAAAAATGAGACCATATGTATGTGGGTTTATCTCTGGGCTTTCTGTCCTGTTCCATTGATCTATATTTCTCTTTTTGTTCCAGTACCATACTGTCTTGATTACTGTAGCTTTGTAGTATAGTCTGAAGTCCAGGAGCCTGATTCTTTCAGCTCCATTTTCTTTCTCAAGTTTGCTTTTGCTATTTGGGGTCTTTTTTGTTTCCATAGAAATTGTGAAAGTTTTTGTTCTAGTTCTGTGAAAAGTGGCATTGGTACTTAGATCAGTGTTGCATTGGATCTGTAGATTGCTTTGGGTAGTATAGTGATTTTCACAATGTTGAATTTTTAAAAATATGAAAGTACTAATCACTAAATGCATTGACATGAAAATGTACAAAATTGGACAGTTAGGAGTACATGTTGGGGAGCAAAGGGTAATATGGCAGGTTGAGGGGACTGGAGGGTTGAAGGAGAAGACAGAAAATGAGCATGAAAATACATTTTTAAAATTACTGTCTTTTAAAGACCTAAAACACATCTGGACAGAGTAGAAGAAAGAAAAGAGATCAGCCCTAAGTTTGTAGGTCACCTAGATTTCAGACCTTTAGTGCTCTGATCCTCTCTCCCCTCCCCAAACCTACTCTCAGTCACTTACACGTGATGGTGTGAGTCTTAAATGGTATCTTCCATTTCTTTCTGGTTTCACACAATTTAAATCTGATATTTATTGTTGGAATAAAAAGTATTTATTTTCCTGATAAAGGAATTTTAAGCATATGACAGCAGTCTAGGGGAGTGTTGGGGTCAGGTGATATGGGACATCCTGATTCTATTAAAAATGTGTTACCACGTTCTACAGTAACATAAAGCCAGTGTTGAAAACTTTTCCTAAATGAGACAGGGCTGCTCACCAGCCATGACCCATAAAGAAAAGTTTCAGTGCCCAAGGGGACAGAGGATAGTACAGGTCCTGGACTGAAAAGGCAGAAATGAAATCTTTTGCCAGGATTGGAGAACATACTAGGGCATTGTTTCTTGAACTTCAGTTATTCCCTAAAGGCTCATTATAGTTGTTATAATTACACATCACAAGTATCATGTAATATTGATAATTTGTACTTTAAATTCACTTTAAACTAACTTTTTGAATTTTTAATTTAGTTGGCCATAAGGAGTCAAGTGCATGAAATGGCAGAAGAAATATTCAATTTACATATATGTATGTATATATGCATATATATATGAATAGAGAGAGAGAGACACACACACACACACACAGCAAGAGAGAGAAAGAGAGAAGAGACAGAGAAAGAGACAAATATAGAGAGAGAGATTAGGAAGGCTGGAAAGTCCAAAATATGCCGGGCCAACCCTAGCTGGAAGGCCATCAGGCAGGGGAATTGTCTCTTACCTGGATGGGGGAGGGGTCAGGCTTTTGTTCTATTCAACAGACTATATGAGGCCTACCCACTTACAGAGGGCAAACTCCTTTACTCAGGGCACTGATTTAAATATCACTCTCATCTAAAAGCATCCTTAGAGAAAAAGCCCGAAAAAAGATTGACCAAATATTTGAGCAACCTGTTCCAGTCAAGTTGACCCATAAAAAAATATCAAAAATTCCTTCCAGCACATGGACAAACTGTATAAAGAAAGTAGAGCAGGAAATAGGTTAATTTCATGTATATTCCACTGTGATCAATATGGAAGAATCTACAGATAGGTTAAAATTATAGTAAAATTATTATTAACCATTAAGAAGTAGTGTATGAATGGCAATTAACATCAACGACCGAATTATTAATAAAGTGATTTCAACTATCTCTTGAATTTACCCCTAGATTTGATGTGAATCAATGTGCTTAAATAATTCATAAATAATAAATAGATTTAAAACTCGTTATTTGAATGGCATTGCCTATTAGATAGGGTTTTCCAATGATTTCGAAGAGACAGGAAGCCAGAAAATTTAAACACTCGTCTGAGCTTTCTTCAAAAGTTGAAGAATCCAAAGAGGTCCTTTGGGGGAAATTAGGTAGGAGCAAGTGGGATGTCACGTTTGGGAGGTATGAGTAAAAGGCTTGGTTTCTATTGTAAGTCTAGGTTCTGATCTGCCAGCTGATTGGAATTATGGTAGGTGATGCTACGCTGCTAGTGAATTCCTTGTGGCCGGAAGTGAAACAGATTTATAAAGTTCGTAGGAATCTGACTGTTGGATGTTCTTAACCTGAAGGAACAAAGCAGTGAAAGGAGGGCCCTAGAGGTCACCACTTTACTAAACGTATCTAAGTATCATGATGGGAAGTCATCTGAGATCATCTGCAAACATCTCTCAGTCCATTTTAGAAGAGGAGAAGAGATATCACTTAGCAAGCCGTGGATCAAGGCGAAATGTATTGTAAGAAGGACTTGAGGTAAAGGGAAAGGTGTCACCAGGTAGCCAGGCCATTTTCAAACCAGTATGTACAACAAAATGGCCACCAGATCAAGTGCAACTAGGCAGGCAGTTTTAGAAGTCAAAGAAGGTGACAGATAGAAAAGGGTCATCTTCCCCAATCAAGAAAGGGAACACTTGCCTACAAGTTAGAGAACCCCTGAAATTCTCCCACTGCCATAAACCACTGAAACGGAGAGCTAAGGCAGGGACTCTGTGAGTCATGAGAACATAATCTAGTGAGGAGATCCTGGCGCAGGACATTTCCTGTTTTCAGAGTCCCTGCCAAGCCAGTTATGGATAGATTTGCATTTGGGTTGGGAAATGACTGCACGAGGCTAGTTTGGACAGCTCCGCTTCCCCTTGGGTGGGGCAGCAAGCCCCAATAAAAAGGTCCTCTGCTGCACGACAGCTATCCTCCTGCTACTCGAGTTCCGATTGACTTTGGAGAACCTGGTGAGTCTGATTCTTCCGTTCAACTTTGTTCTCGGGCCCCCGAATGTTGAGTTTATGCTGGAGACAGCAAATTTGATGGGTCCAAAGTTATGATCATGGGTATAATGCTACTTAGTGGATGGGAACTTGGAATATGGGCACAATGTTATATTGTATTTACTAGATTTCTAATATCTAGTTTGAATTCCTCTATTGAAAAAGAAATTAATAGGAAATTTTGACATGAAGGGATAAAGAGCAAAGGGGTTACCTTTTTCTATACCTTTTCCTTGGACCTCTGCTGTGATTTCAGAGACATTTATCTTAGAAGGTGTGAGGCTCTTACATTCATCCTGATTGCCGTTTGCTCTGTACAAAGTCATCCTGTCGGGTCCTCATGAGAGAAAATGGTGATAGGAATTGCTTGTGAGCTTGCCCAGAAGTTTAGAACTTTTGATAGCCTTTTAAAAATATGTTGTTTCCATAAAAAATAAAAAGAAAGAGAAATAAAACTGAAACCATCGCTTGTTTCTTCAAAACAAAGTTATTGTCTTTGGAAAAGTTGTATGAGAAAAGAAAGTTTTCTCTGGGCTGATGAATAGATTTGCTAAAGAATGAGAGAGGTGTCAGAAATTCATTAAAAGGTATTAAAGCGATTAAAACACATGCTTTGAGGTTGGAGAGATATTGTCTGTTTGTGTTACACAAGCTTTTGCTCTTCTCTATGTAGGGATTCCTTATTGTGAACATGGTCATATACTTTCTTTCAGATATTAAAACTGCAGAAAGATGTCTTCTCAAGAGCAGCAGTGCAAGCAGAAGTGCAAGACAACTCCAGTGTGCGTAACTAAGTGCCCTGATCCTTGCTCACCTAAGAAGGATTCAGACCCTTGCCCACCTCAGCCGTGCCAGCAGAAATATCCTCCTGGGACACCTATCCAGCAATGCCAGCAGAAGTGCCCACCCAAGGAAAAGTAACAGCTTCAGCTTTTATCTGCATCTGGAAAGGATAAGGGCAATCGGCTGACCTAGTTCCACAGCTCCACCTTCATCTTGTCTTCAAAGCCTATCATGGATACAGAAGAAGCTTTCCACCCTTCAGCCTGCAGTATGCGTGTGGTGATTCCTGACGGTCAGAGGTTTCCTATCTGAGTCTGCTATGCCGCTTCCCTCTGGAGGTACCTGAGAAAGCACCACAGAGCCTCCGGAGGAAAAGCAGCAGCTCTCCTCCTGGGGGCCCTCTGAGGATTCTCTCGCTGTCTTCTGTGTCTGTCTGTCACCTGGGCAGCGGTTTCTACCAGATGAGCAATTGTTACTTATCCTCCATTTCCTGAATAAAATACATTTCTTCTTGTGATGGTAAAAGCATTTTCATTCTTTTAAAACCTGCTTTTAGCAATATTATATCATAATTTTGGTTGATTTCTATCCTTCTTCGATCTCAATTTTCAGGCTCTCACAGTCAGTGTTATCTGAATTTAGAGTTATATAGATGATCGTTTGTATATAATTTCAAATCCAGGTTATTTTCTTAATTATTGCTTGATTGATTTGAGGAACAAACTGTTTAACTCCTCAGATGTTCAATCCCTCTACTAAAATGTGGTGAAAACCACATTTACAGTGCCTACTTGCTTAGGCATAAAATTTACATGAATGTGTGTAATTCAGTTGGCACAATGCCGGGCACATAATTGGCATTTGAGAGGTGGCCGATCATCATTGTCTCTGTCATCATCACCGTCACCACCATCACCACCACCACCATGTTTGCTCCGGCAGGAAAGAGGCTCAGACATACCTAGTACAGCACAGAAAGAGATTCTTAAACTATATTACACTTTCATATTGTGTGTTCCTTTTTTATTCCAACTTAACTGTATTTATAATCTGATATGACACATTAAATGCTTTGGGAAATATTGGGATATTGTGCATAAAATTATAGTAGTTCTGAAAACATGGGTAGTACAAATAATGGGAAGTTTAAAGTGTCCTTACCAGGCAAAGCGCTGCCTGCTCTCCATGTGCACAACATGCTCTTCTTACTGTGAAACTCAACAACCTCAGGGTCCTATTATAATTTTTCGCCTCTGAAGTTACTTTCTTGATTGATTTGACCCCACCTTTGAGGTCCACCGGGGTTTCCAATGTTTATCTAGATTTACAAAATGACTGTTGCTATGCAGCTTGTTTTCTAAGTGCTTAGCTTAGTGGTCCAGTAAGCTGTGAATAGGGATGTGTTCTTTAAGCATATCTCTTCTTGTGGTTCTAGAAGTAAAAGAGTCCAAGATGCCAGAACTGCAGAAGAAAAAGATCCCCAGATTACTGCCCAAAGCTCATCAGAGTATTACATGAGTGAGAAATCAACACTGATATTTGGGAGTTGTCTCTACTTTAGTTAGTGTTATTTGACCTGACAGAGAATTTAGTTCTGTGAGGTGTGATGCTCCTGTAGAAATCTTAAAATTAGGGCATTGGCTTAAGAGTCTGGAGGTATTTGGCAAGGAATCTGATATTGGAAGCCATAAATGTGGTGATACATTTTATTCAATGGCAAAATGTTTGCAGTAATGGTTGTCCATGGTAGCCTGAGAGGCAGACTAAATGTTGGTCACTTGTTGACTTGACCAGGGTATGTCAATAGACATATGTTCAGGAAAAACTTTCTAGTTGGCAGGTCGGAAATTTAAAAAAATAAAAAGGAAAAAATACAGCCCAGATATTCAAAAGCTTGTTGAATTAGGAAACACAACACTTGTAAGCCCTAAAGAGTAAGAGATGAGATTAGAAGTGTTTTTTAGAAAAATAATTAATTAATTAATTAATTTTTGGCTCTGTTGGGTCTTTGTTTCTGTGTGAGGGCTTTCTCTAGTTGCGGCAAGCAGGGGCCACTCTTCCTCACGGTGCGTGGGCCTTTCCCTCCCATGGACTCTCTTGTTGCAGAGCACAGGCTCCAGTCGCGCAGGCTCAGCAGTAGTGGTTCACGGGCCTAGGTGCTCCGCGGCATGTGGGATCATCCCAAACCAGGGCTCAAACCCGTGTCCCCTGCATTAGCAGGCAGATTCTCAACCACTGTGCCACCGGGGAAGCCCTAGAAGTGGTTTTGAACTTGAAGCCCAATTTCAGTTGACTGTAACAATAGAGAAAAGATACAAAAGTTGTAGTCTTTCCACCTGTGTGCCAGGGAGCCTCATGGTAATTGTATTATGTTCAGGGATCAAGGCAGCAATTTAATCAGGCCAGAAAATTACTTCCAGAAAAGGACCTGAGTGAGGTCTCTAGCACATAGTAATGACGGGAGGAACGAATGATGTCAGGTGCCTACTAAGTGTTTGAGGGAATTGACAACTAAATAAACTATATGCCAAAACGAAAAAGACTGATTTTTCAAGAATTGTAATGACTTTCCAGCCCTCCTTTCCCCACTTTCCACCCTACCTACTTCAGATGTGGTCAGTACAGGTGATTAAAAGTGAATATCCACTATGAGGTGGATACAGGGCCCCAGAGAATAATGGATAAGGGAAGCTCTCTCAGAGAATAGTATCAGAGCCTAAGAGAGGCAAGGAGGAGAAGGAACACAGAGCTTCTCAAATGTTGTTACTCTTTTGTATGATGGTTATTCTTTCATCTTTCCCCTCCAGTTTTATTGAGGTATAATTGATTAAATTGTACACATTACGGTGTATAATGTGACAATTTGACATATGCGTACTTTGTGCAGTGATTTACACCATAAGTTACATAATATATTAATTACTTCAACAGTAGCCATTTAACTGTGTGTATGGCTGAGTGTTTGCGTGTGTGTGTGTGTGTGTGTGTGTGTGTGTGTGTGTGTGTGCTTTTGTGTTTGGTGAGAATGCTTAAGGTCTACTTTCTCAGCAAGTTTCAAGTACACAACACAGTGTTAATATCAAGACTCACCATGCTGTACCTCAGACTCCCAGAGCTTATTCATCGTATGACTACAGACTTGTACCCTTTGCCCAACATCTCCATTTTTCCCGCATCCCCCAGGCCCTGCTGACCACCATTCTACTGTCTGTTTCTGTGACATCCCTGACTTTGGCTACATAATCCTAAATAAACATTGGCTCAAAGAAGAAATAACAAATACATATAAAATACTTTGTGATGAATGAAAATGAAAAGAAAACATAGAAGAACTTTAAGGATAAATGTAACGCAGTGCATAGAGAGCAACTTACGGCTGGAGGCATGTGTTTTACAGAAGATAAAAGATCTCAAATCAGTAAACTGAGAGACATGTAGGCATGTGTGTGGGTTTATGAAAATTGAAAACTCCTAACACTAAAAACAGCAAAATATAAGCAGTGATTATTTTTGGCCGTTTAATAAACATGCTTATTTTTGAACAGCTTTATGTTTTCCCCATTATATTATATGAGGTAATATTTTTATGACAATTTATCATAATATTTAAAAAATATGTAGTAGTCACTGAAGATGTGGCTGAGATGGAGGGAAAGGTTATGTCTTGGCCTTCTCGTGCATGCCCAACTGGTGACTCTTTCACAGGTTTCAAGTGTCTCCTCTTTCTCTTCCTCTCCTCCTCATTGTCCTCGTCTTCCTCCTTTCCCGTTATAAAACCACATTCCTGAAAATCTTCCTGATTATTTGGCCAAGACAAGTTACTAGGCCACTTCTTCCTCCTGACTGCAGGAAGAATTATGAAAGATATTAAAGGACTATTACTAAATGCATGGGCAACATTTCAAAGTACTAAATTGAACAGTTAAGGTGTATATATTGGGCAGTGAAGGTAATATGGCCGGTGGAGGTTTCCGGAGAGTTGAAGAAGAAGACAGAGAATAAACGGTGGAAAAATTTTTTTTCTATTACTGTCTTCAAAGCCATAAAGCATGTTTGGAAAGAGCAGAAGAAAGCAAGTATATCAGATGAGCCCTAAGTCCATATTTCATCTAGATTTCAGACCTTAGTGCTCTGATCTTCTCTCCCCTCCCAACCGCACTCTCAATCACTTATATGTGATGCTGTGAGTCTTACATGGGATCTTATATCTATTTTTGTTTTCACACAATTGAAATCTGATATTTACTTATGGAATACAACAGTTTTATTTCCTGATAAAGGAATTTTAAGCACACGAGAGCAGTCTAGGGAAGCATATATGTACATATATACATATAGAAATATGTTACAGAATGAGAGAGATGGGGGGGGGGAGAGAGAGAGAGAGAGAGAGAGAGAGAGAGAGAGAGAGAGAGAGAGAGAGAGAGAGAGATTACAAAGTTTGGTAAACTCAAAACCTGCAGAGCTGAAACGCTGCTGGAAGTCGATCCGACAGGGGAATTATCTTTTACCTGGGTGAAGTTCAGTCTTGTTCTAGTCTGGCCATCAGTGGATTGGATGAGGACTTCCCACCTTATAGAGGGCAACCACCTTTACTCAGGTCACTGCAGGTCACTGATTTAAAAAATACTCTCATCCAAAAGAATCTGTACAGAAGCACCCAGAATAATGTTTGACCAGATAACCAGGGACCCTGTGCCACTGAAGCTGACCCATAAATTAACCATCAAAACTTCCTTCCAGCACAGTAACAAATTGTATGAAGAAAATAGAGCAGGAAATAGGTTTATTTGACATATGTTTCACTGTGACCAAAATGGAAAATGTAAAAACTAAGTTAAAATTATAATAAAATTGTTATTAATGATTGAAAAATTGTATATGAATGGCAATGAACTTCAGTGACTGCATTTTTAATAAAGTGAGTTCAACTTCCTCTTAAATTTATCCCTAGATTTGCTGTGAAACAACATGTGTTTAAATAATTCATAAATATTAAATACATATAAAATTAGTTATTTGAATGGCATTGCATATTGGGATTCCCAATAATTTCAAAGGGATAGGAAGTCAGAAGATTTGAACGATCCTCTGGGGTTTCTTAAAGGTGAAGCAATCCAAAGAGGTTAGTTGGGAGAAATTAGGCAGGAGCAGGTGTTATATCACTTTTGGGCGGTATGAGCAAAAAGCTTGATTTCTGTTGAAAGTCTAGGGTCTGAGCTGCCAGCTCCTCTTAGTTATGGTAGCTCAGGTTATGCTCTTAGTGAATTCCTTTTGGCCTGAAGTAAAACAGTTTTATAAAGGTCACAGGAATCTAACTGCTGGAGGTTCATTATTTGAGGGAGCAAAGCAGTGAAAGGAGGACCCTAGAGGTCACCACTTTACTGAACGTGTCTAAGTATCATGATGGGACATCATCTGAGATGATCTGCTAACTTCCCTCAGTCCATTTTAGAAGAGGAGAAGAGACTTTGCTTGGCAAGCCATGAATAAATGGGAAATGCATTGTAAGAAAAACTTGATGTAAAGAGAAAGGTGTCACCACGTAGCCAGACATTTTTGAAACCAGTATGGGCATCAAAATGGTCACCAGATCAAGTGCAACTAGGAAGGCAGTTTTAGAAGTCAAGGAAGGTGAAAGATAGAAAAGGGTCATCTTCCCCAATAAAGAAAGGGAAATTTTGATTACAAGTTAGAGAACCTCCCAAATCCCCCCACTGCTATAAACCACAGAAACGGAGAGTTAAGGCAGGGACTCTGTGATTCATGAGAACGTAATCCATTGAGGAGACCCTGGAGCAGGACATTTCTTGTTTTCAGAGTCATTGCCAAGCCAGTTATGGATGGATTTGCATTTTGGTTGGGAAATGATTGGACCAGGCCAGTTTTGGCAGCTCCCCTTCCTCCTAGGTGGGACAGCAAGCCCCAATGAATAGGTCCTCTGCTGCATCACAGCCATCCTCCTGCTACTGTAGTCCCAATTGAATTTGGAGAACATGGTGAGTAGGATTCTTTAGTTCAAATTTGTTCTTCAGCTTCTGAATGTAGCATTTATCCTGGAGACAGCAAATTTGATGGGTGCAAAGTTACCATATCATGGGTTTAATGCTCCTTATTGGATGGGAACTTGCAATTTGGGCACAAAGTTATATTGTATTTATTAGATTTCTGATACCTTGTTTGAATTCTTGTATTGAAGAAGAAATTAATAGGAAATTTTGACATGAAAGATAAAGAATAAAGTATTTTCCCTTTCCTGTGCCTTTTTGGTGTCCCTCTGCTGTGATGTTAGGGGCATTTATCTTAGAAGGTGTGAGGTCCTTAAGTTCTTCCTGATTGCCCTTTGCTCTATATATGTCATTCTGTTGGTACCTCATGAGAGAAGATGATGATAACAATTGCTTGTGAGCTTGCCCAGGATTTTAGAACTTGTGTTGGCCTTTTTTGAAGATGTTGTTTTCATGAAAAAAAAAAAAAAGAAATTAAAGTAAAAACACCTGCTTGTTTCTTTCAAATAAAGATATTTTCTTTGGAAAAGTTGTGTGAGAAAAGAAAAGTTTTTCTCTGGGGTGATGTATCGATTTGCTAAAGAGCAAGAGAGAAGTCAGAAATTTATTAAAAGGTATTAAAGATATCAAAGCCCATGCTTAGAGATTGCCGAGATAGTATCTGTTGTTATTACACAAGCTTTTCCACTCCTCTCTGTAAGAATTCCTTCTTGTGAACACGGTCATATACTTTCTTTCAGATATTAAGACTCCAGAAAGATGTCTTCTGAACAGCAGCAGTGCACGCAGCCTTGCCAGCCACCTCCAGTGTGCCCACCTAAGGGCCCTGATCCTTGCTCACCTCCCAAGTGTCCAGAACCTTGCCCACGTATAAAGTGCCCTGAGCCATGCCCACCTCAGCAGTGCCAGCAGAAATGCCCTCCTGTGCCACCTCCCCAACAATGCCAGCAGAAGTGCCTACCCAAGAACAAGTAACAGCTTCAGCGTTTATATGGATCAGGAAAGGATAAGGACAATTGGCTCACCGAGTTCCACAGCTCCACCTTCATCTTCTCTTTAAAGCCTATCATGGATACAGAAGAAGCTTCTCCACCCTTCAGCCTGCAGTATGCGTGCGGTGATTCCTGTCTGTCAGAGGTTTCCTATCTGAGGCTGCGTTATACCGCTTCCCTCTGAGACGTACCCGAGAAAGCACCACAGAGCCTCAGAAGGAAGAGCAGCAGCTCTCCTCCTGGGCGCCCTCTGAGGAATCTGATGATGTCTTCTGTGTCTGTCTGTCACCTGGACAGGGGTTCCTACCAGCTGAGCATTTGTTCCTTATCCTCCACGTCTTGAATAAAATACAATTCTTTTGTTTGATGGTAAAAATATTTTCTTTCTTTTACAACCTGCTTTTTGCTATACCATATCATAATTTTGGTTGATTTCTATCCTTCTTTGACCCCACGTTTCAGGCTCTCACAAGAAGTTTCATCTGAATTTTGAGTCCTATCGATGATTATTTCTGTATAATTTCAAATCCAGGTTATTATTATTATTTTTTTTTACATATTGGTTGATTGATTTGAGGAACAAATTGTTTAACTCCTCAGGATTTGAATCCCTTATTAAAATGTAGGGAAAATCACATTTAGAGTGCCCACTTTCTTATGCTTAGAAATTAAATGAATCTGTGTAATTCAGTTAGCACAATGATGGACACATAATTAGCATTTTGTGAGGTGGCCCATCATCACTGTCTGCTTCATCATCACCATCACCACCATCACCACCATCACCGCCACCGCCATGTTTGCTCCAGCAGGAAAGTGGCTCAGACATACCTAGTACAGAAAACAGGGAGATTCTTAAACTCTATTACCCTTTCATATTCTGTGTTCATTTTCCTTTCCAATTTAACTGTATTTTTAAAAAACATCTTTATTGGAATATAATTATTCTGCACTGGTGTGCTAATTTCTGCTTTATAACAAAGTGAATCAGCCATACATATACATATATCCCTATATCTGCTCCCTTTTGCATCTCCCTTCCTATCCCATACCTCTATGTGGTCACAAAGCACCGAGCTGATCTCCTTGTGCTATGTGGATGCTTCCCACTAGCTATTGATTTTTCATTTGGTAGAGTATATATGTCCATGACACTCTCTCACTTCGTCCCAGCTTACCCTTCTCCCTTCCCGTGTCCTCAAGTCCATTCACTATGCCTGTGTCTTTAATCCTGTCCTTCCCCTAGGTTCTTCACAATTTTTTTTTTTTTACATTCCATATATATATTATCATACGATATTTGTTTTTCTCTTTCTGACTTCCTTCACTCTGTATGACAGACCTCAGGTCCATCCACCTAATTACAAAAAACTCAATATCTTTTCCTTTTATGACTGAGTAATATTCCATTGTATATATGCACCACATTTTCTTTATCCATTCATCTGTCGATAGACACTTAGGTTGTTTCCATGTCCTGGCTATTGTAAATAGAGCTGCGATGAAGATTGTGGTACATGACTATTTTTGAATTATGGTTTTGTCAGGGTATATGCCGAGTAGTGGGATTGCTTGCCCATATGGTAGCTCTATTTTTAGTATTTAAGGAACCTGTACACTGTTCTCCATAGCGGCTGTATGAATTTACATTCCCACCAAGAGTGCAACAGAGTTCCCGTTTCTCCACACCCTCTTCAGCATTTGTTATTTGTAGATTTTTGATGATGGCCATACTGACCAGTGTGAAGTGATACCTCATTATAGTTTTGATTTGCATTTCTCTAATGATTAGTGAGGTTGAGCAGGCTTTTATGTGTTTGATTTCAATCTGTATATCTTTTTTTGAGAAATGTCTATTGAAGTCTTCTGTCCATTTTTGGATTGGTTTGTTTGTTTTTTTGATAATGAGCTGCATGTGCTGCTTGTAAATTTTGGAGACTAATCTGCTGTCAGTTGCTTCGTTTACAAATATTTCCTCCCATTCTGAGGGTTGTCTTTTCGTCTTGTTTATGGTTTGTTTGTTGTGCAAAAGCTTTTAAGTTTCATTTGGTCCCATTTGTTTATTTTTCTTTTTATTTCCGTTTCCCCAGGAGGTGGGTCAAAAAGGATCTTGCTGTGATTCTTTTCGTAGAGTGTACTGCCATTGTTTTCCTCTAAGAGTTTGATAGTGTCTGGCCTTACATGGAAGTCTTTAATCCATTTTGAGTTTATTTTTGTGTATGGTGTTAAGGAGTGTTGTAATTTCACTCTTTTACATGTAGTTGTCCAGTTTTCCCAGCACGACTTATTGAAGAGGCTGTCTTTTCTCCATTGTATATTCTTGCCTCCTTTATCAAAAATGAGACCATATGTATGTGGGTTTATCTCTGGGCTTTCTGTCCTGTTCCATTGATCTATATTTCTCTTTTTGTTCCAGTACCATACTGTCTTGATTACTGTAGCTTTGTAGTATAGTCTGAAGTCCAGGAGCCTGATTCTTTCAGCTCCATTTTCTTTCTCAAGTTTGCTTTTGCTATTTGGGGTCTTTTTTGTTTCCATAGAAATTGTGAAAGTTTTTGTTCTAGTTCTGTGAAAAGTGGCATTGGTACTTAGATCAGTGTTGCATTGGATCTGTAGATTGCTTTGGGTAGTATAGTGATTTTCACAATGTTGAATTTTTAAAAATATGAAAGTACTAATCACTAAATGCATTGACATGAAAATGTACAAAATTGGACAGTTAGGAGTACATGTTGGGGAGCAAAGGGTAATATGGCAGGTTGAGGGGACTGGAGGGTTGAAGGAGAAGACAGAAAATGAGCATGAAAATACATTTTTAAAATTACTGTCTTTTAAAGACCTAAAACACATCTGGACAGAGTAGAAGAAAGAAAAGAGATCAGCCCTAAGTTTGTAGGTCACCTAGATTTCAGACCTTTAGTGCTCTGATCCTCTCTCCCCTCCCCAAACCTACTCTCAGTCACTTACACGTGATGGTGTGAGTCTTAAATGGTATCTTCCATTTCTTTCTGGTTTCACACAATTTAAATCTGATATTTATTGTTGGAATAAAAAGTATTTATTTTCCTGATAAAGGAATTTTAAGCATATGACAGCAGTCTAGGGGAGTGTTGGGGTCAGGTGATATGGGACATCCTGATTCTATTAAAAATGTGTTACCACGTTCTACAGTAACATAAAGCCAGTGTTGAAAACTTTTCCTAAATGAGACAGGGCTGCTCACCAGCCATGACCCATAAAGAAAAGTTTCAGTGCCCAAGGGGACAGAGGATAGTACAGGTCCTGGACTGAAAAGGCAGAAATGAAATCTTTTGCCAGGATTGGAGAACATACTAGGGCATTGTTTCTTGAACTTCAGTTATTCCCTAAAGGCTCATTATAGTTGTTATAATTACACATCACAAGTATCATGTAATATTGATAATTTTTACTTTAAATTCACTTTAAACTAACTTTTTGAATTTTTAATTTAGTTGGCCATAAGGAGTCAAGTGCATGAAATGGCAGAAGAAATATTCAATTTACATATATGTATGTATATATGCATATATATATGAATAGAGAGAGAGAGACACACACACACACACACAGCAAGAGAGAGAAAGAGAGAAGAGACAGAGAAAGAGACAAATATAGAGAGAGAGATTAGGAAGGCTGGAAAGTCCAAAATATGCCGGGCCAACCCTAGCTGGAAGGCCATCAGGCAGGGGAATTGTCTCTTACCTGGATGGGGGAGGGGTCAGGCTTTTGTTCTATTCAACAGACTATATGAGGCCTACCCACTTACAGAGGGCAAACTCCTTTACTCAGGGCACTGATTTAAATATCACTCTCATCTAAAAGCATCCTTAGAGAAAAAGCCCGAAAAAAGATTGACCAAATATTTGAGCAACCTGTTCCAGTCAAGTTGACCCATAAAAAAATATCAAAAATTCCTTCCAGCACATGGACAAACTGTATAAAGAAAGTAGAGCAGGAAATAGGTTAATTTCATGTATATTCCACTGTGATCAATATGGAAGAATCTACAGATAGGTTAAAATTATAGTAAAATTATTATTAACCATTAAGAAGTAGTGTATGAATGGCAATTAACATCAACGACCGAATTATTAATAAAGTGATTTCAACTATCTCTTGAATTTACCCCTAGATTTGATGTGAATCAATGTGCTTAAATAATTCATAAATAATAAATAGATTTAAAACTCGTTATTTGAATGGCATTGCCTATTAGATAGGGTTTTCCAATGATTTCGAAGAGACAGGAAGCCAGAAAATTTAAACACTCGTCTGAGCTTTCTTCAAAAGTTGAAGAATCCAAAGAGGTCCTTTGGGGGAAATTAGGTAGGAGCAAGTGGGATGTCACGTTTGGGAGGTATGAGTAAAAGGCTTGGTTTCTATTGTAAGTCTAGGTTCTGATCTGCCAGCTGATTGGAATTATGGTAGGTGATGCTACGCTGCTAGTGAATTCCTTGTGGCCGGAAGTGAAACAGATTTATAAAGTTCGTAGGAATCTGACTGTTGGATGTTCTTAACCTGAAGGAACAAAGCAGTGAAAGGAGGGCCCTAGAGGTCACCACTTTACTAAACGTATCTAAGTATCATGATGGGAAGTCATCTGAGATCATCTGCAAACATCTCTCAGTCCATTTTAGAAGAGGAGAAGAGATATCACTTAGCAAGCCGTGGATCAAGGCGAAATGTATTGTAAGAAGGACTTGAGGTAAAGGGAAAGGTGTCACCAGGCAGCCAGGCCATTTTCAAACCAGTATGTACAACAAAATGGCCACCAGATCAAGTGCAACTAGGCAGGCAGTTTTAGAAGTCAAAGAAGGTGACAGATAGAAAAGGGTCATCTTCCCCAATCAAGAAAGGGAACACTTGCCTACAAGTTAGAGAACCCCTGAAATTCTCCCACTGCCATAAACCACTGAAACGGAGAGCTAAGGCAGGGACTCTGTGAGTCATGAGAACATAATCTAGTGAGGAGATCCTGGCGCAGGACATTTCCTGTTTTCAGAGTCCCTGCCAAGCCAGTTATGGATAGATTTGCATTTGGGTTGGGAAATGACTGTACGAGGCTAGTTTGGACAGCTCTGCTTCCCCTTGGGTGGGGCAGCAAGCCCCAATAAAAAGGTCCTCTGCTGCACGACAGCTATCCTCCTGCTACTCGAGTTCCGATTGGCTTTGGAGAACCTGGTGAGTCTGATTCTTCCATTCAACTTTGTTCTCGGGCCCCCGAATGTTGAGTTTATGCTGGAGACAGCAAATTTGATGGGTCCAAAGTTATGATCATGGGTATAATGCTACTTAGTGGATGGGAACTTGGAATATGGGCACAATGTTATATTGTATTTACTAGATTTCTAATACCTAGTTTGAATTCCTCTATTGAAAAAGAAATTAATAGGAAATTTTGACATGAAGGGATAAAGAGCAAAGGGGTTACCTTTTTCTATACCTTTTTCTTAGACCTCTGCTGTGATTTCAGAGGCATTTATCTTAGAAGGTGTGAGGCTCTTACATTCATCCTGATTGCCGTTTGCTCTGTACAAAGTTCTCCTGTCGGGTCCTCCTGAGAGAAAATGGTGATAGGAATTGCTTGTGAGCTTGCCCAGAATTTTAGAACTTTTGATAGCCTTTTAAAAATATGTTGTTTTCATAAAAAAAAAGAAAGAGAAATAAAACTGAAACCATCGCTTGTTTCTTCAAAACAAAGATATTTCCTTTGGAAAAGTTGTATGAGAAAAGAAAGTCTTCTCTGGGCTGATGAATAGATTTGCTAAAGAACGAGAGAGGTGTCAGAAATTCATTAAAAGGTATTAAAGCGATTAAAACACATGCTTAGAGATTGGAGAGATACTGTCTGTTTGTGTTACACAAGCTTTTGCTCTTCTCTATGTAGGGATTCCTTATTGTGAACATGGTCATATACTTTCTTTCAGATATTAAGACTGCAGAAAGATGTCTTCTCAAGAGCAGCAGTGCAAGCAGAAGTGCAAGACAACTCCAGTGTGCGTAACTAAGTGCCCTGATCCTTGCTCACCTAAGAAGGATTCAGACCCTTGCCCACCTCAGCCGTGCCAGCAGAAATATCCTCCTGGGACACCTATCCAGCAATGCCAGCAGAAGTGCCCACCCAAGGAAAAGTAACAGCTTCAGCTTTTATCTGCATCTGGAAAGGATAAGGGCAATCGGCTGACCTAGTTCCACAGCTCCACCTTCATCTTGTCTTCAAAGCCTATCATGGATACAGAAGAAGCTTTCCACCCTTCAGCCTGCAGTATGCGTGTGGTGATTCCTGACGGTCAGAGGTTTCCTATCTGAGTCTGCTATGCCGCTTCCCTCTGGAGGTACCTGAGAAAGCACCACAGAGCCTCCGGAGGAAAAGCAGCAGCTCTCCTCCTGGGGGCCCTCTGAGGATTCTCTCGCTGTCTTCTGTGTCTGTCTGTCACCTGGGCAGCGGTTTCTACCAGATGAGCAATTGTTACTTATCCTCCATTTCCTGAATAAAATACATTTCTTCTTGTGATGGTAAAAGCATTTTCATTCTTTTAAAACCTGCTTTTAGCAATATTATATCATAATTTTGGTTGATTTCTATCCTTCTTCGATCTCAATTTTCAGGCTCTCACAGTCAGTGTTATCTGAATTTAGAGTTATATAGATGATCGTTTGTATATAATTTCAAATCCAGGTTATTTTCTTAATTATTGCTTGATTGATTTGAGGAACAAACTGTTTAACTCCTCAGATGTTCAATCCCTCTACTAAAATGTGGTGAAAACCACATTTACAGTGCCTACTTGCTTAGGCATAAAATTTACATGAATGTGTGTAATTCAGTTGGCACAATGCCGGGCACATAATTGGCATTTGAGAGGTGGCCGATCATCATTGTCTCTGTCATCATCACCGTCACCACCATCACCACCACCACCATGTTTGCTCCGGCAGGAAAGAGGCTCAGACATACCTAGTACAGCACAGAAAGAGATTCTTAAACTATATTACACTTTCATATTGTGTGTTCCTTTTTTATTCCAACTTAACTGTATTTATAATCTGATATGACACATTAAATGCTTTGGGAAATATTGGGATATTGTGCATAAAATTATAGTAGTTCTGAAAACATGGGTAGTACAAATAATGGGAAGTTTAAAGTGTCCTTACCAGGCAAAGCGCTGCCTGCTCTCCATGTGCACAACATGCTCTTCTTACTGTGAAACTCAACAACCTCAGGGTCCTATTATAATTTTTCGCCTCTGAAGTTACTTTCTTGATTGATTTGACCCCACCTTTGAGGTCCACCGGGGTTTCCAATGTTTATCTAGATTTACAAAATGACTGTTGCTATGCAGCTTGTTTTCTAAGTGCTTAGCTTAGTGGTCCAGTAAGCTGTGAATAGGGATGTGTTCTTTAAGCATATCTCTTCTTGTGGTTCTAGAAGTAAAAGAGTCCAAGATGCCAGAACTGCAGAAGAAAAAGATCCCCAGATTACTGCCCAAAGCTCATCAGAGTATTACATGAGTGAGAAATCAACACTGATATTTGGGAGTTGTCTCTACTTTAGTTAGTGTTATTTGACCTGACAGAGAATTTAGTTCTGTGAGGTGTGATGCTCCTGTAGAAATCTTAAAATTAGGGCATTGGCTTAAGAGTCTGGAGGTATTTGGCAAGGAATCTGATATTGGAAGCCATAAATGTGGTGATACATTTTATTCAATGGCAAAATGTTTGCAGTAATGGTTGTCCATGGTAGCCTGAGAGGCAGACTAAATGTTGGTCACTTGTTGACTTGACCAGGGTATGTCAATAGACATATGTTCAGGAAAAACTTTCTAGTTGGCAGGTCGGAAATTTAAAAAAATAAAAAGGAAAAAATACAGCCCAGATATTCAAAAGCTTGTTGAATTAGGAAACACAACACTTGTAAGCCCTAAAGAGTAAGAGATGAGATTAGAAGTGTTTTTTAGAAAAATAATTAATTAATTAATTAATTTTTGGCTCTGTTGGGTCTTTGTTTCTGTGTGAGGGCTTTCTCTAGTTGCGGCAAGCAGGGGCCACTCTTCCTCACGGTGCGTGGGCCTTTCCCTCCCATGGACTCTCTTGTTGCAGAGCACAGGCTCCAGTCGCGCAGGCTCAGCAGTAGTGGTTCACGGGCCTAGGTGCTCCGCGGCATGTGGGATCATCCCAAACCAGGGCTCAAACCCGTGTCCCCTGCATTAGCAGGCAGATTCTCAACCACTGTGCCACCGGGGAAGCCCTAGAAGTGGTTTTGAACTTGAAGCCCAATTTCAGTTGACTGTAACAATAGAGAAAAGATACAAAAGTTGTAGTCTTTCCACCTGTGTGCCAGGGAGCCTCATGGTAATTGTATTATGTTCAGGGATCAAGGCAGCAATTTAATCAGGCCAGAAAATTACTTCCAGAAAAGGACCTGAGTGAGGTCTCTAGCACATAGTAATGATTGGAAGAACGAATGATGTCAGGTGCCTACTAAGTGTTTGAGGGAATTGACAACTAAATAAACTATATGCCAAAACGAAAAAGACTGATTTTTCAAGAATTGTAATGACTTTCCTGCAGGCAGCCCTCCTTTCCCCACTTTCCACCCTACCTACTTCAGATGTGGTCAGTACAGGTGATTAAAAGTGAATATCCACTATGAGGTGGATACAGGGCCCCAGAGAATAATGGATAAGGGAAGCTCTCTCAGAGAATAGTATCAGAGCCTAAGAGAGGCAAGGAGGAGAAGGAACACAGAGCTTCTCAAATGTTGTTACTCTTTTGTATGATGGTTATTCTTTCATCTTTCCCCTCCAGTTTTATTGAGGTATAATTGATTAAATTGTACACATTACGGTGTATAATGTGACAATTTGACATATGCGTACTTTGTGCAGTGATTTACACCATAAGTTACATAATATATTAATTACTTCAACAGTAGCCATTTAACTGTGTGTATGGCTGAGTGTTTGCGTGTGTGTGTGTGTGTGTGTGTGTGTGTGTGTGTGTGCTTTTGTGTTTGGTGAGAATGCTTAAGGTCTACTTTCTCAGCAAGTTTCAAGTACACAACACAGTGTTAATATCAAGACTCACCATGCTGTACCTCAGACTCCCAGAGCTTATTCATCGTATGACTACAGACTTGTACCCTTTGCCCAACATCTCCATTTTTCCCGCATCCCCCAGGCCCTGCTGACCACCATTCTACTGTCTGTTTCTGTGACATCCCTGACTTTGGCTACATAATCCTAAATAAACATTGGCTCAAAGAAGAAATAACAAATACATATAAAATACTTTGTGATGAATGAAAATGAAAAGAAAACATAGACGAACTTTAAGGATAAATGTAACGCAGTGCATAGAGAGCAACTTACGGCTGGAGGCATGTGTTTTACAGAAGATAAAAGATCTCAAATCAGTAACCTGAGAGACATGTAGGCATGTGTGTGGGTTTATGAAAATTGAAAACTCCTAACACTAAAAACAGCAAAATATAAGCAGTGATTATTTTTGGCCGTTTAATAAACATGCTTATTTTTGAACAGCTTTATGTTTTCCCCATTATATTATATGAGGTAATATTTTTATGACAATTTATCATAATATTTAAAAAATATGTAGTAGTCACTGAAGATGTGGCTGAGATGGAGGGAAAGGTTATGTCTTGGCCTTCTCGTGCATGCCCAACTGGTGACTCTTTCACAGGTTTCAGGTGTCTCCTCTTTCTCTTCCTCTCCTCCTCATTGTCCTCGTCTTCCTCCTTTCCCGTTATAAAACCACATTCCTGAAAATCTTCCTGATTATTTGGCCAAGACAAGTTACTAGGCCACTTCTTCCTCCTGACTGCAGGAAGAATTATGAAAGATATTAAAGGACTATTACTAAATGCATGGGCAACATTTCAAAGTACTAAATTGAACAGTTAAGGTGTATATATTGGGCAGTGAAGGTAATATGGCCGGTGGAGGTTTCCGGAGAGTTGAAGAAGAAGACAGAGAATAAACGGTGGAAAAAATTTTTTTCTATTACTGTCTTCAAAGCCATAAAGCATGTTTGGAAAGAGCAGAAGAAAGCAAGTATATCAGATGAGCCCTAAGTCCATATTTCATCTAGATTTCAGACCTTAGTGCTCTGATCTTCTCTCCCCTCCCAACCGCACTCTCAATCACTTATATGTGATGCTGTGAGTCTTACATGGGATCTTATATCTATTTTTGTTTTCACAGAATTGAAATCTGATATTTACTTATGGAATACAACAGTTTTATTTCCTGATAAAGGAATTTTAAGCACACGAGAGCAGTCTAGGGAAGCATATATGTACATATATACATATAGAAATATGTTACAGAATGAGAGAGATGGGGGGGGGGAGAGAGAGAGAGAGAGAGAGAGAGAGAGAGAGAGAGAGAGAGATTACAAAGTTTGGTAAACTCAAAACCTGCAGAGCTGAAACGCTGCTGGAAGTCGATCTGACAGGGGAATTATCTTTTACCTGGGTGAAGTTCAGTCTTGTTCTAGTCTGGCCATCAGTGGATTGGATGAGGACTTCCCACCTTATAGAGGTCAACCACCTTTACTCAGGTCACTGCAGGTCACTGATTTAAAAAATACTCTCATCCAAAAGAATCTGTACAGAAGCACCCAGAATAATGTTTGACCAGATAACCAGGGACCCTGTGCCACTGAAGCTGACCCATAAATTAACCATCAAAACTTCCTTCCAGCACAGTAACAAATTGTATGAAGAAAATAGAGCAGGAAATAGGTTTATTTGACATATGTTTCACTGTGACCAAAATGGAAAATGTAAAAACTAAGTTAAAATTATAATAAAATTGTTATTAATGATTGAAAAATTGTATATGAATGGCAATGAACTTCAGTGACTGCATTTTTAATAAAGTGAGTTCAACTTCCTCTTAAATTTATCCCTAGATTTGCTGTGAAACAACATGTGTTTAAATAATTCATAAATATTAAATACATATAAAATTAGTTATTTGAATGGCATTGCATATTGGGATTCCCAATAATTTCAAAGGGATAGGAAGTCAGAAGATTTGAACGATCCTCTGGGGTTTCTTAAAGGTGAAGCAATCCAAAGAGGTTAGTTGGGAGAAATTAGGCAGGAGCAGGTGTTATATCACTTTTGGGCGGTATGAGCAAAAAGCTTGATTTCTGTTGAAAGTCTAGGGTCTGAGCTGCCAGCTCCTCTTAGTTATGGTAGCTCAGGTTATGCTCTTAGTGAATTCCTTTTGGCCTGAAGTAAAACAGTTTTATAAAGGTCACAGGAATCTAACTGCTGGAGGTTCATTATTTGAGGGAGCAAAGCAGTGAAAGGAGGACCCTAGAGGTCACCACTTTACTGAACGTGTCTAAGTATCATGATGGGACATCATCTGAGATGATCTGCTAACTTCCCTCAGTCCATTTTAGAAGAGGAGAAGAGACTTTGCTTGGCAAGCCATGAATAAATGGGAAATGCATTGTAAGAAAAACTTGATGTAAAGAGAAAGGTGTCACCACGTAGCCAGACATTTTTGAAACCAGTATGGGCATCAAAATGGTCACCAGATCAAGTGCAACTAGGAAGGCAGTTTTAGAAGTCAAGGAAGGTGAAAGATAGAAAAGGGTCATCTTCCCCAATAAAGAAAGGGAAATTTTGATTACAAGTTAGAGAACCTCCCAAATCCCCCCACTGCTATAAACCACAGAAATGGAGAGTTAAGGCAGGGACTCTGTGATTCATGAGAACGTAATCCATTGAGGAGATCCTGGAGCAGGACATTTCTTGTTTTCAGAGTCATTGCCAAGCCAGTTATGGATGGATTTGCATTTTGGTTGGGAAATGATTGGACCAGGCCAGTTTTGGCAGCTCCCCTTCCTCCTAGGTGGGACAGCAAGCCCCAATGAATAGGTCCTCTGCTGCATCACAGCCATCCTCCTGCTACTGTAGTCCCAATTGAATTTGGAGAACATGGTGAATAGGATTCTTTAGTTCAAATTTGTTCTTCAGCTTCTGAATGTAGCATTTATCCTGGAGACAGCAAATTTGATGGGTGCAAAGTTACCATAACATGGGTTTAATGCTCCTTATTGGATGGGAACTTGCAATTTGGGCACAAAGTTATATTGTATTTATTAGATTTCTGATACCTTGTTTGAATTCTTGTATTGAAGAAGAAATTAATAGGAAATTTTGACATGAAAGATAAAGAATAAAGTATTTTCCCTTTCCTGTGCCTTTTTGGTGTCCCTCTGCTGTGATGTTAGGGGCATTTATCTTAGAAGGTGTGAGGTCCTTAAGTTCTTCCTGATTGCCCTTTGCTCTATATATGTCATTCTGTTGGTACCTCATGAGAGAAGATGATGATAACAATTGCTTGTGAGCTTGCCCAGGATTTTAGAACTTGTGTTGGCCTTTTTTGAAGATGTTGTTTTCATGAAAAAAAAAAAAAAAGAAATTAAAGTAAAAACACCTGCTTGTTTCTTTCAAATAAAGATATTTTCTTTGGAAAAGTTGTGTGAGAAAAGAAAAGTTTTTCTCTGGGGTGATGTATCGATTTGCTAAAGAGCAAGAGAGAAGTCAGAAATTTATTAAAAGGTATTAAAGATATCAAAGCCCATGCTTAGAGATTGCCGAGATGGTATCTGTTGTTATTACACAAGCTTTTCCACTCCTCTCTGTAAGAATTCCTTCTTGTGAACACGGTCATATACTTTCTTTCAGATATTAAGACTCCAGAAAGATGTCTTCTGAACAGCAGCAGTGCACGCAGCCTTGCCAGCCACCTCCAGTGTGCCCACCTAAGGGCCCTGATCCTTGCTCACCTCCCAAGTGTCCAGAACCTTGCCCACGTATAAAGTGCCCTGAGCCATGCCCACCTCAGCAGTGCCAGCAGAAATGCCCTCCTGTGCCACCTCCCCAACAATGCCAGCAGAAGTGCCCACCCAAGAACAAGTAACAGCTTCAGCGTTTATATGGATCAGGAAAGGATAAGGACAATTGGCTCACCGAGTTCCACAGCTCCACCTTCATCTTCTCTTTAAAGCCTATCATGGATACAGAAGAAGCTTCTCCACCCTTCAGCCTGCAGTATGCGTGCGGTGATTCCTGTCCGTCAGAGGTTTCCTATCTGAGGCTGCGTTATACCGCTTCCCTCTGAGACGTACCCGAGAAAGCACCACAGAGCCTCAGAAGGAAGAGCAGCAGCTCTCCTCCTGGGCGCCCTCTGAGGAATCTGATGATGTCTTCTGTGTCTGTCTGTCACCTGGACAGGGGTTCCTACCAGCTGAGCATTTGTTCCTTATCCTCCACGTCTTGAATAAAATACAATTCTTTTGTTTGATGGTAAAAATATTTTCTTTCTTTTACAACCTGCTTTTTGCTATACCATATCATAATTTTGGTTGATTTCTATCCTTCTTTGACCCCACGTTTCAGGCTCTCACAAGAAGTTTCATCTGAATTTTGAGTCCTATCGATGATTATTTCTGTATAATTTCAAATCCAGGTTATTATTATTATTTTTTTTTACATATTGGTTGATTGATTTGAGGAACAAATTGTTTAACTCCTCAGGATTTGAATCCCTTATTAAAATGTAGGGAAAATCACATTTAGAGTGCCCACTTTCTTATGCTTAGAAATTAAATGAATCTGTGTAATTCAGTTAGCACAATGATGGACACATAATTAGCATTTTGTGAGGTGGCCCATCATCACTGTCTGCTTCATCATCACCATCACCGCCATCACCACCATCACCGCCACCGCCATGTTTGCTCCAGCAGGAAAGTGGCTCAGACATACCTAGTACAGAAAACAGGGAGATTCTTAAACTCTATTACCCTTTCATATTCTGTGTTCATTTTCCTTTCCAATTTAACTGTATTTTTAAAAAACATCTTTATTGGAATATAATTGTTCTGCACTGGTGTGCTAATTTCTGCTTTATAACAAAGTGAATCAGCCATACATATACATATATCCCTATATCTGCTCCCTTTTGCATCTCCCTTCCTATCCCATACCTCTATGTGGTCACAAAGCACCGAGCTGATCTCCTTGTGCTATGTGGATGCTTCCCACTAGCTATTGATTTTTCATTTGGTAGAGTATATATGTCCATGACACTCTCTCACTTCGTCCCAGCTTACCCTTCTCCCTTCCCGTGTCCTCAAGTCCATTCACTATGCCTGTGTCTTTAATCCTGTCCTTCCCCTAGGTTCTTCACAATTTTTTTTTTTTTTACATTCCATATATATATTATCATACGATATTTGTTTTTCTCTTTCTGACTTCCTTCACTCTGTATGACAGACCTCAGGTCCATCCACCTAATTACAAAAAACTCAATATCTTTTCCTTTTATGACTGAGTAATATTCCATTGTATATATGCACCACATTTTCTTTATCCATTCATCTGTCGATAGACACTTAGGTTGTTTCCATGTCCTGGCTATTGTAAATAGAGCTGCGATGAAGATTGTGGTACATGACTATTTTTGAATTATGGTTTTGTCAGGGTATATGCCGAGTAGTGGGATTGCTTGCCCATATGGTAGCTCTATTTTTAGTATTTAAGGAACCTGTACACTGTTCTCCATAGCGGCTGTATGAATTTACATTCCCACCAAGAGTGCAACAGAGTTCCCGTTTCTCCACACCCTCTTCAGCATTTGTTATTTGTAGATTTTTGATGATGGCCATACTGACCAGTGTGAAGTGATACCTCATTATAGTTTTGATTTGCATTTCTCTAATGATTAGTGAGGTTGAGCAGGCTTTTATGTGTTTGATTTCAATCTGTATATCTTTTTTTGAGAAATGTCTATTGAAGTCTTCTGTCCATTTTTGGATTGGTTTGTTTGTTTTTTTGATAATGAGCTGCATGTGCTGCTTGTAAATTTTGGAGACTAATCTGCTGTCAGTTGCTTCGTTTACAAATATTTCCTCCCATTCTGAGGGTTGTCTTTTCGTCTTGTTTATGGTTTGTTTGTTGTGCAAAAGCTTTTAAGTTTCATTTGGTCCCATTTGTTTATTTTTCTTTTTATTTCCGTTTCCCCAGGAGGTGGGTCAAAAAGGATCTTGCTGTGATTCTTTTCGTAGAGTGTACTGCCATTGTTTTCCTCTAAGAGTTTGATAGTGTCTGGCCTTACATGGAAGTCTTTAATCCATTTTGAGTTTATTTTTGTGTATGGTGTTAAGGAGTGTTGTAATTTCACTCTTTTACATGTAGTTGTCCAGTTTTCCCAGCACGACTTATTGAAGAGGCTGTCTTTTCTCCATTGTATATTCTTGCCTCCTTTATCAAAAATGAGACCATATGTATGTGGGTTTATCTCTGGGCTTTCTGTCCTGTTCCATTGATCTATATTTCTCTTTTTGTTCCAGTACCATACTGTCTTGATTACTGTAGCTTTGTAGTATAGTCTGAAGTCCAGGAGCCTGATTCTTTCAGCTCCATTTTCTTTCTCAAGTTTGCTTTTGCTATTTGGGGTCTTTTTTGTTTCCATAGAAATTGTGAAAGTTTTTGTTCTAGTTCTGTGAAAAGTGGCATTGGTACTTAGATCAGTGTTGCATTGGATCTGTAGATTGCTTTGGGTAGTATAGTGATTTTCACAATGTTGAATTTTTAAAAATATGAAAGTACTAATCACTAAATGCATTGACATGAAAATGTACAAAATTGGACAGTTAGGAGTACATGTTGGGGAGCAAAGGGTAATATGGCAGGTTGAGGGGACTGGAGGGTTGAAGGAGAAGACAGAAAATGAGCATGAAAATACATTTTTAAAATTACTGTCTTTTAAAGACCTAAAACACATCTGGACAGAGTAGAAGAAAGAAAAGAGATCAGCCCTAAGTTTGTAGGTCACCTAGATTTCAGACCTTTAGTGCTCTGATCCTCTCTCCCCTCCCCAAACCTACTCTCAGTCACTTACACGTGATGGTGTGAGTCTTAAATGGTATCTTCCATTTCTTTCTGGTTTCACACAATTTAAATCTGATATTTATTGTTGGAATAAAAAGTATTTATTTTCCTGATAAAGGAATTTTAAGCATATGACAGCAGTCTAGGGGAGTGTTGGGGTCAGGTGATATGGGACATCCTGATTCTATTAAAAATGTGTTACCACGTTCTACAGTAACATAAAGCCAGTGTTGAAAACTTTTCCTAAATGAGACAGGGCTGCTCACCAGCCATGACCCATAAAGAAAAGTTTCAGTGCCCAAGGGGACAGAGGATAGTACAGGTCCTGGACTGAAAAGGCAGAAATGAAATCTTTTGCCAGGATTGGAGAACATACTAGGGCATTGTTTCTTGAACTTCAGTTATTCCCTAAAGGCTCATTATAGTTGTTATAATTACACATCACAAGTATCATGTAATATTGATAATTTGTACTTTAAATTCACTTTAAACTAACTTTTTGAATTTTTAATTTAGTTGGCCATAAGGAGTCAAGTGCATGAAATGGCAGAAGAAATATTCAATTTACATATATGTATGTATATATGCATATATATATGAATAGAGAGAGAGAGACACACACACACACACAGCAAGAGAGAGAAAGAGAGAAGAGACAGAGAAAGAGACAAATATAGAGAGAGAGATTAGGAAGGCTGGAAAGTCCAAAATATGCCGGGCCAACCCTAGCTGGAAGGCCATCAGGCAGGGGAATTGTCTCTTACCTGGATGGGGGAGGGGTCAGGCTTTTGTTCTATTCAACAGACTATATGAGGCCTACCCACTTACAGAGGGCAAACTCCTTTACTCAGGGCACTGATTTAAATATCACTCTCATCTAAAAGCATCCTTAGAGAAAAAGCCCGAAAAAAGATTGACCAAATATTTGAGCAACCTGTTCCAGTCAAGTTGACCCATAAAAAAATATCAAAAATTCCTTCCAGCACATGGACAAACTGTATAAAGAAAGTAGAGCAGGAAATAGGTTAATTTCATGTATATTCCACTGTGATCAATATGGAAGAATCTACAGATAGGTTAAAATTATAGTAAAATTATTATTAACCATTAAGAAGTAGTGTATGAATGGCAATTAACATCAACGACCGAATTATTAATAAAGTGATTTCAACTATCTCTTGAATTTACCCCTAGATTTGATGTGAATCAATGTGCTTAAATAATTCATAAATAATAAATAGATTTAAAACTCGTTATTTGAATGGCATTGCCTATTAGATAGGGTTTTCCAATGATTTCGAAGAGACAGGAAGCCAGAAAATTTAAACACTCGTCTGAGCTTTCTTCAAAAGTTGAAGAATCCAAAGAGGTCCTTTGGGGGAAATTAGGTAGGAGCAAGTGGGATGTCACGTTTGGGAGGTATGAGTAAAAGGCTTGGTTTCTATTGTAAGTCTAGGTTCTGATCTGCCAGCTGATTGGAATTATGGTAGGTGATGCTACGCTGCTAGTGAATTCCTTGTGGCCGGAAGTGAAACAGATTTATAAAGTTCGTAGGAATCTGACTGTTGGATGTTCTTAACCTGAAGGAACAAAGCAGTGAAAGGAGGGCCCTAGAGGTCACCACTTTACTAAACGTATCTAAGTATCATGATGGGAAGTCATCTGAGATCATCTGCAAACATCTCTCAGTCCATTTTAGAAGAGGAGAAGAGATATCACTTAGCAAGCCGTGGATCAAGGCGAAATGTATTGTAAGAAGGACTTGAGGTAAAGGGAAAGGTGTCACCAGGTAGCCAGGCCATTTTCAAACCAGTATGTACAACAAAATGGCCACCAGATCAAGTGCAACTAGGCAGGCAGTTTTAGAAGTCAAAGAAGGTGACAGATAGAAAAGGGTCATCTTCCCCAATCAAGAAAGGGAACACTTGCCTACAAGTTAGAGAACCCCTGAAATTCTCCCACTGCCATAAACCACTGAAACGGAGAGCTAAGGCAGGGACTCTGTGAGTCATGAGAACATAATCTAGTGAGGAGATCCTGGCGCAGGACATTTCCTGTTTTCAGAGTCCCTGCCAAGCCAGTTATGGATAGATTTGCATTTGGGTTGGGAAATGACTGTACGAGGCTAGTTTGGACAGCTCCGCTTCCCCTTGGGTGGGGCAGCAAGCCCCAATAAAAAGGTCCTCTGCTGCACGACAGCTATCCTCCTGCTACTCGAGTTCCGATTGGCTTTGGAGAACCTGGTGAGTCTGATTCTTCCGTTCAACTTTGTTCTCGGGCCCCCGAATGTTGAGTTTATGCTGGAGACAGCAAATTTGATGGGTCCAAAGTTATGATCATGGGTATAATGCTACTTAGTGGATGGGAACTTGGAATATGGGCACAATGTTATATTGTATTTACTAGATTTCTGATACCTAGTTTGAATTCCTCTATTGAAAAAGAAATTAATAGGAAATTTTGACATGAAGGGATAAAGAGCAAAGGGGTTACCTTTTTCTATACCTTTTTCTTAGACCTCTGCTGTGATTTCAGAGACATTTATCTTAGAAGGTGTGAGGCTCTTACATTCATCCTGATTGCCGTTTGCTCTGTACAAAGTTCTCCTGTCGGGTCCTCCTGAGAGAAAATGGTGATAGGAATTGCTTGTGAGCTTGCCCAGAATTTTAGAACTTTTGATAGCCTTTTAAAAATATGTTGTTTTCATAAAAAAAAAGAAAGAGAAATAAAACTGAAACCATCGCTTGTTTCTTCAAAACAAAGATATTTCCTTTGGAAAAGTTGTATGAGAAAAGAAAGTCTTCTCTGGGCTGATGAATAGATTTGCTAAAGAACGAGAGAGGTGTCAGAAATTCATTAAAAGGTATTAAAGCGATTAAAACACATGCTTAGAGATTGGAGAGATACTGTCTGTTTGTGTTACACAAGCTTTTGCTCTTCTCTATGTAGGGATTCCTTATTGTGAACATGGTCATATACTTTCTTTCAGATATTAAGACTGCAGAAAGATGTCTTCTCAAGAGCAGCAGTGCAAGCAGAAGTGCAAGACAACTCCAGTGTGCGTAACTAAGTGCCCTGATCCTTGCTCACCTAAGAAGGATTCAGACCCTTGCCCACCTCAGCCGTGCCAGCAGAAATATCCTCCTGGGACACCTATCCAGCAATGCCAGCAGAAGTGCCCACCCAAGGAAAAGTAACAGCTTCAGCTTTTATCTGCATCTGGAAAGGATAAGGGCAATCGGCTGACCTAGTTCCACAGCTCCACCTTCATCTTGTCTTCAAAGCCTATCATGGATACAGAAGAAGCTTTCCACCCTTCAGCCTGCAGTATGCGTGTGGTGATTCCTGACGGTCAGAGGTTTCCTATCTGAGTCTGCTATGCCGCTTCCCTCTGGAGGTACCTGAGAAAGCACCACAGAGCCTCCGGAGGAAAAGCAGCAGCTCTCCTCCTGGGGGCCCTCTGAGGATTCTCTCGCTGTCTTCTGTGTCTGTCTGTCACCTGGGCAGCGGTTTCTACCAGAGGAGCAATTGTTACTTATCCTCCATTTCCTGAATAAAATACATTTCTTCTTGTGATGGTAAAAGCATTTTCATTCTTTTAAAACCTGCTTTTAGCAATATTATATCATAATTTTGGTTGATTTCTATCCTTCTTCGATCTCAATTTTCAGGCTCTCACAGTCAGTGTTATCTGAATTTAGAGTTATATAGATGATCGTTTGTATATAATTTCAAATACAGGTTATTTTCTTAATTATTGCTTGATTGATTTGAGGAACAAACTGTTTAACTCCTCAGATGTTCAATCCCTCTACTAAAATGTGGTGAAAACCACATTTACAGTGCCTACTTGCTTAGGCATAAAATTTACATGAATGTGTGTAATTCAGTTGGCACAATGCCGGGCACATAATTGGCATTTGAGAGGTGGCCGATCATCATTGTCTCTGTCATCATCACCGTCACCACCATCACCACCACCACCATGTTTGCTCCGGCAGGAAAGAGGCTCAGACATACCTAGTACAGCACAGAAAGAGATTCTTAAACTATACTACACTTTCATATTCTGTGTTCCTTTTTTATTCCAACTTAACTGTATTTATAATCTGATATGACACATTAAATGCTTTGGGAAATATTGGGATATTGTGCATAAAATTATAGTAGTTCTGAAAACATGGGTAGTACAAATAATGGGAAGTTTAAAGTGTCCTTACCAGGCAAAGCGCTGCCTGCTCTCCATGTGCACAACATGCTCTTCTTACTGTGAAACTCAACAACCTCAGGGTCCTATTATAATTTTTCGCCTCTGAAGTTACTTTCTTGATTGATTTGACCCCACCTTTGAGGTCCACCGGGGTTTCCAATGTTTATCTAGATTTACAAAATGACTGTTGCTATGCAGCTTGTTTTCTAAGTGCTTAGCTTAGTGGTCCAGTAAGCTGTGAATAGGGATGTGTTCTTTAAGCATATCTCTTCTTGTGGTTCTAGAAGTAAAAGAGTCCAAGATGCCAGAACTGCAGAAGAAAAAGATCCCCAGATTACTGCCCAAAGCTCATCAGAGTATTACATGAGTGAGAAATCAACACTGATATTTGGGAGTTGTCTCTACTTTAGTTAGTGTTATTTGACCTGACAGAGAATTTAGTTCTGTGAGGTGTGATGCTCCTGTAGAAATCTTAAAATTAGGGCATTGGCTTAAGAGTCTGGAGGTATTTGGCAAGGAATCTGATATTGGAAGCCATAAATGTGGTGATACATTTTATTCAATGGCAAAATGTTTGCAGTAATGGTTGTCCATGGTAGCCTGAGAGGCAGACTAAATGTTGGTCACTTGTTGACTTGACCAGGGTATGTCAATAGACATATGTTCAGGAAAAACTTTCTAGTTGGCAGGTCGGAAATTTAAAAAAATAAAAAGGAAAAAATACAGCCCAGATATTCAAAAGCTTGTTGAATTAGGAAACACAACACTTGTAAGCCCTAAAGAGTAAGAGATGAGATTAGAAGTGTTTTTTAGAAAAATAATTAATTAATTAATTAATTTTTGGCTCTGTTGGGTCTTTGTTTCTGTGCGAGGGCTTTCTCTAGTTGCGGCAAGCAGGGGCCACTCTTCCTCACGGTGCGTGGGCCTTTCCCTCCCATGGACTCTCTTGTTGCAGAGCACAGGCTCCAGTCGCGCAGGCTCAGCAGTAGTGGTTCATGGGCCTAGGTGCTCCGCGGCATGTGGGATCATCCCAAACCAGGGCTCAAACCCGTGTCCCCTGCATTAGCAGGCAGATTCTCAACCACTGTGCCACCGGGGAAGCCCTAGAAGTGGTTTTGAACTTGAAGCCCAATTTCAGTTGACTGCAACAATAGAGAAAAGATACAAAAGTTGTAGTCTTTCCACCTGTGTGCCAGGGAGCCTCATGGTAATTGTATTATGTTCAGGGATCAAGGCAGCAATTTAATCAGGCCAGAAAATTACTTCCAGAAAAGGACCTGAGTGAGGTCTCTAGCACATAGTAATGACGGGAGGAACGAATGATGTCAGGTGCCTACTAAGTGTTTGAGGGAATTGACAACTAAATAAACTATATGCCAAAACGAAAAAGACTGATTTTTCAAGAATTGTAATGACTTTCCAGCCCTCCTTTCCCCACTTTCCACCCTACCTACTTCAGATGTGGTCAGTACAGGTGATTAAAAGTGAATATCCACTATGAGGTGGATACAGGGCCCCAGAGAATAATGGATAAGGGAAGCTCTCTCAGAGAATAGTATCAGAGCCTAAGAGAGGCAAGGAGGAGAAGGAACACAGAGCTTCTCAAACGTTGTTACTCTTTTGTATGATGGTTATTCTTTCATCTTTCCCCTCCAGTTTTATTGAGGTATAATTGATTAAATTGTACACATTACGGTGTATAATGTGACAATTTGACATATGCGTACTTTGTGCAGTGATTTACACCATAAGTTACATAATATATTAATTACTTCAACAGTAGCCATTTAACTGTGTGTATGGCTGAGTGTTTGCGTGTGTGTGTGTGTGTGTGTGTGTGTGTGTGCTTTTGTGTTTGGTGAGAATGCTTAAGGTCTACTTTCTCAGCAAGTTTCAAGTACACAACACAGTGTTAATATCAAGACTCACCATGCTGTACCTCAGACTCCCAGAGCTTATTCATCGTATGACTACAGACTTGTACCCTTTGCCCAACATCTCCATTTTTCCCGCATCCCCCAGGCCCTGCTGACCACCATTCTACTGTCTGTTTCTGTGACATCCCTGACTTTGGCTACATAATCCTAAATAAACATTGGCTCAAAGAAGAAATAACAAATACATATAAAATACTTTGTGATGAATGAAAATGAAAAGAAAACATAGAAGAACTTTAAGGATAAATGTAACGCAGTGCATAGAGAGCAACTTACGGCTGGAGGCATGTGTTTTACAGAAGATAAAAGATCTCAAATCAGTAACCTGAGAGACATGTAGGCATGTGTGTGGGTTTATGAAAATTGAAAACTCCTAACACTAAAAACAGCAAAATATAAGCAGTGATTATTTTTGGCCGTTTAATAAACATGCTTATTTTTGAACAGCTTTATGTTTTCCCCATTATATTATATGAGGTAATATTTTTATGACAATTTATCATAATATTTAAAAAATATGTAGTAGTCACTGAAGATGTGGCTGAGATGGAGGGAAAGGTTATGTCTTGGCCTTCTCGTGCATGCCCAACTGGTGACTCTTTCACAGGTTTCAGGTGTCTCCTCTTTCTCTTCCTCTCCTCCTCATTGTCCTCGTCTTCCTCCTTTCCCGTTATAAAACCACATTCCTGAAAATCTTCCTGATTATTTGGCCAAGACAAGTTACTAGGCCACTTCTTCCTCCTGACTGCAGGAAGAATTATGAAAGATATTAAAGGACTATTACTAAATGCATGGGCAACATTTCAAAGTACTAAATTGAACAGTTAAGGTGTATATATTGGGCAGTGAAGGTAATATGGCCGGTGGAGGTTTCCGGAGAGTTGAAGAAGAAGACAGAGAATAAACGGTGGAAAAAATTTTTTTCTATTACTGTCTTCAAAGCCATAAAGCATGTTTGGAAAGAGCAGAAGAAAGCAAGTATATCAGATGAGCCCTAAGTCCATATTTCATCTAGATTTCAGACCTTAGTGCTCTGATCTTCTCTCCCCTCCCAACCGCACTCTCAATCACTTATATGTGATGCTGTGAGTCTTACATGGGATCTTATATCTATTTTTCTTTTCACACAATTGAAATCTGATATTTACTTATGGACTACAACAGTTTTATTTCCTGATAAAGGAATTTTAAGCACACGAGAGCAGTCTAGGGAAGCATATATGTACATATATACATATAGAAATATGTTACAGAATGAGAGAGATGGGGGGGGAGAGAGAGAGAGAGAGAGAGAGAGAGAGAGAGAGAGAGAGAGAGATTACAAAGTTTGGTAAACTCAAAACCTGCAGAGCTGAAACGCTGCTGGAAGTCGATCCGACAGGGGAATTATCTTTTACCTGGGTGAAGTTCAGTCTTGTTCTAGTCTGGCCATCAGTGGATTGGATGAGGACTTCCCACCTTATAGAGGGCAACCACCTTTACTCAGGTCACTGCAGGTCACTGATTTAAAAAATACTCTCATCCAAAAGAATCTGTACAGAAGCACCCAGAATAATGTTTGACCAGATAACCAGGGACCCTGTGCCACTGAAGCTGACCCATAAATTAACCATCAAAACTTCCTTCCAGCACAGTAACAAATTGTATGAAGAAAATAAAGCAGGAAATAGGTTTATTTGACATATGTTTCACTGTGACCAAAATGGAAAATGTAAAAACTAAGTTAAAATTATAATAAAATTGTTATTAATGATTGAAAAATTGTATATGAATGGCAATGAACTTCAGTGACTGCATTTTTAATAAAGTGAGTTCAACTTCCTCTTAAATTTATCCCTAGATTTGCTGTGAAACAACATGTGTTTAAATAATTCATAAATATTAAATACATATAAAATTAGTTATTTGAATGGCATTGCATATTGGGATTCCCAATAATTTCAAAGGGATAGGAAGTCAGAAGATTTGAACGATCCTCTGGGGTTTCTTAAAGGTGAAGCAATCCAAAGAGGTTAGTTGGGAGAAATTAGGCAGGAGCAGGTGTTATATCACTTTTGGGCGGTATGAGCAAAAAGCTTGATTTCTGTTGAAAGTCTAGGGTCTGAGCTGCCAGCTCCTCTTAGTTATGGTAGCTCAGGTTATGCTCTTAGTGAATTCCTTTTGGCCTGAAGTAAAACAGTTTTATAAAGGTCACAGGAATCTAACTGCTGGAGGTTCATTATTTGAGGGAGCAAAGCAGTGAAAGGAGGACCCTAGAGGTCACCACTTTACTGAACGTGTCTAAGTATCATGATGGGACATCATCTGAGATGATCTGCTAACTTCCCTCAGTCCATTTTAGAAGAGGAGAAGAGACTTTGCTTGGCAAGCCATGAATAAATGGGAAATGCATTGTAAGAAAAACTTGATGTAAAGAGAAAGGTGTCACCACGTAGCCAGACATTTTTGAAACCAGTATGGGCATCAAAATGGTCACCAGATCAAGTGCAACTAGGAAGGCAGTTTTAGAAGTCAAGGAAGGTGAAAGATAGAAAAGGGTCATCTTCCCCAATAAAGAAAGGGAAATTTTGATTACAAGTTAGAGAACCTCCCAAATCCCCCCACTGCTATAAACCACAGAAACGGAGAGTTAAGGCAGGGACTCTGTGATTCATGAGAACGTAATCCATTGAGGAGATCCTGGAGCAGGACATTTCTTGTTTTCAGAGTCATTGCCAAGCCAGTTATGGATGGATTTGCATTTTGGTTGGGAAATGATTGGACCAGGCCAGTTTTGGCAGCTCCCCTTCCTCCTAGGTGGGACAGCAAGCCCCAATGAATAGGTCCTCTGCTGCATCACAGCCATCCTCCTGCTACTGTAGTCCCAATTGAATTTGGAGAACATGGTGAATAGGATTCTTTAGTTCAAATTTGTTCTTCAGCTTCTGAATGTAGCATTTATCCTGGAGACAGCAAATTTGATGGGTGCAAAGTTACCATATCATGGGTTTAATGCTCCTTATTGGATGGGAACTTGCAATTTGGGCACAAAGTTATATTGTATTTATTAGATTTCTGATACCTTGTTTGAATTCTTGTATTGAAGAAGAAATTAATAGGAAATTTTGACATGAAAGATAAAGAATAAAGTATTTTCCCTTTCCTGTGCCTTTTTGGTGTCCCTCTGCTGTGATGTTAGGGGCATTTATCTTAGAAGGTGTGAGGTCCTTCAGTTCTTCCTGATTGCCCTTTGCTCTATATATGTCATTCTGTTGGTACCTCATGAGAGAAGATGATGATAACAATTGCTTGTGAGCTTGCCCAGGATTTTAGAACTTGTGTTGGCCTTTTTTGAAGATGTTGTTTTCATGAAAAAAAAAAAAAAAGAAATTAAAGTAAAAACACCTGCTTGTTTCTTTCAAATAAAGATATTTTCTTTGGAAAAGTTGTGTGAGAAAAGAAAAGTTTTTCTCTGGGGTGATGTATCGATTTGCTAAAGAGCAAGAGAGAAGTCAGAAATTTATTAAAAGGTATTAAAGATATCAAAGCCCATGCTTAGAGATTGCCGAGATAGTATCTGTTGTTATTACACAAGCTTTTCCACTCCTCTCTGTAAGAATTCCTTCTTGTGAACACGGTCATATACTTTCTTTCAGATATTAAGACTCCAGAAAGATGTCTTCTGAACAGCAGCAGTGCACGCAGCCTTGCCAGCCACCTCCAGTGTGCCCACCTAAGGGCCCTGATCCTTGCTCACCTCCCAAGTGTCCAGAACCTTGCCCACGTATAAAGTGCCCTGAGCCATGCCCACCTCAGCAGTGCCAGCAGAAATGCCCTCCTGTGCCACCTCCCCAACAATGCCAGCAGAAGTGCCCACCCAAGAACAAGTAACAGCTTCAGCGTTTATATGGATCAGGAAAGGATAAGGACAATTGGCTCACCGAGTTCCACAGCTCCACCTTCATCTTCTCTTTAAAGCCTATCATGGATACAGAAGAAGCTTCTCCACCCTTCAGCCTGCAGTATGCGTGCGGTGATTCCTGTCCGTCAGAGGTTTCCTATCTGAGGCTGCGTTATACCGCTTCCCTCTGAGACGTACCCGAGAAAGCACCACAGAGCCTCAGAAGGAAGAGCAGCAGCTCTCCTCCTGGGCGCCCTCTGAGGAATCTGATGATGTCTTCTGTGTCTGTCTGTCACCTGGACAGGGGTTCCTACCAGCTGAGCATTTGTTCCTTATCCTCCACGTCTTGAATAAAATACAATTCTTTTGTTTGATGGTAAAAATATTTTCTTTCTTTTACAACCTGCTTTTTGCTATACCATATCATAATTTTGGTTGATTTCTATCCTTCTTTGACCCCACGTTTCAGGCTCTCACAAGAAGTTTTATCTGAATTTTGAGTCCTATCGATGATTATTTCTGTATAATTTCAAATCCAGGTTATTATTATTATTTTTTTTTACATATTGGTTGATTGATTTGAGGAACAAATTGTTTAACTCCTCAGGATTTGAATCCCTTCTTAAAATGTAGGGAAAATCACATTTAGAGTGCCCACTTTCTTATGCTTAGAAATTAAATGAATCTGTGTAATTCAGTTAGCACAATGATGGACACATAATTAGCATTTTGTGAGGTGGCCCATCATCACTGTCTGCTTCATCATCACCATCACCACCATCACCACCATCACCGCCACCGCCATGTTTGCTCCAGCAGGAAAGTGGCTCAGACATACCTAGTACAGAAAACAGGGAGATTCTTAAACTCTATTACCCTTTCATATTCTGTGTTCATTTTCCTTTCCAATTTAACTGTATTTTTAAAAAACATCTTTATTGGAATATAATTGTTCTGCACTGGTGTGCTAATTTCTGCTTTATAACAAAGTGAATCAGCCATACATATACATATATCCCTATATCTGCTCCCTTTTGCATCTCCCTTCCTATCCCATACCTCTATGTGGTCACAAAGCACCGAGCTGATCTCCTTGTGCTATGTGGATGCTTCCCACTAGCTATTGATTTTTCATTTGGTAGAGTATATATGTCCATGACACTCTCTCACTTCGTCCCAGCTTACCCTTCTCCCTTCCCGTGTCCTCAAGTCCATTCACTATGCCTGTGTCTTTAATCCTGTCCTTCCCCTAGGTTCTTCACAATTTTTTTTTTTTTACATTCCATATATATATTATCATACGATATTTGTTTTTCTCTTTCTGACTTCCTTCACTCTGTATGACAGACCTCAGGTCCATCCACCTAATTACAAAAAACTCAATATCTTTTCCTTTTATGACTGAGTAATATTCCATTGTATATATGCACCACATTTTCTTTATCCATTCATCTGTCGATAGACACTTAGGTTGTTTCCATGTCCTGGCTATTGTAAATAGAGCTGCGATGAAGATTGTGGTACATGACTATTTTTGAATTATGGTTTTGTCAGGGTATATGCCGAGTAGTGGGATTGCTTGCCCATATGGTAGCTCTATTTTTAGTATTTAAGGAACCTGTACACTGTTCTCCATAGCGGCTGTATGAATTTACATTCCCACCAAGAGTGCAACAGAGTTCCCGTTTCTCCACACCCTCTTCAGCATTTGTTATTTGTAGATTTTTGATGATGGCCATACTGACCAGTGTGAAGTGATACCTCATTGTAGTTTTGATTTGCATTTCTCTAATGATTAGTGAGGTTGAGCAGGCTTTTATGTGTTTGATTTCAATCTGTATATCTTTTTTTGAGAAATGTCTATTGAAGTCTTCTGTCCATTTTTGGATTGGTTTGTTTGTTTTTTTGATAATGAGCTGCATGTGCTGCTTGTAAATTTTGGAGACTAATCTGCTGTCAGTTGCTTCGTTTACAAATATTTCCTCCCATTCTGAGGGTTGTCTTTTCGTCTTGTTTATGGTTTGTTTGTTGTGCAAAAGCTTTTAAGTTTCATTTGGTCCCATTTGTTTATTTTTCTTTTTATTTCCGTTTCCCCAGGAGGTGGGTCAAAAAGGATCTTGCTGTGATTCTTTTCGTAGAGTGTACTGCCATTGTTTTCCTCTAAGAGTTTGATAGTGTCTGGCCTTACATGGAAGTCTTTAATCCATTTTGAGTTTATTTTTGTGTATGGTGTTAAGGAGTGTTGTAATTTCACTCTTTTACATGTAGTTGTCCAGTTTTCCCAGCACGACTTATTGAAGAGGCTGTCTTTTCTCCATTGTATATTCTTGCCTCCTTTATCAAAAATGAGACCATATGTATGTGGGTTTATCTCTGGGCTTTCTGTCCTGTTCCATTGATCTATATTTCTCTTTTTGTTCCAGTACCATACTGTCTTGATTACTGTAGCTTTGTAGTATAGTCTGAAGTCCAGGAGCCTGATTCTTTCAGCTCCATTTTCTTTCTCAAGTTTGCTTTTGCTATTTGGGGTCTTTTTTGTTTCCATAGAAATTGTGAAAGTTTTTGTTCTAGTTCTGTGAAAAGTGGCATTGGTACTTAGATCAGTGTTGCATTGGATCTGTAGATTGCTTTGGGTAGTATAGTGATTTTCACAATGTTGAATTTTTAAAAATATGAAAGTACTAATCACTAAATGCATTGACATGAAAATGTACAAAATTGGACAGTTAGGAGTACATGTTGGGGAGCAAAGGGTAATATGGCAGGTTGAGGGGACTGGAGGGTTGAAGGAGAAGACAGAAAATGAGCATGAAAATACATTTTTAAAATTACTGTCTTTTAAAGACCTAAAACACATCTGGACAGAGTAGAAGAAAGAAAAGAGATCAGCCCTAAGTTTGTAGGTCACCTAGATTTCAGACCTTTAGTGCTCTGATCCTCTCTCCCCTCCCCAAACCTACTCTCAGTCACTTACACGTGACGGTGTGAGTCTTAAATGGTATCTTCCATTTCTTTCTGGTTTCACACAATTTAAATCTGATATTTATTGTTGGAATAAAAAGTATTTATTTTCCTGATAAAGGAATTTTAAGCATATGACAGCAGTCTAGGGGAGTGTTGGGGTCAGGTGATATGGGACATCCTGATTCTATTAAAAATGTGTTACCACGTTCTACAGTAACATAAAGCCAGTGTTGAAAACTTTTCCTAAATGAGACAGGGCTGCTCACCAGCCATGACCCATAAAGAAAAGTTTCAGTGCCCAAGGGGACAGAGGATAGTACAGGTCCTGGACTGAAAAGGCAGAAATGAAATCTTTTGCCAGGATTGGAGAACATACTAGGGCATTGTTTCTTGAACTTCAGTTATTCCCTAAAGGCTCATTATAGTTGTTATAATTACACATCACAAGTATCATGTAATATTGATAATTTTTACTTTAAATTCACTTTAAACTAACTTTTTGAATTTTTAATTTAGTTGGCCATAAGGAGTCAAGTGCATGAAATGGCAGAAGAAATATTCAATTTACATATATGTATGTATATATGCATATATATATGAATAGAGAGAGAGAGAGACACACACACACACACAGCAAGAGAGAGAAAGAGAGAAGAGACAGAGAAAGAGACAAATATAGAGAGAGAGATTAGGAAGGCTGGAAAGTCCAAAATATGCCGGGCCAACCCTAGCTGGAAGGCCATCAGGCAGGGGAATTGTCTCTTACCTGGATGGGGGAGGGGTCAGGCTTTTGTTCTATTCAACAGACTATATGAGGCCTACCCACTTACAGAGGGCAAACTCCTTTACTCAGGGCACTGATTTAAATATCACTCTCATCTAAAAGCATCCTTAGAGAAAAAGCCCGAAAAAAGATTGACCAAATATTTGAGCAACCTGTTCCAGTCAAGTTGACCCATAAAAAAATATCAAAAATTCCTTCCAGCACATGGACAAACTGTATAAAGAAAGTAGAGCAGGAAATAGGTTAATTTCATGTATATTCCACTGTGATCAATATGGAAGAATCTACAGATAGGTTAAAATTATAGTAAAATTATTATTAACCATTAAGAAGTAGTGTATGAATGGCAATTAACATCAACGACCGAATTATTAATAAAGTGATTTCAACTATCTCTTGAATTTACCCCTAGATTTGATGTGAATCAATGTGCTTAAATAATTCATAAATAATAAATAGATTTAAAACTCGTTATTTGAATGGCATTGCCTATTAGATAGGGTTTTCCAATGATTTCGAAGAGACAGGAAGCCAGAAAATTTAAACACTCGTCTGAGCTTTCTTCAAAAGTTGAAGAATCCAAAGAGGTCCTTTGGGGGAAATTAGGTAGGAGCAAGTGGGATGTCACGTTTGGGAGGTATGAGTAAAAGGCTTGGTTTCTATTGTAAGTCTAGGTTCTGATCTGCCAGCTGATTGGAATTATGGTAGGTGATGCTACGCTGCTAGTGAATTCCTTGTGGCCGGAAGTGAAACAGATTTATAAAGTTCGTAGGAATCTGACTGTTGGATGTTCTTAACCTGAAGGAACAAAGCAGTGAAAGGAGGGCCCTAGAGGTCACCACTTTACTAAACGTATCTAAGTATCATGATGGGAAGTCATCTGAGATCATCTGCAAACATCTCTCAGTCCATTTTAGAAGAGGAGAAGAGATATCACTTAGCAAGCCGTGGATCAAGGCGAAATGTATTGTAAGAAGGACTTGAGGTAAAGGGAAAGGTGTCACCAGGTAGCCAGGCCATTTTCAAACCAGTATGTACAACAAAATGGCCACCAGATCAAGTGCAACTAGGCAGGCAGTTTTAGAAGTCAAAGAAGGTGACAGATAGAAAAGGGTCATCTTCCCCAATCAAGAAAGGGAACACTTGCCTACAAGTTAGAGAACCCCTGAAATTCTCCCACTGCCATAAACCACTGAAACGGAGAGCTAAGGCAGGGACTCTGTGAGTCATGAGAACATAATCTAGTGAGGAGATCCTGGCGCAGGACATTTCCTGTTTTCAGAGTCCCTGCCAAGCCAGTTATGGATAGATTTGCATTTGGGTTGGGAAATGACTGTACGAGGCTAGTTTGGACAGCTCCGCTTCCCCTTGGGTGGGGCAGCAAGCCCCAATAAAAAGGTCCTCTGCTGCACGACAGCTATCCTCCTGCTACTCGAGTTCCGATTGGCTTTGGAGAACCTGGTGAGTCTGATTCTTCCGTTCAACTTTGTTCTCGGGCCCCCGAATGTTGAGTTTATGCTGGAGACAGCAAATTTGATGGGTCCAAAGTTATGATCATGGGTATAATGCTACTTAGTGGATGGGAACTTGGAATATGGGCACAATGTTATATTGTATTTACTAGATTTCTGATACCTAGTTTGAATTCCTCTATTGAAAAAGAAATTAATAGGAAATTTTGACATGAAGGGATAAAGAGCAAAGGGGTTACCTTTTTCTATACCTTTTTCTTAGACCTCTGCTGTGATTTCAGAGGCATTTATCTTAGAAGGTGTGAGGCTCTTACATTCATCCTGATTGCCGTTTGCTCTGTACAAAGTTCTCCTGTCGGGTCCTCCTGAGAGAAAATGGTGATAGGAATTGCTTGTGAGCTTGCCCAGAATTTTAGAACTTTTGATAGCCTTTTAAAAATATGTTGTTTTCATAAAAAAAAAGAAAGAGAAATAAAACTGAAACCATCGCTTGTTTCTTCAAAACAAAGATATTTCCTTTGGAAAAGTTGTATGAGAAAAGAAAGTCTTCTCTGGGCTGATGAATAGATTTGCTAAAGAACGAGAGAGGTGTCAGAAATTCATTAAAAGGTATTAAAGCGATTAAAACACATGCTTAGAGATTGGAGAGATACTGTCTGTTTGTGTTACACAAGCTTTTGCTCTTCTCTATGTAGGGATTCCTTATTGTGAACATGGTCATATACTTTCTTTCAGATATTAAGACTGCAGAAAGATGTCTTCTCAAGAGCAGCAGTGCAAGCAGAAGTGCAAGACAACTCCAGTGTGCGTAACTAAGTGCCCTGATCCTTGCTCACCTAAGAAGGATTCAGACCCTTGCCCACCTCAGCCGTGCCAGCAGAAATATCCTCCTGGGACACCTATCCAGCAATGCCAGCAGAAGTGCCCACCCAAGGAAAAGTAACAGCTTCAGCTTTTATCTGCATCTGGAAAGGATAAGGGCAATCGGCTGACCTAGTTCCACAGCTCCACCTTCATCTTGTCTTCAAAGCCTATCATGGATACAGAAGAAGCTTTCCACCCTTCAGCCTGCAGTATGCGTGTGGTGATTCCTGACGGTCAGAGGTTTCCTATCTGAGTCTGCTATGCCGCTTCCCTCTGGAGGTACCTGAGAAAGCACCACAGAGCCTCCGGAGGAAAAGCAGCAGCTCTCCTCCTGGGGGCCCTCTGAGGATTCTCTCGCTGTCTTCTGTGTCTGTCTGTCACCTGGGCAGCGGTTTCTACCAGATGAGCAATTGTTACTTATCCTCCATTTCCTGAATAAAATACATTTCTTCTTGTGATGGTAAAAGCATTTTCATTCTTTTAAAACCTGCTTTTAGCAATATTATATCATAATTTTGGTTGATTTCTATCCTTCTTCGATCTCAATTTTCAGGCTCTCACAGTCAGTGTTATCTGAATTTAGAGTTATATAGATGATCGTTTGTATATAATTTCAAATCCAGGTTATTTTCTTAATTATTGCTTGATTGATTTGAGGAACAAACTGTTTAACTCCTCAGATGTTCAATCCCTCTACTAAAATGTGGTGAAAACCACATTTACAGTGCCTACTTGCTTAGGCATAAAATTTACATGAATGTGTGTAATTCAGTTGGCACAATGCCGGGCACATAATTGGCATTTGAGAGGTGGCCGATCATCATTGTCTCTGTCATCATCACCGTCACCACCATCACCACCACCACCATGTTTGCTCCGGCAGGAAAGAGGCTCAGACATACCTAGTACAGCACAGAAAGAGATTCTTAAACTATACTACACTTTCATATTCTGTGTTCCTTTTTTATTCCAACTTAACTGTATTTATAATCTGATATGACACATTAAATGCTTTGGGAAATATTGGGATATTGTGCATAAAATTATAGTAGTTCTGAAAACATGGGTAGTACAAATAATGGGAAGTTTAAAGTGTCCTTACCAGGCAAAGCGCTGCCTGCTCTCCATGTGCACAACATGCTCTTCTTACTGTGAAACTCAACAACCTCAGGGTCCTATTATAATTTTTCGCCTCTGAAGTTACTTTCTTGATTGATTTGACCCCACCTTTGAGGTCCACCGGGGTTTCCAATGTTTATCTAGATTTACAAAATGACTGTTGCTATGCAGCTTGTTTTCTAAGTGCTTAGCTTAGTGGTCCAGTAAGCTGTGAATAGGGATGTGTTCTTTAAGCATATCTCTTCTTGTGGTTCTAGAAGTAAAAGAGTCCAAGATGCCAGAACTGCAGAAGAAAAAGATCCCCAGATTACTGCCCAAAGCTCATCAGAGTATTACATGAGTGAGAAATCAACACTGATATTTGGGAGTTGTCTCTACTTTAGTTAGTGTTATTTGACCTGACAGAGAATTTAGTTCTGTGAGGTGTGATGCTCCTGTAGAAATCTTAAAATTAGGGCATTGGCTTAAGAGTCTGGAGGTATTTGGCAAGGAATCTGATATTGGAAGCCATAAATGTGGTGATACATTTTATTCAATGGCAAAATGTTTGCAGTAATGGTTGTCCATGGTAGCCTGAGAGGCAGACTAAATGTTGGTCACTTGTTGACTTGACCAGGGTATGTCAATAGACATATGTTCAGGAAAAACTTTCTAGTTGGCAGGTCGGAAATTTAAAAAAATAAAAAGGAAAAAATACAGCCCAGATATTCAAAAGCTTGTTGAATTAGGAAACACAACACTTGTAAGCCCTAAAGAGTAAGAGATGAGATTAGAAGTGTTTTTTAGAAAAATAATTAATTAATTAATTAATTTTTGGCTCTGTTGGGTCTTTGTTTCTGTGCGAGGGCTTTCTCTAGTTGCGGCAAGCAGGGGCCACTCTTCCTCACGGTGCGTGGGCCTTTCCCTCCCATGGACTCTCTTGTTGCAGAGCACAGGCTCCAGTCGCGCAGGCTCAGCAGTAGTGGTTCACGGGCCTAGGTGCTCCGCGGCATGTGGGATCATCCCAAACCAGGGCTCAAACCCGTGTCCCCTGCATTAGCAGGCAGATTCTCAACCACTGTGCCACCGGGGAAGCCCTAGAAGTGGTTTTGAACTTGAAGCCCAATTTCAGTTGACTGTAACAATAGAGAAAAGATACAAAAGTTGTAGTCTTTCCACCTGTGTGCCAGGGAGCCTCATGGTAATTGTATTATGTTCAGGGATCAAGGCAGCAATTTAATCAGGCCAGAAAATTACTTCCAGAAAAGGACCTGAGTGAGGTCTCTAGCACATAGTAATGACGGGAGGAACGAATGATGTCAGGTGCCTACTAAGTGTTTGAGGGAATTGACAACTAAATAAACTATATGCCAAAACGAAAAAGACTGATTTTTCAAGAATTGTAATGACTTTCCAGCCCTCCTTTCCCCACTTTCCACCCTACCTACTTCAGATGTGGTCAGTACAGGTGATTAAAAGTGAATATCCACTATGAGGTGGATACAGGGCCCCAGAGAATAATGGATAAGGGAAGCTCTCTCAGAGAATAGTATCAGAGCCTAAGAGAGGCAAGGAGGAGAAGGAACACAGAGCTTCTCAAATGTTGTTACTCTTTTGTATGATGGTTATTCTTTCATCTTTCCCCTCCAGTTTTATTGAGGTATAATTGATTAAATTGTACACATTACGGTGTATAATGTGACAATTTGACATATGCGTACTTTGTGCAGTGATTTACACCATAAGTTACATAATATATTAATTACTTCAACAGTAGCCATTTAACTGTGTGTATGGCTGAGTGTTTGCGTGTGTGTGTGTGTGTGTGTGTGTGTGTGTGTGTGTGCTTTTGTGTTTGGTGAGAATGCTTAAGGTCTACTTTCTCAGCAAGTTTCAAGTACACAACACAGTGTTAATATCAAGACTCACCATGCTGTACCTCAGACTCCCAGAGCTTATTCATCGTATGACTACAGACTTGTACCCTTTGCCCAACATCTCCATTTTTCCCGCATCCCCCAGGCCCTGCTGACCACCATTCTACTGTCTGTTTCTGTGACATCCCTGACTTTGGCTACATAATCCTAAATAAACATTGGCTCAAAGAAGAAATAACAAATACATATAAAATACTTTGTGATGAATGAAAATGAAAAGAAAACATAGAAGAACTTTAAGGATAAATGTAACGCAGTGCATAGAGAGCAACTTACGGCTGGAGGCATGTGTTTTACAGAAGATAAAAGATCTCAAATCAGTAACCTGAGAGACATGTAGGCATGTGTGTGGGTTTATGAAAATTGAAAACTCCTAACACTAAAAACAGCAAAATATAAGCAGTGATTATTTTTGGCCGTTTAATAAACATGCTTATTTTTGAACAGCTTTATGTTTTCCCCATTATATTATATGAGGTAATATTTTTATGACAATTTATCATAATATTTAAAAAATATGTAGTAGTCACTGAAGATGTGGCTGAGATGGAGGGAAAGGTTATGTCTTGGCCTTCTCGTGCATGCCCAACTGGTGACTCTTTCACAGGTTTCAGGTGTCTCCTCTTTCTCTTCCTCTCCTCCTCATTGTCCTCGTCTTCCTCCTTTCCCGTTATAAAACCACATTCCTGAAAATCTTCCTGATTATTTGGCCAAGACAAGTTACTAGGCCACTTCTTCCTCCTGACTGCAGGAAGAATTATGAAAGATATTAAAGGACTATTACTAAATGCATGGGCAACATTTCAAAGTACTAAATTGAACAGTTAAGGTGTATATATTGGGCAGTGAAGGTAATATGGCCGGTGGAGGTTTCCGGAGAGTTGAAGAAGAAGACAGAGAATAAAAGGTGGAAAAAATTTTTTTCTATTACTGTCTTCAAAGCCATAAAGCATGTTTGGAAAGAGCAGAAGAAAGCAAGTATATCAGATGAGCCCTAAGTCCATATTTCATCTAGATTTCAGACCTTAGTGCTCTGATCTTCTCTCCCCTCCCAACCGCACTCTCAATCACTTATATGTGATGCTGTGAGTCTTACATGGGATCTTATATCTATTTTTGTTTTCACAGAATTGAAATCTGATATTTACTTATGGAATACAACAGTTTTATTTCCTGATAAAGGAATTTTAAGCACACGAGAGCAGTCTAGGGAAGCATATATGCACATATATAGATATAGAAATATGTTACAGAATGAGAGAGACGGGGGGGGAGAGAGAGAGAGAGAGAGAGAGAGAGAGAGAGAGAGAGAGAGAGAGAGAGAGAGAGAGAGAGAGAGAGAGATTACAAAGTTTGGTAAACTCAAAACCTGCAGAGCTGAAACGCTGCTGGAAGTCGATCTGACAGGGGAATTATCTTTTACCTGGGTGAAGTTCAGTCTTGTTCTAGTCTGGCCATCAGTGGATTGGATGAGGACTTCCCACCTTATAGAGGGCAACCACCTTTACTCAGGTCACTGCAGGTCACTGATTTAAAAAATACTCTCATCCAAAAGAATCTGTACAGGAGCACCCAGAATAATGTTTGACCAGATAACCAGGGACCCTGTGCCACTGAAGCTGACCCATAAATTAACCATCAAAACTTCCTTCCAGCACAGTAACAAATTGTATGAAGAAAACAGAGCAGGAAATAGGTTTATTTGACATATGTTTCACTGTGACCAAAATGGAAAATGTAAAAACTAAGTTAAAATTATAATAAAACTGTTATTAATGATTGAAAAATCGTATATGAATGGCAATGAACTTCAGTGACTGCATTTTTAATAAAGTGAGTTCAACTTCCTCTTAAATTTATCCCTAGATTTGCTGTGAAACAACATGTGTTTAAATAATTCATAAATATTAAATACATATAAAATTAGTTATTTGAATGGCATTGCATATTGGGATTCCCAATAATTTCAAAGGGATAGGAAGTCAGAAGATTTGAACGATCCTCTGGGGTTTCTTAAAGGTGAAGCAATCCAAAGAGGTTAGTTGGGAGAAATTAGGCAGGAGCAGGTGTTATATCACTTTTGGGCGGTATGAGCAAAAAGCTTGATTTCTGTTGAAAGTCTAGGGTCTGAGCTGCCAGCTCCTCTTAGTTATGGTAGCTCAGTTTATGCTCTTAGTGAATTCCTTTTGGCCTGAAGTAAAACAGTTTTATAAAGGTCACAGGAATCTAACTGCTGGAGGTTCATTATTTGAGGGAGCAAGGCAGTGAAAGGAGGACCCTAGAGGTCACCACTTTACTGAACGTGTCTAAGTATCATGATGGGAAGTCATCTGAGATGATCTGCTAGCTTCCCTCAGTCCATTTTAGAAGAGGAGAAGAGACTTTGCTTGGCAAGCCATGAATAAATGGGAAATGCATTGTAAGAAAAACTTGATGTAATGAGAAAGGTGTCACCACGTAGCCAGACATTTTTGAATCAAGTACGGGCATCAAAATGGTCACCAGATCAAGTGCAACTAGGAAGGCAGTTTTAGAAGTCAAGGAAGGTGAAAGATAGAAAAGGGTCATCTTCCCCAATAAAGAAAGGGACATTTTGATTACAAGTTAGAGAACCTCCCAAATCCCCCCACTGCTATAAACCACAGAAACGGAGAGCTAAGGCAGGGACTCTGTGATTCATGAGAACGTAATCCATTGAGGAGATCCTGGAGCAGGACATTTCTTGTTTTCAGAGTCATTGCCAAGCCAGTTATGGATGGATTTGCATTTTGGTTGGGAAATGATTGGACCAGGCCAGTTTTGGCAGCTCCCCTCCCTCCTAGGTGGGACAGCAAGCCCCAATGAATAGGTCCTCTGCTGCATCACAGCCATCCTCCTGCTACTGTAGTCCCAATTGAATTTGGAGAACATGGTGAGTAGGATTCTTTAGTTCAAATTTGTTCTTCAGCTTCTGAATGTAGCATTTATCCTGGAGACAGCAAATTTGATGGGTGCAAAGTTACCATCATGGGTTTAATGCTCCTTATTGGATGGGAACTTGCAATTTGGGCACAAAGTTATATTGTATTTATTAGATTTCTGATACCTTGTTTGAATTCTTGTATTGAAGAAGAAATTAATAGGAAATTTTGACATGAAAGATAAAGAATAAAGTATTTTCCCTTTCCTGTGCCTTTTTGGTGTCCCTCTGCTGTGATGTTAGGGGCATTTATCTTAGAAGGTGTGAGGTCCTTAAGTTCTTCCTGATTGCCCTTTGCTCTATATATGTCGTTCTGTTGGTACCTCATGAGAGAAGATGATGATAACAATTGCTTGTGAGCTTGCCCAGGATTTTAGAAATTGTGTTGGCCTTTTTTGAAGATGTTGTTTTCATGAAAAAAAAAAAAGAAATTAAAGTAAAAACACCTGCTTGTTTCTTTCAAATAAAGATATTTTCTTTGGAAAAGTTGTGTGAGAAAAGAAAAGTTTTTCTCTGGGGTGATGTATCGATTTGCTAAAGAGCAAGAGAGAAGTCAGAAATTTATTAAAAGGTATTAAAGATATTAAAGCCCATTCTTAGAGATTGCCGAGATAGTATCTGTTGTTATTACACAAGCTTTTCCACTCCTCTCTGTAAGAATTCCTTCTTGTGAACACGGTCATATACTTTCTTTCAGATATTAAGACTCCAGAAAGATGTCTTCTGAACAGCAGCAGTGCAAGCAGCCTTACCAGCCACCTCCAGTGTGCCCACCTAAGGGCCCTGATCCTTGCTCACCTCCCAAGTGTCCAGAACCTTGCCCACGTATAAAGTGCCCTGAGCCATGCCCACCTCAGCAGTGCCAGCAGAAATGCCCTCCTGTGCCACCTCCCCAACAATGCCAGCATAAGTGCCCACCCAAGAACAAGTAACAGCTTCAGCGTTTATATGGATCAGGAAAGGATAAGGACAATTGGCTCACCGAGTTCCACAGCTCCACCTTCATCTTCTCTTTAAAGCCTATCATGGATACAGAAGAAGCTTCTCCACCCTTCAGCCTGCAGTATGCGTGCGGTGATTCCTGTCCGTCAGAGGTTTCCTATCTGAGGCTGCGTTATACCACTTCCCTCTGAGACGTACCCGAGAAAGCATCACAGAGCCTCAGAAGGAAGAGCAGCAGCTCTCCTCCTGGGCGCCCTCTGAGGAATCTGTTGATGTCTTCTGTGTTTGTCTGTCACCTGGACAGGGGTTCCTACCAGCTGAGCATTTGTTCCTTATCCTCCACGTCTTGAATAAAATACAATTCTTTTGTTTGATGGTAAAAATATTTTCTTTCTTTTACAACCTGCTTTTTGCTATACCATATCATAATTTTGGTTGATTTCTATCCTTCTTTGACCCCATGTTTCAGGCTCTCACAAGAATTTTTACCTGAATTTCGAGTCCTATCGATGATTATTTCTGTATAATTTCAAATCCAGGTTATTTTTTTTTGTTTTGTTTTACTTATTGGTTGATTGATTTGAGGAACAAATTGTTTAACTCCTCAGGATTTGAATCCCTTATTAAAATGTATGGAAAATCACATTTAGAGTGCCCACTTTCTTATGCTTAGAAATTAAATGAATCTGTGTAATTCAGTTAGCACAATGATGGACACATAATTAGCATTTTGTGAGGTGGCCCATCATCACTGTCGGCTTCATCATCACCATCACCACCATCACCACCATCACCACCAGCGCCATGTTTGCTCCAGCAGGAAAGTGGCTCAGACATACCTAGTACAGAAAACAGGGAGATTCTTAAACTCTATTACCCTTTCATATTCTGTGTTCATTTTCTTTTCCAATTTAACTGTATTTTTAAAAAACATCTTTATTGGAATATAATTGTCCTGCAGTGGTGTGCTAATTTCTGCTTTATAACAAAGTGAATCAGCCATACATATACATATATCCCTATATCTGCTCCCTTTTGCATCTCCCTTCCTATCCCATACCTCTATGTGGTCACAAAGCACCGAGCTGATCTCCTTGTGCTATGTGGATGCTTCCCACTAGCTATTGATATTACATTTGGTAGAGTATATATGTCCATGACACTCTCTCACTTCGTCCCAGCTTACCCTTCTCCCTTCCCGTGTCCTCAAGTCCATTCACTATGCCTGTGTCTTTAATCCTGTCCTTCCCCTAGGTTCTTCACAATTTTTTTTTTTACATTCCATATATATATTATCATACGATATTTGTTTTTCTCTTTCTGACTTCCTTCACTCTGTATGACAGACCTATCATTTTTAAATGATATTTGTTCCATTGTATATATGCACCACATTTTCTTTATTCATTCATCTGTCGATAGACACTTAGGTTGCTTCCATGTCCTGGCTATTGTAAATAGAGCTGCGATGAAGATTGTGGTACATGACTATTTTTGAATTATGGTTTTGTCAGGGTATATGCCGAGTAGTGGGATTGCTTGCCCATATGGTAGCTCTATTTTTAGTATTTAAGGAACCTGTACACTGTTCTCCATAGCGGCTGTATCAATTTACATTCCCACCAAGAGTGCAACAGAGTTCCCTTTTCTCCACACCCTCTTCAGCATTTGTTATTTGTAGATTTTTGATGATGGCCATACTGACCAGTGTGAAGTGATACCTCATTAGAGTTTTGATTTGCATTTCTCTAATGATTAGTGAGGTTGAGCAGGCTTTTATGTGTTTGATTTCAATCTGTATATCTTTTTTTGAGAAATGTCTATTGAAGTCTTCTGTCCATTTTTGGATTGGTTTGTTTGTGTTTTTGATAATGAGCTGCATGTGCTGCTTGTAAATTTTGGAGACTAATCTGCTGTCAGTTGCTTCGTTTACAAATATTTCTCCCATTCTGAGGGTTGTCTTTTCATCTTGTTTATGGTTTGTTTGTTGTGCAAAAGCTTTTAAGTTTCATTTGGTCCCATTTGTTTATTTTTGTTTTTATTTCCGTTTCCTCAGGAGGTGGGTCAAAAAGGATCTTGCTGTCATTTTTTTCATAGAGTGTACTGCCATTGTTTTCCTCTAAGAGTTTGATAATGTCTGACCTTACATGGAGGTCTTTAATCCATTTTGAGTTTATTTTTTAGTATGGTGTTAGGGAGTGTTCTAATTTCACTCTTTTACATGTAGCTGTCCAGTTTTCCCAGCACCACTTATTGAAGAGGCTGTCCTTTCTCCATTGTATATTCTTGCCTCCTTTATCAAAAATAAGGTGACCATATGTATGTGGGTTTATCTCTGGGCTTTCCGTCCTGTTCCATTGTTGTATATTTCTCTTTTTGTTCCAGTACCATACTGTCTTGATTACTGTAGCTTTGTAGTATAGTCTGAAGTCCAGGAGCCTGATTCCTTCAGCTCCGTTTTTCTTTCTCAAGTTTGCTTTGGATATTTGGGGTCTTTTTTGTTTCCACAGAAATTGTGAAATTTTTGGTTCTAGTTCTGTGAAAAGTGACATTGGTACTTAGATCAGTGTTGCTTTGAATCCGTAGATTGCTTTGGGTAGTATAGTGATTTTCACAATGTTGATTCTTCCAATCCAATAACATGGTATATCTCTCCATCTGTTTGTATCATCATTAATTTGTTTAAACAGTGTCTTATAGTTTTTTGTATACAGGTCTTTTTTCTCCATATGTAGGTTTATTCGTAGGTATTCTATTCTTTTTGTTGCAGTTGTAAATGGGAGTGTTTCCTTAATTTCTCTTTCAGATTTTTCATCATTAGTGTATAAGAATACAAGAGACTTCTGTGAAATAATTTATGTCTTGCTACTTTACCAAATTCCCTGAGTAGCTCTAGTAGTTTTCTGGTAGCGTCTTTAGGATTCTCTAGGTATAGTGTCTTGTCATCAGCAAACAGTGACAGCTTTACTTCTTCTTTTCCCATTTGGATTCCTTTTATTTCTTTTTCTTCTCCAATTGCTGTGGCTAAAACTTCCGAAACTACGTTGAACAATAGTGGTGAGAGTGGACAACCTTGTTTTGTTCCTTATCTTAAAGCAAATGGTTTCAGTTTTTCAACATTGAGAACGATGTTGGTTGTGAGTTTGTCATATATGCCCTTTATTATGTTGAGGTACGTTACCCCTATATCTATTTTCTAGACGGTTTTTGGCATAATGGGTGGTGAATTTTGTCAAAACTTTTTCTGCATCTATTGAGATGATCATATGGTTTTTCTCCTTTAATTTTTTTATCACACTGATTGATTTGCATATAATGAATAATCCTTGCATTCTTGGGATAAACCCCAGTTGATCGTTGTGTATGATCCTTTCAATGTGCTGTTGGATTCTCTTTGCTAGTATTTTGTTGAGGATATTTGCATGTATGTTCATCAGTGAAATTGACCTGTAGTTTTCTTTCTTTGTGACATCTTTGTTTGGTGTTGGCATCAGGGTGATGGTGGTCCCATAGAATGAGTTTGGAAGTGTTCCTTCCTCTACTATATTTGGACGAGTTTGAGAAGGATAGGTGTTAACTGTTCTCTAAATGTTTAATAGAATTCGCCTGTTAAGCCATCTGGTTCTGGGCTTTTGATTGTTGAAGTTTTTTTTATCACAGTTTCAATTTCAGTGCTTGTGATTGGTCTGTTTATATTTTCTATTTCTTCCTGGTTCAGTCTCGGAAAGTTGTGCTTTTCTAAGAATTTGTTCATTTCTTCTAGGTTGTCCTTTTTATTAGCATAGAGTTGCTTGTACTAATCTTTCATGATCCTTTGTATATTTTCAGTGTCAGTTGTTACTTCTCCTTTTTCATTTCTAATTCTAATTATTTGAGTCTTCTCCCTTTTTTTTCCAGATGAGTCTGACTAATGGTTTATCAATTTTGTTTATCTTCTCAAAGAACCAGCTTTTAGTTTTATTGATCTTTGCTATTGTTTCCTTCATCTCTCTTTCATTTATTTATGATCTGATTTCTATGATTTCTTTCCTTCTGTTAACTTTGGTGTGTTTTTTCTTGTTGTTGTTCTTCTTTCTCTGCTTGGTTTAGGTGTAAGGTTAGGTTGTTTATTTGAGATATTTCTTGTTTCCTGCGGTAGGATTTTATTGCTCTAAATTCCTTCTTAGAACTGCTTTTGCTGCGTCCCAAAGGTTTTGGGTCATCGTGTTTTCATTGCCATTTGTTTCTAGGTATTTTTTGATTCCCTCTTTGATTTTTTCAGTAATCTCTTGGGTATTTAGTAGTGTATTGTTTAACCTCCACGTGTTTGTATTTTTTACAGATTTTTTCCTGTAATAGATATCTAGTCTCATGACATTGTGGTCAGAAAAGATACTTGATAGGCTTTCAGTTTTCTTAAATTTACCAAGGCTTGATTTGTGACCCAAGTTATGATCTACCCTGGAGAATGTTGCATGAGCACTTGAGAAGAACGTGTATTTTGTTGTTTTTGGATGGAATCTCCTATCAATATCAATTTAGTTCATCATTTTCAATGTATCATTTAGAGGTTGTGTTTCTTTATTTATTTTCATTTTGGATGTTGTGTCCATTGGTGAAAATGGGGTATTAAAGTCCCCTACTATGATTGTGCTACTGTCAATTTCCCCTTTTATGGCTGTTAGCATTGGCCTCATGTATTGAGATGCTACTATGTTAGGTGCTTAAATATTTACAATTGTTATATCTTCTTCTTGAATCGATCCCTTGATCATTATGTAGTGTCCTTCTTTGTCTCTTGTAATAGTCTTTATTTTAATGTCTATTTTTTCTGATATGAGAATTGTTACCCCAGCTTTCTTTTAATTTCCATTTACAGGGAATATCTTTTTCTATCCTTTCACTTTTGGTCTGTATGTGTCCTTAGGTCTGAAGTGGGTCTCTTGTAGACAACATATATATGTGTCTTGTTCTGGTATCCATTCAGCCAGCCTATGTCTTTTTGCTGGAGCTTTGAATCCATTTACATTTAAGGTAGTTATGTATATTTCTATTAAATTTCTTAATTGTTTTGGGTTTGTTATTGTGTGTCTTTCCCTTCTCTGTGTTTCCTACCTAGAGAAGTTTCTTTAGCATTTGTTGTAAAGCTGGTTTGGTGCTGCTGAATTCTTTTAGCTTTTGCTTGTCTGTAAAGTTTTAATTTCTCCATCAAATCTGAAAGAGATCCTTGCTGGGTAGTGTAATCTTGGCTGTAGGTTTTTCCCTTTCATTACTTTAAGTATTTCCTGCCACTCCTTTTGGCTTGCAGAGTTTCTGCTGAAAGAAAGCTGTTAACCTTATGGGGATTCCCTTGTATATTATTTGTTGTTTTTCCCTTGCTTATTTTCATATATTTTTCTTTGTTTTTAATTTTTGATAGTTTGATAAATATGTGCTTGGCGTGTTTCTCCTTGGATTTATCCTGTATGGGACTCTCTGCACTTCCTGGACTTGATTGATTATTTCCTTTCCCATATTAGGGAAGTTTTCAACTATAACCTCTTCAGATATTTTCTCAGTCCCTTTGTTTTTCTCTTCTTTTTCTCCTCCCCCTATAATTCAAATATTGATGCGTTTAATTTTGTCCCAGACGTCTCTGAGATTGTCCTCAATTCTTTTTATTCTTTTTTCTTTATTCTGCTCTGTGGTGGTCATTTCCACTATTTTATCTTCCAGGTCACTTATCCGTTCTACTGTCTCAGTTATTCTGCTTTTGATTCCGTCTAGAGAATTTTAAATTTCATTTATTTTGTTGTTCATCATTGTTTGTTTGCTCTTTAGTCCTTCTAGGTCCTTGTTAAACTTTTCTTGTATTTTCTCCATTCTATCTACAAGGTTTTGGATCATCTTTACTATCGTTACTCTGAATTCTTTTTCAGGTAGACTGCCTATTTCCTCTTCATTTGTTTGGTCTGGTGGGTTTTTACCTTCCTCCTTCATCTGCTGTGTTTCTCTCTGTTTTCTCATTTTTCTTTACTTACTGTGTTTGGGTTCTCCTTTTCACAGGCTGCAGTTTTGTGGTTCCCATTGTTTTTGGTGTCTGCCCTCAGTGGCTAAGGTTGGTTCAGTGTGTTGTGTAGGCTTCCTGTTGGAGGGGACTGGTGCCTTTGTTTTGGTGGATGAGGCTGGATCTTGTGTTTCTAGTCACAAGTCTGCATCCAGTGGTGTTTGTTGGGGTATCTGTCATCTTAGTATGATTTTAAGCAGCCTTTCTGCTAAGAGGTTGTGTTGTGTTCCTGTGTTGCTAGTTGTTTGGCATAGAATGTCCAGCATGGAGCTTGCTGGTCTTTGAGTCAAGCTGGGTCTTATCGTTGAGGTGGAGTTCTCTGAGAGAGCTTTCCCTGTTTGATATTACATGGAGCTGGGAGGTATCTGTTGGACTAATGTCTGGAACTCTGCTCTTCCACTTCTGAGACACAGGCCTGAGACCCAGTTAGAGCGCCAACACCCTGTCAGCTGCACAACTCAGAAGAAAAGGGAGAAAAAAAGGGAAGGAAATAAAATAAAATAAAATAAAATAAAAATTTATTAAAAATAAAAAAACTAAAAAGTTGTAATAAAAAAAATAGAAAGAAAGAAGAGCACAACCAAACCAAAGCACAAATTCACCCATGATAACAAGCACAAAAAATTATACTAAAAAAAACAAAAAACAAAACAAACCCAATAAAAGAACAGACAGAACCTTAGGACAAATGGTAAAAGCAAATCTACACAGACAAAAATCACAAAAAGAAGCATACAAATCCACAGTTACAAAAAGAGAAAAAGGAAAAAAAAATGTATCTATACATGAAAAAAAGAAGAAAAAGGAAGAGAGCAACCTAATTAATAAATAAACCTACCAAGGATAATAAAGTGTAAATACTAAACTAGGATAAACATAAAACCAGAAATAGATTAGATTCAGGAAGGAAACCCCAAGTCTACAATTGCTCCCAAAGTCCAGTGCCTCAATTTTCGGATGATTCGTTGTCTATTCCAGTATTCCAGAGATGCAGTGTACATCAAGTTGATGGTTGATATTTAGTCCTCCCTTCCTGAGGCTGCTCAGAGAAATCTCACTTTCTCATCTTTGTTCGCACGGCTCCTGGGGTTTCACTTGGGATTTACCCTGCCTATGCATGTAAGTCACCTGAAGGTGTCTGTTTTTCACTCAGACAGGACGGGGTTAAATTTGCAGCTGATTAGGGGGCTCTGGCTCACTCAGGCTGGGGTCAGGGAGGGGTACAGAATGCGGAGCCAGGCTGCGGCAGCAGAGGCCGGCGTGATGTTGCAACAGCCTAAGGCACACCGTGTGTTCTCCCGGCGAATTCATCCCTGGATCACGGGACCCTGGACGTGGCGGGCTGCACAGGCTCTTGGGAGTGGAGGTGTGGATAGTGACCTGTGTTTGCACACAGGCTTCTTGGTGGCTGTAGCAGTAACCTTAGCGTTTCATGCCCATCTCTGGGGTCTGCGATGAGAGCCGCGGCTCGTGCTTTTCTCTGGAGATTGTTTAGGTGGTGCTCTGAATCCCCTCTCCTTGCGCACCCTGAAACAATGTTCTCTTGCCTCTTGGGCAGGTCCAGACTTTTTCCCGGACTCCCTCCTGGCTAGCTGTGGTGCACTAGCTGCCTTCAGGCTGTGTTCACACAGCCAACCCCAGTCCTCTCCCTGGGATCTGACCACTGAAGCCGAAGGCTCCACTCCCAGCCACTCAGGTTGGTGAGTGCCGGTCCGCACTGATCCTCTGTGCAGGATTCTCTCAGCTTTGCCCTCAGCACCTCTGTTGCTGTGCTTTCCTCCGTGGCTCCGAAGCTTCCCCCGCCTGCCTTGCAAGCCCCCATCTCCACCAGTGAAGGGACGTCCTACTGTGTGGAAACTTTTCCTCCTTTACAGCTCCCTCCCAGGGGTGCAGGTCCTGTCTCTAGTCTTTTGTCTCTTTTTTTTTTTTTCTCTTTCCTTTTGCCTTACCCAGGTACGTGGGGGAGTTTCTTGCCTTTTTGGAAGTCTGAAGTCTTCTGCCAGCATTCAGCAGGTGTTCCGTAGGAGTTGTTCCAGATGTACATGTATTTCTGATGTATTTGTCGGGAGGAAGGTGATCTCCACGTCTTACTCCTCTGCCTTCTTGAAGGTCAGTATCTGTTTTATACATATTAGTGTATATATGTCAATTCCCACCTGAAATTGGGTTTCTATTTACAAGAAGGGTTCTATTTATTAGAAGAAGGGTTGTCAGCACCTGCTTGGAGGTGTGTCTAGGGTACTTGTAGGCAAAGCCTGGGTTTCCTTCACACTCCTGAACTATGTATTATCAAGTGCTTAACTGAGCCCAGAGTAGCTCACTCTGCAAAGCACAGCAGACATCATTTTAGACTGGGAAGTTTTCAAGGCGGACACTATTCTTTCAACTGTCTAACCATAATAATAGCAGAGCAATGGCTCCTTGGGTTATCTGATTGTAAGCAGTTACTCCTTGCAATATTCTTCCTTAGAAAAATTGGCAGCAAGATATTATCTTGAGGTTTTTAAAATGTAGACTACTTTGGCCAACAAAATAGACTCCAGATTACTGATAAGCATCTTCATATATGGAACAATCTAATTTAAGCCAAATGAATCTGAGAGAGTGCATGTCAAAGATTAAAAAATTTTTTTTGTAAGGTTAGTAATGAGCCAGATACCATCTACAAGGGCATCTCTTTGTGTGTGTTTACAGAAACATGCCATTACTGTGTGGGGGAATATCTATATACGGAGACATACATCCAGTTCATTTTAGAGGAAGTTCAAATGTTTTAGATATAACTAAGAAAGGGTTGGGAGGGTTTTTCCTAAACACAATCTTATACTCACCACCCAAGAATATTATTCTGTACATTCTGATTCTTGAAGAAGTGTCGAAGTGCAGATTTTCTTAGTCAAAATTACCAGAAATCTTTGTATGCGGCCAATACTCTTGTCATACCTGCTTCCTAACGGAGACTTAAAGGCTGTATGTGAGCTGCTGACAGTTTTAAAGTGCTTGTACCAGATTTTTCCATAATGTGATAGGAAGTGAAACAGTTATCAAGGACAGACTGAAGCTTGCTTGCTAACTATAAGTGAAATATGCGATGGATAGACCCACAGTGAAAATTTATTAAAAAGAAAGTGAACTAGGCACTATCACATACTATTGGTGGGAGTGTCATTTGAGTAAAACATTTTGGAAATTAATGTCATACATTTTTTTTTGACAAATTGCTTTTATTTATTTTTTATTTTTTTTATTTTTTAACACCTTCATTGGAGTATAATTGCTTTACAATGGTGTGTTACTTTCTGCTTTATAACAAAGTGAATCAGTTATACATACACATATGTTCCCATATCTCTTCCATCTTGTATCTCCCTCCTTCCCACCCTCCTTATCCCACCCCTCTAGGTGGTCACAAAGCACCGAGCTGATCTCCCTGTGCTATGCGGCTGCTTCCCACTAACTATCTATTTTACGTTTGGTAGTGTATATATGTCCATGCCACTCTCTCACTTTGTCACATCTTACCCTTTCCCCTCCCCATAACCTCAGGCCTATTCTCTAGCAGGTCTGTGTCTTTATTCCCGTCTTGCCCCTAGGTACTTCATGACTTTTTTTTCCCCTTAGATTCCATATATATGTGTTAGCATACAGTATTTGTTTTTGTCTTTCTGACTTACTTCAGACAGACTCTAGACAGAGTCTGACAGACTCTAGATCCATGCACCTCACTATAAAAAAACTAAATTTCATTTCTTTTTATGGCTAAGTAACATTCCTTTGTATATATGTGCCACATCTTCTTTATCCATTCATCTGTTGGTGGACACTTAGGTTGCTTCCATGTCCTGGCTATTGGAAATAGAGCAGCAATGGACATTTTGGTACATGACACTTTTTGAATTATGGTTTTCTCAGGGTATATTACCAGTTGTGGGATTGCTGGGTCGTACGATAGTTCTATTTTTAGCTTCTTAAGGACCCTCGATACTGTTCACCATAGTGGCTGTATCAATTTACATTCCCACCAAGAGTGCAAGAGGGTTCCCTTTTCTCCACACCCTCTCCAGCATTTATTGTTTATAGATTTTTTGATGATGGCCATTCTGTGAGATGATATCTCATTGTAGTTTTGATTTGCATTTCTCTAATGAATAATGATGATGAGCATTCTTTCATGTGTTTGTTGGGAGTCTGTGTATCTTCTTTGGAGAAATGGCTATTTAGGTCTTCTGCCCATTTTTGGATTGGGTTGTTTGTTTTTTAGATATTGAGGTGCATGAGCTGCTTGTAAATTTTGGAGATTAATCCTGTGTCAGTTGCTTCATTTGCAAATATTTCCCCCCATTCTGAGGGTTGTCTTTTGGTCTTGTTTACGGTTTCCTTTGCTGTGCAAAAGCTTTTAAGTTTCATTAGGTCCCACTTGTTCATTTTTGTTTTTATTTCCATTTCTCTAGGAGGTGGGTCAAAATGGATCTTGCTGTGATTTATGTCATAGAGTGTTCTGCCTATGTTTTCCTCTAAGAGTTTGATAGTGTCTGGCCTTACATTTAATTCTTTAATCCATTTTGAGTTCATTTTTGTGTATGGTGTTAGGGAGTGTTCTAATTTCATACTTTTACATGTAGCTATCCAGTTTTCCCAGCACCACTTATTGAAGAGGCTATCTTTTCTCCACTGTATATGCTTGCCTCCTTTATCAAAGATAAGGTTACCATGTGTGCATGGGTCTATCTCTGGGCTTTGTATCCTGTTCCATTTATGTATATTTCTGTTTTTGTGCCAGTATCATACTGTCTTGATTACTGTAGCTTTGTAGTATAGTCTGAAGTCAGGGAGCCTGACTCCTTCAGCTCCATTTTTCGTTCTCAATATTGCTTTGGCTATACAGTGTCTTTTGTGTTTCCATACAAATTGTGAAACTTTTTGTGCTAGTTCTTTGAAAAATGCTAGTGGTAGTTTGATAAGGATTGCATTGAATCTGTAGATTGCTTTGGGTAGTAGTGTCATTTTCACAATGTTGATTCTTCCAATCCAAGAACATGGCATATCTCTACAGGTATTTGTATCATCTTTAGTTTTTGTCATCAGTGTCTTATACTTTTCTGCATACAGGTCTTTTGTCTCCTTAGGTAGGTTTATTTCTACATATTTTATTCTTTTTGTTGGAATGGTAAACGGGAGTGTATTCTTAATTTCACTTTTAGATTTTTCATCATTAGTGTATAGGAATACCAGAGATTTCTGTGAATTAATTTGTATCCTCCTACTTTACCAAATTCATTGATTAGCTCTAGTAGTTTTCTGGTAGCATCTTTAAAATTCTCTATGTATAGTATCATGTCATCTGCAAACAGTGACAGCTTTATTTCTTCCTTTCCTATTTGGATTCCTTTTATTTCTTTCTCTTCTCTGATTGCTGTGGCTAAAACATCCACAGCTATGTTGAATAATAGTGGTGAGATTGGACAAGCTTGTGTTGTTCCTGATCTTAGTGGAAATGGTTTCAGTTTTTCACCATTGAGGACGATGTTGGCTGTGGGTTTTTCATATATGGCCTTTCTTATGTTGAGGAAAGTTCCTGCTACGCCTACTTTCTGCAGGGTTTTTATCATAAATTGGTGTTGAATTTTGTCAAAAGCTTTCTCTGCATTGACTGAGATGATCATATGGTTTTTCTCCTTCAATTTGTTAATATGGTGTATCACATTGATTGATTTGCATATATCGAAGAATCCTTGCATTCGTGGGATAAACCCCACTTGATCATGGTGTATGATCCTTTTAATGTGCTGTTGGATTCTGTCTGCTAGTATTTTGTTGATGATTTTTGCATCTATGTTCATCAGTGATATTGGCATGTAGCTTTCTTTTTTTGTGACATCTTTGTCTGGTTTTGGTATCAGGGTGATGTTGTCCTTGTAGAAAGAGTTTGGGAGTGTTCCTCCCTCTGCTATATTTTGGAAGAATTTGAGAAGGATAGGTGTTAGCTCTTCTGTAAATGTTTGATCGAATTCGCCTGTGAAGCCATCTGGTCCTGGGTTTTTGTTTGCTGGAAGATTTTTAATGACAGTTTCAATTTCAGTGCTTGTGAGTGGTCTGTTCATATTTTCTATTTCTTCCTGGTTCAGTCTCGGAAGGTTGTGCATTTCTAAGAATGTGTCCATTTCTTCCAGGTTGTCCATTTTATTGGCATATAGTTGCTTGTAGTAATGTCTCATGAACCTTTGTATTTCTACAGTGTCAGTTGTTACTTCTCCTTTTTCATTTCTAATTCTATTGATTTCAGTCTTCTCCCTTTTTTCTTTTTTAATTTATTTATTTATTTATTTTTGGCTGTGTTGGGTCTTCGTTTCTGTGCGAGGGCTTTCTCTAGTTGCGGCAAGTGGGGGCCACTCTTCATCGCGGTGCATGGGCCTCTCACTGTCGCGGCCTCTCTTGTTGGGGCCTCTCTTGTTGCGGAGCACAGGCTCCAGACGCGCAGGCTCAGTAGTTGTGGAGCACAGGCCTAGTTGCTCCGTGGCATGTGGGATCTTCCCAGACCAGGGCTCGAACCCGTGTCCCCTGCATTGGCAGGCAGATTCTCAACAACTGCACCACCAGGGAAGCCCAGAACTATTTTTTTTTAATTTAAATTTTAATTTTTTTAACAACTTTATTGGAGTATAACTGCTTTACAATGGTGTGTTAGTTTCTGCTTTATAACAAAGTGAATCAGTTATACATATACATATGTTCCCATATCTCTTCCCTCTTGCATCTCCCTCCCTCCCACCCTCCCTATCCCACCCCTCTAGGTGGTCACAAAGCACAGAACTGATCTCCCTGTGCTATGTGGTTGCTTCCCACTAGCTATCTATTTTACATTTGGTAGTGTATATATGTCCATGCCACTCTCTCACTTTGTCACAGCTTACCCTTCCCCTTCCCCATATCCTCAAGTCCATTCTCTAGTAGGTCTGTGCCTTTATTCCCGTCTTGCCACTCGGTTCTTCATGAACTTTTTTTTTCCCTTAGATTCCATATATATGTGTTAGCATACTATATTCGTTTTCTCTTTCTGACTTACTTCACTCTGTATGACAGACTCTAACTCCATCCACCTCAATACAAATACCTCCATTTCGTTTCTTTTTATGGCTGAGTAATATTCCATTGTATATATGTGCCACGTCTTCTTTATCCATTCATCCAATGATGGACACTAAGGTTGCTTCCATGTCCTGGCTATTATAAATAGAGCTGCAATGAATACTTTGGTTCATGACTCTTTTTGAATTATGGTTTTCTCAAGGTATGTGCCCAGTAGTGGGACTGCTGGGTGGTATGGTAGTTCTATTTTTAGTTTTTAAGGAACCTCCATACTGTTCTCCATAGTGGCTGTATCAATTTACATTCTGACCAACAGTGAAAGAGTGTTCCCTTTTCTCCACACCCTCTCCAGCATTTATTGTTTCTAGGTTTTTTGATGATGGCCATTCTGACTGGTGTGAGATGATATCTCATTGTAGTTTTGATTTGCATTTCTCTAATGATTAATGATGTTGAGCATTCTTTCATGTGTCTGTTGGCAATCTGTATATCTTCTTTGGAGAAATGTCTATTTAGGTCTTTTGCCCATTTTTGGATAGGGTTGTTTGTTTGTTTTTTTATTGAGTTGCTTGTAAATCTTGGAGATTAATCCTTTGTCAGTTGCTTCATTTGCAAATATTTTCTCCCATTCTGAGGGTTGTCTTTTGGTCTTGTTTATGGTTTCCTTTGCTGTGCAAAAGCTTTTAAGCTTCATTAGGTCCCATTCGTTTATTTGTGTTTTTATTTCCATTTCTCTAGGAGCTGTGTCAAAAAGGATCTTGCTGTGATTTATGTCATAGAGTGTTCTGCCATTGTTTTCCTCTAAGAGTTTGATAGTGTCTGGCATTACATTTAGGTCTTTAATCCATTTTGAGTTTATTTTTGTGTATGGTGTTAAGGACTGCTCTAATTTCACACTTTTACATGTAGCTGTCAAGTTTTCACAGCACCACTTATTGAAGAGGCTGTCTTTTCTCCACTGTATATGCTTGCTTCCTTTATCAAAGATAAGGTGACCATATGTGCGTGGGTGTATCTCTGGGCTTTCTATACTGTTCCATTAATCTATGTTTCTGTTTTTGTGCCAGTACCAAACTGTCTTGATTACTGTAGCTTTGTAATATAGTCTGAAGTCAGGGAGCCTGGTTCCTCCAACTCCATTTTTCATTCTCAAGATTGCTTTGCCTCTTTGGGGTCTTTTGTGTTTCCATACAAATTGTGAAATTTTTTGTTCTAGTTCTGTGAAAAATGCCAGTGGTAGTTTGATAGAGATTGCATTGAATCTGTAGATTGCTTTGGGTAGTAGAGTCATTTTCACAATGTTGATTCTTCCAATCCAAGAACATGGTATATCTCTACATCTATTTTAATCTACATCAACTTTAATTTCTTTCATCATTGTCTTATAATTTTCTGCATACAGGTCATTTGTCTCCTTAGATAGGTTTATTCCTAGATATTTTACTCTTTTTGTTGCAATGGTAAACGGGGGTGTTTTCTTAATTTCACTTTCAGATTTTTCATCATTCGTGTATAGGAATGCAAGAGATTTCTTTGCATTAATTTTGTATCCTGCTACTTTTCCAAATTCATTGATTAGGTCTAGTAGTTTTCTGGAAGCATCTTTAGGATTCTCTATGTATAGTATCATGTCATCTGCAAACAGTGACAGCTTTACTTCTTCTTTTCCGATTTGGATTCCTTTTATTTTTTTGTCTTCTCTGATTGTTGTGGCTAACACTTCCAAAACTATGTTGAATAATAGTCGTGAGAGTGGGCAACCTTGTCTTCTTCCTGATCTTAGTGGAAATAGTTTCACTGTTTCACCATTGAGGACAATGTTGGCTGTTGGTTTGTCATATATGGCGTTTATTATGTTGAGGAAAGTTGCCTCTATGCCTACTTCTGCAGGGCTTTAATCATAAATGGGTTTTGAATTTTGTTGAAAGCTTTCTCTGTATCTATTGAGATGATCATATGGTTTTTCTCCTTCAATTTGTTAATATGATGTATCACGTTGATTGATTTGCATATATTGAAGAATCCTTGCATTCCTGGAATAAACCTCACTTGATCATGGTGTATGATCTTTTTCATGTGCTGTTGGATTCTGTTTGCTAATATTTTGTTGAGGATTTTTGCATCTATGTTCATCAGTGATATTGGCCTGTAGTTTTCTTTCTTTGTGACATCTTTGTGTGGTTTTGGAATTAGGGTGATGTTGGCCTCGTAGAATGAATTAGGGAGTGTTCCTCCTTCTGCTATATTTTGGAAGAGTTTGAGAAGGATAGGTGTCAGCTCTTCTCTAAATGTTTGATAGAATTCGCCTGTGAAGCCATCTGGTCCTAGGCTTTTGTTTGTTGGAAGATTTTTAATCACAGTTTCAATTCCAGTGCTTGTGATTGGTCTGTTCATATTTTCTATTTCTTCCTTCTTCTATCTCGGAAGGTTGTGCATTTCTAAGAATTTGTAGTAATCTCTTATGATCCTTTGTATTTCTGCAATGTCAGTTGTTATGTTTCGTTTTTCATTTCAAATTGTATTGATTTGAGCCTTCTCCCTTTTTCTCTTGATGAGTCTGGCTTATGGTTTATCAATTTTGATTATCTTGCCAAAGAACCAGCTTTTAGTTTTATTGATCTTTGCTATTGTCTCCTTCATTTCTTTTTCATTTATTTCTGATCTGATCTTTATGATTTCTTTCCTTCTGCTAGCTTTGGGATTCTTTGTTCTTTTTACTCTAATTGCTTTAGGTGCAAGATTAGATTGTTTATTCGAGATGTTTCCTGTTTCTTGAGGTAGGCTTGTATTGTTATAAACTTCCCTCTTAGAACTGCTTTTTCTGCATCCTATAGGTTTTGAGTCGTCGTGTCTCCATTGTCATTTGTTTCTAGGTATTTTTTGATTTCCCCTTTGATTTCTTCAGTGATCACTTCGTTATTAAGTAGTGTATTGTGTAGCCTCCATGTGTTTGTATTTTTTACAGATTTTTTCCTGTAATTGATATCTAGTCTCATAGCGTTGTGGTCGGAAAAGATACTTGATACGATTTCAATTTTCTTAAATTTACCAAGGCTTGATTTGTGACCCAAGATATGATCTATCCTGGAGAATGTTCCATGAGCACTTGAGAAAAATGTGTATTCTGTTGTTTTTGGGTGGAATGTCCTATAAATATCAATTAAGTCCATCTTGTTTAATGTATCATTTAAAGCTTGTGTTTCCTTATTTATTTTCATTTTGGATGCTCTGTCCATTGGTGAAAGTGTGGTGTTAAAGTCCCTAATATGATTGTGTTACTGTTGATTTCCCCTTTTATGGCTGTTAGTATTTGCCTTATATATTGCGGTGCTCCTATGTTGGGTGCATAAATATTTATAATTGTTATACCTTCTTCTTGGATCGATCCGTTGATCATTATATAGTGTCCTTCTTTGTCTCTTGTAATAGTCTTTATTTTAAAGTCTATTTTGTCTGATAGGAGAATTGCTACTCCAGCTTTCTTTTGATTTCCATTTGCATAGAATATCTTTTTCCATCCCCTCACTTTCAGTCTGTATGTGTCCCTATGTCTGAAGGGGGTCTCTTGTAGACAGCATACATACGGGTCTTGTTGTTGTATCCATTCAGCCAGTCTGTGTCTTTTGGTGGGAGCATTTAATCCATTTACATTTAAAGTAATTATCGATATGTATGTTCCTATTCTCATTTTCTTAAATGTTTTGGGTTTGTTATTGTAGGTGTTTCCCTTCTCTTGTGTTTCTTGCCTAGAGAAGTTCCTTTAGCATTTGTTGCAAAGCTGGTTTGGTGGTGCTGAACTCTCTCAACTTTTGCTTGTCTGTAAAGGTTTTAATTTCTCCATCATATCTGAATGAGATCCTTGCTGGGTAGAGTAATCTTGGTTGTAGGTTTTTCTCCTTCATCACTTCATGTATATCCTGCCACCACCTTCTGGCTTGCAGAGTTTCTGCTGAAATATCAGCTGTTAACCTTATGGGGATTCCCTTGTGTGTTATTTGTTGTTTTTCGCTTGCTGCTCTTAATATGTTTTCTTTACATTTAATTTTTGAGAGTTTGATTAATATGTGTCTTGGCATGTTTCTCTTTGGATTTATCCTGTATGGGACTCTCTGTGCTCCCAGGACTTGATTAACTATTTCCTTTTTCATATTAGGGAAGTCTTCAACTATAATCTCTTCAAATATTTTCTCAGTCCCTTTCTTTTTCTCTTCTTCTTCTGGGACCCCTATAATTTGAATGTTGGTGCATTTAATGTTGTCCTAGAAGTCTCTGAGACTGCCCTCAGTTCTTTTCATTCTTTTTCCTTTATTCTGCTCTGCAGTAGTTATTTCCACTATTTTATCTTCCAGGTCACTTACCCGTTCTTCTGCCTCAATTATTCTGCTATTGATCCCTTCTAGAGTATTTTTAATTTCATTTATTGTGTTTTTCATCATTGCTTGGTTCCTCTTTAGTTCTTCTACATCCTTGTTAAATGTTTCTTGCATTTTGTCTATTCGTTTTCCAAGATTTTGGATCATCTTTACTATCATTATTCTGAATTCTTTTTCAGGTAGACTGCCTATTTCCTCTTCATTTGTTAGGTCTGGTGTGTTTTGACCCTGCTCCTTCATCTGCTGTGTTTTTTTCTGTCTTCTCATTTTGCTTATCTTACTGTGTTTGGGGTCTCCTTTTCACAGGCTGCAGGTTCGTAGTTCCTGTTGTTTTTGGTATGTGTCCCCAGTGTCTAAGGTTGGTTCAGTGGGTTGTGTAGGCTTCCTGGTGGAGGGGACTAGTGCCTGTGTTCTGGTGGATGAGGCTGGATCTTGTCTTTCTGGTGGGCACGTCCACGTCTGGTGGTGCGTTTTGGGGTGTCTGTGGCCTTATTATGATTTTAGGCAGCCTCTCTGCTAATGGATGGGGCTGTGTTCCTGACTTGCTAGTTGTTTGGCATAGAGTGTCCAGCATTGTAGCTTGCTGGTCGTTGAGTGAAGGTGGGTCTTGAAGTTGAGATGGAGATCTCTGAGAGATTTTTGCCATTTGGTATTACGTGGAGGTGGGAGGTCTCTTGTGGGCCAGTATCCTGAAGTTGGTTCTCCCACCTCAGAGACACAGCCCTGATGCCTGGCTCGAGCACCAAGAGCCTTTCATCCACATGGCTCAGAATAAAAGGGAAAAAAACAGAAAGAAAGAAAGAGGATAAAATAAAATAAAATAAATAAAGCTATTATAATAAAAAATAAGAAAAAAATTATTAAGAAATAATTTATTAAGAAAAAATTTTTTAATTTTTTAAAATGAATTTAATTTTTTATAATAAAAAATAAGAAAAAAATTATTAAGAAAACAATTTTTATTTTTTTAAAATAAAAAATAAGGAAAAACTATGAAGAAAAAATTTATTAAGGAAAAAAACTTTTTAAGTAAAAAAACAAAAAGAAAAACAAAAACGGATGGACCGAACCCTAGGACAAATGGTGAAAGCAAAGGTATACAGACAAAATCTCACCCAGAAGCATACACACATACACTCACAAAAAAAGGACAAAGGGGAAAAATTAAAATATCCTGCTCCCAAAGTCCACCTCCTGAATTTGGGATGATTTGTTGTCTATTCAGGTATTCAACAGATACAGGTACATCAAGTTGTTTGTGGAGCTTTAAACCGCTGCTTCTGAGGCTGCTGGGAGAAATTTCCCTTTTTCTTCTTTGTTCGTACAGCTCCCTGGGTTCAGCTTTGGATTTGGACCTGCCTGTGCATGTAGGTCACCTGAGGGCGTCTGTTCGTTGCTCACACAGGATGGGGTTAAAGGAACAGCTGCTTCAGGGGCTCTGGCTCACTCAAGCCGGTAGGAGGGAGGGGTACGGAGGAGGCGGGTTGATCCTGCGGCGGCAGAGGCCGGCGAGACGTTGCAGCACACTGATGCGTGCCGTGCGTTCTCCCGGGGAAGCTGTCCCTGGCTCACGGGACGCTGGCAGTGGCAGGCTGCACAGGCTCCAGGGAGGGGCAGTGTGGCTAGTGACCTGTGCTCGCACACAGGCTTCTTGGTGGTGGGAACAGCAGCCTTAGCGTCTCATGACTGTCTCTGGGGTCCGTGCTGCTAGCCGCAGCTCGTGCCCGTCTCTGGAGCTCATTTAGGCGGCGCTCTGAATCCCCTCTCCTTGCACTCCGCGAAACAAAGAGGCAAGAAAAAGTCTCTTGCCTCTTCGGCAGCTTCAGATTTTTTCCCGGAGTCCCTCCCGGCTAGCTGTGGTGTGCTAACCCCTTCAGGCTGTGTTCACGCCGCCAGCCCCAGTCCTCTCCCTGGGATCCACCGAAGCCCAAGCCTCAGCTCCCAGACCCCGCCCGCCCTGGTGGGTGAGCAGACAAGCCTCTCGGGCTGGTGAGTGCTGGTCGGCACTGTTCCTCTGTGCAGGAATCTCTCCACTTTGCCCTCCGCACCCCTGTGACTGCGCTCTCCTCCGTGGCTCCGAAGCTTCCCCCCTCTGCCACCCGCAGTCTCCACCCATGAAGTGGCTTCTTAGTGTGTGGAAACCTTTCCTCCTTCACAACTCCCTCCCACTGGTGCAGGTCCCATCCCTATTCTTTTGTCTCTGTTATTTCTTTTTTCTTTTGCCCTAACCAAGTACGTGGGGAGTGTCTTGCCTTTTGTGAGGTCTGACGTCTTCTGCCAGCGTTCAGTGGGTGTTCTGTAGGAGCAGTTCCATGTGTAGATGTATTTCTAATGTATCTGTGGGAAGGAAGGTGATCTCCGTGCCTTACTCTTCCGCCATCTTGCCCAGACCCCCTCTCTGAATTATTATCCAACATAGTTTTGGAAGTTTTAGCCACAGCAATCAGAGAGGAAAAAGAAATAAAATGAATCCAAATCGAAAAGAAGAAGTAAAGCTGTCAGTGTTTGAAAATGACATGATACTATACATAGAGAATCTTAAACATGCTACCAGAAAATTACGAGAGCTAATCAATTAATTTGTTAATGTAGCAGGATACAAAATAAATGTACAGAAATCTCTTCCACCCCTATACACTAGTTATGAAAAATCTGAAAGAGAAATTAAAGAAAGGGTCCCATTTTCCATTGCAAAAAATAGAATAAAATACCTAGCAATAAACCTACCTAAGGAGACAAAAGACCTGTATGCAGAAAACTATAAGATACTGATGAAATGAACTCAAGATGATAAAAACAGATGAAGAGATATACCATGTTCTTGGGTTGGAAGAAGCAACAGTGTGAAAATGGCTATACTACTCCATGCAATCTGCAGATTCAATGCAATTTCGATAAAATTACCAATGGCATTTTTCACAGAACTAGAACAAAAAATTCCACAATTTGTATGGAAACACAAATGAACCTGAATAGGAAAAGCAATCTTGAGAATGAAAGACCCAGCTGGAGGAATCTGGTGCACTGACTTCAGACTATACTAAAAGGCTAGAGTAATCAAGACAGTATGGTACTGGCATACAAACAGAAAAATAGATCAATGGAACAGGATAGAAGGCCCAGAGATAAACCCATGCACATATTGTCACCTTACCTTTGATAAAGAATGTACAAGAATGTACAATGGAGAAAAGAGAGCTTCTTCACTAAGTGGTGCGGGGAAAAGTGGACAGCTACATGTAAAAGAATGAAATTAGAACACTCCCTAACACCATACACAAAATAAACTAAAAATGGATTAGAGAGCTAAATGTGAGGTCAGACACTATAAAACTCTTAGAGGAATACATAGGCAAAATACTCTTTAACATAAATCACAACAAGATCCTTTTTGACCCACCTCCTAGAGGACAGGAAATAAAAACAAAAATAAACAATTGGGACCTAATGAAACTTAAAAGCTTTTGCACATGAAAGGAATGCATAAACAAGATGAAAAGACAGCCTTCAGAATGAGAGAAAATATTTGCAAACGAAGAAACTGACAAAGGATTATTCTACAAAATATACAAGCAGCTCATGCAGCTCAATACCAAAAAAAAACAAACAACTGAAACCAAAAATGGGCAGAAGACCTCAATAGATATTTCTACAAAGAAGATATACATGTTGCAAACAAACAAATGAAAGGATGCTCAACATCAGTAATCATTAGAAAAATGCAAAACAAAATTGTAATGAGGTATCACCTCATACCAGTCAGAATAGCTATCATCAAAAAATCTACAAAGAATAAATGCTGGAGAGGTTGTGGAGAAAAGGGAGCCCGATTGCACTGTTGGTGGAAATGTAAATTGATACTGCCACTATGGAGAATAGTATAGTGTTCCTTAGAAAACTAAAAATAGAACTACCATACAACCCAGCAATCCCACTACTGGACATATACCCTGAGAAAACCATAATTCAAAAAGAGTCCTGTACAACAATGTTCATTGCACCTCTGTTTACAATTGCCAGGACATGGAAGCAACCTAAGTGTCCATCATCGGATGAATGGATAAAGAAGATGTGGCACATATGTAGAATGGAATATTACTCAGCCATAAAAGTAAATGAAATTTAGTTATTTGTAGTGAGGTGTATGGACCTAGTCTGTCATACAGGGTGAAGTAAGTCAGAAAGAGAAAAACAAATACCGTGTGATAACACATATATATGGAATCTAAAAACAAAAAAAAAAGATCATGAAGAAACTAGTGGTAGGATGGCAATAAAGATGCAGACTTACCTGAGAGTGGACTTGAGGACATGGAGAGGGGGAAGGGTAAGCTGGGACAAAGTGAGAGAGTGACATGTACACATATACACTATCAAATGTAAAACCCATAGCTAGTGGGAAGAAGCTGCATAGCACAGGGAGATCAGCTCGGTGCATTGTGACCACCTAGAGCAGGGGGATAGGGAGGGTGGGAGGGAGGAAGACCAAAGAGGGAAGAGATATGGGGATATAAGTATATATAAAGCTGATTCACTTTCTTATAGCGCAGAAAGTAACACACCATTGTAAAGCAATTATACCCCAATAAAGATGAAAAAAAAAGATGTGGCATACATATACAATGGAATATTACTCTGCCATAAAAAGAAACGTAACTGAGTTATTTGTAGTGAGGTCGATGGATCTAGAGAGTGTCATACAGAGTGAAATATGTCAGAAAGGGAAATCATATACTGTATGCTAACACATATATATGGAATCTAAAAAACAAAAAAAGAAAAGGTTTGGATGAACCTAGGGGCAGGACTGGAATAAAGATGCAGATATAGAGAATGGACTTGAAGACACAGGAGGTGAAGGGTAAGCTGGGAAGAAGTGAGAGAGTGTCATGGACATATATACACTACCAAATGTAAAAGAGATAGCTAGTGGGAATCAGTCACATAGCACAGTGTGATCAGCTTGGTGCTTTGTGACAACCTAGAGGGGTGGTAGTGGGGTGGGATATGGAGGGTGAGAGGGAGATGCAGGAGGGAGAAGATATGGGGATATATGTATACGTATAGCTGATTCACTTTGTTATACAGCAGAAACTAACACAACAATTTAAAGCAATTATACTCCAATAAAGGTTTTAAAAGAAGAGAAATAATGGGAGAAACACCTTAGAACTGAGTGATAATTAAAACACAACTTTATAAATTAGGGAAATACAGGCTAAACTGTGTTTCCAAGCAAATTTGTAGACATAAGTGCTTTTATTATAAAATCAGGAAGTTAGAAAATGTAACACATTAATTATCTATCTCAAGGCATTTATGAAAAGTACAACATAAAAAAAAGAGAAGGAAGATAATTAAAATATTATCAGGAATTGATAATATGGAAAATAAAGATACAATTGAGAAAAACCAAGAGGTTCAGAAACTCGATATTTGAAAAAGCAATAAAAATGTTGGCTATCTGGCAAGATAAAAAAAGAGAAAAGAAATTGTACATATATATAGAAATTGTATATATATATATATATATATATATATATATATATATATTCAATCTGAAAGAGAAATAGAGAAATTTATTCTAACCAATCTGAGGATTGTAACCCAGGAGACAGTTTTTCAGAAAACTCTGATGACTGTTCTGTTTTAGAAGTTGAAAACACAGTCATATACATTTTTGAGAGAAATGATTGTACATCCAAATGACACACTGACATTTTACATAAAGTTCACTAATGATGCATAGTCCAGATCTGCATGTACAAGACGAGTGGTAGTTCATGATGACCACTTACAGAATTTGGAAAGAAATATTAATCTTCTCAGGAGTTACTTTGCTGGCATCAGCATAAGTAAAAAAACACTGATCTTTATGGTCGACCAGGCATTCCCACCTTTGTGTAGATCTGGTCAATATACAATGGAAATGCACATTGCACACTAAGGAGGGCCCATTTTGGGTAGGGAGTATGTTACGCTTAAATTTCCTTGTCCTACCTTAAACATAAATTTTTTTCCATCAGATATTATTTTTTATAACATGGTCAACAAACTTTCTACAAAGGATTGGGTAGTAAATATTGCATGTTTTGAGGGCAATATGTCTCTGTTCCAACTATTTAATTATGCTTAGCAAGAACACAGCCATGGAGAATACATAAGTGAGTGGGCATGGCTGTGGTTGTGTCCCAATGGAACTTTACAAGAATATTTTTTAAAAGTTTTAAAAACAGGTGGCATGCTGTACGCGGCACAAGTGGTATATCTTCTTCTTATATTGCTAAAGTCTGTTTTACTTTCATTCCCACTATTAACAATGTGTGCTTTCTCCCGTTTTAACTGATTAGTTTCCATAAAAGTCTACTAATTACGCTGGCCGTTTCAAGGAAACAATTTGTGTTTTTTCTTCCTTGTTGAGTTTTAACCATGCTGTTCTTTTACCAGCTTCAGAAGGTCTATCTAAAGTATGTACTTATTACTCTACATTTCTCTCTAATCAGTTCTTATCCATATTTAATAAATTTTGATGTGTTTTAATTTTACTATGATTCAACTAAAATTTAAAAAATCAGTTCCATTGTTATTTCCTCTGTGATGCAAGGGTTATTTGAAGTGTATTGTTCAAATTTCAAGCACTTGAGGATTTTCTTGTTACATTTTATTTTTTAATTTCTATCTTTATTTTACAGGGTCATATAACAATCTGAATTGTTCAAACTTTAACATTTTTGAAACTTGGTTTATGCCAGTCACGCGGTCATTAAAAAATTGTTCCAAATGCATTTTAAAATAATGTGCCTAGATAGTCTCATCCACCAGAGGACAGACAGCAGAAGCAAGAAGAACTACAACTGGGCAGCTTGTGGAATGAAAACCATATTCACAGAAAGATAGACAAAATGAAAAGGCAGAGGACTATGTACCAGATGAAGGAACAAGATAAAACCCCAGAAAAACAACTAAATGAGGTGGAGATACGCAACCATTCAGAAAACGAATTCAGAATAATGATAGTATAGGTGATCCAGGACCTTGGAAAAAGAATGGAGGCAAATATCGAGAGGATGCAAGAAATGTTTAACAAACACTTAGAAGAATTAAAGAACAAACACCTAGAAGAATTAAAGAAGAAACAAACAGAGATGAACAATATAATAACTGAAATGAAAAATACAGTAAAAGGAATCAATAGCAGAATAACTGAGGCAGAGGAACAGATAAGTGACCTGGAAGACAGAATGGTGGAACTCACTGCCACAGAACAGAATAAAGAAAAAAGAATGAAAAGAAATGAAGACAGTATAAGAGACCTCTGGGACAACATTAAACACAACAACATTCACATTATAGAGATCCCAGAAGGAGAAGAGAGAGAGAAAGGGCCCAAGAAAATATTTGAAGAGATTATAGTCGAAAACTTCCCTAAAATGAGAAAGGAAATAGCCACCCATTTCCAGGAAGTGCAGAGAGTCCCAAACAGGATATAACCAAGGAGAAACATGCCGAGACACACAGTAATCAAATTGACAAAAATTAAAGACAAAGAAAAAATATTGAAAACAACAAGGAAAAAATGAGAAATAACATACAAGGGAACTCCCATAAGGTTAACAGCTGATTTCTCAGCAGAAACTCTGCAAGGCAGAAAGGAGTGGCACTTTATATTTAAGTGATGAAAGGGAAGACCCTACAACCCAGATTACTCAACCTGGCAAGGATCTCATTCAGATTCGATGGAGAAATCAAAAGCTTTACAGACAAGCAAAAGCTACGAGAATTCAGCACCAGCAAATCAGCTCTACAGCAAATGCTAAAGGAACTTTTCTAAGTGAGAAACACTGGAGAAGAAAAGGACCTACAAAAACACATCCATAACAGCTAAGAAAATGGTAATAGGAACATACATATCGATAATTACCTTAAAATTGAATGGATTGAATGTTCCTATCAAAAAACACAGGCTTTTGGGTATTTTTGTGTCCATTCAGTAATGGATACAAAAATAAGACCCATATATATACTGTCTACAAGAGACCCACTTCAGACCTAGGGACACATACTGACTGAAAGTGAGGGTATGGAAAAAGATATTCCATCCAAAAGGAAATCAGAAGAAAGCTGGAGTAGCAATACTCATATCAGATATAATAGACCTTAAAATAAAGAATGTTACAAGAGACAAGGAAAGACACTACATAATGATCAAGGGATCAATCCAAGAAGAAGATATAACAATTATAAATATATATGCACCCATCATAGGAGCATTTCAATACATAAGGCAACTGCTAACAGCTATAAAAGAGGAGATCGACAGTAACACAATAATAGTGGGGGATTTTAACACCTCACTTACACCAATGTACAGATCATACAGATAGAAAATTAATAAGGAAACACAAGGTTTAAATGACACTATAGACCTGATAGATTTAACTGTTATCTATAGGACATTCAATCAGAAAACAGCCGATTACATTTTCTTCTCAAGTGCACATGGAACATTCTCCAGGATAGATTACATCTTGGGTCACAAATCAAGCCTTGGTAAATTTAAGAAAATTGAAATCATATCAAGCATCTTTTCTGATCACAATGCTATGAGATTAGAAATCAATTATAGGGAAAAAAACATAAAAAACACAAACACATGGAGGCTAAACAATACACTACTAAATAACCAAAGGATCACTGAAGAAATCAAAGAGGAAATCAAAAAATGCTTAGAGACAAATGACAATGAAAACACGACAATCAAAAACCTATGGGATGCAGCAAAAGCAGTTCTAAGATGGAAGTTTATAGCAATACAATCTTACCTCAAGAAACAGGAAACATCTAACATAAGAGGGTACTACAAGCACACTATGCCACTAAAATGGATATCCTGGAAGAAATGGACAAATTGTTAGTAAGGTATAACCTTCCAAGACTGAACCAGGAAGAAATAGAAAATATGAACAGACAAATCACAAGTAGTGAAATTGAAACTGTGATTAAAAATCTTCCAACGAACAAAAGTCCAGGACCAGATGGCTTTACAGGTGAATTCTATCAAACATTTAGAAAATAGGTAACACCAATCCTTCTCAAATTCTTCCAAAAAATTGCAGAGAAAGGAACACGCCCAAACTCATCCTATGAGGCTACGATCACCCTGTTACCAAAACCAGACAGAGATACTACAAAAAAAGAAAATTACAGAACAATATCACTGATAAATATTGATGCAAAAATCCTCAACAAAATACTAGCAAACAGAATCCAACAACACATTAGAAGGATCATACACCATGGTCTAGTGGGATTTATCCCAGGGATGCAAGGATTCTTCAATATATGCAAATCAAACACTGTGATATACCATATTAATAGAGGGAAGAATAAAAACTGTAAGATCATCTAAATAGATGCAGAAAAAGCTTTTGACAAAATTCAACACCAATAAATGATTAAAACTCTCTTTAAAGTGGGCATACCAGGAACTTAATTCAACATAATAAAAGCCATATATGACAAGCCCACAGCAAACATCATTCTCAATGGTGAGAAACTGAAAGCATTTCCTCTAAGATCAGGAATATGACATGGATGTCCACTCTCGCCACGATTATTCAACATAGTTATAGAAGTCCTAGCCACGGCAATCAGAGAAGAAAAAGAAATAAAAGGAATACAAATTGGAAAAGAAGAAGTAAAACTGTCACTGTTTGCAGAGAGTATGATACTATACATAGAGAATCCTAACGATGCCAGCAGAAAAGTACTAGGGATAATCAATGAATTTTGTAAAGTAGCAGGATACAAAATTAACACGCAGAAATCTCTTCCATTCCTATACACTAACAACGAAAGATCACGAAGAGAAATTAAGGAAACAATCCCACTCACCATTGCAATAAAAAGAGTCAAATACCTAGGAATAAACCTACCAAAGGAGGTAAAAAAACTGTACTCAGAAAACGATAAGACACTGATGAAAGAAATCAAAAACGACACAAATAGTTAAAGAGAAATACCATGCTCTTGCATTGGAAGAATCAATATTGTGAAAATGACTCTACTACTCAAAGCAATCTACATATTCAATGCAATCCCTATCAAATGAACAATGGCTTTTTTTTTTTACAGAACTAGAACAAAAAATATTAAAATTTGTATGGAGACACAAAAGACCCCGCATAGTGAAAGAAATCTCGAGGGAAAAAAATGGAGCTAAAGAAATCAGACTCCCTGACTTCCGTCTATACTACAAAGCTACAGTGCTCAAGACAAAATGGTACTGGGGCAGAAATATAGATCAATGGAACATGATGGAAAGCCCAGAGAAAACCCACGCACCTCTGGTCAACTTATGTATGACAAAGGAGGCAAGGATACACAATGGAGAAAAGACAGCCTCTTCAATAAGTGGTGCTTGGAAAACTGGACAGCTACACGTAAAAGGATGAAGTTAGAACACTCCCTAACACCATACACAAAAATAAGCTTAAAATGTATTAAAGACCTAAATGTAAGGCCAGAACACTCTAAAATTCTTAGAGGAAAACATAGGCAGAACACTCTATGATATAAATCACAGCAAGATCCTTTTTGACCCACCCCCTAGAGAAATGGAAGCAAAAACAAAAATAAACAAATGGGACCTAATGAAACTTAAAACTTTTGCACAGCAAAGGTAACCATAAACAAGATGAAAAGACAGCCCTCAGAATGGGAGAAAATATTTGCAAATGAAGCAACTAACAAAGTTTAATCTACAAAATTTACAAGCAGCTCATGCAGATCAATATAAAAAAAAATAACCCAATCCAAAAATGGGCAGAAGACCTAAATAGACATTTCTCCAAAGAAGATATACAGATTGCCAACAAAGAAATGAAAGGATGCTCAACATCACTAATCATTAGAGAAATGCAAATGAAAACTACAATGAGGTACCATCTCACACCAGTCAGAATTTCCATCATCAAAAAATCTACAAACAGTAAATGCTGGAGAGGGTGTGGAGAAGAGGGAACCTTCTTGCACTGTTGGTGGGAATGTAAATTGATTCAGCCACTATGGAGAAGAGTACGGAGGTTCCTAAAAAAGCTAAAAATAGAACTACCATATGACGCAACAATTCCACTACTGGGCATATACCCAGAGAAAACCATAATTGAAAAAGGGTCTTGTACCCCAATGTTCATTGCAGCTCTATTTACAATAGCCAGGCAAAGGAAGCAACCTAAGTGTCCATCGACAGACGAATGGATAAAGAAGATGTGGCACACATATACAATGGAATATTACTCCACAATAAAGGGAAACGAAATTGAGTTATTTGTAGCGCGATGGATGGACCTAGAGTCTGTCTTACAGAGTGAAGAAAGTCAGAAATAGGAAAACAAATACCGTATGCTAACACATATATTTGGAATGTAAAAAAAAAAAAAAAGGTTCTGAAGAACCTAGGATCACGACCGGAATAAAGACGCAGACATAGAGAATGAACTTGAGGACACGGTGAGGGGGAAGGGTAAGATGGGACGAAGTGAGAGAATGGCATGGACATATATGCACTACTTAATATAAAATAGGTAGCTAGTGGGAAGCAGCCTAAGAGCACAGGGACAGCAGCTCGGTGTTTTGTGACCACGTAGAGGGGTGGGAAAGGGAGGCTGGATGGAGACGCCAGAGGGAGGAGATATGGGGATATATGTATATTTATAACTGATTCACTTTGTTATAAAGCAGAAACTAACACACCATTGTAAAGCAATTATACTACAATAAAGATGTTTAAAAAATGTATTAAAGACCTAAATTCAAGATTGGACACTATAAAACTCTTAGAGGAAAACATAGGCAGAACACTCTATGACATAAATCACAGCAAGATCCTTTTTGACTCACCTCCTAGAGTAATGGAAATAAAAACAAAAATATACAAATGGGACCTAATGAAACTTAAAAGCTTTTTCAAAGCAAAGGAAACTATAAACAAGACAAAAGACAACTCTCAGAATGGGAGAAAATACTTGGAAATGAATCAACGGACAAAGGATTAATCTCCAAAATATATAAACTGTGTATGCAGCTCAATAGTAAAAAAACAAACAACCCAATCAAAATATGGGCAGAAGACCTATATAGACAGTTCTTCAAAGAAGACATACAGCTGGCCAAGAGGCACATGAAAATCTGCTCAACATCACTAATTATTAGAGAAATGCAAATCAAAACTACCATGAGGTATCACTTCACACCAGTTAGAATGGCTATCATCAGAAAATCTACAAAAAACAAATGCTGGAGAGGGTGTTGAGAAAAGGGAACCCTCTTGCACTGTAGGGTGGGAATGTGAATTGATACAGCCACTATGGAGAACAGTATTCAGGTTCCTTAAAAAAGTAAAAATAGAATTAGCATATGATCCAGCAATCCCACTACTGGGCATATTCCCAGAGAAAACCGTAATTCATAAGACACATGCACCCCACTGTTCATTGCAGCACTGTTTACAATAGCCAGGTTTTGGAAGCAATCTAAATGCCCATCTACAGAAAAATGTATAAAGATGTGGTACATATATACAAAAGAATATTACTTTTCCATAAAGTGGAATGAAATTAGTTTCTTTGTAGAGATGTGGATGGACCTAGAGACTGTCATACAGAGTGAAGTAACTCAGAAAGAGAAAAACAAATATTGTATATTAACGCATATGTGTGGAATCTAGAAAAGTGGTACAGATGAACCAGTTAGCAAGGCAGAAATAGAGACACCGATGTAGAGAACAAGCGTATGTACACCAAGAGGGGAAAGTGGAGGTGGGTAGTCGTCGTGGAAAAAAAAAAAGAAAAAAATGAAAAATGAAAGAATGTGCTTTTTTTAGGTATTGTGTGATGTTTTTGACCTGTCAATTAGGTCAAGTGTGCTAACTATGTTTTTCAAATCCTTTCTATCCTTACTGATTTATACCTATTTATCTTATCAGTTATTGCAAAAGTTGTGTTAAAGTCTCCCAATATGATTGTGGTTTTATCTATGTCTTCATTTATTTTTCTCAGTTATTGTTTACATATTTTAAGTTATGTTATATGGGTCATTCAAATTTAGAATTCTTATACTTACTGATGGATTGACCTTTTCTTATTTTTGAAATATCCTTTTTTTTATGTCTGTGGTAAATAGTTTTTATGTCTAGAAAATGGTGGGCTTCTTTTGCAAGGATGTTAGTATGGGGATTGGGTCAATCTACTAAGGAGCTGAGGTGAATTTGGGATTTTTTGTTGCTGTGGTTATGTCCATGCACCTCATATTTCAAATTCTTCTAGTATTATCTTGAGCTTAGGGTGGTAGCTGGGGTGTTGGAGGTTTTTTCTCAATTTTCCTACTCTACCCTCAGCTCTGAGCCTTCCTGGTACACCTGCACTACAGAGTTGGTCTCTTTCTATGCTCTTGCCTCTCCTCCACTGGTAGGATACTACTGCTTGTTACTTGATGCTTATGAGCCTGGTAAGGGGACAAGGGCATTATCTATTTTCTGGTCCATCCTCAGTCTTAGGCAGGCTCCCAGTGCTTTTGTCTTGAGTATGGGGCTTTCTCAGTGATCTTGTGCCTGCGTTCTCTAGCAGCCAAACTCTTCTTTGTATCGTTGGTAGATCTATGTGAGAGATAATTTCTGACCTCTCTTAGTATAAAGGACTTCTAGTCATATCGGTACAGGAATCTGGGACCAAGACTTTTTCCTCTATCTCCCTGAAGAGTAGAAGGCTCTTCTCTTCTACTTTTCCCACAGCCATGATGGGTCTTTTTCTGTACCTTGGTGGCAACAGAGTTTGCTGCCTTGTTCGCCAATAGCTTCAAGATTTTTTTTTCTCCCACAGAGGAGAAAAGTCTTAGTGGGGCTGGTGCCTTTCTTACAGTGATGGCTGCTCCCTACACTATGTCAGCACCACTGAGGGGGGCATTTTCTGATCTACTTGCCTGCTCCCAGGATTTCTCATGAACACCAAGTGGAGAAGCTTGCAGAACCTTTAAGAGGGTGCAGAGTCCCCCGTTTATGTGACACCGGGCTCCCATACTGTCATGCTAGCCCATACTCAGGTTTTAGCAATTTGTTAGACACTTCAGCTGTGTTCTTCTTGTTCGATTTACAGCACTTGACATCTCTTTCTCTGAGGTCTGACACAGGTAGTCAGTGCTCACATTCTGCCTCCCTGTGAGCTTCAAGCTGTTTGATTATTTTGAAACTTCTGCTCTGGTAGCTTTGAGAAAGATTATGCTTTTATAGCTTATGTGCCTTTTACTTTTTGTTAAGGTGAACGTGAATCTCTCTCCAGCTTTTTTCATCCACAGTGGAACCGGAAGTTTTCTCCCATTGCTGTAACATCCCTTTATGTCTCCTCTCTTGCCTCCTTTTAGATTGATTAAATGTTATTATTCCTCCCTCCTCATTTGTTTTTCAGGGTTTTTAAAAACAATTCTTTTAGAGGGTGCCACATAGCTTACAACATTCATCCTTGATTTAAAATCTAATAAACATGAGTGCTTACCCTCTTTCTCAGAAAACCATAGGAACCTTAGAATGCTTTAACTTTGCTAACTTACTCCCAGGCACGTGTGTTACTGTCATCATGCAATTTAATTATACATAAACTTTAAACCCCACACGTCATTATTATTAACATACTGTATTTATTTACATTGATAGACATCTAGATTTCCTTTGCTCTGTATTTTTCCCTCTCCATGTGGAGAGTTTCCCATCACCCCTCTGTTTTGGACCCACCCTGGACTGAGGCTTATGCGATGGAGGAGTTCATTTTTGGCTTTCGTCCACTTACTGAGCTAGTCATTCATGAATCAAACCTGGACTCTCCCTGCCCATCAGCTGGTCACAGCAACTCCCTACTAGCCAAGGAGAAGGTGTTGGTGACAAGTTGGCCTCAGGGGTTGACACTGGGTGGATGGAGGAGCCACCAGGGAGCTCTTCACTTGATGGCAGCTGCTCCTGCGGCTGACTCAGTGCCTGAGGAGAAGTTCTTAGATCCTGAGGGAAAAAGACTGCAGGAGACATTTGCTTTGAGTGGTCTTCATTGTCATGGACAGCAGCCACCTTTCGGCAGGTGTGCCCTCAGAAACTGATGCCCATTACATTGTATCCAGTTTTCAGCCAGTGATTCACAAATTCTGGATGGTGGAAATCAGGCATTCCTCCAAGAAATTATGTTTTGGGTGTGTTATGAGGAAACGAGGAGTCACTCTCTGTTAGGGAAAGTCCCTTGGCGTAACCAAGAGTGTGTCCCAGTAATCGTGGACTCAGTGGCAATGACTCGGTTTGCAGATACCTGTTTTTAAGCTGTTGTGTGAGGAGGCTTTATTCCCGGTTGTCATGACCAATGATGACCTCACACAAAACTCCCTGTTTCCTGTGAGGTCAGGTACCTGCTCCCCTGAGTGGGAGCTTAGATGATTCAGTGTTTCTGCCCTACCTAGAGCTCGCCTGGAAAGCAAGGGGGCACAGGTGTTCTTTCTTTGCCCTGTCCTGCCCATACTTCTTCTCCCGTTGGAAGACTACATGCTAGGAAAGGTTTTTGATGATCTCACTAGATCAAGTAAGTTCAAATAGGGTTACCTCTGAGATTGAGGAGATAAATATAGGCTAATAGAATCAATTCAATAAACCTTTATTCATGGTCTACTATTTACCAGACTCCATTCTCGATCATGTGGATATATTAGTAAGAGGTAACCAAGGTCTCAGTTCTTTCCTCCTTGAGCTTAAGCTTGGAGGTTGTGGTAGAGGGTCTGTGTATATGATTGGTGGGGAATACAAAGAGAAGATAGATATTAAACAAGTGTATAATAACAAACATGAAATTCTTTACTTTGAGGGACTTAGAGCCTAGGTTTGGAAAGAGAAAACACATATACCAGTCCTTCAGGCATTAGGCCTCTTTTACTCCACTCTACCTGCTCCCCTTTTAAATCTACAGTCAGTCATATATGGGTCTGTGTGCAATCAAAATATTATGTTACAGTTTTCTTAGGTTTTGTGCATGTTGAAGTTTATTTCTAGAGTTTAGGATGTGTAGGGCATGGGGTATACAGAAGGTGTCTTGAGATTAAGTGATAGAGGTGGCCCCATTTCTGCACTTTCATAAACAAGCTAGGTATCCTCAACCATTCAGGTCAAAAATGGAATAGCTGCAGTGAAGGTCCCATAGAAGAAAAGCAACAGTGGTGAGTTTCTGAGCCAGGGTAAGGTAGGAAACTGCCAGAGCTTTTCATGGAAGAGCATTTTATGGGAGGTAAATCTCTGAGTAAGCAGAAATTAGGTTATTCTTGAAGGACCTGAGGAAATATTAGGGAGGTATTTCCCAAACTACAATAAATTCCACACCGATTTTCCTATTTTTGCATATTGCCAACATTATCACATACTTAACAGTTTTCATTGAAATTACCTTCAAATCAATAGACCTTAGAAATGCACAACCTGCCGAGACTGAACCAGGAAGAAATAGAAAATATGAACAGACCAATCACAAGCACTGATATTGAAACTGTGATAAAAAAACTTCCAAGAAACAAAAGCCCAGGACCAGATGGATGCACAGGAGAATTCTATCAAACATTTAGAGAAGAGCTAACACCTATTCTTCTCACACTCTTCCAAAATATAGCAGAGGGAGGAACACTCCCAAACTCATTATATGAGGCCACCATCACCCTGATACCAAAACCAGACAAAGATATCACAAAGAAAGAAAACTACAGGCCAATATAACTGATGAACATAGATGTTAAAATCCTCAACAATATACTAGCAAACAGGATCCAACAGCACATTAAAAGGATCATACACCATGATCAAGTGGGGTTTATTCCAGGAATGCAAGGATTCTTCAATATATGCAAATCAATCAACGTGATACACCATATTAACAAATTGAAGGAGAAAAACCATATGATCATCTCAATAGATGCAGAGAAAGCTTTCAACAAAATTCAACACACATTTATGACAAAAACCCTGCAGAAAGAAGGCATAGAGGGAACTTTCCTAAACATAATAAAGGCCATATATTACAAACCCTCAGCCAACATCGTCCTCAATTTTGAAAAACTGAAACCATTTCCACTAAGATCAGGAACAAGACAAGGTTGCCCACTCTCACGACTATTATTCAACATAGTCTTGGAATTTTTAGCCACAGCAATCAGAGAAGAAAAAGAAATGAAAGGAATACAATTCAGAAAAAAAGAAGAAGTAAAGCTGTCACTGTTTGCAGATGGCATGATACTCTACATAGAGAATCCTAAAATGCTTCCAGAAAACTACTAGAGCTAATCAATGAATTTGGTAAAGTAACATGATACAAAATAAATGCACAGAAACCTCTTGCATTCTTATACACTAATGATGAAAAATCTGAAAGTGAAATTAAGAAAACACTCCCATGTACCATTGCAACAAAAAGAATAAAATATCTGGGAATAAACCTACCTAATGAGACAAAAGACCTGTATGCAGAAAAGTAAAAGACAATGATGAAAGAAATTAAAGATGATACAAATAGATGGAGAGATATACCATATTCTTGGATTGGCAGTATCAACATTGTGAAAATGACTCTACTACCCAAAGCAATCTACAGATTCAATGCAATCCCTATCAAACTACCACTGGCATTTTTCACAGAACTAGCACAAAAAATTTCACAATTTGTATGGAAACACAAAAGATCCCGAATAGCCAAAGCAATCTTGAGAACGAAAAATGGAGCTGGAGAAATCAGGCTTCCTGACTTCAAACTATACTACAAAGCTACAGTAATCAAGAGAGTATGGTACTGGCACAGAAACAGAAATATAGATACATGGAACAGGATAGAAAGCCCAGAGATAAACCCATGTACATATGGTCACCTTATCTTTGATAAAGGAGGCAAGAATATACAGTGGAGAAAAGCTAGCCTCTTCAATAATTGGTTCTGGGAAAACTGGGCAGGAACATGTAAAAGTATGAAATTAGAACACTCCCTGACACCATACACAAAAATAAATTCAAAATGGATTAAAGACCTAAATGTAAGGCGAGACACTATCAAACTCTTAGAGGAAAACATAGGCAGAACACTCTATGACATAAACCACAGTAAGATCCTTTTTGATCCACCTCCTAGAGAAATGGAAATAAAAACAAAAAGAAACAAATGGGACCTAATGAAACTTAAAAGCTTTTGCACAGCAAAGGAAACCATAACCAAGACCAAAAGACAACCCTCAGAATGGGAGAAACTATTTGCAAATGAAGCAACTGACAAAGGATTACCCTCCAAGATTTACAAGCAGTTCATGCAGCTCAATACCAAAAAAACAACCTAATCCAAAAATGGACAGAAGACCTAAATAGACATTTCTCCAAAGAAGATATATAGATTGCCGACAAACACATGAAAGAATGCTCAACATCATTAATCATTAGAGAAATGCAAATCAAAACTACAATGAGATATCATCTCACACCGGTCAGAATGGCCATCATCAAAAACTCTACAAACAATAAATGCTGGAGAGGGTGTGGAATAAAGGGAACACTCTTGCACTGTTGGTGGGAATGTAAATTGATACAGCCACTATGGAGAACAGTATGGAGAGTTCCTTAAAAAACTACAAATAGAACTACCATACGACCCAGCAATCCCACTACTAGGCATATACCCGGAGAAAACCGTAATTCAAAAAGAGTCATGTACCAAACTGTTCATTGCAGCTCTATTTACAATAACCAGGACATGGAAACAACCTAAGTGTCCAACATCTGATGAATGGATAAAGAAGATGTGGCACATATATACAATGGAATATTACTCAGCCATAAAAAGAAACGAAATCGAGATATTTGTAGTGAGGTGGATGGACCTAGAGTCTGCCATACAGAGTGAAGTAAGTCAGAAAGAGAAAAAACAAATACCGTATGCCAACACATATATAAGGAATCTAAGAGAAAAAAAAAAAAGGTCATGAAGAACCTAGTGGCAAGACGGGAATAAAGACACAGACTTACTAGAGAATGGACTTGAGGATATGGGGAGAGGGAAGGGTAAGCTGTGACAAAGTAAGAGAATGGCATGGACATATATACACTACCAAACGTAAAATAGATAGCTAGTGGGAAGCAGCTACATAGCACAGGTAGATCAGCTCGGTGCTTTGTGACCACCTAGAGGGGTGGGATAGGGAAGGTGGGAGGGAGGAAGACGCAAGAGAGAAGAGATATGGGAACATATGTATTTGTATAACTGATTCACTTTGTTATAAAGCAGAAAGTAACACACCATTGTAAAGCAATTATACTCCAATAAAGACGTTTAAAAAAAGCATAGTAATTTTAGGGAGTATTATATATTACATAAGTTTGAAATTCAACTTATGAACTTTTCAAATATAGAATAAGTTAGATTATACTTAAGATGTAAAACACTGTTTGCCATGTGGAATTGCCTTCTGTAACAATCACACTATTGCAAACATTGGGAAATGCTGCAACAGGAGTTCATGTTTACAAATGGGTGGCTATAATAAAAATAAAATTAAATTAAAATGGAGGTTTGCCTTCCTAGGAGATTTTTCCCTTCCAAAAGAACTTTCATTCACTTCTTTGATTCTTCGTCATAATGTGACCCTTGCAGTGTGTGGTAGAAATGAAAGACAGGGGAATGCACATTTCAAGGGGGCACCAGAAGATGGGTGCGTTAGGTCTTGTTCTTCCCCAATTAAATTTATAGGCTGAAGCCGTGGGAGGAGGGGCAGGGAAGAGTAAGGGACAGTAGAAGTTATTGGAGGCTGGGGGAAGGGAGGCAGGGAGAAGGGCTTCTGGCTATGGTCTCGCAGGGCACACCAGGGGCACTCTACAAGAAGACCCAGGTTGTTGTCTACCTGGCCCCTCCACTAGCCTGTAACTGTTGGAAGGCAGGTTCTGCTCCTAATAAAGCATGCATTCATGTTTCTATAAGGAATTATTAAATAAATATTTTAAAATGTTTCCTTTATACTAAGTATAAGCAGCAAAATTACTGAAAGGAAAAGACGTAAGTAATCTTTCTGGAGGAAAGTAAAGATGGAGCAAGCTGAGGAGCTGGGGTACTGCAGGCAGTTCTGGGGAGAGACAAGCCTCCAGGGATGAGATTGGGGACAGCAACGCTACAGGAGTGTTCCAATGTCTTTTAACAAGCAAGCAGGCCCTGGAGGCAGTTAGGATTTGAGCTGTGTCAAAGGCAGGCTCAATGTGATCTCACCCCAGGACTCTTGTCCACTCAACCACATTGCCAGAGTATATGAAAAAGTGGAACTAGAAACAGATAGTGATAAGTCTCTTTGAAGAATATGATCACTAGGAAGAGTGTTGAAAGCCACAATAATTAGTAACAATAATTTAGCAATAGTTCATGACTAAAATGTTCTTAAATAAAATGTCAGTTAATAATAATGACCAAATTATGAATAACTTGACATAAACATTTTCCTGAATTTATGCCTGGTTTCTCTGACAATCACATTGTCATTTAAGTACATAGATTAATTAAAATAACAAACATATTGGTCCTTTGAGTGGCTGACTTAAGAGGTAATTTGGAGACTAAGTTTTTCAGAGATGGCACCGGGGATCAAAATGTATGTTTGCCTGTCAAAAGTTGAAGAAGTGGAAGGAGATATCCTCTGAGTAATTCTGTGGGAGAAGAAAAAATGGAACATGAAGGGAGAACTATGAGGAAAACTTATTCCTGGGGCCGACCCAGAGGCTGCGGATTGGAGACCTGAAATGCAGAAAGTCTTGGAGTTCTTTGTGAATTTCAAATACCCACAGTGGTGCAAGCTTTACTAAAACTTCAATGCCAAGCTCAGAGCATGTCTGTGTTCTATTCAGAAGAATGTGGCCTGTGAAAATATGGCCCCAGTAATCACTGTTGGGGGATATTCATATTTCTCTAATTGTAAAAAAAAAATTTAAGAATATTTTCAATGTCACATAAATTCTTTAGTGATCATTAAAAGAGTATTGAGACTAAAGGGGAGTAGAACAGAGAGGAGGATATTACAAGTGTGACTTGGAGAGATGTCTAGGATGTGGCCAGGTATCCAATTATATGGGTAAGGAGAGCTAAAAAGAGTGGCCAGGCTTATGATGCAGATAATCTGAGATGATGTGAAATGGGTAATAACCCCATTCATTCAAACACTCCATTAGTCGCCGGTTAGAGAACTTCCTGACCCTCAAATTGGGACAAGGTCCTGAAAGTGCCAGGCAAAGCAGGGCTCCATTTAAGGCAAACTCCGCACTAAGCGTGTGCCCCAGGGAAGGGGATCTTGGTGCAGAATGCTTCCAGTAACAGGGTACGTGTTAAGTCCTTTTTAGAGTTTCAGGTGAATTGAACTGAGCTGTGCAGTTTTGGAGCTGCCCAGGCCTGGGCTGTTCTCTTTTTCATTAGGGTTCTCTGCAATATAGCCTCCATCTCAGTTCCCGATCAGCTTTGGGGAATCTACAGAGTCTGACTGGTGGGGTGCGGTGGAAGGGTCATATCATGCTTCAGGTGCTCCACAGTGTTTTATTTAATATGGAGGCCCAAAGTGTTTTTTTTTAATAAATTTATTTATTTTATTTTATTTATTTTTGGCTGTGTTGGGTCTTCGATGCTGCACGTGGGACTTCTCTAATTGTTGTGAGCAGGGGGCTGCTCTTTGTTGTGGTGTGCGGGCCTCTCATGGCAGTGACTTCTTTTGTCACGGAGCACGGGCTCTAGGCGTGCCGGCTTCAGTAGTCGTGGCACTGAGGCTTAGTTGCTCCGCAGCATGTGGGATCTTCCTGGATAAGGGCTTGAACCCGTGTCCCCTGCATTGGCAGGCGGATTGTTAACCACTGTGCAACCAGGGAAGCCCCCAAATTGTGTTTAATGTCATTCATTTGGTCACCAGAAGTTGCAGATGATGATATATATTTTTCTGCCTCACCCCGCCCCCCACCCCCGCCATTTTTGAGAATTGTATTAAAGATCACAGGAGCAAATAAATGAATGGGAAATAAAAATGAGTGAGAGACAGAAGACTCTCCCCTTTCCCGTGATCATTTTAAGAGTATCTAGAGATACGATTTTAAAAACAAGTTGGGGTGGTTCCTGCGTTCAAGGAGACACATGAAGCTGACATTGTGTTCTCCTAAGACAACTTCTCTGTTGTCGGTAGAACTTCTTTTTCTCATGTATGCACAGTGGCAACTCTTAAAGAAAAACTGATTGCATCAGTTGCAGAGGAAGAGGCAACTGTCCCAAATAATAAGATGACTGTAGAGGGATACTCCTGTAGGCATATAAGTCAAAGCTTGTGTAAAGAACTGTGTAATTATCCTTTTGATTTTCAAGGATCTGCTTTGATTTCTTAATACCTTCTTGATGACTGTCTGGATTCCACACCCTTTCCCTGAGACATGGCAGCCCTGAGAACCTCCTCCTGTCTTCTCCTCAAGAGTCCTGAACCATGCCCACCTCCAAATGCCCACCTATACAGCGCCCACCTGTGCAGTGCCAGGAGAAGGGCCGTTCTGTTCAGTAACCCTCATACTGCCAGAAGAAAGGCCACCAACATCATTTTCAGCTCCCAAACTTTCAGGACCATGAAATAAGAGCAAATGTGACATTATAATTCATGTTTTTGAAATCCTACTATTGTGTCTTTTTTGTATCCTTACTCATCTTTGCCCCTGCTCTGCCTGGAATAATATACGACAGACAAGCAGCTTTTCTGAAGTGGGTATAAAGCTTCTCTCTGACCAAGAAACATCCTTGATTCCAAGCTTCCTGAGGCCTCAGAAAGATGAGCAATATCAAGCCCTATTGTGTGCATCCTGCCTATGACATAGGTGAGATTCCAGTCCTCCAGCAATATATATTCTTTTCAGCATCATGAATAAAGGATATAGTTCATGGTCAAATGTAAATTTAGTTTCATTCTCTCTTTTTTGGTCATTTATTAAAACTTGCTTTTGGTAACTATAGTTGATCAGTTTTTTTGTTATGGTGGTGAGGGAGATAGTAGTGGTCTGTGTGCGTGCATGTGTGTGTGTGTGTGTGTGTGTGTGTGTGTGAATCTTTTATCTTTTCCCCCATTTGATCCAGAGTTTTAGGCTCTTACAATAACAGTTTCATGAATCCTGCTTAAATTGGATATGATACAATGGATAAAAGAGTGTATCTTCATTGTTTCAAATCCATATTCCACTAACTACTTACATTCATTATGACTCCGGTTGGGATATTTTAAAATACTGTTCTGATTTCTTCAATAATTATAAAGGCAATAAAGATATTATTGCTTCTTGAGTAAGTTTTTTTAAAATATAGTTTAACTTTTCTTAAAAATTCTAGCCTAAGTGAAATCTATATAACCCAAGTAAGCTTCTGGAATAAAAATCCTTAGTGAAAAATTCTTAGTGATCTAGATATCTTTTGTTTTTAAATCTTTATTAGATTATAATTTCTTTACACTGGTGTGTCAGTTTCTGCCTTAAAACAAAGTGAATCAGTTATACATATACATATGTCCCCATATCTCTTCCCTCTTGCATCTCCTTCCCTCCCACCCTCCATATCCCACCCCTCTAGGTGGACACAAAGCACCGAGCTGATCTCACTGCAATATGCGCTGCTTCCCAGTAGCTATCTATTTTACGTTTGGTAGTGTACATATGTCCATGCCACTCTCTCACTTTATCCCAGCTTACCCTTCCCCTTCCCCATATCCTCAAGTCCATTCTCTAGTAGGTCTGGGTCTTTCTTCTCATCTTGCCCGTAGGTTCTTCTGACCATTTTCTTTTCTTTTCTTTTTTAGATCCATATAGATTTGTCAGCATACAGTATTTGTTTTCCTCTTTCTGACTTACTTCACTCTGTATGACAGACTCTAGGTCCATCCACCTCCCTACAAATATCTCAATTTCGTTTCTTTTTAAATTTAATTTAATTTTTATTTATTTTTGGCTGTGTTGGGTCTTCATTTGTGTGCAATGGCTTTCTCTAGTTGTGGCGAGCGGGGGCCACTCTTCATCACAGTGTGCGGGCCTCTCACTATCATGGCCTCTCTTGTTGCGGAGCACAGGCTCCAGACGCGCAGGCTCAGTAGTTGTGGCTCACAGGCCCAATTGCTCTGCGGCATGTGGGATCTTCCCAGACCAGGGCTCGAACCCGTGTCCCCTGCATTGGCAGGCAGATTCTTAACCACTGTGCCACCAGGGAAGCCCCCGTTTCTTTTTATGGCTGAGTAATATTCCATTGTATATATGCGCCACATTTTTTTTGTCCATTCATCAGATGTTGGACACTTAGGTTTCTTCCATGTCCTGGTTATTGTAAATAGAGCTGCAATGAACATTTTGGTACATTATTCTTTTTGAATTACGGTTTTCTCAGGGTATATGCCCAGTAGTGGGATTGCTGGGTCGTATGGTAGTTCTATTTTTAGTTTTTTAAGGAACCTCCATACTGTTCTCCATAGTGGCTGTATCAATTTACATTCCCACCAACAGTGCAAGAGTGTTCCCTTTTCTCCACATCCTCTCCAGCATTTATTGTTTGTAGATTTGTTGATGATGGCCATTTTGACTGGTGTGAGATGATATCTCATTGTAGTTGTGATTTGCATTTCTCTAATGATTAATGATGTTGAGCATCCTTTCATGTGTCTGTTGGCAATCTGTATATCTTCTTTGGAGAAATGTCTATTTAGGTCTTTTGCCCATTTTTGGATAGGGTTGTTTGTTTGTTTTTTTATTGAGTTGCTTGTAAATCTTGGAGGGTAATCCTTTGTCAGTTGCTTCATTTGCAAATATTTTCTCCCATTCTGAGGGTTGTCTTTTGGTCTTGTTTATGGTTTCCTTTGCTGTGCAAAAGCTTTTAAGTTTCATTAGGTCCCATTTGTTTCTTTTTGTTTTTATTTCCATTTCTCTAGGAGCTGGGTCAAAAAGGATCTTGCTGTGATTTATGTCATAGAGTGTTCTGCCTATGTTTTCCTCTAAGAATTTGATAGGGTCTGGCCTTACATTTAGGTCTTTAATCCATTTTGAGTTTATTTTTGTATATGCTGTTAGGGAGTGTTCTAATTTCATACTTTTACATGTACCTGTCCAGTTTTCCCAGCACCATTTATTGAAGAGGCTGTCTTTTCTCCACTGTATATTCTTGCCTCCTTTATCAAAGATAAGTTGACCATATATGCGTGGGTTTATCTCTGGGCTTCCTATTCTGTTCCATTGATCTATATTTCTGTTTTTCTACCAATACCATACTGTCTTGATTACTGTAGCTTTGTAGTATAGCCTGAAGTCAGGGAGCCTGATTCCTCCAGCTTCGTTTTTCTTTCTCAAGATTGCTTTGGCTATTCGGAGTCTTTTGTGTTTCCGTACAAATTGTGAAGTGTTTTGTTCTAGTTCTGTGAAAAATGACATTGGTAGTTTGATAGGGATTGCCCTGAATCTGTAGATTGCTTTGGGTAGTAGAGTCAATTTCACAATGTTGATTCTTCCAATCCAAGAACATGGTATATCTCTCCATCTATTTGTATCATCTTTAACTTCTTTCATCAGTGTCTTATAATTTTCTGCATACAGGTCTTTTGTCTCCTTAGGAAGGTTTACTCCTAGGGATTTTATTCTTTTTGTTGCAATGGCAAATGGGTGTGTTTTCTTAATTTCACTTTCAGATTTTTCATCATTAGTGTATAGGAAAGCAAGAGATTTCTGTGCATTAATTTTGTATCCTCCTAGTTTACCCAATTCATCGATTAGCTCTAGTAGTTTTCTGGTAGCATCTTTAGGATTCTCTATATATAGTATCATGTCATCTGCAAACACTGACAGCTTTACTTCTTCTTTTCCAATTTGGATTACTTTTATTTCTTTTTATTCTCTGATTGCTGTGGCTAAAACTTCCAAGACTATGTTGAATAATAGTCATGAGAGTGGGCAACCTTGTCTTGTTCCTGATCTTCATGGAATTGGTTTCAGTTTTTCACCAGTGAGGACGATGTTGGCTGTCGGTTTGTCATATCTGGTCTTTATTATGTTGAGGAAAATTCCCTCTATGCCTACTTTCTGGAGGGTTTTTATCATAAATCGGTGTTGAATTTTGTCGTAAGCTTTTCTGCATCTGTTGAGATGATCTTATGTTTTTTCTCCTACAATTTGTTAATATGGTGTATCACGTTGATTGATTTGTGCATATTGAAGAATCTTTGCATTCCTGGGATAAACCCCACTTGATCATAATGTATAATCCTTTTAATATGCTGTTGGATTCTGTTTTTTAGTGTTTTCTTGAGGATTTTTGCATCTATGTTCATCAGTGATACTGGCCTGTAGTTTTCTTTCTTTGTGACATCTTTGTCTGATTTCAGTATCAGAGTGATGGTGGCCTCGTAAAATGAATTTGGGAGTGTTCCTCCCTCTGCTATATTTTGGAAGAGTTTGAGAAGGATAGGTGTTAGCTCTTCTCTAAATGTTTGAAGGAATTCGGCTGTGAAGCCATCTGGTCTTGGGCTTTTGTTTGTTGGAAGATTTTAAATCACAGTTTCAATTCCAGTGCTTGTGATTGGTCTGTTCATATTTTCTATTTCTTCCTTCTTCTATCTCGGAAAGTTGTGCATTTGTAAGAATTTGTCCATTTCTTCCAGCTTGTCCATTTTATTGGCGTATAGTTGCTTGTAGTAATCTCTCATGATCCTTTGTATTTCTGCAATGTCAGTTGTTATGTCTCGTTTTTCATTTCAAATTCTATTGATTTGAGTCCTCTCCCTTTTTTTCTTGATAAGTCTGGCTAATAGTTTATCAATTTTGTTTATCTTCTCAAAGAAGCAGCATTTAGTTTTATTGATGTTTCCTATCATTTCCTTCATTTCTTTTTCATTTGTTTCTTATCTGATCTTCATGATTTCTTTCTTTCTGCTAACTTTGGTTTTTTTTTTTTTGTTCTTCTTTGTCTTATTGCTTTAGGTGTAAGGTTAGGTTGTTTATTTCAGATGTTTCCTGTTTCTTAAGGTAGGAATGTATTACTATAAACTTCCCTCTTAGAACTGCTTTTGCTGCATCCCATAGTTTTGGGTCATCGTGTTTTCATTTTCATTTGTTTCTAGATACTTTTTTATTTCCTCTTTGATTTCTTCAGTGAACTCTTGGTTATTAAGTAGTGTGTTGTGTAGCCTCCATGTGTTTGTATTCGTTACAGATTTTTTTCCTGTAATTGATATCTATTCTCATAGGATTGTGGTTGGAAAAGATACTTGATATGATTTCAATTTTCTTAAATTTACCAAGGCTTGATTTGTGAACCAAGATATGAACTATCCTGGAGAATGTTCCATGAGCGCTCGAGAAGAATGTGTATTCTGTTGTTTTTGGATGGAATGTCCTATAAATATCAATTAAGTCCATCTTGTAAAATGTATCATTTAAAGCTTGTGTTTCCTTATGTATTTTCATTTTGGATGATCTGTCCAACGGTAAAAGTGGGGTGTTAATGTCCCCTACTATGATTCTGTTACTGTCAACAGGTGTTAGCATTTGCCTTATGTACTGAGGTGCTCCTACGTTGGGTGCATAAATATTTACAATTGGTATATCTTCCTCTTGGATCGATCCCTTGATCATTATGTAGTGTTCTTCTTTGTCTCTTGTAATAGTCTTTGTTTTAAAGTCTATTTTTTCTGATATGAGAATTGCTACTCCAACTTTCTTTTCATTTCATTTTCATGGAATATCTTTTTCCAACCCCTCACTTTCAGTCTATATGTGTCCCTAAGTCTGACGTGGGTGTCTTGTACACAGCATATATATGGGTCTTCTTTTGTATCCATTCAGCCAATCTGTATCTTTTGGTTGGAGCATTTAGTCCCTTTACATTTAAGGTAATCATCGATATGTATGTTCCTATTACCATTTTCTTAAATGTTTTGGGCTTATTATTGTAGGTCTTTTACTTCTCTTGTGTTTCTTGCCTAGAGAAGTTCCTTTAGTATTTGTTGTAAAGCTGGTTTGGAAGTGCTGAATTTTTTTAGCTTTTGCTTGTCTGTAAAGGTTTTAATTTCTCCATCATATCTGAATGAGATCCTTGCTGGGTAGAGTAATCTTGGTTGTAGGATTTTCTCCTTCATCACTTTAAATATGTCTTGCCCTTCCCTTCTTGCTTGCAGAGTTTCTACTGAAAGGTCAGCTGTTAACCTTATGGGGATTCCTTTATGTGTTATTTGTTGTTTTTCCCTTGTTGCTTTTAATATTTGTTCTTTGTACTTAATTTTTGATAGTTTGTTTAATATGTGATTTGGCGTGTTTCTCCTTGGATTTGTCCTGTATGGGACTCTCTGTGCTTCCTGGTCTTGATTAACTATTTCCTTTCCCAAATTGGTGAAGTTTTCAACTATAATCTCTTCAAATATTTTCTCAGTCCCTTTTTTTTTCTCTTCTTCTTCTGGGACCCATATAATTTGCATGTTGGTGCGTTTAATGTTGTCCCAGAGGTCTCTGAGACTGTCCTCAATTCTTTTCATTCTTTTTTCTTTTCTGTGCTCTGCAGTAGTTATTTCCACTAGTTTATCTTCCACGTCACTTATCCGCTCTTCTGCCTCAGTTTTTCTGCTATTGATCCCTTCTAGAGAATTTTTAATTTCATTTATTTTGTTGTTCATCAATTTTTGTTTGCTGTTTAGTTCTTCTAGGTCCTTGTTAAACGTTTCTTGTATTTTATCCATTCTATATCTAAGATCTTGGATCATCTTTACTATCATTATTCTGAATTCTTTTTCAGGTAGACCGCCTATTTCCTCTTCATTTTGTAGGTCTGCTGGGTTTTGCCTTGCTCCTTCATCTGCTGTGTGTTTCTCTGTCTTCTCATTTTGCTTAACTTACTGTGTTTGGGGTCTCCTTTTCACAGGCTGAAGGTTTGTAGTTCCCGTTGTTTTTGGTGTCTGTCCCCAGTGGCTAATGTTGGTTCAGTGGCTTGTGTAGGCTTCCTGGTGGACGGGAATAGTGCCTGTGTTCTGGTGGATGAGGCTGGATCTTGTCTTTCTGGTGGGCACGTCCACATCTGGTGGTGTGTTTTGGGGTGTCTGTGGCCTTATTATGATTTTAGGCAGCCTCTGTGCTAATGGATGGGGATGTGTTCCTGACTTGCTAGTTGTTTGGCATAGGGTATCCAGCACTGTAGCTTGCTGGTCGTTCAATAGAGCTGGGTCTTGGCATTGAGATGGAAATCTATGGGAGATTTTTACCGTTTGATATTACATGGGTCTGGGAGGTCTCTTATGTACCAGTGTCCTGAACTTGGCTCTCCCACCTCAGTGCCACAGCCATGACTCCTGGCTGGAGCACCAAGAGCCTGTCCTCCACACGGCTCAGAATAAAAGGGCAAAAAGAAAGAAAGAAGAATATAAAGTAAAATAAAATATAAAAGTTATTAAAATAAAAAATCAGTATTAAGAAAAAAAATTTTAAGTAATAAAAACAAAACAAATAAACAAGAAAAACCCCAAAATCGGACAGACAGAATCCTAGGACAAATGATAAAAGGAAAGCTATACTAACAAAATCACACACAGAAACATTCACATACACACTCACCAAAAGATAAAAAGGGATAAAAAAATATATATCCCTGCTCCCAAAGTCCACCTCTTCAATTTGGCATGATTCCTTGTTATTCACATACTCCGCAGATGCAGGGTACATCAAGGTGATTGTGGAGATTTAGTCTGCTGCTCCTGATGCTGCTGGGAGAACCCACATCTCCTGGGGTTCAGCTTTGGATTTCGCCTGGCCTCTGCGTGTAGGTCGCCTGAGGGTGTCTGTTCTTCGCTCAGACAGGACAGGGCTAAAGCAGCAGCTCATTCGGGTGCTTTGGCTCACTCAGGTGTGGGGGAGGGAGGGGTATGTAGTGCGGGGTGAGCCTGTGGCAACAGAGTCCAGCCTGACGTTGCACCAGCCTGAGGCACACCGTGCATTCTCCTGGGGAATTTGTCCCTGGATCACGGGACCCTGGCAGTGGTGTGCTGCACAGGCTCTTGGGAAGGTGTGTGGATAGTGACCTGTGCTTGCACACAGGCTTCTTGGTGGCTGCAGCAGCAGCCTTAGCATCTCATGCCTGTCTCTGGGGTCCGCACTGACAGCCGTGGCTCGCGTCCCTCTCTGGAGCTCCTTTAAGCGGCGCTCTTAATCTCCTCTCCTCACGCACCAGGAAACAAAGAGGCAAGAAAAAGTCTCTTGTGTCTTGGCAGCTCCAGACTTTTCCCCAGACTCCCTCCCAGTTAGCCATGGTGCACTAGCCCCCTTCAGGCTGTGTTCACACAGCCAAACCCCGTCCTCTCCGAGGGATCCGACCAAAGCCCGAGCCTCAGCTCCCAGTCCTTGCGCACCCCAGTGGGTGAGTAGACAAGCCTCTAGGGCTGGTGAGTGCTGGTCGGCACCGATCCTCTGTGCAAGAATCTTTCTGCTTTGCCCTCCGCACCCTTGTTGCTGTGCTCTCCTCCGTGGCTCTGAAGCTTCCACCCTCCGCCACTCGCAGTCTCCACCAATGAAGGAGCTTCCTAGTGTGTGGAAACCTTTCCTCCTTCACAGCTCTCTCCCACTGGTGCAGGTCCAGTCCCTATTCTTTTGTCTCTGTTTTTTCTTTTTTATTTTGCCCTATGCAGGTATGGGGGAAGTTTCTTGCATTTTGGGAGGTCTGAAGTCTTCTGCCCGCGTTAAGTAGGTGTTCTGTAGGAGTTGTTCCACATGTAGATGTATTTCTGATGTATTTGTGGGGAGGAAGGCGATCTCCACGTCTTCCTCTTCCGTCATCTTGAAGCTCCACCCTGATTGATTTTGGTGTATTGAATAATCCTTGCATTCAGGAATAAATTCTACTTGAGCATGTTGTATAATCTTTTTAATATGTTGCTGAATATGATTTCCTAAGTTTTGATAAAAGCTTTTTTGCATCAGTATTCACCAGGTAATTGACTCTGTTGTTTTAATTCCTTATAGTGTCTTTGTCTGGCTTTTATATCAGGGTAATGCTGGCCTTATAAAATGAGCTAGGAAGTGTTCCCCTTTTTCAATTTTTTAAAGAATTTGAGAAGGATTGGTGTATATTCTCTAGGTATTTGCTTTGTGGTTACAGTGGTGATTACATCCTAAAGTTATAACAACCTAGTGTGCATTGATGCCAGCTTAACTCCAATTGCATTAAAAAATTTATTCCTATAAAACTCCATCCCCTTTTTATGCTAATGATGTCACAAATTACATCTTTATACTTTTTGTGGTCACAAATATAGTTTTACAATTATTTTTTAAAAACTTGTCTTTTAAATATAGTAGAAAATAGAAAGTGAAGTTAGAAACTAAAATTACCATGATACTGGCTTTTGTATTTTCCCATGTACTTACTTTCACTGGAAATTTTCATATGTTCAAATGAGTTAAAGTTTTTTTCTTTTTTAGGATCCTTTCATTATCAACATAAAGGGCTCCCTTTAACACTTTTTGTAGGGCAAATCAGGTGGTAATGAACTCCCGCAGGTCTTGTTTATCTGGAATATCCTAAATTCTCCCTTCTTTTTACAGGACAGTTTTCCCAGATATAGAATTCTAGGTTGACAGGGTTTTCCTTTCAGCACTTTAAATATATCATATCCCACTGCCTCTTGGCCTCCAAAGTTCTGAGGAGAAATTGGCTGACAGTTTTATTGAGGACCCCTTATACATTAGAGTCTACTCATTTCTTGCTGCTTTCAAGATTCTCTCTTTTTACTGTTTGATTATGATGTGGGTTTCTTTGGATTTAACTTAAATGGATTTGTTGAGTTTCTTGGATATGTAGTTTTACTTTTTCCGGAAGTCAGATTAATAGAATCATACAGTATGTAGCCTTTCAGACTGACTTCTCTCACTTAGCAATTTGCATTTAATATTCAACTAAGTCTTTGTGTGGCTTGATAGTTCATTCCTTTTTATCACTGAATACTATTCCATTGTGTTTGTCTACCACAATTTATTTATACATTCATCTATTGAAAGACATGTTGGTTGCTGCCAGTTCTTGGAAATTATGAATACAGCTGCTATAAACATTACCTTGCAGATTTTTGTGTGGGCGTATTTTGAAAGCAGTTGGATAAATTTCTAGGAGGGCTATTACTAGATCATATGGTAAAATTATATTTAGCTCTGTAAGTTCTTGAGTCAGTTTTGAGTTTAGATGTTTATAAGAATTTTTATATTTCACTTATCTTTTCTGTAAGTTATCCCCTTATTGTTCTGTCAGCCCTCTCTGTCCAGGAAGCAGTCACCTGCTCCTCCCATGCTAAAGTCCAAACAGTTTTTCTCTCCAGAATTTTCCACATTTTAACATAAGCTTCTTTATTTTTCTTTGACTTTTGTGGAGCAAAATAACAGCCCATGTACTTTCACTGTCTTGGAAAGACTGTTATGAGAAGTGTATGATTCATTCCATTTTTTTACCTCATGTTCTTCTTGCTCTCACTAGCACACACCACATGGGATCAGTTCATATTTTTATCAGCAATTGAAATCACTACCTTAAACACTCTGATCTCACATTTAGGGAATACAAAGCTAGGATTTATAAAGTCTATTTGCAACTGAAAAGTTAGTGCTGATGGCTATTCATTTTCTTATAAGGACATAGCCTGACATTTGGGTAAACTGCCACAAGGAGGAATGTGATATTTAAACTAGAGATTTTCCTATTGTCTTAAACAGCTAACCATAGTGTTAGTAAAAGGAACTAGAGATTACATCATATTTTTAATACAAAATAATAAACATTTATAAATGTTATTTATTTCACCAACAAAATTAACATGTTAGATTTGGATTGGAATATTTTTGGTATTTACCAATATTCAGAGGAAGGCTTAAGTGAGTTGAAATACACAGGAACAATTATATTGTCCTGTTTCTATACTATGTTCTAAATTTCTGCTTAGATTAACTCTCATTTCACCACATAAGAATAAGTGTCTATGATAGTCCATTTTATTATTTATTCATACCTAATTCAAGTTGGGCATTCTTATTAGCTTTCTCTTAAAAACTTTTGGAAGTGACTTAAAATAGTAATGAGATAAAAATTCTTTTTAAAAATGAAGCATGGTGTTAGGGACTGTTCTAATTTCATTCTTTTACATGTAGCTGTCCAGATTTCCCAGCACCACTTATTGAAGAGGCTGTCTTTGTGCCATTGTGTATTCTGGCCTCCTTTGTCATACATTAGGTGACCATAGGTTCATGGGTTTGTCTCTGAGCTTTCTATCCTCTTCAATTGATCTATGTTTTAGTTTTTGTGCCAATAACATATTGTCTTGATTACTGTAGCTTTGTAGTATAGTCTGAAGTCAGGGAGACTGATTCCTATGGCTCCACTTTAGTTTCTCAGAACACTCACTAAAACCATACACAAAAATAAACTCAAAATGGATTAAAGACCTAAACGTGAGGCCAGACACTATAAAACTCTTAGAGGAAAACATAGACAGAACACTCTTTGACATAAATTGTAGCAAGATCTTTTTTGACCCACCTCCTAGAGTAATGAGAATAAAACCAAAAATAAACAAATGGGACCGAATGAAACGTAAAAGCTTTTGCGCAGCAAAGGGAACTATAAACGAGATGAAAAGACAACCCTTAGGATAGGAGAAAGTATTTGCCAACAAAGCAACAGAAAATGGATTAATCTCCAAAATATACACACAGCTCATACAGCTCAATATCAAAAAAAAACCCAAACAACCCAATTAGAAAATGAGTGGAAGATCTAAATAGACATTTCTCTCAAGAAGATATACAGATTGCCAAAAAGCTAATGAAAATATGGTCAACATTGCTAACTATTAGAGAAATGCAAATCAAAACTACAGTGAGGTGTCACCTCACACTGGTCAGGATGGCCATCATGAAAAAGTCTACAAGTAATAAATGCTGGAGAGAGTTTGGAGAAAAGGGAACCCTCATGCATTGTTGGTGGGAATGCAAATTGATACAGCCACTATGGAGAACAGTATGGAGATTCCTTAAAAAACTAAAAATAGACCTACCATATAACCCAGCAAGCCAACTACTGGGCATATACCCTGAGAAAACCATAATTCAAAAATGCACCCCAATGTTCATTGCAGTACTATTTACAAGAGCAAATACATGGAAGCAACATAAATATCCACCAACAGAGGAATGCATAAAGAAATTGTGGTACCTATATACAATGGATAGTTACTCAGCCATAAAAAGAATGAAATTGGGTCATTTGTAGAGACATGGTTGTACCGAGAGACTGTCATACAGAGTGAAGTAAGTCAGAAAAAGAAAAACAAATATTGGATATTAACACATGTATGTCGAATTTGAAAAAAATTGGTATAGACAGTCTTATTTCCAAAGCAGAAATAGAGACATGGATGTAGAGAACAAATATATGGATACCAATGGGGAAACGGGTGGTGGTGGGATGAATTGGGAGATTGGGATTAACATATATGCATAGTGATACTATGTATAAAATAGATAACTAATGCGAACCTCCTTTATAGCACAGGGAACTCTATTCAATGCTCTGTGGTGACCTAAATGAAAAGGAAATCCAAAAGAGAGAGGATATATGTATACGTATAACTGATTCACTTTGCTGTACAGTATAAAGTAACACAATATTGTAAAGCAACTATAGTCCAATGAAAATACAAAAATTAAAAACAAACAAAAAACAAAGGAAGGTTAAAGGATATATAGAAAAATAAAATAAAACTTTTTATGCAGTGGTGTTGAAAATATTCTAAAAAAATGAGGCAAATAACTTCCTCAACAATAAAACACAACTTGAACTTCATGTTTTATCTTTACTTGATTAACAATTTATTATTTAACCAATTGTATACTTTCTGCCACCTGTGGTAAGTGCTTTATATAGTTTTGTTTTAAAATTTATTTCGCAAAACAGTTTAAAGGGAAGTACTATTTTTACTGCTGTATTACTAAAATCACTGGCTCTTTTACTACCATCCACTTTTACCTAATTTATCATAGTCTGACCAATTTTAGGATTTCTACCTGTCTGACTTTTGAAGTCTGGACAAACTCATTCCTCATTAGTTTTTTCAGCCAAGTATGATACTCCATTTTTGATCGAAGTGTTGCATAGATACATATGACTTTCAGGGGCCTGTGGCTTTTGTGTTTCAACGCTGGGAGGAGGGTGCATTATCATTGGGATTTTTCTTCAAGAAGGATTATATTGAGATGTGATCAAATATGGAGAGAATAGCAATAAAACATCTACCACCTACAGTCCCAGCTTTGATGACTGACCAGAAATGTTGGTGTAGAAAGTCTGGTCTGGAAAGGAGGAGAGTATTTTCCCTCTAATTGAGGAATAGATAGATTTGTCCCTTGTTCCCTTTTCAAAATAATATTTTAAGATTCTTTATTCATTAGCAGATATTCTTTGGAGAATCTTTTGAAAAGAAAAATACAAAAATAAAAATTATCTGTAATTACACCAGTAAATCACTCTTAGCAAATTATATGTATTTCCTGTCTTTTCTCGAATATATGTTAATCAAAATCTCATCATGTTTTACATATGATTTTAAATTATAATTTCAATATTTTTGATAATATTAAAACAGCTTCTAAAAATGCTCTCTGATGATCTTAAGAATTCTACCATATGAACGTAGTGTAATTTGTCCAATTCAGCAAGATTATGGAAGGTTAGTTGAGAGTGAGCCTGACACTCAGAAATAAAAGCAAAAGGCAGAAATTCATGGGTACTTGCAGTTACCTTTTTTTTCCTACAAATATCAGGAATATCTTACCATAATTCTCATTTACCTATTTTTATTTCTTCCCTATTTTATTGTAGAATCTTAATTTTCACGATTATTCTGTTCAATGGTGTATAACATACAGTAGTAATATGTGAGATAAAATGTTGAAGCAAAAATTGGAAAAAAATTTTAAAAAATGTTCTTTCCTGTCATTTTTCTTGTAGTAATAATTCATAGTAAAACCCTCAGAAAGCTACAGAATGGAGACAGTAGTCTTCATTGCAGCATTTCATGTAGTTGATCTTGAGGAACTCTTGAGTGTTCAAGTTCACCACTGCAACCAATAAAGTGACTGCTGCCTGACATGTTGGGGGCACCAGGCTTGCTGTGACTTTGGTGCTTTGCCTATAATGATTTGTGCCTTTTTTGAGAGATGTGTCCTCAGCGGGAATGACCCCAGGTATGAGCAAAGCTGGAGTACCTGACACTGCAATCCCATTTGAGCAGTTAATTCTCAAATGTTTTGATGACAGAAATCAGACATTTCTCTAAGGATTTATGTCTTAGGTGTGATGTGAAACTATGGGGAGTAGTAACTGATCTGTTGAGTAGAGTTCCTTCTGTTTGTTCTCTGAAACACTCTATACGATCCATCTGGTGACAACATTGCTTGTAGATACCTTTTCTGAAGGTGGTCTAGTCATGGCTCTGTCCCTGGATGGTCATGGCCAATGGTAATGTGGGTTAAAGGCTTTTCCTTATTGACAGGAACAAAACAGTTCTGGGAACCCAACCTGTTTAACTGATGGGATGTGATGCTGGGTTGATCCTTCACTTTCTGAAGCATAGCTGGTGACTCTTTCATAGGTTTCAAGGGCTTCCTCTTTCTATTCCTCTCCTGCTCATTCTCCTCTTCTTCCTCCTTTCCCATTATAAAGCCGCAGTCCTGAAAAGCTTCCTGATTATTTGGTCAAGACAAGGAAGGGCATTTAGCAACATCAATTTAAACTTTTAATTTGGAACTGGTTAGCTCTACTGACTGCAAGAATTTTTAAAAATATGAAAGTACTAATCACCAAATGCATTGACATGAAAAATGTAAAAAACTGGACAGTTAGGAGTACATGTTGGGGAGCAAAGGGTAATATGGCAGGTTGAGGGGACTGGAGGGTTGAAGGAGAAGACAGAAAACGAGCATGAAAATACATTTTTAAAATTACTGTCTTTTAAAGACCTAAAACACATCTGGAAAAAGTAGAAGAAAGAAAAGAGATCAGCCCTAAATTTGTAATTCACCTAGATTTCAGACCTTTAGTGCTCTGATCCTCTCTCCCCTCCCCAAACCTACTCTCAGTCACTTATATGTGATGGTTTGAGTCTTAAATGGTATCTTCCATTTCTTTTTGGTTTCACACAATTTAAATCTGATATTTATTGTTGGAATAAAAAGTATTTATTTTCCTGATAAAGGAATTTTAAGCATATGACAGCAGTCTAGGGGAGTGTTGGGGTCAGGTGATATGGGACATCCTGATTCTATTAAAAATGTGTTACCACCTTCTACAGTAACATAAAGCCAGTGTTGAAAACATTTCCTAAATGAGACAGGGCAGCTCACCAGCCATGATCCATAAAGAAAAGTTTCAGTGCCCAAGGGGACAGAGGATAGTTCAGGTCCTGGACTGAAAAGGCAGAAATGAAATCTTTTGCCAGGGTTGGAGAACATACTAGGGCATTGTTTCTTGAACTTCAGTTATTCCCTAAAGGCTCATTATATTTGTTATAATTACACAACACAAGTATCATGTAATATTGATAATTTTTACTTTAAATTCACTTTAAACTAACTTTTTGAATTTTTAATTTAATTGGCCATAGGGAATCAAGTTCATGAAATGGCAGAAGAAATATTCAATTTACATATATATATGTATATATACATATATATATGAATAGAGAGAGACACACATACACACAGCAAGAGAGAGAGAGAGAGAGAAGAGACAGAGAAAGGGACAAATAGAGAGAGAGAGATTAGGAAGGCTGGAAAGTCCAAAATATGCCGGGCCAACCCTAGCTGGAAGGCCATCAGGCAGGGGAATTGACTCTTACCTGGATAGGGGATGGGTCAGATTTTGTTCCATTGAACTGACTATATGAGGCCTACCCACTTACAGAGGGCAAACTCCTTTACTCAGGACACTGATTTAAATATTACTCTCATCCAAAAGCATCCTTACAGAAAAAGCCCAAAGAAAGATTGACCAAATATTTGAGCAATCTGTTCCAGTCAAGTTGACCCATAAAAAATATCAAAGATTCCTTCCAGCACATGGACAAATTGTATGAAAAAAGTAGAGCACGAAATAGGTTAATTTCACTTATATTCCACTGTGATCAATATGGAAGAATCTAAAGATAGGTTACAATTATAGTAAAATTATTATTAATGATTAAGAAGTAGTGTATGAATGGCAATTAACATCAACGACCGAATAATTAATAAAGTGATTTCAACTATGTCTTGAATTAACCCCCAGATTTGATGTGAATCAATGTGCTTAAATAATTCATAAATAATAAATAGATTTAAAACTCGTTATTTGAATGGTATTGCCTATTAGATAGGGTTTTCCAATGATTTCAAAGAGACAGGAAGCCAGAAAATTTAAACACTCGTCTGAACTTTCTTCAAAAGTTGAAGAATCCAAAGAGGTCCTTTGGGAGAAATTAGGTAAAAGCAGGTGGGATGTCACGTATGGGAGGTATGAGTAAAAGGCTTGGTTTCTCTTATAAGTCTAGGTTCTGATCTGCCAGCTGATTGGAATTATGGTAGGTGATGCTACGCTCCTAGTGAATTCCTTGTGGCTGGAAATGAAACAGATTTATAAAGTTCATAGGAATCTGACTGTTGGATGTTCTTAATTTGAAGGAAGAAAGCACTGAAAGGAGGGCCCTAGAGGTCACCACTTTACTAAACGTATCTAAGTATCGTGATGGGAAGTCATCTGAGATCATCTGCAAACGTCTCTTAGTCCATTTTAGAAGAGGAGAAAAGATTTCACTTAGCAAGCCGTGGATCAGGGCGAAATGTATTGTAAGAAGGACTTGAGGTAAAGAGAAAGGTTTCACCAGGTAGGCAGGCCATTTTCAAACCAGTATGTACAACAAAATGGCCACCAGTTCAAGTGCCACTAGGCAGGCACTTTTAGAAGTCAAAGAGGGTGAAAGATGAAATAGGGTCATCTTCCACAATCAAGAAAGGGAACACTTGCCTACAAGTTAAAGAACCCCCAAATTTCTCCCACTGCCATAAACCACTGAAACAGAGAGCAAAGGCAGGGACTCTGTGAGTCATGAGAACATAATCTAGTGAGGAGATCCTGGCACAGGACATTTCCTGTTTTCAGAGTCCCTGCCAAACCAGTTATGGATGGATTTGCATTTGGGTTGGGAAATGACTGCATGAGCCCAGTTTGGACAGCTCTGCTTCCCCTTTGGGTGGGGCAGCAAACCCCAATAAAAAGGTCCTGTGCTGCACGACAGCTATCTTCCTGCTACTCGAGTTCTGATTGACATTGGAGAAATTTTTGAGTCTGATTCTTCAGTTCAAATAAGTTCTAGGGCCCCCAAATGTTGAGTTTATGCTGGAGACAGCAAATTTGATTTGTCCAAAATTATGATCATGGGTATAAAGCTACTTAGTGGATGGGAACTTGGAATCTGGGCACAATGTTATATTGCATTTATTAGATTTCTGATACCTAGTTTGAATTCTTCTATTGAAAAAGAAATTAACAGGAAATTTTGACATTAAGGGATAAAGAGCAAAGGACTTACCTTGTTCTATACCTTTTTCTTGGACCTCTGCTATGATTTCAGAGGCATTTAGCTTAGAAGGTGTGAGGCTCTTACAGTCATCCTGATTGCCGTTTGCTCTGTACAAAGTCATCCTGTCGGGTCCTCATGAGAGAAAATGGTGATAGGAATTGCTTGTGAGCTTGCCCAGGATTTTAGAACCTGTGATAGGATTTTTTTAAGATGTTGTTTTCATAAAAATAAAAGGAAAGAAAGAACCAAAACTGAAAACAACTCTTGTTTCTTTAAAACAAATATATTTTCTTTGGAAAAGTTGTATGAGAAAAGAGAAAGTTTTCTCTAGGCTGATGAATAGATATGCTAAAGAATGAAATAGATGTCAGAAATTCATTAAAAGGTATTAAAGAGATTAAACAACATGCTTAGAGATTGGCGAGATACTGTCTGTTTGTGTTACACAAGCTTTTGCTCTTCTCTGTGTAGGGATTCTTTCTTGTGAACATGGTCATATACTGTCTTTCAGATATTAAGACTCCAGAAAGATGTCTTCTCAAGAGCAGCAGGGCAAGCAGAAGTGCAAGTCACCTCTAGTGTGTGTAACTAAGTGCCCTGATCCTTGTTCACCTAAGAAGGATTCAGACCCTTGCCCACCTCAGCCGTGCCAGCAGAAATGCCCTCCTGGGACACCTATCCAGCAATGCCAGCAGAAGTGCCCACTGAAGAGCAAGTAACAGCTTCAGCTTTTATCTGTATCTGGAAAGGAAAAGGGCAATCGGCTCACCTAGGTCCACAACTCCACCTTCATCTTGTCTTCAAAGCCTATCATGGATACAGAAGAAGCTTTCCACCCTTCAGCCTGCAGTATGCGTGTGGTGATTCCTGACGGTCAGAGGTTTCCTATCTGAGTCTGCTATGCCGCTTCCCTCTGGAGGTACCTGGGAAAGCACCACAGAGCCTCAGGAGGAAAAGCAGTAGCTCTCCTCCAGGGGGCCCTCTGAGGATTCTCTCGCTGTCTTCTGTGTCTGTCTGTCACCTGGGCAGCGGTTTCTACCAGATGAGCAATTGTTACTTATCCTCCAGTTCCTGAATAAAATACATTTCTTTTGTGTGATGGTAAAAGTATTTTCTTTCTTTTAAAACCTGCTTTTAGCAATATTATTTCATAATTTTGGTTGATTTCTATCCTTCGATCCCAAATTTTCAGGCTCTGACAATCAGTGTTATCTGAATTTAGAGTTATATTGATGATTGTTTGTATATAATTTCAAATCCAGGTTATTTTGTTAATTATTGCTTGACTGATTTGAGGAACAAACTATTTAACTCTTCAGAAGTTCAATCCCTCTACTAAAATGTGGGGAAAACTACATTTACAGTGCCTACTTGCTTAGGCATAAAATTTACATGAATGTGTGTAATTCAGTTGGCACATAATTAGCATTTGAGAGGCGGCCGATCATCATTGTCTCTGTCATCATCACCATCACCAACATCACCACCACCACCGTGTTTGCTCCGGCAGAAAAGAGGCTCAGACAAACCTAGTACAGCACAGAAAGAGATTCTTAAACTATATTACACTTTCATATTCTGTGTTCCTTTTCTTTTCCAACTTAACCATATTTATAATCTGATATCAAACATAAATGCTTAGGAAATATTGGGATATTGTGCATAAAATTATAGTAGTTCTGAAAACATGGGTAGTACAAATAAAGGGAAGTTTAAAGGGTCTTTACCAGGCAAATTGCTGCCTGCTCTCCATGTGCACAAAATGCATTTCTTACTGCGAAACTCAACAACCTCATGGTCTTATTATATATTTTCACCTCTGAAGTTACTTTTTTGATTGATTTGACCCCACATTTGAGGTCCACTGGGGTTTCTAATGTTAATCTAGATTTACAAAATGACTGTTGCTATGCAGCTTGTTTTCTAAGTGCTTAGCTTTGTGATCCAGTAAGCCGTGAATAGGGATGTGTTCTTTAAGCCTATCTCTTCTTGTGGTCTTAGAAGTAAAGGAGTCCAAGATGCCAGAAATGCAGAAGAAAAAGATCCACAGATTACTGCCCAAAGCTCATCAGACTATTACATGAGTGAGAAATCAGCACTGATATTTTGGAGTTTTCTCTACTTTAGTTAGTGTTATTGGACCTGACAGAGAAATTAGTTCTTTGAGGTGGGATGCTCCTGTAGAAATCTTAAAATTAGGGCATTGGCTTAAGAGTCTGGAGGTATTTGGCAAGGAATCTCATATTGGAAGCCATAAATGTGGTGATACATTTTATTTTATTTTATTTTATTTTTTTAAACATCTTTATTGGAGTATAATTGCTTTACAATGGTGTGTTAGTTTCTGCTTTATAACAAAGTGAATCAGTTATACATATACATATGTTCCCATATCTCTTCCCTCTTGCGTCTCCCTCCCTCCCACCTTCCCTATCCCACCCCTCTAGGTGTTCACAAAGCACCGAGCTGATCTCCCTGTGCTATGCGGCTGCTTCCCACTAGCTATCTCTTTTACATTTGGTAGTGTATATATGTCCATGTCACTCTCTCACCCTGTCACATCTTACCCCTACCCCTCCCCATATCCTCAAGTCGATTCTCTAGTAGGTCTGTGTTTTTATTCCCGTCTTGTCACTAGGTTCTTCATGGCCTTTTTTTCCCCCTTAGATTCCATATATATGTTTTAGCATACTGTATTTGTTTTTCTTTTTCTAACTTACTTCACTCTGTATGACAGACTCTAACTCCATCCACCTCACTACAAATAACTCCATTTCATTCCTTTTTATGGCTGAGTAATATTCCATTGTATATATGTGCCACATCTTCTTTATCCATTCATCTGATGATGGACACTTAGGTTGCTTCCATGTCCTGGCTATTGTAAATAGAGCTGGAATGAACATTTTGGTACATGACTCTTTTTGAATTATGGTTTTCTCAGGGTATATGCCCAGTAGTGGGATTGCTGGGTCGTATGGTAGTTCTATTTGTAGTTTTTTAAGGAACCTCCATACTGTTCTCCATAGTGGCTGTATCAATTTATATTCCCACCAACAGTGCAAGAGTGTTCCCTTTTCTCCACACCCTCTCCAGCATTTATTGTTTCTAGATTTTTTGATGATGGCCATTCTGTCTGGTGTGAGATGATATCTCATTGTAGTTTTGATTTGCATTTTTCTAATGATTAATGATGTTGAGCATTCTTTCATGTGTCTGTTGGTAATCTGTATATCTTCTTTGGAGAAATGTCTATTTAGGTCTTGTGCCCATTTTTGGATTGGGTTGTTTGTTGTTTTGTTATTGAGCTGCATGAGCTGCTTGTAAATCTTGGAGATTAATCCTTTGTCAGTTGCTTCATTTGCAAATATTTTCTCCCATTCTGAGGGTTGTCTTTTGGTCTTGTTTATGGTTTCCTTTGCTGTGCAAAAGCTTTTAAGTTTCATTAGGTCCCATTTGTTTCTTTTTGTTTTTATTTCCATTTCTCTAGGAGCTGGGTCAAAAAGGATCTTGCTGTGATTTATGTCATAGAGTGTTCTGCGTATGTTTTCATCTAAGAGTTTGATAGTGTCTGGCCTTACACTTAGGTGTTTAATCCATTTTGAGTTTATTTTTGTGTATGGTGTCCGGGAGTGTTCTAGTTTCATACTTTTACATGTACCTGTCCAATTTTCCCAGCACCACTTATTGAAGAGGCTGTCTTTTCTCCACTGTATATGCTTGCCTCCTTTATCAAAGATAAGGTGACCATATGTGCATGGGTTTATCTCTGGGCTTTCTATCCTGTTCCATTGATCTATGTTTCTGTTTTTGTGCCAGTACCAAACTGTCTTGATTACTGTAGCTTTGTAATATAGTCTGAAGTCAGGAAGCCTGATTCCTCCGGCTCTATTTTTCGTTCTCAAGATTGCTTTGGCTATTCGGGGTCTTTTGTGTTTCCATACAAATTGTGAAATTTTTTGTCCTAGTTCTGTGAAAAATGCCAGTGGTAGTTTCATAGGGATTGCATTGAATCTGTAGATTGCTTTGGGTAGTAGAGTCATTTTCACAATGTTGATTCTTCCAATCCAAGAACATGGTATATCTCTCCATCTATTTGTATCATCTTTAATTTCTTTCATCAGTGTCTTATAATTTTCTGCATACAGGTCTTTTGTCTCCTTAGGTAGGTTTATTCCTAGATATTTTACTCTTTTTGTTGCAATGGTACATGGGAGTGTTTTCTTAATTTCACTTTCAGATTTTTCATCATTAGTGTATAGGAATGCAAGAGATTTCTGTGCATTAATTTTGTATCCTGCTACTTTACCGAATTCATTGAGTAGCTCTAGTAGTTTTCTGGTCGCATCTTTAGGATTCTCTATGTATAGTATCATGTCATCTGCAATCAGTGACAGATTTACTTCTTCTTTTCCAATTTGGATTCCTTTTATTTCTTTTTCTTCTCTGATTGCTGTGACTAACACTTCCAAAACTATGTTGAATAATAGTGGTGAGAGTGTGCAACCTTGTGTTGTTCCTGATCTTAGTGGAAATGGTTTCAGTTTTTCACCATTGAGGACGATGTTGGCTGTGGGTTTGTGATATATGGCCTTTATTATGTTGAGGAAAGTTTCCTGTATGCCTACTTTCTGCAGGGCTTTTGTCATAAATGGGTGTTGAATTTTGTCGAAATCTTCCTCTGCATATATTGAGATGATCATATGGTTTTTCTCCTTCAATTTGTTAATATGATGTATCACGTTGATTGATTTGCGTATATTGAAGATTCCTTGCATTCCTGGAATAAACCCCACTTGTTCATGGTGTATGATCCTTTTAATGTGCTGTTGGACTCCCTTCGCTAGTATTTTGTTGAGGATATTTGCATGTATGTTCATCAGTGATATTGGCCTGTAGTTTTCTTTCTTTGTGACATCTTTGGTTTTGGCATCAGGGTGTTGGTGGTCTTGTAGAATGCGTTTGGGAGTGTTCCTCCCTCTGCTATATTTGGAAGAGTTTGAGAAGGATAGGTGTTAACTCTTCTCTAAATGTTTAATAGAATTCACTTATTAAGCCATCTGGTTCTGGGTTTTTGACTGTTGGAAGTCTTTTTTTATCACAGTTTCAACTTCAGTGCTTGTGATTGGTCTGTTTATATTTTTTATTTCTTCCTGGTTCAGTCTCCGAAAGTTATGCTTTTCTAAGAATTTGTTCATTTCTTCTAAGTTGTCCTTTTTATTGGCATAGAGTTGCTTGTAGTAATCTCTCATGATCCTTTGTATTTCTGCAGTGTCAGTTGTTACTTCTCCTTTTTCATTTCTAATTCTAATTATTTGAGTCTTCCCCCTGTTTTTTCCAGATGAGTCTGGCTAATGGTTTTTCAATTTTGTTTAATTTCTCAAAGAACCAGCTTTTAGTTTCATTGATCTTTGCTATTGTTTCCTTCATTTCCCTTTCATTTATTTCTGATTTGATCTTTATGATTTCTTTCCTTCTGTTAACTTTTGGGTTTTTTTTTTCTTGCTGTTGTTCTTCTTTCTCTGCTTGGTTTAGGTGGTAGGTTAGGTTGTTTATTTGAGATATTTCTTGTTCCCTGCAGTAGGATTTTATTGCTATCATCTTCCTTCTTAGAACTGCTTTTGCTGCATCCCAAAGGTTTTGGGTCATCATGTTTTCATTGCCATTTGTTTCTAGGTACTTTTTGATTCCCTCTTTAATTTTTCAGTTATCTCTTGGGTATTTAGTAGTGTATTGTTTAACCTCCACGTGTTTGTATTTTTTACAGATTTTTTCCTGTAATAGCTATCTAGTCTCATGACATTGTGGTCAGAAAAGATACTTTTTAGGCTTTCAGTTTTCTTAAATTTACCAAGGCTTGATTTGTGACCCAAGTTATGATCTACCCTGGAGAATGTTGCATGAGCACTTGAGAAGAACGTGTATTTTGTTGTTTTTGCATGGAATGTCCTATCAATATCAATTTAGTCCATCATGTTCAATGTATCATTTAAAGGCTGTGTTTCTTTTTTTATTTTCATTTTGGATATTCTGTCCATTGGTGAAAGTGGGGTATTAAAGCCCCCTACTATGATTGTGCTACTGTTGATTTCCCCTTTTATGGCTGTTAGCATTTGCCTTATGAATTGAGATGCTACTATGTTAGGTGCTTAAATATTTACAACTGTTATATCTTCTTCTTGAATTGATCCCTTGATCATTATGCAGTGTCATTCTTTGTCTCTGTAATAGTCTTTATTTTAATGTCTATTTTTTCTGATATGAGCATTGTTGCCCCAGCTTTCTTTTGATTTCCATTTACAGGGAATATCTTTTTCTATCCTGTCATTTTCGGTCTGTATGTGTCCCTACAACTGAAGTGGGTCTCTTGTAGACAACATATATATGTGTCTTGTTCTGGTATCCATTCAGCCAGCCTATGTCTTTTTGTTGGAACTTTGAATCCATTTACATTTAAGGTAGTTATGTATATTTCTATTACCAGTTTCTTAATTGTTTTGGGTTTGTTATTGTATGTCTTTCCCTTCTCTTGTGTTTCCTACCTAGAGAAGTTTCTTTAGCATTTGTTGTAAAAATGGTTTTGTGGTGCTGAATTCTTTTAGCTTTTGCTTGTCTGTAAAGTTTTAATTTCTCCATCAAATCGGAATGAGATCCTTGCTGGGTAGAATAATCTTGGTTTTAGGTTTTTCCCTTTCATTACTTTAAGTTTTTCCTGCCACTCCTTTTGGCTTGCAGAGTTTCTGCTGAAAGATCAGCTGTTAACCTTATGAGGATTCCCTTGTATATTATTTGTTGTATTTCCCTTGCTTATTTTTATGTATTTTTCTTTGTTTTTAATTTCTGATAGTTTGATAAATATGTGCTTGGCGTGTTTCTCCTTGGATTTTTCCTGTATGGGGCTCTCTGCGCTTCCTGGACTTGATTGATTATTTCCTTTCCCATATTAGGGAAGATTTCAATTCTAACCTCTTCTAATATTTTCTCAGTCCCTTTCTTTTTCTCTTCTTTCTCTCCTCCCCCTATAAATCAAATATTGATGCGTTTAATTTTGTCCCAGATGTCTCTGAGATTGTCCTCAATTCTTTACATTCTTTTTTCTTTATTCTGCTTTCTGGTAGTTATTTCCACTATTTTATCTTCCAGGTCACCTATCCATTCTACTGCCTCAGTTATTCTGCTTTTGATTCCTTCTAGAGAATTTTAAATTTCATTTATTTTGTTGTTCATCATTTTTTGTTTGCTCTTTTGTTCTTCTAGCTCCTTCTTAAACGTTTCTTGCATATTCTCCATTATATTTCCACGATTTTGGAACATTTTTACTATCATTGCTCTGAATTCTTTTTCAGGTAGACTCCCTATTTCCTCTTCATTTGTTTGGTCTGGTGGGTTTTTACCTTACTCTTTCATCTAATGTGTATTTCTCTGTCTTCTTATTTTACTTAACTTATTGTGTTTGGGGTCTCCTTTTTGCAAGCTGCAGGGTAATAGTTCCATTGTTTATGGTGTCTGTCCCCAATGGGTAAGGTTTTTTCAGTTGGCTGTGTAGACTTCCTGGTGGAGGAGACTGGTGCCTGTGTTCTGGTGGATGATGCTGGATCTTGTCTTTCTGGTCAGCAGGACTGCATTCAGTGGTGTGTTTTGGGGTATCTGTGACCTTATTATGATTTTAGGCAGCCTGTCTGCTAATGGGTGGTTTTGTGTTCCTGTCTTGCTAGTTGTTTGGCAAAGGGTGTCCAGCACTGGAGCTTGCTGGTCGTTGAATGGAGCTGAGTTTTAGCGTTGAGATGGAGTTCTCTGAGAGAACTTTCACCATTTGATATTATGTGGAGCTTGGAGGTGTCTCTTGGATCAATGTCCTGAGCTGTCTCTCCCACCTCTGAGGCACAGGCCTGACACCTGGTCGGAGCACCAAAACCTTGTCAGCTGCACGGATCAGAAGAAAAGTGAGAAAAAAAGGGAAGGAAATAAAATAAAATAAAATACAAATTTATTAAAATAAAAAACTTATTAAAAATAAAAAGTTGTAATAAAAAAAGAAAAAAAATAGAAAGAAAGGAGAGCACAAGCAAACCAAAGCACAAATTCACCCATGATAACAAGCACTAAAAATTATACTAAAAAACCCAATAAACAAAACAAATCCCCAAAGAAGGACAGACAGAACATTAGGACAAATGGTAAAAGCAAAGCTACACAGACAAAATCACAAAAAGAAGCATACACACCCACACTCACAACAAGAGAAAAAGGAAAAAAATGTATCTATATATGAAAAAAAAGAAGAAAAAGCAAGAGAGCAACCTAATTAATAAATAAATATACCAAGGATAATAAAGTGTAAATACTAAACTAGGAAAAACATAAAACCAGAAATAGATTAGATTCAGAAAGGAAACTCCTAGTCTACAGCTGCTCCCAATGTCCACCGCCTCACTTTTTGGATGATTCATTGTCTATTCAGGTATTCCAGAGAGGCAGTGTACATCAAGTTGATTGTTGATATTTAGTACTCTCTTCCTGAGGCTGCTCAGAGAAATTTCACTTTCTCTTCTTTGTTCGCACAGTTCCTGGGATTCCACTTGGGATTTTCCCTGCCTATGCATGTAAGTCGCCTGAAGGTGTCTGTTTTTCAATCAGACAGGACGGGGTTAAATTTGCAGCTGATTAGGGGGCTCTGGCTCACTCAGGCTAGGTTAGGGAGGGGTACAGAATGCGGAGCCAGGCTGCGGCAGCAGAGGCCAGCGTGACGTTGCAACAGCCAAAGGCACACCGTGTGTTCTCCCGGGGAATTCGTCCCTGGATCACGGGACCCTGGCAGTGGCGGGCTGCACAGGCTCTTGGGAGTGGAGGTGTGGATAGTGACCTGTGTTTGCACACAGGCTTCGTGGTGGCTGCAGCAGCAGCTTTAGCGTTTCATGCCCATCTCTTGTGTCTGCGATGAGAGTCGCAGCTCGTGCTTTTCTCTGGAGCTTGTTTAGGTGGTGCTCTGAATCCCCTTTCCTTGTGCACCCTGAAACAATGTTCTCTTGCCTCTTGGGCAGGTCCAGACTTTTTCCCGGACTCCTTCCTGGCTAGCTGTGGCGCACTAGCCCCCTTCAGGCTGTGTTCACACAGCCAACCCCAGTCCTCTCCCTGGGATCTGACCACTGAAGCCGAAGGCTCCACTCCCAGCCACTCAGGCTGGTGAGTGCTGGTCAGCACTGATTCTCTGTGCAGGATTCTCTCAGCTTTGCCCTCAGCACCTCTGTTGCTGTGCTTTCCTCCGTGGCTCCGAAGCTTCCCCCGCCTGCCTTGCAAGCCCCCATCTCCACCAGTGAAGGGGCTTCCTACTGAGAGGAAACTTTTCCTCCTTTACAGCTCCCTCCCAGGGGTGCAGGTCCTGTCTCTAGTCTTTTGTCTCTTTTTTTTTTTCTCTTTCCTTTTGCCTTACCCAGGTACGTGGGGGAGTTTCTTGCCTTTTTGGAAGTCTGAAGTCTTCTGCCAGCATTCAGCAGGTGTTCCGTAGGAGTTGTTCCAGATGTACATGTATTTCTGATGTATTTGTCGGGAGGAAGGTGATCTCCACGTCTTACTCCTCTGCCTTCTTGAAGGTCAGTATCTGTTTTATACATATTAGTGTATATATGTCAATTCCCACCTGAAATTGGGTTTCTATTTACAATTAGAAGAAGGGTTGTCAGCACCTGCTTGGAGGTGTGTCTAGGGTACCTGTAGGCAAAGCCTGGGTTTCCTTCACGCTCCTGAACTATGTATTATCAAGTGCTTAACTGAGCCCAGAGTAGCTCACTCTGCAAAGCACAGCAGACATCATTTTAGACTGGGAAGTTTTCAAGGCGGACAGTATTCTTTCAATTGTCTAGCCATGATAATAGCAGAGCAATGCTTCCTTGGGTTATCTGATTGTAAGCAGGTACTCCTTGCAATGATCTTCCTTAGAAAAATTGGCAACAAGATATTATCTTGAGGTTTTTAAAATGTAGACTACTTTGGCCAACAAAATAGACTCCAGATTACTGATAAGCATCTTCATATATGGAACAATCTCATTTAACCCAAGTGAATTTTAGAGAGTGCATGTCAAAGATTTTACAAAAAAATTTGTAGGGTGAGTAATGAGCCAGATACCATCTACAGGTGTCTTTGTGTATGTTTACAGAAACATGCCATTACTATGTGCTTGAATACCTATATATGGAGACATACACCCAGTTCATTTTAGAGGAAGTTCAAATGTTTTAGATATAACTAAGAAAGGGTTGGGAGGGTTTTTCTTAAACACAATCTTATACTCACCACCCATGAATATTATTCTGTACATCCTGATTCTTGAAGAAGTGTCAAAGTGCAGATTTTCTTAGTCAAAATAACCAGAAATCTTTGTATGCGGCCAATACTTTTTTTTTTTTTTAAGAAATTCACGTTCTTGGAGCTCCAGAATCACACCTGGCTGCTGGACAGTCATTGACAGGAAGACCCTGGACTTCACCAAGGAGGATACCCCACGTCCAAGGACAGAGGAGAAGCCACAGTGAGACGGTAGGAGGGGCGCAATCAGAGTAAAATCAAATCCCATAACTGCTGGGTGGGTGACTCACAGACTGGCGAACACTTATACCACAGAAGTCCACCCACTGGAGTGAAGGTTCTGAGCCCCATGTCAGGCTTCCCAACCTGGGGGTCCGGCAACGGGAGAAGGAATTCCTAGAGAATCAGACTTTGAAGTCTAGTGGGAATTGATTGCAGGACTGTGACAGGACTGGGGGAAAGAGAGACCCCACTCTTGGAGGGCACACACAAAGTAATGTGTGCATCGGGACCCAGGGGAAGGAGCAGTGACCCTGGGGGAGACTGAACCAGACCTACCTGCTGGTGTTGGGGGGTCTCCTGCCGAGGCAAGTGGTGGCTCTGTTTCACCGTGGGGATAAGGACACTGGCAGCAGAGGTCCTGGGAAGTTCTCCTTGGCGTGAGCCCTCCCAGAGTCTGCCATTAACCCCACCAAAGAGCACGGGTAGGCTCCAGTGTTGGGTTGCCTCAGGCAAAACAACCAACAGGGAGGGAACCCAGCTCCACCCATCAACAGTCAAGTGGATTAAGGTTTTACTGAGCTCTGACCGCCACAGCAACAGGGAGGGAACCCAGCCCCACCCATCAACAGTCAAGTGGATTAAGGTTTTACTGAGCTCTGACCGCCACAGCAACAGTCAGCTCTACCCACCACCAGAGCCTCCCATCAAACCTCTTAGATAGCCTCAACCACCAGAGGGCAGACAACAGAAGCAAGAAAAACTACAATCCTGCAGCCTGTGGACCAAAAACCACAGTTACAGAAAGACAGAGAAGATGAAAAGGCAGAGGGCTATGTACCAGATGAAGGAACAAGAAAAAACCCCAGAAAAACAACTAAATGAAGTGGAGATAGGCAACCTTCCAGAAAAAGAATTCAGAATAATGATAGTGAAGATGATCCAAGACCTCGGAATAAGAATGGAGGCAAAGATTGAGAAGATGCAAGAAATGATTAACAAAGACCTAGAAGAATTAAAGAACAAACAAACAGAGATGACCAATACAATAACTGAAATGAAAATTACACTAGAAGGAATTAATAGCAGAATAAGTGAGGCAGAAGAACGGATAAGTGACCTGGAAGACAGAATGGTGGAATTCACTGCTGCGGAACAGACTAAAGAAAAAAGAATGAAAAGAAATGAAGACAGCCTAAGAGACCTCTGGGACAACATTAAACGCAACAACATTCGCATTATAGGGGTCCCAGAAGGAGAAGAGAGAGAGAAAGGACCAGAGAAAATATTTGAAGAGATTATAGTCGAAAACTTCCCTAACATGGGAAAGGAAATAGCCACCCAAGTCCAGGAAGCGCAGAGAGTCCCATACAGAATAAACCCAAGGAGAAACACGCCGACACATAGTAATCAAAGTGGCAAAAATTAAAGACAAAGAAAAATTACTGAAAGCTGCAAGGGAAAAACGACAAATAACATACAAGGGAACCCCCATAAGGTTAACAGCTGATTTCTCAGCAGAAACTCTGCAAGCCAGAAGGGAGTGGCATGATATACTTAAAGTGATGAAAGGGAAGAACCTACAACCAAGATTACTCTACCTGGCAAGGACCTCATTCAGATTCGATGGAGAAATCAAAAGCTTTACAGACAAGCAAAAGCTAAGAGATTTCAGCACCACCAAACCAGCTCTACAACAAATGCTAAAGGAACTTCTCTAAGTGGGAAACACAAGAGAAGAAAAGGACCTACAAAAACAAACCCAAAACAATTAAGAAAATGGTCATAGGAACATACATATCGATAATTACCTTAAACGTGAATGGATTAAATGCCCCAACCAAAAGACATAGACTGGCTGAATGGATACAAAAACAAGACCCATATATATGCTGTCTACAAGAGACCCACTTCAGACCTAGGGACACATACAGACTGAAAGTGAGGGGATGGAAAAAGATATTCCATGCAAATGGAAATCAAAAGAAAGCTGGAGTAGCTATACTCATGTCAGATAAAATAGACTTTAAAATAAAGAATGTTACAAGAGACAAGGAAGGACACTACATAATGATCCAGGGATCAATCCAAGAAGAAGATATAACAATTATAAATATATATGCACCCAACATAGGAGCACCCCAATACATAAGGCAACTGCTAACAGCTATAAAAGAGGAAATCGACAGTAACACAATAATAGTGGGGGACTTTAACACCTCCCTTACACCAATGGACAGATCATCCAAAATGAAAATAAATAAGGAAACAGAAGCTTTAAATGACACAATAGACCAGATATATTTAATTGATATATATAGGACATTCCATCCAAAAACGGCAGATTACACGTTCTTCTCAAGTGCGCACGGAACGTTCTCCAGGATAGATCACATCTTGGGTCACAAATCAAGCCTCAGTAAATTTAAGAAAATTGAAATCATATCAAGCATCTTTTCTGACCACAACGCTATGAGATTAGAAATGAATTACAGGGAAAAAAACGTAAAAAAGACAAACACATGGAGGCTAAACAATACGTTACTAAATAACCAAGAGATCACTGAAGAAATCAAAGGGGAAATAAAAAAAATACCTAGAGACAAATGACAATGAAAACACGACGGCCCAAAACCTATGGGATGCAGCAAAAGTGGTTCTAAGAGGGAAGTTTATAGCTATACAAGCCTACCTAAAGAAACAAGAAAAATCTTAAGTAAACAATCTAACCTTACACCTAAAGAAACTAGAGAAAGAAGAACAAACAAAACCCAAAGTTAGGAGAAGGAAAGAAATCATAAAGATCAGAGCAGAAATAAATGAAATAGAAACAAAGAAAACAATAGCAAAGATCAATAAAACTAAAAGTTGGTTCTTTGAGAAGATAAACAAAATTGATAAGCCATTAGCCAGACTCATCAAGAAAAAGAGGGAGAGGACTCAAATCAATAAAATCAGAAATGAAAAAGGAAAAGTTACAACAGACACCGCAGAAATACAAAGCATCCTAAGTGACTACTACAAGCAACTTTATGCCAATAAAATGGACAACCTGGAAGAAATGGACAAATTCTTAGAAAGGTATAACCTTCCAAGACTGAATCAGGAAGAAACAGAAAATATGAACAGACCAATCACAAGTAATGAAATTGAAACTGTGATTAAAAATCTTCCAACAAACAAAAGTCCAGGACCAGATGGCTTCACAGGTGAATTCTATCAAACATTTAGAGAAGAGCTAACACCCATCCTTCTCAAACTCTTCCAAAAAATTGCAGAAGAAGGAACACTCCCAAACTCATTCTATGAGGCCACCATCACCCTGATACCAAAACCAGACAAAGACACTACAAAAAAAGAAAATTACAGACCAATATCACTGATGAATATAGATGCAAAAATCCTCAACAAAATACTAGCAAACAGAATCCAACAACACATTAAAAGGATCATACACCACGATCAAGTGGGATTTATCCCAGGGATGCAAGGATTCTTCAATATACGCAAATCAATCAATGTGATACACCATATTAACAAATTGAAGAAGAAAACCATATGATCATCTCAATAGATGCAGAAAAAGCTTTTGACAAAATTCAACACCCATTTCTGATAAAAAGTCTCCAGAAAGTGGGCATAGAGGGAACCTACCTCAACATAATAAAGGCCATATATGACAAACGCACAGCAAACATCATTGTCAATGGTGAAAAACTGAAAGCATTTCCTCTAAGATCAGGAACGAGACAAGGATGTCCACTCTCATCACTATTATTCAATATAGTTCTGGAAGTCCTAGCCACGGCAATCAGAGAAGAAAAAGAAATAAAAGGAATACAAATTGGAAAAGAAGAAGTAAAACTGTCACTGTTTGCGGATGACATGATACTATACATAGAGAATCCTAAAACTGCCACCAGAAAACTGCTAGAGCTAATTAATGAATATGGTAAAGTTGCAGGTTACAAAATTAATGCACAGAAATCTCTTGCATTCCTATACACTAATGATGAAAAATCTGAAAGAGAAATTATGGAAACACTCCCATTTACCATTGCAACAAAAAGAATAAAATACCTAGGAATAAACCTACCTAGGGAGACAAAAGACCTGTATGCAGAAAACTATAAGACACTGATGAAAGAAATTAAAGATGATACCAACAGATGGAGAGATATACCATGTTCTTGGATTGGAAGAATCAACATTGTGAAAATCAGTATACTACCCAAAGCAATTTACAGATTCAATGCAATCCCTATCAAATTACCAATGGCATTTTTTACGGAGCTAGAACAAATCATCTTAAAATTTGTATGGAGACACAAAAGACCCCGAATAGCCAAAGCAGTCTTGAGACCAAAAAATGGAGCTGGAGGAATCAGACTCCCTGACTTCAGACTATACTACAAAGCTACAGTAATCAAGACAATATGGTACTGGCACAAAAACAGAAACATAGATCAATGGAACAAGATAGAAAGCCCAGAGATTAACCCACGCACCTATGGTCAACTAATCTATGACAAAGGAGGCAAAGATATACAATGGAGAAAAGACAGTCTCTTCAATAAGTGGTGCTGGGAAAACTGGACAGCTACATGTAAAAGAATGAAATTAGAATACTCCCTAACACCATACACAAAAATAAACTCAAAATGGATTAGAGACCTAAATATAAGACTGGACACTATAAAACTCTTAGAGGAAAACATAGGAAGAACACTCTTTGACATAAATCACAGCAAGATCTTTTTTGATCCACCTCCTAGAGTAATGGAAATAAAAACAAAAATAAACAAGTGGGACCTAATGAAACTTCAAAGCTTTTGCACAGCAAAGGAAACCATAAACAAGACGAAAAGACAACCCTCAGAATGGGAGAAAATATTTGCAAATGAATCAACGGACAAAGGATTAATCTCCAAAATATATAAACAGCTCATTCAGCTCAATATCAAAGAAACAAACACCCCAATCCAAAAATGGGCAGAAGACCTAAATAGACATTTCTCCAAAGAAGACATACAGACGGCCACGAAGCACATGAAAAGATGCTCAACATCACTAATTATTAGAGAAATGCAAATCAAAACTACAATGAGGTATCACCTCACTCCTGTTAGAATGGGCATCATCAGAAAATCTACAAACAACAAATGCTGGAGAGGGTGTGGAGAAAAGGGAACCCTCTTGCACTGTTGGTGGGAATGTAAATTGATACAGCCACTATGGAGAACAATATGGAGGTTCCTTAAAAAACTAAAAATAGAATTACCATATGACCCAGCAATCCCACTACTGGGCATATACCCAGAGAAAACCGTAATTCAAAAGGACACATGCACCCGAATGTTCATTGCAGCACTATTTACAATAGCCAGGTCATGGAAGCAACCTAAATGCCCATCAACAGACGAATGGATAAAGAAGATGTGGTACATATATACAATGGAATATTACTCAGCCATAAAAAGGAACGAAATTGAGTCATTTGTTGAGACGTGGATGGATCTAGAGACTGTCATACAGAGTGAAGTAAGTCAGAAAGAGAAAAACAAATATTGTATATTAATGCATGTATGTGGAACCTAGAAAAATGGTAAAGATGAGCCAGTCTGCAGGGCAGAAGTTGAGACACAGATGTAGAGAATGGACATATGGACACCAAGGGGGGAAAACTGCGGTGAGGTGGGGATGGTGGTGTGCTGAATTGGGCGATTGGGATTGACATGTATACACTGATGTGTATAAAACTGATGCCTAATAAGAACCTACAGTATAAAAAAACAAACAAAACAACTAAAAAAAAAAAAAGAAATTCACGTTCTTATTGATTGATTGATTGATTGCTGTGTTGGGTCTTCGTTTCTGTGTGAGGGCTTTCTCTAGTTGTGGCAAGTGGGGACCACTCTTCATCGCATTGCGCGGGCCTCTCACTATCGCGGCCTCTCTTGTTGCGGAGCACAGGCTCCAGACGCACAGGCTCAGTAATTTGTGGCTCACGGCCCACTTGCTCCGTGGCATGCGGGATCTTCCCAGACCAGGGCTCGAACCCGTGTCCCCTGCATTGGCAGGCAGATTCTCAACCACTGCACCACCAGGGAAGACCTGCGGCCAATACTCCTGTCATACCTGGTTCCTAACAAAGACTTAAAGGTTATATAGGAGCTGCTTGGCAGTCTTAAAGTGCTTGTAACAGATTTTTCCATAATGTGATAGGAAGTGAAACAGTTATCAAGGCCAGTCAGACTGAAGCTTGCTTGATAACTATAAGTGAAATATGAGATCGAAAGACCCACACTGAAAATTTATTAAAAAGAAAGTGAACTAGGCACTATCACATACTATTGGTGGGAGTGTCTTTCGATTAAAACATTTTGGAAATTAATGTCATACATTATTTTTGACAAATTGCTTTTATTTATGTTTTCTTTCTTTATTTTTGTAACACCATCATTGGAGTATAATTGCTTTACAATGGTGTGTTAGTTTCTGCTTTGTAACAAAGTGAATCAGTTATACATATACATATGTTCCCATATCTCTTCCTTCTTGTGTCTCCCTCCCTCCCACCCTCCCTATCCCACCCTTCAGGGTGGTCAAAAAGCACCGAGCTGATCTCCCTGTGCTATGCGGCTGCTTCCCACTAGCTATCTATTTTACATTGGGTAGTGTATATATGTCCATGCCACTCTCTCACTTTGTCACAACTTCCCCTTCCCCCTCCCCATATCCTCAAGCCCATTCTCTATTAGGTCTGTGTCTTTATTCCTGTCTTGCCCCTAGGTCCTTCATGACATTTTTTCCCCCTTAGATTCCATATATATGGGTTAGCATACTGTATTTGTTTTTCTCTTTCTGACTTACTTCACTCAGTATGAGAGACTCTATGTCCATCCACCTCACTACAAATAACTGAATTTCGTTTCTTTTTATAGATAAGTAATATTCCATTGTATATATGTGCCACATCTTCTTTATCCATTCATCTGTTGATGGACACTTAGGTTGCTTCCATGTCCTGGCTATTGTAAATAGAACAACAATGAACATTTTGGTACATTATTCTTTTTGAATTATGGTTTCCTCAGGGTATATGCCCAGTAGTGGGATTGCTGGGTCGTATGATAGTTCTATTTTTAGTTTTTTAAGGAACCTCCATACTGTTCTCCATAGTGGCTGTATCAATTTACATTGCCACCAGCAGTGCAAGAGGGATCGCTTTTCTCCACAACCTCGCCAGCATTTATTGTTTGTAGAGTTTTCGATGATGGCCATTCTGACTGGTGTGAGATGATATCTCATTGTAGTTTTGATTTGCATTTCTCTAATGATTAATGATGTTGAGCATTCTTTCATGTGTCGTTTGGCAGTTTGTGTATCTTCTTTGGAGAAATGTCTGTTTAGGTCTTCTGCCCATTTTTTGGATTGCGTTTTTTTTTTTTTTTTATATTGAGCTGCATGTGCTGCTTGTAAATTTTTGGAGATTAATCCTTTGTCAGTTGCTTCAATTGCAAATAATTTCCCCCATTCTGAGAGTTGTCTTTTGGTCTTGTTTATGGTTTCTTTTGCTGTGCAAAAGCTTTTAAGTTTCATTAGGTCCCATTTGTTTATTTTTGTTTTTATTTCCATTTCTCTAGGACGTGGGTCAAAAAGGATCTTGCTGTGATTTATGTCATAGAGTGTTCTGCCTACGTTTTGGTCTATGAGTTTGATAGTGTCCGGCCTTACGCTTAGGTCTTATTCCATTTTGAGTTTATTTTTGTGTATGGTGTTAGGGAGTGTTCTAATTTCATACTTTTACATGTAGCTGTCCAGTTTTCCCAGCACCACTTATTGAAGAGGCTGTCTTTTCTCCACTGTATATTCTTGCATCCTTTATCAAAGATAAGGTGACCATATGTGCGTGGGTTTATCTTTGCGCTTTCTATCCTGTTCCATTGATCTGTATTTCTGTTTTTGTGCCAGTACCATACTGTCTTGATTACTGTAGCTTTGTAGTATAGTATGAAGTCAGGGAGCCTGACTCCTCCAGCCCCATTTTTCGTTCTCAAGATTGCTTTTGCTATTCGGGGTCTTTTGTGTTTCCATACAAATTGTGAAATTTTTTGTTCTAGTTCTGTGAAAAATGCCAGTGGTAGTTTGATAGAGATTGCTTTGAATCTGTAGATTGCTTTGTGAAGTAGACTCGTTTTCACAATGTTGATTCTTCCAATCCAAGAACATGGTATATCTCTCCATCTATTTGTATCATCTTTAATTTCTTTCATCAGTGTCTTATACTTTTTTCATACAAGTCTTTTGTCTCTTTAGGTAGGTTTATTCCTAGATATTTTATTCTTTTTGTTGCAATGGTAAATGGGAGTGTTTTCTTAATTTCACTTTCAGATTTTTCATCATTAGTGTATAGGAATGCAAAAGATTTCTGTGCATTAATTTTGTATCCTGCTACTTTACCCAATTCATTGAGTAGCTCTAGTAGTTTTCTGATAGCATCTTTAGGATTCTCTATGTATAGTAACTTGTCATCTGCAAACAGTGACTACTTTATTTCTTCTTTTCCTATTTGGATTACTTTTATTTCTTTTTCTTCTCTGATTGCTGTGGCTAACACTTCCAAAACTATGTTGAATAATAGTGGTGAGAGTGGGCAACCTTGTGGTGTTCCTGATCTTAGGGAAATGGTTTCAGTTTTTCACCATTGAGGATGATGTTGGCTATGGGTTTGTCATATATGGCCTTTCTTATGTTGAGGAAAGTTCCCTCTATGCCCACTTTCTGCAGGGTTTTAATCATAAATGGGCGTTGAATTTTGGTGAAAGCTTTCCCTTTATCGACTGAGATGATCTTATGGTTTTTCTCCTTCAATTTGTTAATATTCTGTATCACATTGATTTATTTGCTTATATTGAAGAATCCTTGCATTCCTGGGATAAACCCAACTTGATCATGGTGTATGATCCTTTTCATGTGCTGTTGGATGCTGTTTGCTAGTATTTAGTTGAGGATTTTTGCATCTATGTTTATCAGTGACATTGGCCTGTAGTTTTGTTTTTTTGTGACATCTTTGTCTGGTTTTGCTATCAGGGTGATGGTGGCCTCATAGAATGAGTTTGCTATTGTTCCTCCCTCTGCAATATTTTGGAAGAGATTGAGAAGGATAGGTGTTAGCTCTTCTCTAAATGTTTGATAGAATTCACCTGTGAAGCCATCTGGTCCTGGACTTTTGTTTGTTTGAAGATTTTTAATCACAGTTTCAATTTCAGTGCTGGTAACTGGTCTGTTCATATTTTCTATTTCTTCCTGTTTCAATCTCAGAAAGTTGTGCATTTCTAAGAATTTGTCCATTTCTTCCAGGTTGTCCATTTTATTGGCATAGAGTTGTTTGTAGTAATCTCTCATGATCCTTTGTATTTCTGCAGTGTCAGTTGTTACTTCTCCTTTTTCATTTCTAATTCTATTGATTTGAATCTTCTCCCTTTTTTTTCTTAATGAGTCTGGCTAATGGTTTATCAATTTTGTTTATCTTCTCAAAGAACCAGCTTTTAGTTTTATTGATCTTTGCTATTGTTTCCTTCATTTCCCTTTCATTTATTTCTGATCTGATCTTTATGATTTCTTTCCTTCTGCTAACTTTGGGGATTTTTCTTTTTCTTTCTATAATTGGTTTAGCTGTAAGTTTAGGTTGTTTATTTGAGATGTTTCTTGTTTCTTAAGGTAGGATTGTATTGCTATAAACTTCCCACTAAGAACTGCTTTTGCTGCATCCCGTAGGTTTTGGGTCGTCGTGTTTTCATTGTTTCATTTGTTTCTAGGTATTTTTTGATTTCCTCTTTGATTTCTTCAATGATCTCTTGGTTATTACATAGTGTATTGTTTAGCCTCCATGTGTTTGTATTTTTTACAGAATTTTTCCTGTAATTAGTATCTCGTCTCATAGCATTGTGGTCGGAAAAAATACTTGATACTATTTCAATTTTCTTAAATTTACCAAGGCTTGATTTGTGACTCAAATTATGATCTATCCTGGAGAATGCTGCATGAGCACTTGAGAAAAATGTGTATTCTGTTGTTTTTGGGTAGAATGTCCTATAAATATCAATTAAGTCCATCTTGTTTAATGTATCATTTAAACTTGTGTTTCCTTTTTAATTTTCATTTTGGATGAGCTGTCCATTGGTGAAAGTGGGGTGTTATAGTTCCCTACTATGATTGTGATTGTCGATTTCCCCTTTTATGGCTGTTAGTATTTGCCTTATGTATTAAGGTTCTCCTATGTTAGGTGCATAAATATTTACAATTGTTATATCTTCTTCTTGGATCAATCCCTTGATCATTATGTAGTGTCTTTATTTGTCTCTTGTAATAGTCTTTATTTTAAAGTCTATTTTTTCTGATATGAAAGTTGCTACTCCAGCTTTGTTTTCATTTCCATTTGCATGCAATATCATTTTCCAACCCTCACTTTCAGTCTGTATGTGTCCCTGGGTCTGATGTGCGTCTCTTGTAGACAGCATATATATGGGTCTTGTTTTTGTATCCATTCAACCAGTCTATGTCTTTTGGTGGGAGCATTTAATCCATTTACATTTAAGGTAATTATTGATATGTATGTTCCTATTCCCATTTTCTTAAATGTTTTGGGTTTGTTATTGTAGGTCTTTTCCTTCTTTTGTGTTTCCTGCCTAGAGAAGTTCCTTTAGCATTTGTTGTAAAGCTGGGTTGGTGGTGCTGAATCTCTTAGCTTTTGCTTGTCTGTAAAGGTTTTAATTTCTCCATCAAATCTGAATGGGATCCTTGCTGGGTAGAGAAATCTTGGTTTTAGGTTTTTCTCCTTCATCACTTTAAATATGTCCTGCCACTCCTTTCTGGCTTGCAGAGTTTCTGCTGAAGGAACATCTGTTAACCTTATGGGGATTCCCTTATGTGTTATTTGTTGTTTTTCCCTTGCTTCTTTTAATATTTTTTTTTGTATTTTAATTTTTGTTAGTTTGATTAATATGTGTCTTGGTGTGTTTCCCCTTGGGTTTATCCTGTATGGGACTGTCTGTGCTTCCTGGACTTGATTAACTATTTCCTTTCCCATATTAGGGAAGTTTTCAAGTATAACCTCTCTAAATATTTTCTCAGTCCCTTTCTTTTTCTCTTCTTCTTCTGGGACCCCTATGATTCGAATGTTGGTGCGTTTAATGTTGTCCCAGAAGTCTCTGAGACTGTCCTCAGTTCTTTTCATTCTTTTTTCTTTATTGTGCTCTGCAGTAGTTATTTCCACTATTTTATCTTCCAGGTCACTCATCCTTTCTTCTGCCTCAGTTATTCTGCTATTGATCCCTTCTAGAGAAATTATTATTTCACTTATTGTGTTGTTCTTCATTGTTTATTTGCTCTGTAGCTCTTGTTGGTCTTTGTTAAACGTTTCTTTTATTTTCTCTATTCGTTTTCCAAGATTTTGGATCATCTTTACTATCATTATTCTGAATTCTCTTTCAGGTAGACTGCCTATTTCGTCTTCATTTGTTAGGTCTGTTGGGTTTTTACCTTGCTCCTTCATCTGCTGTGTGCTTTTCTGTCTTCTCATTGTGCTCAACTTACTGTGTTTTGGGTCCCCTTTTCTCAGGCTGCAGGCTCATCATTCCCGTTGTTTTTGGTGTCTGTCTCCAGTGGCTAAGGTTGGTCCAGTGTGTTGTGTAGGCTTCCTGGTGGAGGGGACTAGTGCCTGTGTTCTGGTGGATGAGGCTGAATCTTGTCTTTCTGGTGGGCAGTTCCACTTCTGGTGGTGTGTTTTGGGGTGTCTGTGGCCTTATTATTATTTTAGGCAGCCTCAATGTTAATGGATGGGGCTGTGTTCCTGTCTTCCTAGTTGTTTGGCATAGGGTGTCCTGCAGTGTATCTTGCTGGTCAATGAGTGAAGCTGGGTTTTGGCGTTGAGATGGAAATCTCTGGGGAATTTTCACCATTTGATATTACGTGGATCTGGGAGGTCACTTGCGGACCAGTGTTCTGAAGTTGGCTCTCCCACCTTAGAGGCACAGCACTGACTCCTGGTTGGAGAACCAAGAGCCTTTCATCCACACAGCTCAGAACAAAAGGGAGAAAAAATTGAAAGAAAGAAAGAAAGAGGATAAATAAAATAAAATAAAATAAGATAAATTTATTAAAATAAAAATAATTATGAAGAAAAAAATTTTGAACAGTGGAAAAAAAAAAAAAAAGGAAGGACAGAACCCTAGGACAATTGGTAAAAACAAAGCTATACAGACAAAATCACGCACAGAAGCATAAACATACACACTCACAAAAAGAGAAAAAGGGTAAAAAAATTATATATCTTTGCTCCCAAAGTCCACTTCCTCAATTTGGGATGATTCATTGTCTATTCAGGTATTCCACAGATGCAGGGTACATCAAATTGATTGTGGAGCTTTAATCCGCTGCTCCTGAGTCTGCTGGGAGAAATTTCCCTTTGTCTTCATTGTTCGCACAGCTCCAGGGTTCAGCTTTGGATTTGGACCCGCCTCTGCGTCTAGTTCATCTGAGGGCATCTGTTCTTCGCTCAGACAGGACGTGGTTAAAGGAGCAGCTGCTTCGGGGGCTCTGGCTCACTCAGGCCTGTGGGAGAAAGGGGTACAGATGCGGGGCAAGCCTGCAGCGACAGTGGCCTGCATGACATTGCAGCAGCCTGAGGTGTGCCGTGCGTTCTCCCTGGGAAGTTGTCCCTGGATCACGCGGCCCTGGCAGTGGCGGGCTGCACATGCTCCCAGGACGGGCAGTGTGGATAGTGACCTGTGTTTTCTCACAGGTTTCTTGGTGGTGGCAGCAGCAGCCTTAGCATCCCATGCCCGTCTCTTGGGTCCTCACTGATAGCCGCGGCTCACGCCAGTCTGTGGAACTCCTTTAACCGGAGCTTTTAATCCCCTCTCCTCACGCACCAGGAAACAAAGAAAGAAGAAACAGTCTCTTGCCACTTCGCCGTCTCCAGACTTTTTCCAGGACTCCCTCCCAGCTAGCTGTGATGCACTAACCCCTTCAGGCTATGTTCACGCAGCTAACCCCAGACCTCTCCCTGGGATCCGACCTCCGAAGCCCGAGCGTCAGCTCCCAGCCCCCACCTGACACGGCAGGTGAGCAGACAAGCCTCTCAGGCTGCTGAATGCTGGTCAGCACCAATCCTCGTTCAGGAATCTTTCCGCTTAGCCCTCTGCACCCCTTTTGCTGTGCTCTCCTCCGTGGCTCCGAAGCTTCCCCCCTCTGCCACCTGCAGTCTCTGCCCGCGAAGGGGCTTCCTAGTGTGTGGAAACCTTTCCTACTTCACAGCTCCCTCCCACTGGTGCAGGTCCCGTCCCTATTCTTTTGTCTCTGTTTTTTCGTTTTTCTTTTGCCCTACCCAGGTACATGCAGAGTTTCTTGCCTTTTGGGAGGTCTGAGGTCTTCTGCCAGCGTTCAGTAGGTGTTCTATAGGAGCAGTTCCACATGTAGATGTATTTCTGATGTATCTGTGGGGAAGAAGGTGATCTCCGTGTTTTACTCTTCTGCCATCTTGAAGCTCCTCTCATACATTTAAAATATATTGATACTTCTGTTTTTGACTCAATAATCCCATTTCTTAATTTGCATGTTATTTAAATACTCTGAAATGAGAAAGGATTAAACAGAAAAGGAATGTTACAGTTTTATATTCATTTCCTACTGCTGCTGTAACAAGTGACTATAAACTCATCAGCTTAAAGCAAAAGAAATTATATTAGGCATTTTGTTGAGTTTTTGTAGCAAAAATTTGAGGCAGGTATTTTTTTTTTTAATCTCTAATTTACAGCTGTGTAGGTAAACTGATCTTCAGGGAGGGTGGGAAATATTTAATGTCACACAGTACTGTTGCCTATAGATGTCTACACAGCCAAGGCACTCAAGTTTTCCCCTGGAGGGCATAGTGCATAATATTAGCTGAAGTGTTACTGTGGTTCACCAAATTATACTAATAAGTTATCACTGGGTTCTCTGTCAGCCATATTTTATTTATTTAGGGAAAAATACCCATGAATTGAATGGTGGGATCAATGACTCCTGGAGTTTCATTCCTTGAGTGTACTAAGAATATCTGAAAATGCACTAAATGTCATTTCAAAAGAGAGGGCATGATAGAGTCCATTGAATTAACTTTTTTAGGGGAAAGTAGCACAAGATATTTGGAGAGTATGAGTGGAAAACTTTTAAATGGATACAGCCCAGACATTGAATCAATTTTGAAGATAATGAGAAGAGAGGAATTTGGGTTTCTAGTAGACCACAAGTCACTCATGGTCATGGGTGCCCCAGAGACCAGATCAATCTGTAAATCTGCAAATGTAGAGCGTTAGAAAGGGGCCCCAGCCTGTGATTTTATGGCCTAGGAAACTGAGGGATCATGCAGTCCTGTTCAAGCTCATTTAGGGAGCTATCTGAAAACACACCCAACATGGGACTGTCAGCAATAGGAAATCAAGATAAGACTTTGTGGCTCTGTTTAAGTCATTTAATTGTCAAGAAAAGCCAAGAGGCCAGTAGAATATGGTAAAAGGGGAGTTTAGAAAAACTGTGGGTAAGGGTTAAAATATGTGGGTTTAGCAAACCCTGGTCTCTACCATCAGGGGAAACAAAGCTGGGTGCTGGGCAGGTGAAATTGAATGAGGTAGTGAGTTTTACATACCAGATGCTTGGAAGCTGAGGAGTGGGGCAAGCACCATCTCTGACTATGGAAGAGCATCACACTGTCAAAGATTTTTCTCCTATTTCCTAATTGGCACATGACACTGGCACAGGGAATATGAGACAAGGTCTCGAGTGAATCACTGTGCACTTCCTCAGTGAGGGGTGAGGAAGATCGTGGACAAGGAAGTTTTGTGATATCACCATGAGTGTGGCAATTCATTTTTGAGATTGCCAGCAGATGGTATTTGGGTTGGAAAATAAGTGCATCATGTCAGTCCTGGGCTGTTCTCCCTGTGTGTGGCTGCCTGGCCCTTATAATAGAAGTTTCCATCTCAGTGGTGCTATCTTCGTGACACTCAGTGATAGGTCTTCTTTGGAGCCTGTGGTGAGTACAAATCTTAGAGGTCTTTTTGGCACTTGAGTGGTAAGATTGAACCTGGAGGTGGAGGTGACTTTATTTTAACCAATTAATGCTCCATATGGGGAAAAGAAGATAATGAGGTTTTAAGGTAAAGTTTAGCTGGTATTTGGTAGGTGATCCTGAATGTGATGAGAGAAATGGTGTCAGAGGTATGACCTTAAACTGAAGGAGAGTAAGAGAGATGAGATGCTGTGCTGTAGCCCACCCTACATTAATTCCAAATGCATCCCTCTCAGAGTTCAATCCCATTGAGTGCTGGGTTTGGGCCTTTGCATTTCTCCTCAAAAGCCCACAGTCACATCAGTTAGACCAGCAACCAGGGACTCATGGGAGCTATAAGTAGAGATTTGTTTTGGGATTGGCTACAATTTTAATATCCGGGTTCTTCTTCTCCAGATAGTGTTTGTATTCACACAACACCTGCATAGGTAATTTTGTCTTTAGAAAGTGGTAGAATGAGAGATTAACCAGAAAACCTGAAGATCTGAGGGCGATAGGTGCTAAAAAAGAATGGTGAAGAAGTTATACAAAACTATAAAGACTCTATAAGGGATCAAAGAAAGTCCTTGGAGATGGGAGGGTTGTGTGCCCAGCTAATTGTTCTACCAGTAGGACTGTCTCTGTTATGAACAGTGTTGTCTGTTTGTATTTCAGATTCCTTGAGACGCAGGATAGATGTCTTACCAGCAGCATCAGTGCAAGCAGTCCTGCCAGTCACCTCCTGTGCTCATACCTAAGTGCCCTGAGCCTTGCCCACCTAAGTGCCATGAAACTTGTTCACCTCTAAAGTGTCTGGAGCCATGTTCCTGTCCTCCATGCCGACCTGTGCAGTGCCCACCTCCACTGTGCCAGCAGAAATGTCCTCCTGTGCATCCATGCCCACCCTGCAGCAGAAGTGTCCACCCAAGTACAAGTAACAGCACCAGATTTCATCAGGACCATGAAACAACAAGATCTAGGCTCTTCTTAGTCCAAGGGCTCCACTGTCTTCTCTTCAGCCATGGTGATGGACTGCATCTTCCTTAACCTTCCTCCTGGATTGACAGCTGACAGAGAAAAAGCCTGGTTCCTGAAGCAGATACCATGTTGTTGGAAGAAGAGCAGCAGGATCATCACCTGATCTTGCTTTGCCATCTGCCTGTCTGTAATTGGGCTGTGACCTCTACCCTGTGAGCACTTAGTGTGTATATTCTTTTATTTTTATATTTTTATTCAAACAGAAAGTCACAAAAATTATAATCATCCTCATCACTTCACTCAATCCCATGTAATTAATGTTTTTTTCATCTTGATCTTTTGTTAGCACTTTTATGAATTCATCAGTTTTCCATTAGAGTTCTGAAAATGTTTATTCATTCAGTTCAGCAGTATAGTCAGTTACCAGAAACCTGCGCTTGTCAGAGTCTTTTCCAAGAATTCCTTGAAGATGAAACCCTTTTATAGGAACATTTTTGCAAAAGCATCAGAGTATACCTAGAACTGTCTGCAAACGACAAAAGACTTAAAATGACCACGGTTAAAGATTTGATGAAAGTTCAAAATAATGCAATTGACAAGGAAATTTAGTTATTTCTGAGATATACATTTTAAAATAATAACTAGAATTATGACTTATAACAGTATACCAGAACATATAAGACTTTTACGAATTTCGTGGAATGTTTGAAACATTTATTTTAACATATTTCCATAGAAATAACCCAAAGAAAGTTTAGTATTCGTTGTTTTTTTTGTTTTTTTTTAATTTTTTAATTTAATTTTATTTATTTTTTTATACAGCAGGTTCTTATTAGTCATCAATTTTATACACATCAGTGTATACATGTCAATCCCAATCGCCCAGTTCATCACACCATCATCCCCACTGCCCCGCGGCTTTCCCCCCTTGGTGTCCACACGTTTGTTCTCTACATCTGTGTCTCAACTTCTGCCCTGCAAACTGGTTCATCTGTACCATTTTTCTAGGTTCCACATACATGCGTTAATATATGATATCTGTTTTTCTCTTTCTGACTTACTTCACTCTGTATGACAGTCTCTAGATTCATCCACGTCGCAACAAATGACCTAGTTTCTTTCCTTTTTATGACGAGTAATATGCCATTGTATATATGTACCACATCTTCTTTATCCATTCATCAGTCAATGGGCATTTAGGTTGCTTCCATGACCTGGCTATTGTAAATAGTGCTGCAATGAACATTGGGGTGCATGTGTCTTTTTGAATTATGGTTTTCTCTGGGTATATGCCCAGGAGTGGGATTGCTGGGTCATATGGTAATTCTATTTTTAGTTTTTTAAGGAACCTCCATATGGTTCTCCATAGTGGCTGTATCAATTTACATTCCCACCGACAGTGCAAAAGGTTCCCTTTTTTCCACACCCTCTCCAGGAATTGTTGTTTGTAGATTTTCTGATGATGCCCATTCTAACTGGTGTGAGGTGATACCTCATTGTAGTTTTGATTTGCATTTCTCTAATAATTATTGATGTTGAGCAGCTTTTCATGTGCTTCTTGGCCATCTTTATGTCTTCTTTGGAGAAATGTCTATTTAGCTCTTCTGCCCATGTTTGGATATGGTATTTTGTTTCTTTAATATTGAGCTGCATGAGCTGATTACATACTTTGGAGATTAATTATTTGTCCATTGATTCATTTTCAAATATATTCTCCCATTCTGAGGGTTGTCTTTTCGTCTTGTTTATGGTTTCCTTTGTTGTGCAAGAGCTTTGAAATTTCATTAGGTCCCATTTGTTTATTTTTGTTTTTATTTCCATTACTCTAGGAGGTGGATCAAAAAAGATCTTGCTGTGATTTATGTCAAAAAGTGTTCTTCCTATGCTTTCCTCTAAGAGTTTTATAGTGTCCGGTCTTACATTTAGGTCTCTATTCCATTTTGAGTTTATTTTTGTGTATGGTGTTAGGGAGTGTTCTAATTTCATTCTTTTACATGTAGCTGTCCAGTTTTCCCAGCATCACTTATTGAAGAGACTGTCTTTTCTCCATTGTATATCCTTGCCTCCTTTGTCATAGATTAGTTGACCATAGGTGTGTGGGTTTATCTCTGGGCTTTCGATCTTGTTCCATTGATCTATGTTTCTGTTTTTGTGCCAGTACCATATTGTCTTGATTACTGTAGCTTTGTAATATAGTCTGAAGTCAGGGAGTCTGATTCCTCCCACTCTGTTTTTTTCCCCTCAAGACTGCTTTGGCTATTCGGGGTCATTTTTGTTTCCTACAAATTTTAAGATTGTTTGTTCTAGTTCCGTAAAAAATGCCATTGGTAATTTGATAGAGATTGCATTGAATCTGTAGATTGCTTTGGGTAGTATAGTCATTTTCACAATATTGATCCTTCCAATCCAAGAACATGGTATATCTCTCCATCTGTTGGTATCATCTTTAATTTCTTTCATCAGTGTCTTATAGTTTTCTGCATACAGGTCTTTTGTCTCCCTAGGTAGGTTTATTCCTAGGTATTTTATTCTTTTTGTTGCAATGGTAAATGGGAGTGTTACCTTAATTTCTCTTTCAGAAATTTTCATCATTAGTGTATAGGGATGCAAGAGATTTCTGTGCATTAATTTTGTATCCTGCAACTTTACCAAATTCATTGATCAGCTGTAGTAGTTTTCTGGTGGCATTTTTAGGATTCTCTATGTATAGTATCATGTCATCTGCAAACAGTGACAGTTTTGTTTCTGCTTTTCCAATTTGTATTCCTTTTATTTCTTTTTCTTCTCTGATTGTTGTGGCTAGGACTTCCAAAACTATGTTGGATAATAGGCGTGAGAGTGGACATCCTTGTCTCGTTCCTGATCTTAGAGGAAATGGTTTCAGTTTCTCACCTTTGGGAATGATATTTTCTGTGGGTTTGTCGTATATGGCCTTTATTATGTTGAGGTAGGTTCCCTCCATGTCCACTTTTTGGAGAGTTTTTATCATAAATGGGTGTTGAATTTTGTCAAAAGCTTTTTCTGCATCTCTTGAAATGAACATATTGTCTTTATTCTTCAATTTGTTAATATGGTGTATTGCATTGACTGATTTTCACATATTGAAGAATCCTTGCATCCCTGGGATAAATCCCACTTGATCATGGTGTATGATCCTTTTAATTTGTTGTTGGATTGTGTTTGCTAGTATTTTGTTGAGGATTTTTGCATCTATATTCATCAGTGATATTGGCCTGTAATTTTCTTTTTTTGTAGTACCTTTGTCTGGTTTTGGAATCAGGGTGATGGTGGCCTCATAGAATGAGTTTGGAAGTGTCCCTTCCTCTGCAATTTTTGGGAAGAGTTTGAGAAGGATAGGTGTTAGCTCTTCTCTAAATGTTTGATAGAATTCACCTGTGAAGCCATCTGGTCCTGGACTTTTCTTATTTGGAAGTTTTTAAGTCACAGTTTCAATTTCATAACTTGTGATTGGTCTGTTCATATTTTCTGTTTCTTCCTGGTTCAGTCTTGGAAGGTTATACCTTTCTAAGAATTTTTCAATTTCTTCCAGGTTGTCCATTTTATTGGCCTAGAGTTGCTTGTAGTAGTCTCTTAGGATGCTTTGTACTTCTGCGATTTCTGTTGTAACTTCTCCTTTTTCATTTCTAATTTTATTGATTTGAGTACTCTCCCTCTTTTTCTTGATGAGTCTGGCTAATGGTTTATCAATTTTGTTTATCTTCTCAAGGAACCAGCTTTTAATTTTATTGATCTTTGCTATTGTTTTGCTTGTTTCTATTTCATTTATTACTGCTCTGAACTTCATGATTTCTTTCCTTCTGCTAACTTTGGGTTTTGTTTGTTCTTCTTTCTCTAGTTCCTTTAGGTGTAAAGTTAGATTGTTTATTTGAGATTTTTCTTGTTTCTTGAGGTAGGCTTGTGTAGCTATATACTTCCCTCTTATAACCGCTTTTGCTGCATCCCATAGGTTTTGGATCATCGTGTTTTCATTGTCATTTGTCTTCAGGTATTTTTTAATTTCTTCTTTGATTTCTTTAGTGATCTCTTGGTTATTTAGTAATGTTGCATTTAGCCTCCATGTGTTTGTGTGTTTTACTTTTTTTCACCTGTAATTCATTTCTAATCTCATACCATTGTGTTCAGAAAAGATGCTTGATATGATTTCAATTTTCTTAAATTTACTGAGGCTTGATTGTGACCCAAGATGTGATCTATCCTGGAGAATGTTCCATGCGAACTTGAGAACAAAATATAATCTGCTGTTTTTGGATGGAATGTCCTATAAACATCAATTAAATGTATGTGGTCTCTTGTGTCATTTAAAGCTTCTGTTTCCTTATTTATTTTCATTTTGGATGATCTGCCCGTTGGTGTAAGTGAGGTGTTAATATCCCCCACTATTATTTTGTTACTGTTGATTTCCCCTTTTTTAGCTGTTAGCAGTTGCCTTATGTATTCAGGCGCTCCTATGTTGAGTGCATATATATTTATAATTGTTATATCTTCCTCTTGGATTGATCCCTTGATCATTATGTAGTGTCCTTCCTTGTCTCTTGTAACGTTCTTTATTTTAAAGTCTATTTTGAGAGAGGATGAGTTGGCAGAAGAGCAAGACGTGGAGATCACTTTTCTCCCCACAGATAAATCAGAAATACAGCTACACGTGGAACTGATCCTATAGAACACCCTCTGAACCCTGGCAGAAGACTTTAGACCTCTCAAAAAGCAAGAAACTCCTCACGTACCTGGGTAGGGTAAAATAAAAAAAAAAAAAAACAGAGACAAAAGAATAGGGATGGAACCTGTAACAGTGGGAGGGAACTGTGAAGGAGGAAAGGTTTCCACACACTAGGAAGCCCTTTTGTGGGTGGACACTGTGGGTGGCGGAGGGTGGAAGCTTTGGAACCATGGAGGAGAGCACAGCAACAGGTGTGCGGAGGGCAAAGCGGAGAGATTCCCGCACAGAGGAGTGGTGCCGACCAGCACTCACCAGCCCGAGAGGCTTGTCTGCTCACCAGCTGGGGCAGGCGGGGCCTTGGAGCTAAAGCTCGGGCTTCAGTTGGATGGCAGGGAGAGGACTGGGGTTGGCTGCGTGAACACAGCCTGAAGGGGTTAGTGCACCACAGCTAGCCGGGAGGGAGTCTGGGAAAAAGTCTGGAGCTGCGGAAGAGAGAAGAGACTTTTTCTTCCCTCTTTCTTTCCTGGTGCGCAAGGAGAGTGGATTAAGAGTGCTGCTTAAAGGAGCTCCAGAGATGGGCACGAGCCCCAGCTATCAGCGTGGACCCCAGAGACGGGCATGAGATGCTAAGGCTGCTGCTGCCACCACCAAGAAGCCTGTGTGCAAGCACAGGTCACCATCCACACCGCCCCTCCTGGGAGCCTGTGCAGCCCGCCACTGCCAGGGTCCAGTGATCCAGGGACAACTTCCACAGGAGAATGCATGGCGCTCCTCAGGCTGCTGCAACGTCATGGTGACCTCTGCCGCTACAGGCTCACCCAGCATCCGTACCGATCCATCCCCCAGCCTGAGTGAGCCAGAGACCCCGAAGCAGCTACTCCTTTAACCCTGTCCTGTCTGAGCGAAGAACAGACGCCCTCAGGCGACCTACACACAGAGGCTGGGCCAAATCCAAAGCTGAACCCAGGGAGCTGTGAGAAAAAAGAAGACAAAGGGAAATTTCTCCCAGCAGCTTCAGAAGCAGTGGATTAAATCTGCACAATAAGCTTGATGTACCCTGCATCTGTAGAATACCTGAATAGACAATGAATCATCTGAAATTGAGGAGGTGGATTTTGGGAGCAAGACATATTATTTTTTCCCCTTTTCCTCTTTTTGTGAGTGTGTATGTGAATGCTTCTGTGTGAGATTTTGTCTGTATAGCTTTGCTTTCACCATTTGTCCTAGGGGTCTGTCTGTCCATTTTTTTGTTTGTTTTTTTTTACTTAAAAATTTTTTTTTCGTAATAATTATTTTTTATTTTAATAACTTCTATTTTATCTTACTTTATTTTATTTTAATTTATTTTATCCTCTTTCTTTCTTTCTTTTTTTCTATTTTTTCTCCCTTTTATTTTGAGCCGTGTGGATGAAAGGATCTTGGTGCTCCAGCTAGGCATCAGGGCTGTGCCTCTGAGGTGGGAGAGCCAAATTCCGGACACTGGTACACAAGAGACCTCCCATCCCCATGTAATACCAAATGGCGAAAATCTCCCAGAGATCTCCATCTCAACACAAAGACCCAGCTCCACTCAACGACCAGCAAGCTACAGTACTGGACACCCTATGCCAAACAACAAGCAAGACAGGAACATAGCCACATCCATTAGCAGAGAGGCTGCCTAAAATCATAATAAGGCCACAGACACCCCAAAGCACACCACCAGACGTGGACGTGCCCACCAGAAAGACAAGATCCAGCCTCATCCACCAGAACACAGGCACTAGTCCCCTCCACCAGGAAGCCTACACAACCCACTGAACCAACCTTAGCCACTGGGGATAGACACCAAAAACAATGGGAACAACGAACCTGCAGCCTGCGAAAAGGAGACCCCAAACACAGTAAGTTAAGCAAAATGAGAAGACAGAAAAACACACAGCAGATGAAGGAGCAAGGTAAAAACCCAACAGACCTAACAAATGAAGAGGAAATAGGCAGTCTACCTGAAAAAGAATTCAGAATAATGATAGTAAAGGCGATCCAAAATCTTGGAAATAGAATGGAAAAAATAAAAGAAACGTTTAACAAGGACCTAGAAGAACTAAAGAGCAAACAAACAGAGATGAACAACACAATAAATGAAATTAAAAATTCTCTAGAAGGTATCAAGAGCAAAAAATCTGAGGCAGAAGAACGGATAAGTGACATGGAAGATAAAATAGTGGAAATAACTACTGCAAAGCAGAATAAAGAAAAAAGAATGAAAAGAACCGAGGACAGTCACAGAGACCTCTGGGACAACATTAAACGCACCATCATTTGAATTATAGGGCTTCCAGAAGAAGAAGAGAAAAAGAATGGGAATGAGAAAGTATTTGAATAGACTATAGTTGAAAACTTCCCTAATACGGGAAAGGAAATAGTTAATCAAGTCCTGGGAACACAGAGCGTCCCATACAGGATAAATCCAAGGAGAAACACCTGAAGACATATATTAATAAGACTATCAAAAATTAAATATAAAGAAAACATATTAAAAGCAGCAAGAGAAAAACAACAAATAACACACAAGGGAATCCCCATAAGGTTAACAGCTGATCTCTCAGCAGAAACTCTGCAAGCCAGAAGGGAGTGGCAGGACATATGTAAAGTGATGAAGGAGAAAAACCTACAACCAAGATTACTCTACCTGGCAAGGATCTCATTCAGATTTGATGGAGGAATTAAAACCTTTACAGACAAGCAAAAGCTGAGAGAGTTCAGCACCACCAAACCAGCTCTACAACAAATGCTAAAGGAACTTCTCTAGGCAAGAAACACAAGAGAAGGAAAACACCTACAATAACACACCCAAAACATTTAAGAAAATGGGAATAGGAACATACACATCGATAATTACCTTAAATGTAAATGGATAAATGCTCCCACCAATAGACACAGACTGGCTGAATGGATACAAAACAAGACCCATATATATGCTGTCTATAAGAGACCCACTTCAGACTTAGGGACACATACAGACTGAAAGTGAGGGGATGGAAAAAGATATTCCATGCAAATGGAAATCAAAAGAAAGCTGCAGTAGCAATTCTCATATCAGAAAAAATAGGCTTTAAAATAAAGACTATTACAAGAGACAAAGAAAGACACTATGTAATGATCAAGGGATCGATTCAAGAAGAAGATATAACAATTGTAAATATTTATGCACCCAACATAGGAGCACTTCAATATATAAGGCAAATACTAACAGCCATAAAAGAGGAAATCAACAGTAACACAATCATAGTAGGAGAGTTTAACACCCCACTTTCACCAATGGACAGATCAACCAAAATGAAAATAAATAAGGAAACACAAGCTTTAATTGATACATTAAACAAGATGGACTTAATTGATATTTATAGGACATTCCATCCAAAAACAACAGAATACACATTCTTCTCTAGGGCTCATGGAACACTCTCCAGGATAGATCATATCTTGGGTCACAAATCAAGCCTTGGTAAATTTAAGAAAATTGAAATCATATCAAGTATCTTTTTGGACCACAACACTATGAGACTAGATATCAATTATACGAAAAGATCTGTAAAAAATTCGAAAACATGGAGGTTAAACAATACACTACTTAATAACGAAGTGATCACTGAAGAAATCAAAGGGGAAATCAAAAAGTACCTAGAAAAAAATGACAATGGAGACACGACGACCCAAAACCTATGGGATGCAGCAAAAGCAGTTTTATGAGGGTAGTTTATAGCAATACAATCCTACCTTAAGAAACAGGAAACATCTCAAATAAACAACCTAACTTTGCACCTAAAGCAATTAGAGAAAGAAGAACAAAAAACCCCAAAGTTAGCAGAAGGAAAGAAATCATAAAGATCAGATCAGAAATAAATGAAAAAGAAATGAAGGAAATGATAGCAAAGATCAATAAAACTAAAAGCTGGTTCTTTGAAAAGATAAACTAAATTGATAAACCATTAACCAGACTCATCAAGAAAAAAAGGGAGAAGACTCAAATCAATAGAATTAGAAATGAAAAAGGAGAAGTAACAACTGACACTGCAGAAATACAAAGGATCATGAGAGATTACTACAAGCAACTCTATGCCAATAAAATGGACAACCTGGAAGAAATGGACAGATTCTTAGAAATGCACAATGTTCCAAGACTGAACCAGGAAGAAATAGAAAATATGGACAGACCTCTCACAAGAACTGAGATTGAAACTGTGATTAAAAATCTTCCAACAAAGAAAAGCCCAGGACCAGATGGATTCACAGGAGAATTCTGTGAAACATTTAGAGAAGAGCTAACACCTATCCTTCTCAAACTCTTCCAAAATATAGCAGAGGGAGGCACACTCCCAAAGTCATTCTATGAGGCCACCATCACCCTGATACTAAAACCAGACAAAGATGTCACAAAGAAGGAAAACTATAGGCCAATATCAGTGATGAACATAGATGCAAAAATCCTCAACAAAATACTAGCAAACAGAATCCAACAGCACATGAAAAGGATCATACACCATGATCAAATGGGGTTTATTCCAGGAATGCAAGGATTCTTCAATATACGCAAATCAATCAACGTGATACACCATATTAACAAATTGAAGGAGAAAAACCATATGATCATCTCAATATATGCAGAGAAAGCTTTTGACAAAATTCAACACCCATTTATGATAAAAACTCTGCAGGAAGTAGGCATAGAGGGAACTTTCCTCAACGTAATAAAGGCCATATATAACAAACCCACAGCCAACATTGTCCTCAGTGGTGAAAAACTGAAACCATTTCCACTAAGATCAGGAACAAGACAACGTTGCCCACTCTCACCACTATTATTCAACATAGTTTTGGAAGTGTTAGCCACAGCCATCAGAGAAGAAAAAGAAATAAAAGGAATCCAAATCGGAAAAGAAGAAGTAAAGCTGTCACCGTTTGCAGATGACATGATACTCTACAAAGAGAATACTAAAGATGCTACCAGAAAACTACTAAAGCTAATCAATGAATGTGGTAAAGTAGAAAGATACAAAATTAATGCACAGAAGTCTCTTGCATTCCTATACACTAATGATTCAATATCTGAAAGTGAAATTAAGAAAACACTCCCATGTTCCATTGCAACAAAAAGAATAAAATATCTAGGAGTAAACCTACTTAAGGAGACAAAAGACCTGTATGCAGAAAATTATAAGACACTGATGAAAGAAATTAAAGATGATACAAATAGATGGAGAGATATACCATGTTCTTGGATTGGAAGAATCAACATTGTGAAAATGACGCTACTACCCAAAGCAATCTACAGATTCAATGCAATCCCTATCAAAGTACCACTGGCATTTTTCACAGAACTAGGACAAAAAATTTCACAATTTGTATGGAAACACAAAAGACCCCAAACAACCAAAGCAATCTTGAGAATGAAAAATGAAGATGGAGGAATCAGGCTCCCTGACTTCAGACTATACTACAAAGCTATAGCAATCAAGATAGTATGGTACTGGCACAGAAACAGAAATATAGATAAATGGAACAGGATAGAAAGCCCAGAGATAAACCAATGCACATATGGTCCCCTTATCTTTGATAAAGGAGGCAAGCATATACAGCGGAGAAAAGACAGCTTCTTCAATAAGTGGTGCTGGGACAAGTGGACAGGTACATGTAAAAGTATGAAATTAGAACACTCCCTAACACCATACACAAAAATAAACTTAAAATGGATTAAAGACATAAACGTAAGGTCAGACACTATCAAACTCTTAGATGAAAACATAGGCAGAACACTCTATGACATAAATCACAGCAAGATCCTTGTGACCCAGTACCTAAAGAAATGGAAATAAAAACACAAATAACAAATGGGACCTAATGAAACTTCAAAGCTTTTGCACAGCAAAGGAAACCATAAACAAGACCAAAAGACAACCCTCAGATTGGGAGAAAATATTTGCAAATGAAGCAACTGACAAAGGATTAATCTCCAAGATTTACAAGCAGCTCATGCAGCTCAATATCAAAAAAGCAAACAACGCAATCCAAAAATGGGCAGAAGACCTAAATAGACATTTCTCCAAAGAAGATATACAGATTGCCAACAGACACATGAAAGAATGCTCAACATCATTAATCATTAGAGAAATGCAAATCAAAACTACAAATGAAATATTATCTCACACCGGTCAGAATGGCCATCATCAAAAAATCTAGAAACAATAAATCCTGGAGAGGGTGTGGAGAAAAGGCAACACTCTTGCACTGTTGGTGAGAATGTAAATTGATACAGCCACTATGGAGAACAGTATGGAGGTTCCTTAGAAATCTAAAACTAGATCTACCATATGACCCAGGAATCCCACTACTGGGCATATACCCTGAGAAAACCATAATTCAAAACAATAATGTACCAAAATGTTCATTGCAGCTCTATTTACAATAGCCAGGACATGGAATCAACCTAAGTGTCCATCATTGGATGAATGGATAAAGAAGATGTGGCACATATATAAAGTGGAATATTACTCAGCCATAAAAAGAAACGAAATGGAGGTATTTGTAGTGAGGTGGCTGGAGTTAGAGTCTGTCATACAGAGTGAAGTAAGTCAGAAAGGAAAAAACAAATACAGTATGCTAACATATATATATGGGATCTAAGGGGAAAAAAAAGGTCATGAAGAACCTAGTGGCAAGACGGTAATAAAGACACAGACCTACTAGAGAAAGTACTTGAGGATATGGGGAGGGGGAAGGGGAAGTTGTGACAAAGTGAGAGAGTGCCATGGACATATATACACTACTAAACGTAAAATAGATAGCTAGTAGGAAGCAACCGCATAGCACAGGTAGATCAGCTCAGTGCTTTGTGAACACCTAGAGGGGTGGGATAGGGAGGGTGGGAGGGAGGGAGAGGCAAGAGGGAAGAGATATGGGAACATATGTATATGTATAACTAATTCACTTTGTTATAATCAGAAAGGAACACACCATTGTAAAGCAATTATACTCCAGTAAAGAAAACGAGAAAAAAAAAAAAACACGAGAAACTGTGTGAGGGATATATGAGAACTCTCTGTATTATCTTTGCAACATTTCTGTAAATCTAAAACTTGTTTAAAATAAAAAGTTTATTAAACAACCAAAATGAATTGGAGAAATTTTAAAAAATATTCTTTCGTGTCATTTTTCTTATAGTTATAATTCATAGTAAAACCCTCAGAAAGCTACAGAATGGAGACAGTAGTCTTCATTGCAGCATTTCATGTAGTTGATCTTGAGGAACTCTTGAGTGTTCAAGTTCACCACTGCGACCAATAAACTGACTGCTGCCTGACATGTTGGGGGCACCAGGCTTGCTGTGACTTTGGTGTTTTGACTATAATGATATGTGCCCTTTTTGAGAGATGTGTCCTCAGCGGGAATGACCCCAGGTATGAGCAAAGCTGGAGTACCTGACACTGCAATCCCATTTGAGCAGTTAATTCTCAAATGTTTTGATGACAGAAATCAGACATTTCTCTAAGGATTTATGTTTTAGATGTGATGTGAAACTATGGGGAGTAGTAACTGATCTGTTGAGTAGAGTTCCTTCTGTTTGTTCTCTGAAATACTCTATATGATCCATCTGGTGATGACATTGCTTGTAGACACCTTTCCTGAAGGTGGTCTAGTCATGGCTCTGTCCCTGGATGGTCATGGCCAATGGTAATCTGGGTTAAAAGCTTTTCCTTACTGACAGGAACAAAACAGTTCTGGGAACCCAACCTGTTTAACTGATGGAATGTGATGCTGGGTTGTCTCAGTGATCCTTCACTTTCTGGGGCATAGCTGGTGACTGTTTCATAGGTTTCAAGGGCTTCCTCTTTCTATTCCTCTCCTCCTCATTCTCCTCTTCTTCCTGCTTTCCCATTATAAAACCGTAGTCCGGAAAAGCTTCCTGATTATTTGGCCAAGAGAAGAAGGGCATTTAGCAACATCACTTTAAACTTTTAATTTGCAACTGGTCAGCTCTACTGACTGCAAGAATTTTAAAAATATGAAAGTACTAATCACGAAATGCATTGATATGAAAATGTACAAAATTGGACAGTTAGGAGTATACATCGGGGAGCAAAGGGTAATATGGCAGGTTGAGGGGACTGGAGGGTTGAAGGAGAAGATAGAAAACGAGCATGAAAATACATTTTTAAAGTTGCTGTCTTTTAAAGACCTAAAGCATATCTGGAAAGAGAAGAAGAAAGCAAAGAGATCAGCCTTAAGTTTGTAATTCACCTAGATTTCAGACCTTTAGTGCTCTGATCCTCTCTCCCCACCCCAAACCTACTCTCAGTCACTTATATGTGATGGTTTGAGTCTTAAATGGTATCTTCCATTTCTTTTTGGTTTCACACAATTTAAATCTGATATTTTTGGTGGAATAAAAAATATTAATTTTTCTGATAAAGGAATTTTAAGCATATGACAGCAGTCTAGGGGAGTGTTGGGTTCAGGTGAGATAGGACATCCTGATTCTATTAAAAATGTGTTACCACGTTCTACAGTAACATGAAGCCTGTGCTGAAAATTTTTTCTAAATGAGACAGGGCAGCTCACCAACCATGACCCATAAAGAAAAGTTTCAGTGCCCAAGGGGACAGAGGATAGTTCAGGTCCAGGACTGAAAAGGCAGAAATGAAATCTTTTGCCAGGGTTGGAGAACATACTAGGGCATTGTTTCCTGAACTTCAGTTATTCCTTAAGGCTCATTATATTGGTTATAATTACACACCACAAGTATCATGTAATATTAATATTTTTTACTTTAAAATCACTTTAAACTAACTTTTTGATTGTTTAATTTAATTGGCCTTAGGGAATCAAGTGCATGATATACCAGAAGAAATATTCAATTTACATATATATATATGTATATATACATATATATAAGAATAGTGAGAGACACACACACACACAACGAGAGAGAGAGAGAGAGAAGAGATAGAGAAAGAGACAAATAGAGAAAGAGAGATTAGGAAGGCTGGAAAGTCCAAAATATGCCGGGCCAACCCTAGCTGGAAGGCCATCAGGCAGGGGAATTGTCTCTTGCTTGGATGGGGGAGGGGTCAGACTTTTCTTCCATTCAACTGACTATATGAGGCATACCCACTTACAGAGGGCAAACTCCTTTACTCAGGGCACTGATTTAAATATTACTCTCATCCAAAAACATCCTTAGAGAAAAAGCCCGAATAAAGATTGACCAATTACTTGAGCAACCTGTTCCATTCAAGTTGACCCATAAAAAATATCAAAAATTCCTTCCGGCTCATGGACAAATTGTATGAAGAAAGTATAGCACAAAATAGGTTAATTTCTCTTATATTCCACTGTGATCAATATGGAAGAATCTAAAGATAGGTTAAAATTATAATAAAATTATTATTAATGATTAAGAAGTTTTGTATGAATGACAATTAACATCAATGACCGAATTATTAATAAAGTGATTTTAACTATCTCTTGAATTTAATTCTAGATGTGATGTGAAACAACGTGTTTAAATAATTCATAAATAATAAATAGATATAAAATTAGTTATTTGAATGGCATTGCATATTAGATAGGGTTTTCCAATGATTTCAAAGGGACAGGAAGCCAGAAAATTTAAACACTCCTGTGAGCTTTCTTCAAAAGTTGAAGAATCCAAAGAGGTCCTTTGGGGGAAATTAGGTAAGAGCAGGTGGGATGTCACGTTTGGGAGGTATGAGTAAAAGGCTTGGTTTCTATTGTAAGTCTAGGTTCTGATCTGCCAGCTAATTGGAATTATGGTAGGTGATGCTACGCTCCTAGTGAATTCCTTGTGGCCGGAAGTGAAACAGATTTATAAAGTTCATAGGAATCTGACTGTTGGATGTTCTTAATCTGAAGGAGCAAAGCAGTGAAAGGAGGACCCTAGAGGTCACCACTTTACTAAACGTATCTAAGTATCATGACGGGAAGTCATCTGAGATCATCTGCAAACTTCCCTCAGTCCATTTTAGAAGAGGAGAAGAGATTTCACTTAGCAAGCTGTGGATCAGGTGAAATGTATTGTAAGAAGGACTTGAGGTAAAGAGAAAGGTGTCACCAGGTAGGCAGGCCATTTTCAAACCAGTATGTACAACAAAATGGCCACCAGTTCAAGTGCAACTAGGTAATCAGTTTTAGAAGTCAAAGAAGGTGAAAGATAGAAAAGTGTCATCTTCCCCAATCAAGAAAGGGAACACTTGCCTACAAGTTAGAGAACCCCCGAAATTCTCCCACTGCCATACACCACTGAAACGCAGAGCTAAGGCAGGGACTCTGTGAGTCATGAGAACATAATCTAGTGAGGAGATCCTGGCGCAGGACATTTCCTGTTTTCAGAGTCCCTGCCAAGCCAGTTATGGATAGATTTGCATTTGGGTTGGGAAATGACTGCACGAGGCCAGTTTGGACAGCTCCACTTCCACTTGGGTGGGGCAGCAAGCTCCAATAAAAAGGTCCTCTGCTGCACGACAGCTATCCTCCTGCTACTCGAGTTCCGATTGACATTGGAGAACTTGGTGAGTCTGATTCTTCAGTTCAAATTAGTTCTTGGGCCCCCGAATGTTGTCTTTATGCTGGAGACAGCAGATTTCATGGGTCCAAAGTTATGACCATGGGTATAATGCTACTTATTGGATGGGAACTTGGAATATGGGCACAATGTTATATTGCATTTAGTAGATTTCTGATACCTAGATTGAATTCCTCTATTGAAAAAGAAATTAATGGGAAATTTTGACCTGAAGGGATAAAGAGTAAAGGATTTACCTTTTTCTATAGCTTTTTCTTGGACCTCTGCTGTGATTTCAGAGGCATTTATCTTAGAAGTTGTGAGACTCTTACATTCATCCTGATTGCCCTTTGCTCTGTACAAAGTCATCCTGTAAGGTCCTCATGAGAGAAAATGGTGATAGAAATTGCTTGTGAGAGTGTCCAGGATTTTAGAACTTGTGATAGCGTTTTTTTAAGATGTTGTTTTCATAGAGAAAGAAAGAAAGAAAGAAAGAAAGAAAGAAAGAAACAAAACTGAAAACATCGCTTGTTTCTTTAAAACAAAGATATTTTCTTTGGAAAAGTTGTATGAGAAAAGAGAAGGTTTTCTCTGGGCTGATGAATAGATTTGTTAAAGAACGAGTGGGATGTCAGAAATTCATTAAAAGGTATTAAAGCGATTAAAACACATGCTTAGAGATTGGAGAGATACTGTCTCTTTGTGTTACACAAGTTTTTGCTCTTCTCTGTGTAGGGATTCCTTCCTGTGAACACAGTCTTATACTGTCTTTCAGAAATTAAGACTCCAGAAAGATGTCTTCTCAAGAGCAGCAGTGCAAGCAGAAGTGCAAGACACCTCCAGTGTGTGTAACTAAGTGCCCTGATCCTTGCTCACCTAAGAAGGATTCAGACCCTTGCCCACCTCAGCCGTGCCAGCAGAAATGCCCTCCTGTGACACCTACCCAGCAATGCCAGCAGAAGTGCCCACCCAAGAACAAGTAACAGTTTCAGCTTTTATCTCCATCTGGAAAGGATAAGGACAACCGGCTCACCTAGTTCCACAGCTCCACCTTCATCTTCTCTTCCAAGTCTATCATGGATACAGAAGAAACTTTCCACCCTTCAGCCTGCAGTATGCATGTGGTGATTCCTGATGGTCACTGGTTTCCTATCTGAGTCTTCTATGCCACTTCCCACTGGGAGGTACCCGAGAAAACATCGCAGAGCCTCAGAAGGAAGAGCAGCAGCTCACCTCCTGGGCACCCTTTAAGGATTCTCTCACTGTCTTCTGTGTCTGTCTGTCACCTGGGCAGTGGTTTCTACCAGATGAGCAATTGTTACTTATCCTTCATTTCCTGAATAAGATACAATTCTTTTGTGTGATGGCAAAATTATTTTCTTTCTTTTAAAACCTGCTTTCAGCAATATCATATCATAATTTTGGTTGATATCTATCCTTCTTCGATCAAAATTTCAGGTTCTCAGTACAAGTGTTATCTGAATTTTGAGTTATACCAATGATTATTTGTATATAATTTCAAATCCATGTTATTTTCTTAATTATTCTTTGATTGATTTGAGGAATGAATTATTTAAGTCCTCAGAAGTTCAATCCCTTTACTAAAATGTGGGGAAAACCACATTTACAGTGCCTACTTGCTTAGGCATAAAATTTACATGAATGTGTGTAATTCAGTTGCCACAATGCCAGGCACATAATTGGCACTTTCTGAGGGGGCCAATCATCATTGTCGCTGTCATCATCACCATCACCACCATCATCACCACCACCATGTTTGCTCTATCAGCAAAGTGGCTCAGACATACCTAGTACAGCAAAGAAGGAGATTCTTAAACTATATTACACTTTCATATTCTGTGTTCTTTTTCTTTTCCAATTTCACCGTATTTTTAATATTTTATGACATATCAAATGCTTTGGGATATTATTAGGATATTCTGTATAAAATTATAGTAGTTCTGAAACCATGGGTAGTACAAATAAAGGGAAGTTTAAAGAGTCCTTACCAGGCAAAGTGCTCCCTGCTTTCCATGTGCACAACACGTTCTTCTTACTGCAAAACTCAACAACCTCAGTGCCTTATTATTTTTCTTCACGTCTGAAATTACTTTCTTCATTGATTTGACCCCACTTTTTAGGTACACTGGGTTTTCCAATGTTTATCTAGATTTACAAAATGACTGTTGCTATGCAGCCTGTTTTCTAAGTGCGTAGCTTACAGGTCCAGTAAGCCGTGAAAAGGGATGTGTTCTTTAAGCATATGTCGTCTTGTGGTCCTAGAAGTAAAGGAGTCCAAGATGCTAGAACTGCAGAAGAAAAATGATGCCCAGATTACTGCTCAGCTCTCATCAGACTATGACATGAGTGAGAAGTCAACACTGATATTTGGGAGTTGTCTCTCCTGTAGCTAGTGTTATTTAACCTGACACAGAAATTAGTTCTTGGAGGTGGGATACTCCTGTAACAGATCTTCAAATTGTGGCATTGGCTTATGTGTCTGGAGGTGGTTGGCAAGGAATCTGATATTGGAAGCCATAAATATGGTGATACATTTTATTCAATGGCAAAATGTTTGTAGTAATGGTTGTCCATGGTATCCTGAGAGGCAAACCAAATGTTGGTCACTTGTTGACTTGACCAGGGTATTTCAATAGATGTATGTTCAGGAAAAAAATTCTGGTTGGCAGGTCAGAAATTTAAAAAAATGAAAGGAAAAAAATACAGCCCAGATATTCAAAACCTTGTTGAATTAGGAAACTCAACACTTGTAAGCCCTAAAGAGTAAGAGATGAGATTAAAAGTGGTTTTGAACTTGATGTCCAATTTCAGTTGACTGTAACAAGAGACAAAAGAGACAGAAGTTGTAGTCTTTCCACCTGTGTGCCAGGGAGCCTCATGGTAGTTGAACTATGTTCAGGGATCAAGGCAGCAATTTAATCAGGCCAGAAAATTACTTCCAGAAAAGGACCTGAGTGAGATCGCTGGGACATACAAATGATTGGAGGACTGAATTATGTCAGGTGCCTAATAAGTTTCTGAGGGAATTGACAACTAAATAAACCACGTGCCAAAACGAAAAAGACTGATTTTTCAAGCATTGTAACGACTTTCCAGCCCTCCTCTCCCCACTTACCACCCTACCTACTTCAGATGTGGTCAGTATAGGTGACTGGAAGGGACTATCCACTATGAGGTGGATACAAGGTCCACAGAGAATAATTCTTAAGGGAAGCTCTCTCAGAGAATAGTATCAGAGCCTAAGAGAGGCAAGAAGGAGAAGGAACACAAAGATTCTCAAACTTTCTTACTGCTTTGTATGATGGTTCTTCTTTCATCTTTTCCCTCTTGTATTTTTGAGGTATAATTGACAAATTAAATTGGACATATTTACGGTGCATAATGGGATGATTTGACATATGTGTACTTTGTGTAGTGATTACCACCATCGGTCACTTAATACATAATCACTTCAACAGTAACTATTTACATGTGTCTATATCTTTGTATTTGTGTGTGTGTGTGCGTGTGTGTGTATGTTATGAGAATGCTTAAGGTCTATTTTCTCAACAAGTTTCAACTACACAACTGAGTGTTATTAACTAGACTCACCATGATGTTCTGTAGACTCCCAGAGCTTCTTCATCATATGACTACAGGCTTGTACCTGTTGCCCAACATCTCCTCTTTTGCCCAACCCCTCAGCCCCTGCTGACCACCATTCTACTCTCTGTTTCCGTGACATCTATAAGTTTGGAAACACATTCCTAAATAAACAATGGCTTGAAGAAGAAATAACAAGTAAATAGAAAATACTTTGGGATGAATGAAAATGCAAAGAAAACATAGAAGAGCTTTAGGGGTAAATGTAATGCAGTGCATAGACAGCAACTTACGGCTGGAGGCATCTATGTTACAAAAGATAAAAGATCTCAAATCAGTAACCTGAAAGACATGTATGCATGTCTGTGGGTTTATGAAAATAGAAAACTCCTAACACTAAATACAACAAAATATAAGCAGTGATTTTTCTTGGCAGCTTCTTAGATGTGTTCATTTTTGAACAACTTTATGTTTTCCCAATTGTATATTATATCCTGTAATTTCATTTTTATAACAATTTATTATAATATTTAAATATTTTATAGTAGTGAAGATGTGGCTGAGCTGGAGGAAAAGGTTAGTTCCTGGCCTTCTGGCACATGCTTAGCTGGTGACCCTTCTCAAGTCTCAAGTGTCTCCTCTTTCTCTTCTTCTCCTCTTCATTCTCCTCTTCTTCCTCCTCTACCATTATAAAACCACATTCCTAAGAAGCCTCCTGATTAATTGCCCAAGACACGTTACTAGGCTAGTTCTTCCTTCTGGCTGCAGGTAGAATTATGAAAGATATGAAAGGATTATTACTAAATGTATGGGCAACATGTCAAAGTACCAAATTGGACAGTTATGTTGTATATATTGGGCAGTGAAGGTAATATGGCAGGTTGAGGGTTCTGGAGGGTTGAAAAAGAAGACTGAGAATAAACAGTGAAAAACTTTTTCTATTACTGTCTTCAAAGCCATAAAGCATGTTTGGAAAGAGCAGAATAAAGCAAGTATATCAGATGAGCCCTAAGTCCATATTTCATCTAGATTTCAGACCTTAGTGCTCTGATCTTCTCTCCACTCTCAACCCCATTCTCAATCACTTATATGTGATGCTGTGAGTCTTAAATGGTATCTTATATCTATTTTTGGTTTCACACAATTGAAACCTGATATTTACTTATGGAATAAAAGGGATTTTTTTCCTGATAAAGGAATTTTAAGCACATGACGGCAGTCTACGGAAATGTCAGGTGAGAGGGACATCCTGATGCCATGAAACATGTGTTCCCACATTCCACAGTAATATAAAGTGAGAGTTGCAACTTTATTCCTAAACCAGACAGGACCCTTCACCAGGCAAGGCCTATCACGAGAAGCTTCAGTGCCCAAGGGGACAGCAGAGAAAGGAGTAGTGTTCAGGTCCAGGAGAGAAGAGAGGAACTGTAGAAGAACTGTTGACAGCTAAATCTCTGAAAAGGCAGAAATAAGCTATTTGGAGAACATGCTAGGGCACTGGTTCCTGAACTTCAGTTATTCGCTAAAAGCTCATTTTATTTGTCATAATTCCACATCAGATGTGTCATGTAACATTAATATTTTTTACTTTAACTTCACTTTATAATAACTTTGAAAAATTTTAATTTACTTGACCATAGGTAATCATGTACATGATAAGGCAGATGAAATATTCAAATTAAACAGAAGCGAGGACCCAACACAGCCATAAATGAATAAATAAATTAAAAAAAAAAAGAATTGTAACGACTTTCCAGCCCTCCTTTCCCCACTTTCCACCCTACCTACTTCAGATGTGGTCAGTATAATTGTCTAGAAAGGACTATCCACTATGAGGTGGATATAAGGCCCGCAGAGAATAATTGATAAGGGAAGCTCTCTCAGAGAATAGTATCAGAGCCTAAGAGAGGCAAGGAGGAGAAGGAACACAAAGATTCTCAAACTTTCTTACTGCTTTGTATGATGGTTCTTCTTTCATCTTTTCCCTCTGGTATTTTTGAGGTATAATTGACAAATTAAATTGGACATATTTACAGTGCATAATGGGATGATTTGACATATGCATACTTTGTGCAGTGATTACCACCATCAGTCACTTAATACATTAATCACTTCAACATTAACCATTTAAATGTGTCTATGTCTGTGTGTTTTTGTTTGTTTGTGTGTGTGATGAGAGTGCTTAAGGTCTATTTTCTCAGCAAGTTTCAACTACACAACTGAGTGTTATTAACTAGACACACTATGATGTACCATAGACTCCCAGAGCTTCTTCATCATATGACTTCAGGCTTGTACCCCTTGCCCAACATCTCCTCTTTTGCCCCACACCTCAGCTCCTGCTGACCACCATTCTACTCTCTGTTTCCGTGACATCTATAAGTTTGGAAACATATTCCTAAATAAACAATGGCTTGAAGAAGAAATAACAAGTACATAGAAAATTCTTTGGGATGAATGATAATGCAAAGAAAACATAGAAAGCTTTAGGGATAAATGTAATGCAGTGCATAGAGAGCAACTTACGGCTGGAGACATCTATGTTACAAAAGATAAAATATCTCAAATCAGTAACCTGAAAGACATGTATGCATGTCTGTGGGTTTATGAAAATAGAAAACTCCTAATACTAAATACAGCAAAATATAAGCAGTGATTTTTCTTGGCAGTTTATTAGATGTGTTCATTTTTGAACAACTTTATATTTTCCCAATTATATATTATATGCCGTAATTTCATTTTTATAACAATTTATTATAATATTTAAATATTTTATAGTAGTGAAGATGTGGCTGAGCTGGAGGGAAAGGTTAGTTCCTGCCCTTCTGGCACATGCTTAGCTGGTGACTCTCAGGTCTCAAGTGTCTCCTCTTTCTCTTCCTCTCCTCTTCATTCTCCTCTTCTTCTTCCTTTCCCATTATAAAACCACATTCCTAAGAAGCTTCTTGATTAATTGCCCAAGAGAAGTTATTAGGCCAGGTCTTCCTTCTGACTGCAGGTAGAATTATGAAAGATATGAAAAGATGATTACTAAATGCATGGGCAACATGTCAAACTACCAAATTGGACAGTTATGCGTGTATATTGGACAGTGAAGGTAATATGGCAGGTTGAGGGTTCTGGAGGGTTGAAAAAGAAAACAGAGAGTAAACAGTGAAAAACTTTTTTTTTTTTTTAAACGTGAAATTTTTTTTTAAAATTAATTATTTATTTATTTTTGGCTGTGTTGGGTCTTGGTTTCTGTGCCAGGACTTTCTCTAGTTGCGGCAGGTGGGGGCCACTCTTCATCGTGGTGCGCGGGCCTCTCACTATTGCGGCCTCTCCTGTTGCAGAGCACAGGCTCCAGACGCGCATGCTCAGTAATTGCGGCTCACGGGCCCAGCCGCTCCGCGGCATGTGGGATCTTCCCAGACCAGGGCTCGAACCCGTGTCCCCTGCATTGGCAGGCAGATTCTCAACCACTGCGCCACCAGGGAAGCCCCGAAAAACTTTTTAAATTACTGTCTTCAAAGACCTAAATATGGTTGGAAAGAGCAGAAGAAAGCAAGTATATCAGATGAGCCCTAAGTTCATACTTCATCTAGATTTCAGACCTTTAGTGCTCTGATCCTCTCTCCCTTCCAATCCCACTCTCAATCACTTATATGTGATGCTTTGAGTCTTCAGTGGTATCTTATTTTTTTTTAAACATGTTTATTGGAGTATAATTTCTTTACAATGGTGTTTTAGTTTCTGCATTATAACAAAGTCAATTAGCAATACATATGCATATATCCCCAGATCTCTTCCCTCTTGAGTCTCCCTTCCTCTCACCCTCCCTATCCCACACCTCTAGGTTGTCACAAAGCAATGAGTTGATCTCCCTGTGCTTTGCGTCTGCTTCCCACCAGATATCAGTTTTACCTTTGGTAGTGTATAAATGTACCTGCCACTCTCTTTGTCCCAGCTTACCCACCCCCCACATGTTCTCAAGTCCATACTCTAGTAGGTCTGCGTCTTTATTCCCATCCTGCCCCTAGATTCTTCATGACTTTTTTGGGTATTTTTAGATCCATATACATGTGTCAGCATACAGTATTTGTTTTCCTCTTTCTGACTTACTTCACTCTGTATGAGAGACTGTAAGTCTATCCACCTGACTACAAATAACTCAGTTTCATTTCTTTTAATGGCTGAAAAAACTTCCATTCTATATATGTGCCACATCTTCTTTATCCATTCATTTGTTGATGGACACTTAGTTTGCATCCATGTCCTGGCTATTGTAAGTAGAGCTGCAATGAATATTGTGTTACATGACTCTTTGAATTATGGTTTTCTCAGGATATATGCCCAGTAGCGGGATTGCTGGGTGCTATGGTGGTTCTATTTTTAGTTTTTCAAGGAACCTCCATATTGATCTCAATATTGGCTGTATAAATTTACATTCCCACAAACAGCTCAAGAGGGTTCCTTCTTCTTCTCACCCTCTCCAGCATTTATTGTTTGTAGTTATTTTGATGATGGCCATTCTGAGTGGTGTGAGGTGATATGTCCTTGTCGTTTTGATATGCATTTTTCTAATGATTAATGATATTGAGCATTCTTTCATGTGTTTGTTGGCAACATAGTTATCTTCTTTGGAGAAATGTCTATTTAGGTCTTCTGCCCGGTTTTGGATTGGGTTGTTTGTTTTTTGATATTAAGCTGCATGAGCTGCTTGTAAAGTTTGGAAATTAATCCTTTGTCAGTTGCTTCATTTGGAAATATTTTCTCCCATTCTGAGGTTTGTCTTTTCATCTTGTTTATGGTTTCCTTTGCTGTGCAAAAGATTTAAGTTTAATTAGGTCCCATTTGTTTCTTTTTGTTTTTATTTCCATTTCTCTAGGAGGTGGGTCAAAAAGGATCTTGCTGTGATTTATGTCATAGAATGTTCTGCCTATGTTTTTCTCTAAGAGTTTGATAGTGTCTGGCGTTATATTTAGGTCTTTAATCCATTTTGAATGTATTTTTGTGTGTGGTGTTATGGAGTGTTCTAATTTCCTTCTTTTACATGTGCTGTCCAGTTTTCCCAGCACCAGTTATTGAAGGGGCTGACTTTTCTCCATTGTATATTCTTGCTTCCTTTACCAAAAATAAGGTGACCATATGTGCGAAAGTTTATTTCTGGGCTTTCTATCCTGTTCCATTGATCAATATTTCTGTTTTTGTGCCATTACCATACTATCTTGATTACTGTAATGTTGTAGTATAGTCTGAAGTCAGGAAGCCTGATTCCTCCAGCTCCATTTTTCTTTCTCAAGATTGCCTTGGCTATTCGGGGTCTTTTGTGTTTACATACAAATTGTGAACTTTTTTGTTCTAGTTCTGTGAAAAATGTCGTTGGTAGTTTGATCGACATTGCATTGAATCTATAGACTGCTTTGGGTAGTATAGTCAATTTCACAGTATTGCTTCTTGCAATCCAAGAACATGGTATATCTCTCCCTCTGTTTCTATCAACTTTCATTTCTTTCATCAGTGTCTTCTAGTTTTCTGCATACAGGCCTTTTGTCTCCTTAGGTAGGTTTAATCCTAGGTATTTTATTCTTTTTGTTGCAATGGTAAATGGCAGTGTTTCCTTAATTTCACTTTAGATTTTTCATCATTAGAATATAGGACTGCAAGAGATTTCTGTGCATTAATTTTGTATCTTGCAACTTTACCACATTCATTGGTTAGTTCTAGTAGTTTTCTGGTAGCATCTTTAGAGTTCTCTATGTATAGTATCATGCCATCTGCAAACAGTTACAGCTTTACTTGTTCTTTTCCAATTTGGATTCCATTTATTTCTTTTTCTTCTCTGATTGCTGTGGTTAAAACTTCGAAAACAATGTTGAATAATAGTGGTGAGAATGGGTAAGCTTGTCTTGTCCTGATCTTAGTGGAAATGGTTTTATTTTTTCACCATTGAGGACGATGTTGGCTGTGGGTTTGTCATATATGACCTTTATTATGTTGAGGTAAGTTCCCTGTATGCCTACTTTCTGGAGGGTTTTTTTATGATAAATGTGTGTTGAATTTTGTTGAAAGCTTTTTCTGCATCTTTTGAGATGATCATATGGTTTTCATTCTTCAATTTGTCTATATGGTGTATCACATTGATTGATTTGCATATATTGAAAAATCCTTGTATTTCTGGGATAAACCACACTTGATCAAGGTGTATGATCCTTTTAATGTGCTGTCGGATTCTTTGTGCTAGTATTTTGTTGAGGATTTTTGCATCTCTTTTTTCAGGGATATTGGTCTGTAGTTTCTTTTCTTTGTGACATCTTTGTCTGGTTTTGGTATCAGGGTGATGGTGGCCTCGTATAATGAGTTCGGGAGTGTTCCTCCCTCTGCTGTATTTTGGAAGAGTTTGAGAAGGATAGGTGTTAGCTCTTCTCTAAATGTTTGATAGAATTCGCCTGTAAACCCACTTGGCTCAGGGCTTTTGTTTGTTTAAAAGTTTTAAATCACAGTTTTAATTTCAGTGCTTGTGATTCATTTGTTTATATTTTCTATTGTTTCCTGGTTCAGTCTCAGAACATTGTGCTTTTCTAAGAATTTGTCCATTTGTTCCAAGTTGTCCATTTTATTGGCATATAGTTGTTTGTAGTAATCTCTCATCATGCTTTGTATTTCTCCAGTGTCTGTTGTTACTTCTCGCTTTTCATTTCTAATTCTATTGATTTGAGTCTTCTCCCTTCTTTTCTTGATGAGTCTGCCTAATGTTTTATCAATTTTGTTTAACTTCTCAAAGAACCAGCTTTTGGTTTTATTGATCTTATCTATCATTTCCTTCACTTCTTTTTCATTTATTCCTGATCTGACCTTTATGATTTCTTTCCTTCTCCTAAATTTGGTTTTTTTGTTCTTCTTTCTCTAATTGGTTTAGCTGTAAGGTTAGGTTGTTTGTTTGAGATATTTCTTGTTTCTTCAACTAGGATTGTATTGCTATATACTTCCCTCTTAGAACTGCTTTTGTTGCATCGTATAGGTTTTGGGTCTCCTGTTTTCATTGTCATTTGTTTATATGTATTTTTTGATTTCCTCTTTGATTTCTTCAATGATCTTTTGGTTATAAGTAGTGTATGGTTTAGCCTCCATGTATTTGTATTTTTTACAGTTTTTTTCCTGTAATTGACATCTAGTCTCTTAGCATTCTGGTCGGAAAAGATAATTGATATGATATAAATTTTCTTAAATTTACCAAGTCTTGATTTGTGACCCAAGATATGATTTGTCCTGGAGAATGTTCCATAGGCACTTAAGAAGAAAGTGTATTCTGTTATTTTTGGATGGAATGTTCTATAAATATCAATTAAGTTCATAATGTTTAATGTATCATTTAAAGGTTGTGTTTCCTTTTTTATTTTCCTTTTGGATGATCTCTCCTTTGGTGAAAGTGAGGTGTTAAAGTCCCCTACTAGGATTGTGTTATTGTTGATTTCCCCTTTTATGGCTGTTAGCATTTTCCTTATTTATTGAGGTGCTCCTATGTTAGGTGCATAAATATTTACAATTGTTATATCTTCTTCTTGGATTGATCCCTTGATCATTATGTAGTGTCCTTCTTTGTCTCTTGTAATAGTCTTTGTTTTAAAGTCTATTTTGTCTGGTATGAATATTGTTACTCCAGTTTTCTTTTGATTTCCATTTGCATGGAATATCTATTTCCGTCTCCTCACTTCCAGTCTGTATATATCACCAGGCCTGAAGTGGGTCTCTGGTAGACAGCATATATACAGGTCTTGTTTTTGTATCAATTCGGCCAGTCTATTTCTCTTGGTTGGTGCATTTAATCTGTTTACCTTTAAGGTAATTATCGATATGTATGTTTCTTTTACCATTTTCTTAATTGTTTTGGGTTTGTTATTGTAGGTCTTTTCCCTCTCTTGTGTTTCCTGCCTAGAGAAGTTCCTTTAGAATTTGTTGTAAAGCTTGTTTGGTGGTGCTGAATTCTCTTAGCTTTTGCTTTTCTGTAAAGGTTTTAATTTCTCCATCAAATCTGAATTTGATCCTTGCTGGGTAGAGTAATCGTGGTTGTAGGCTTTTCCTTTTCATCGTTTTAATTGTGTCCTGCCACTTCCTTCTGGCTTGCAGAATTTCTGCTGAATGATCAGCTGTTAACCTTATGGGGATTCCCTTGTCTGTTATTTGTTGTTTTTCCTTTGCTGCTTTTAATGTTTTTTCTTTGTATTTAATTCTTGATAGTTTGATTAATATGTATCATTGCGTGTTTCTCTTTGGATTTATCCTGTATGGCACTCTCTCCATTTCCTCTTCTTGATTGACTCTTTCCTTTCCCATATTAGGGAAGTTTTCAACTATAATCTCTTCAAATACTTTCTCAGTCCCTTTCTTTTTCTCTTCTTCTTCTGGGATCCCTATAATTCGAATGTTGGTGCATTTAATGTTGTCTCAGAAGTCTCTGAGACTGTCCTCAATTCTTTTCATTCGTTTTTCTTTATTCTGCTCTGTGGTGGTTATTTCCACTATTTTGTCTTCCAGGTCACTTATCCGTTCTTCTGCCTCAGTTATTCTGCTATTGATTCCTTGTAGAGAATTTTCAACTTCATTTATTGTGTTTTTCATCATTGTTTGCTCTTTAGTTCTTCTAGGTCCTTTTAAAACGTTTCTTGTTTTTTCTCCATTCTGTTTCCAAGATTTTGGATATCTTTACTATCATTACTCTGAATTCTTTTACAGGTATACTGCCTATTTCCTCTTCATTTGTTTGGTTTGGTGAGTTTCTACCTGTCTCCTTCATCTGTTGTGTATTTCTCTGTCTTATTTTGCTTAACTTACTGTGTTTGGGGTCCCTTTTTGGCAGGTTGCAGGTTCATTGTTCCCATTGTTTTTGATATCTGCCCCCTGTGGGTAAGTTTTGTTCAGTGGGTTGTGTAGGTTTCCTGGTGGAGAGGTCTGTTGCTTTTGTTCTTGTGGATGAGGCTGGATATTGTCTTTCTGTTGGGCTGGACCACGTCTGGTGTTGTGTTTTTGGGCTATCTGTGAACTTATTATGATTTTAGGCCACCTCTCTGTTAATGTGTGGGGTTGTACTCCTGTCTTGCTTGTTGTTTGGCATGCGGTGTCCAGCACTGGTGCTTGGTGGCCGTTGGGTGGAGGTGGGTGGTAGCATTGTTATGGAGATTTCTAGGAGAGCTCTCGCCAATTGATATTACGTGGTTCAGTGAGGACTCTTGTTGTCCAATGTTCTGAACTTGTATCTCCCACCTTTGAGCCTCAGGCCTGACATCTGCCTGGAGCACCAAGACCCTGTCAGCCACATGGCTCAGAAGAAAAGGGAGAAAAATGAGAAAGATAAATAAAGTAAAATAATAAAAAAAAATATTAAAATAAAAATTTTAAAAAGTATTATTAAACTAATAAACGTAATAAAAAAAAGAGAAGAGAGCAACAAAACCAAAAAACCAATCCACCAATGAAAACAAGCGTTAAAATTAAACTAAGATACACTTAAAAAGCTGAAACTAGTCAGTCAAACTAGTCAAACAGCAAACCCCAAGTCTATATGTTGCTACCAAAGTTCACCGCCTCAATTTGTGGATTATTTGTTGTCTGTTCAGGTATCCCGCTGATGCATGGTACATCAAGTTGATTGTGGAGATTTAATCTGCTGCTCCTGAGGCTGCACGGAGAAATTTCCCTTTCTCTTCCTTGTTCGCACAGCTCCTGGGATTCAGCTTTGGATTTGGCCCCACGACTGCATGTATGTCGCCCTCTGGTGTTTGTTCTTCGCCCAGACATGAAGGGGTCAAAGGAGCAGCTGATTAGGTGGTTCTGGCTCACTCAGTCCGGGGGGAGGGAGGGGTACGGAATGCGGGGTGAGCCTGAAGCGGCAGAGGTCAGCGTGACGTTGCAACAGCCTAAGGAACGCCATGTGTTCTCCCAGGGAAGTTGTCCCTGGATCACGGGACCCTGGCAGTGGTGAGTGCACAGGCTCCCGGGTGGGGAGGTGTGGATAATGACCTGTGCTTGTACCCAGGATTCTTGGTGGTTGCAGCAGCAGTGTTATTGTTTCATGTCCGTCTCTGATGTCTGTGCTGATAGCTGTGGCTTGGGCCCGTCTCTGAAGCTCGTTTAGGAAGTGAACTGGATCTCCTCTCCTCGCACAACCCAAAACAGTGGTCTCTTGCCTCTTAGGCAGGTCCAGAGTTTTTCCCGGTCCCCCTCCCGGCTAGCTGTGGTGCACTAGCCCCCTTCAGGCTGTGTTTACACAGCCAACCCCAGTCCTCTCCCTGGGGTCTGACCTCTGAAGCCTGAGCTTCAGCTCCCAGCCCCCACCCACCCTGGCGGGTGAGCAGACAAGTGTCTCAGGTTTGTGAGTGCTGGTCAGCACTGATCCTCTGTGCGGGAATCTCTCTGCTTTGCCCTCAGCACTCTTGTTGTTGTTGTCTCCTCCATGCCTCCAAAGCTTCCCCCCACCCACCCCCGTCTGTGCGAGTGAAGGGGCTTCCTAGTGCATGGAAACTTTTCCTCCTTCAAGCTTCCTCCCAGACGTGCAGGTCCCGTCCCTTTTCTTTTGCCATCGCTTTTCCTTTTTTCTTTTGCCCTACCCAGGTACATGGGGATTTTCTTGCCTTTTGGGAAGTCTGAAGTCTCCTGCCAGTGTTCAGTAGGTGATCTGTAGGAGTTGTTCCACATGTAGATGTATTTTTGATGTATTTGTGGGGAAGAAGGTGATCTCCACGTCTTACTCCTCTGCCATCTTTAAGGTCCTCCTATTGTGATTCTTTTGATCATAATGATTTTACCTGATTGCATTCTTTAAACTTATTAAGTCTACTTGAAAATTATTTACCCTCAACATCTTATTATCCTTAATGCCTTCTTGTTTAATTGGTAGATAAAGTCTACCAAGTAAGCAGTGCCTCCTAGAACAAAAATCAGCTAGCCAAACAAACAGAAGAAAAAGGGCTCTCACCATGCTATGTTTATTAGTCAGCATGGCAGCATCAGAAATCTGCTGCAACAAACACCCTCTAAGTTGTTGTGGCTCAGTCCAGTATAAGTTTGGGGGGTTTTTGTGTGTTTGTTTTTGCTTTCTTGCTGTACTGCACAGTTTGTTGGATCTTAGAACCCTGACCAAGGATTGAACCCAGACCACAGCAATGAAAGCTCCAAGTCCTATCCACTGAACCACCAGGGGATTCCCAGAAGTTATTTTTTACTCATTTCCAAGTCCAGTGTGGGTTTGCAAGGTCTTTGCTCCATGCAGTTAAAAAGGGAGCCAGGTTCTTTCCCTCCTATGATCTCACCATTTTTGATTGCCTTGTCCTCCTCTGAATTCCAAATATCAGAAACGGGAAATAGAGTAAGTAGGGAGAAGACAGCCCTGCTCTTATCCACCTGTCATTGGCTTGACTCAAAATCAGTCACTTGGTCCTATCTATTTAGAAAGTTAAGAAATTTAGTTTATCAGTGTGCCCAGACAAAAGAGGATAGTAGATACTGGTGAGCTCTTCAAGCTACTGCCAGAGTCCTTCCAGTCCTCAAATATCTGTTTACTCCTTTTGGCTCTTAAGCAGAACACAATCCACCAAGGAAGAAACATCATAGTTCCATCTAACTCAAAATATAAGGCCTCTGGATGACATGTAATTAATTCTCTCTATCATGTCTTCCTATGACTTCTATTGGTTCATCAAACTATGAGGTAAGCAGATGGACCATTTCTTCCTGTTACTTAGCAACCAAGGATAGAATAGATACAGGAAAACTAAATAGAAACTACCATATGCATGAGAAAATAATGGGGAGACACATAGCAGTCATTAGGCTTTAGTTTGCTGAAATCCAGCTGTGTAAGTATTATGAAGCCATATTCATCACATACCCCAACATCCAGAAGTAATAGAAACTGTGTGTTAAGGTCTTGATTCTGCTCTCTGGAAGGACCTCCTTTTTCCTTTGTTATCCATCTTTCTGCCATTGATAGGATTATTGCTTTTGTATGATCAAATCTTAAGTGTGCATTGTGGATTGTGCTGTCCTTGATTAGATAATTTTGCAGCTCACTTTCTAAAAAGTGTGGTTTTAAGGCTCTTGGAAACATGTTTTGTTTTGAGATCCAGCCTGTGGTTGCTTTGGGGATATGATTTCTGAAAAGTTTCCTGGACTTCTAGTCAGTTCTGCATGCCAATAACTATACCCAAATTTCTTTTCCAGAAAACATTCTTATGTTATCTTATTTATCTGCTTCTTTTTCCAATGCCTTTCTTTCTCAACTATACTTTCTTTGACACTATTGGAAAAATTAACTTCAGTGGGATGGCATTAAACCTTAATTTAATCTTGGCTGAAAACCTGAGTTTTAACTCTCTAAACCATTCTCAGTTTTATCTTTTTATATTAAGGGTCTAGAAGTATATAACTTCCCCAACCCTATAGGCTTCTAGATTTCTGGTTTCTCTCTATTCCCTTATGTGTTTGCAAGAGAACCATCTTTTCTTTCTTTTTTTTTAAACAGCTTTATTGAGATAGAATTCATATACCATAAAATTCACCCTTTTAAAGTATACATTTCAGTAGTTTTTAGTATATTCATAGAGTTGTGCAAGCATCACCACTATCTAATTCCAGAATACTTTAATCACCCCAAAAAGAAACTCATATGGATGAGCTGTCACTCCCACTTCCTCCAGCCCTTGACAAACAGGAGTCTACTTTCTGTCTCTATAGATTTGCCTATTCTGGACATTGCATATAAATGGTGTCACACAATATGTGGGCTTTTGTGTCTGATTCTTTAAGTTAACATTATGTTTTAAAGGTTTATCCATGTTGCAGCATGTATCACTATTTCATTCTTTTTTGTTGCCAAATAATATTGTAAAATAGAGCTACACATATTCATCAGTTGATGCTCAGTTGGATTATTTCCATTTATTGGCTATTATGAATAATGCTGTTATGAACATTTATGTACAAGTTTTCTGTGAACTTGTGTTTTCATTCTCTTGGGTATACATCTAGAAGTGGAATTGCTGGGCTATATGGTAATCCTGTGTTTCACTTTTTGAGGAACTGCCAAAATGTTTCCAAGGTAGCTACATTATTTTACAGTCCCACAGTGATGTATAAGGGTTGTAATTTCTCCACATACACAATAAAACTTGCTATTGTCTGTCTTTTTATTTTAGCCATCCTGGTAGATGTGAAGTGGTAGCTCATTATGGTTTTAATTTGAATTTCCTCAATAAGTAATAATGGAAAACGTCTTTATATGTGTTTGTTGTCAATTTGTATAGCTTTCTTAGAGAAATGTCTATTCGAATACTTTGCCCATTTTTAATTGAGTTATTTTTTCACTTTATTGTTGAGTTCTAAGAGTTATTATATACTCTGGATAAAAGTCCTTAATCAGATATATGACTTACAAAAAACTATTTTTTCCCATTCTTTCAGATACCCATTCACTCTCTCAATGGTGTCCTTAAAAACACAAGAGTTTAAAATTTTTGATAATTCAATTTATTTATTTTTTTCTTTTGAATATTGAACTTTTGGTGTCATAGCTAAGAAACCATTGCCTAATTTATGGTCATGAAGAGTCACACTTACTTTTTTTTTTTTTTTACTTTTAAAATCCATTTTATTTGCGGTATAGTTTACATACAATAAAAATCTACCCATATATCCATTTAAAATCAATTTGAAGAGTTTTAATTTATTTTATTTTTATAGGTTTATTGAAGTAAAATTTATATAGATTAAACTTTAACCTTTTTAGGTGTAAGTTCTATGCATTTCGACAAACTTACTCAGATGTGTAACTACCACCACAATCAAGATATAGAGTATTTGAAAGTTGCTAAGAGAGTAGATCTTAAAATTTCTCACCACAAAACAAAAGGTAACTATGAAAGGTGATGCATAAGTTAACTAACCTTATTGTGATAATGATCTTGCAATCTATACATATTATCAAATCTTCATGTTGTACACTTAAAACTTACACAACGTTATATGTCAACTACATCTCAATAAAGCTGGAAAAAAAAAGTCTAAAACAAAAGATACGGTATTTCCTCTACCCTAAAAACTTCCTTCATGCCCTGTTGTATTAGTTTTCTATTGCTGCCAAAACAAATTACCACAAACTTAGTGGTTTAGAACAACACTCACTTGTCTCACAATTCTATATGTCAGAAGTCCAGGTACAGTGTGTTGGGTTCTCTGCTCAAGGTCTCACAAGGCTGAAATCAAAGTGTTGCCAAGGTTGAGTTCATTTTTGGAGATCTGAGTGAAAATCTGCTTTCAAGCTCATTCAGGTGGTTTGTATAATTCAATTCTGTATGGCTGTAGGACTGAGGTTCCCGTTTTTCTGACATTTGGCCCCTCTATCCTCAAGCTAGCAACAGCCAAGTTGAATCCTTCTTGGGTTTCAAGAGCTCGTGTGATTACATTGGGCCTACCTAGATAATCCAGGTTAATCTTGTCATTTTAAGGTTAACTGACTAATAACCTTAATTACATCTACAAAGTTCCTTTTGCCACGTAACATATTATAACATATTCATGGGTGTAAAACCAGGGTTGAAGGTCACAAGGGTCAAAATTCTGCTTCCCTTACCTTTTGTATCAATCCCTTTGTTCCATTTTAGCTTCTGGCAACTTCTGATCTGATTTCTGCCCCTATAGCTTGTTTTTCCAAGAGTGTCATATAAATAGAATTATACAGTATATAGTCTTTAGTCTGGCTATCCACAACATTGCATGGATAAATAGTTCCTTTCTATTGTGGGGTAGGTAGCATCTCATTGTATGCCTATATCATAGTTTGTTTCACTTGCTGAGATGGTCCAGTCACAAATGTAGTCTAAGAATATGAATAGTGGTCACACTCAGTTTAAGGGAACAGGGAGAGGACAAAGGTTAGGAATCCCTTAGTGATCTAAAGTTACAGGTAGATTCACACATTCAGGGGATGACCTGATTCTAGGAGAAGATCTATATACACCATTTTTTCAAATAAGAAAAGAGAAGCTCCAAGTGTTTATCTAATTGGCTAAAATCACACTGCTGGTCAGTGCCTAAGTTGGGCCTTAAACCTATATCTGTCTGACAAGAATTACATTGGTGATTCCTAACTTTTTTTTAACATCTTTATTGGAGCATAATTTCATTTTTTTTTTAAGATTTACAGTTTTCGGGAGTGGCTGCACAAGATGGCGGAAGAGTAAGATGCAGAGATCAACTTCCTTCCCACAGATACATTAGAAATACATCTACACGTGGAACTGCTCCTATAGAACACCCACCGAAAGCTGGCAGAAGACGTCAGACCTCCCAAAAAGCAAGAAACTCCCCACGTACTTGGGTAGGGCAAAAGAAAAAAGAAATAACAGAGACAAAACAATAGGGACGGGACCTGCACCAGTGGGAGGGAGCTGTGAAGGAGGAAACGTTTCCACACACTAGGAAGCCCCTTTGCAGGTGGAGACTGTGGGTGGCAGAAGGGGCAAGCTTCAGAGCCATGGAGGAAAGCGCGGCCACAGGGGTGCGGAGGGCAAAGCGGAGAGATTCCCGCATGGAGGATCCATGCCAAGCAGCGCTCACCAGCCCAAGAGGCTTGTCTGTTCACCCGCTGGGGCGGGCGGGGGCTGGGAGCTGAGGCTCGGGCTTCGGTCGGATCCCAGGGAGAGGACTGGGGTTGGCAGCGTGAACACAGTCTGAAGGTGTTAGCGCACCACAGCTAGCCCGGAGGGAGTCCGGGAAAATGTCTGCAGCTACCAAAGAGGCAAGAGACTTTTTCTTGCCTCTTTGTTTCACGGCACACAAGGAGAGGGGATTCAGAGCGCTGCCTAAACGAACTCCAGAGACGGGCGCAAGCCGCGGCTATCAGCACGGACCCCAGAGAGGGGCATGAGACACTAAGGCTGCTGCTGCTGCCACCAAGAAGCCTGTGTGTGAGCACAGGTCACTCTCCACACCACCCCTCCTGGGAGCCAGTGCAGCCCGCCACTGCCAGGCTCCCGTGATCCAGGGATAACTTCCCTGGGAGAACGCACGGTGCGCCTCAGGCTGCTGCAACTTCCTGCCGGCCTCTGCCGCTGCAGGCTCACCCTGCATCTGTACCCCTCCCTCCCCCCAGCCTAAGTGAGCCAGAGGCCCCGAAGCAGCTGCTCCTTTAACCCCGTTCTGTCTGGGCAGGGCCCAGACACCCTCAGGCGTCCTACACGCAGAGGCAGGTCCAAATCCAAAGCTGAAACCCGGGAGCTGTACGAACAAAGAAGAGAAAGGGAAATCTCTCCCAGCAGCCTCAGAAGCAGTGGATTAAAGCTCCAAAAACAACTTGATGTGCCTGCATCTGTTGAATACCTTAATAGACAACGAATCATCCCAAATTCAGGAGGTGGACTTTGGGAGCAGGATATATTAATTTTTTCACTTTTCCTTTTTTTGTGAGTGTATATGTGTATGCTTCTGGGTGAGATTTTGTCTGTATAGCTTTGCTTTCACCATTAGTCCTAGGGCTGGCTCCATCCGTTTTTTTTTTTTTTTTTTTTTTACTTAAAAATTTTTTTCTTAATAAATGTTTTTCTTAATAATTTTTCCTTATTTTCTATTTTTAAAAATTAAAAAAAATTTTTCTTAATAAGTTTTTTCATATTTTTTAAAAAAAATAAAAAATTTTTTTCTTAATAAATTTTTTCTTAATATTTTTTTCTTATAAAAAATTAATAAATTTATTTTTAAAAAATTAAAAAATAATTTTTTCTTAATAAATTTTTTCATAATAATATTTTTCTTATTTTTTATTATAATAGCTTTATTTTATTTTATTTTATTTTATCCTCTTTCTTTCTTTCTTTCTTTCTTTCTATTTTTTCTCCCTTTTATTCTGAGCCATGTGGATGAAAGGTGCTTGGTGCTCCAGCCAGGTATCAGGGCTGTGCCTCTGAGGTGGGAGAGCCAAGTTCAGGACACTGGTACACAAGAGACCTCCCAGCTCCACATAATACCAAACAGCAAAAATCTCACAGAGATCTGCATCTCAACATCAAGACCCAGCTTCACTCAATGACCAGCAAGCTACAGTGCTGGACACCCTACGCCAAACAACTAGCAAGACAGGAACACAGCCACATCCATTAGCAGAGAGACTGCCTAGAATCATAATAAGGCCACAGACACCCAAAAACACACCACCAGACGTGGACGTGCCCACCAGAAAGACAAGATCCAGCCTCATCCACCAGAACTCAGGCACTAGTCCCCTCCACCAGGAAGCCTACACAACCCACTGAACAAAACTTAGCCACTGGGGACAGATACCAAAAACAACGGGAACTAAGAGCCTGCAGCCTGCGAAAAGGAGACCCCAAACACAGTAAGATAAGCAAAATGAGAAGACAGAAAAACACACAGCAGATGAAGGAGCAGGGTCAAAACACACCAGACCTAACAAATGAAGAGGAAATAGGCAGTTTACCTGAAAAAGAATTCAGAATAATGATAGTAAATATGATCCAAAATCTTGGAAATAGAATAGACAAAATGCAAGAAACATTTAACAAGGACGTAGAAGAACTAAAGAGGAACCAAGCAATGATGAAAAACACAATAAATGAAATTAAAAATATTCTAGAAGGGATCAATAGCAGAATAACTGAGGCAGAAGAAGGGATAAGTGACCTGGAAGATAAAATAGTGGAAATAACTACTGCAGAGGAGAATAAAGAAAAAAGTATGAAAAGAACTGAGGACAGTCTCAGAGACCTCTGGGACAATATTAAACACACCAACATTCGAATTATAGGGGTCCCAGAAGAAGAAGAGAAAAAGAAAGGGACTGAGAAAATATTTGAAGAGATTATAGTTGAAAACTTCCCTAATATGGGAAAGGAAATAGTTAAGCAAGTCCAGGAAGCACAGAGAGTCCCATACAGTATAAATCTAAGGATAAACATGAAAAGACACATATTAATCGAACTATCAAAAATTAAATATAAAGAAAACATATTAAAAGCAGCAAGGGAAAAACAACAAATAACACACAAGGGAATCCCCATAAGGTTAACAGCTGATCTATCAGCAGAAACTCTGCAAGCCAGAAGGGAGTGGCAGGATATACTTAAAGTGATGAAGGAGAAAAACCTACAACCAAGATTACTCTACCCAGCAAGGATCTCATTCAGATTCGATGGAGAAATTAAAACCTTTACAGACAAGCAAAGGCTGAGAGAGTTCAGCACCACCAAACCAGCTTTGCAACAAATGCTAAAGGAACTTCTCTAGGCAAGAAACACAAGAGAAGGAAAACACCTACAATAACAAACCCAAAACATTTAAGAAAATGGGAACAGGAACATACATATCGATAATTACCTTAAATGTAAAGGGATTAAATGCTCCCACCAAAAGACACAGACTGGCTGAATGGATACAAAAACTAGACCCATATATATGCTGTCTACAAGAGACCCACTTCAGACCTAGAGACAAATACACACTGAAAGTGAGGGGATGGAAAAAGATATTCCATGCAAATGGAAATCAAAAGAAAGCTGGAGTAGCAATTCTCATGTCAGACAAAATAGACTTTAAAATAAAGACTATTACAAGACACAAAGAAGGACACTATATAATGATCAAGGGATCGATCCAAGAGGAAGGTATAACAATTGTAAATATTTATGCACCCAACATAGGAGCACCTCAATACATAAGGAAAATACTAACAGCTATGAAAGGGGAAATCAACAGTAACACAATCATAGTAGGGGACTTTAACACCCCACTTTCACCAATGGACAGATCATCCAAAATGAAAATAAATAAGGAAACACAAGCTTTAAATGATACATTAAACAAGATGGACTTAATTGATATTTATAGGACATTCCACCCAAAAACAACAGAATACACATTTTTCTCAAGTGCTCATGGAACATTCTCCAGGATAGATCATATCTTGGGTCACAAATCAAGCCTTGGTAAATTTAAGAAAATTGAAATCGTATCAAGTATCTTTTCCGACCACAACGCTATGAAACTAGATATAAATTACAGGAAAAGATCTGTTAAAAATACAAACACATGGAGGCTACATAATACCTACTTAATAACGAAGTGATCACTGAAGAAATCAAAGGGGAAATCAAAAAATACCTAGAAACAAATGACAATGGAGAAACGACGACCGAAAACCTATGGGACGCAGCAAAAGCAGTGCTAAGAGGGAAGTTTATAGCAATACAAGCCTACCTCAAGAAACAGGAAGCATCTCGAATAAACAACCTAACCTTGCACCTAAAGCAATTAGAGAAAGAACAGCAAAAATACCCCAAAGCTAGCAGAAGGAAAGAAATCAAAAAGATCAGATCAGAAATAAATGAAAAAGAAATGAAGGAGACAATAGCAAAGATCAATAAAACTAAAAGCTGGTTCTTTGAGAAGATAAACAAAATTGATAAAGCATAAGCCAGACTCATCAAGAGAAAAAGGGAGAAGACTCAAATCAATAGAATTAGAAATGAAAAAGAAGAAGTAACCACTGACACTGCAGAAATACAAATGATCATGAGAGATTACTACAAGCAACTCTATGCCAATAAAATGGACAACCTGGAAGATATGAACAGATTCTTAGAAATGCACAACCTGCTGGGACTGAACCAGGAAGAAATAGAAACTATGAACAGACCAATCACAAGCACTGAACTTGAAACTGTGATTAAAAATCTTCCAACAAACAAAAGCCCAGGACCAGATGGCTTCACAGGCGAATTCTATCAAACATTTAAAGAAGAGCTAACACCTATCCTTCTCAAACTCTTCCAAAATATTGCAGAGGGAGGAACACTCCCCAACTCATTCTACGAGGCCACCATCACCCTGATACCAAAACCAGATGAAGATGTCAAAAAGAAAGAAAACTACAGGACAATATCACTGATGAACATAGATGCAAACATCCTCAACAAGATACTAGCAAACAGAATCCAACAGCACATGAAAAGGATCATACACCATGATCAAGTGGGGTTTATTCCAGGAATGCAAGGATTCTTCAATATACGCAAATCAATCAACGTGATACATCATATTAACAAATTGAAGGAGAAAAACCATATGATCATCTCAATAGATGCAGAGAAAGCTTTTGACAAAATTCAACACCCATTTATGATAAAAGCCCTGCAGAAAGTAGACATAGAGGGAACTTTCCTCAATATAATAAAGGCCATATATGACAAACCCACAGCCAACATTGTCCTCAATGGTGAAAAACTGAAACCATTTCCACTAAGATCAGGAACAACACAAGGTTGCCCACTCTCACCACGATTATTCAACATAGTTTTGGAAGTGTTAGCCACAGCAATCAGAGAAGACAAAGAAATAAAAGGAATCCAAATCGGAAGAGAAGAAGTAAAGCTGTCACTGTTTGCAGATGACATGATACTATATATAGAGAATCCTAAAGATGCGACCAGAAAACTACTAGAGCTAATCAATGAATTTGGTAAAGTAGCAGGATACAAAATTAATGCCCAGATATCTCTTGCATTCCTATACACTAATGATGAAAAATCTGAAAGTGAAATTAAGAAACACTCCCGTTTACCATTGCAACAAAAAGAATAAAATATCTAGGAATAAACCTACCTAAGGAGACAAAAGACCTGTATGCAGAAAATTATAAGACACTGATGAAAGAAATTAAAGATGATACAAATAGATGGAGAGATATACCATGTTCTTGGATTGGAAGAATCAACATTGTGAAAATGACTCTACTACCCAAAGCAATCTACAGATTCAATGCAATCCCTATGAAACTACCACTGGCATTTTTCACAGAACTAGGACAAAAAATTTCACAATTTGTATGGAAACCCAAAAGACCCCGAATAGCCAAAGCAATCTTGAGAACGAAAAATGGAGCTGGAGGAATCAGGCTCCCTGACTTCAGACTATACTACAAAGCTACAGTAATCAAGACAGTTTGATACTTGCACAAAAACAGAAACATAGATCAATGGAAGAGGATAGAAAGCCCAGAGATATGGTCACCTTATCTTTGATAGAGGGGGCAAGCATATACAGTGGAGAAAAGACAGCCTCTTCAATAAGTGGTGCTGGGAAAATTGGACAGGTACATATAAAAGTATGAAATTAGAACACTCCCTGACACCATGCACAAAAATAAACTCAAAATGGATTAAAGACCTAACTGTAAGGCCAGACACTATCAAACTCTTAGAGGAAAACATAGGCAGAACACTCTATGATATAAATCACAGCAAGATCCTTTTTGACCCAGCTCCTAGAGAAATGGAAATAAAAACAAAAATAAACAAATGGGACCTAATGAAACTTAAAAGCTTTTGCACAGCAAATGAAACCATAAACAAGACCAAAAGACAACCCTCAGAATGGGAGAAAATATTTGCAAATGAAGCAACTGAAAAAGGATTAATCTCCAAGATTTACAAGCAGCTCATGAAGCTCAATAACAAAAAAACAAACAACCGAATTCAAAAATGGGCAGAAGACCTAAATAGACATTTCTCCAAAGAAGATATACAGATTGCCAACAGACACATGAAAGAATGCTCAACATCATTAATCATTAGAGAAATGCAAATCAAAACTACAATGAGATATCATCTCACACCGGTCACAATGACCATCCTCAAGAAATCTAGAAACAATAAATGCTGGAGAGGGTGTGGAGAAAAGGGAACACTCTTGCACTGTTGGTGGGAATGTAAATTGATACAGCCACTATGGAGAACAGTATGGAGGTTCCTTAAAAAACTACAAATAGAACTACCATACGACCCAGCAATCCCACTACTGGGCATATACCCTGAGAAAACCATAATTCAGAAAGAGTCATGTACCAAAATGTTCATTGCAGCTCTATTTACAATAGGCAGGACATGGAAGCAACCTAAATATCCATCATCGGATGAATGGATAAAGAAGATGTGGCACATATATACAATGGAGTATTACTCAGCCATAAAAAGAAATGAAATGGAGGTATTTGTAGTGAGGTGGATGGAGTTAGAGTCTGTTATACAGAGTGAAGTAAGTCAGAACGAGAAAAACAAATCCAGTATGCTAACATATATATATGGAATATAAGGGGAAAAAAAACGTCATGAAGAACCTAGTGGCAAGACGGGAATAAAGACACAGACCTACTAGAGAATGGACTTGAGGATATGGGTAGGGGGAGGGTAAGATGTGACAGGGTGAGAGATTGGCATGGACCTATATACACTACCAAATGTAAAATAGATATCTAGTGGGAAGCAGCCGCATAACACAGGGCGATCAGCTCAGTGCTTTGTGACCAGCTATAGGGTTGGGATAGGGAGGGTGGGAGGGAGGGAGATGCAATAGGGAATAGATATGGGAACATATGTATATGTATAACTGATTCACTTTGTTATAAAGCAGAAACTAACACAGCGTTGTAAAGCAATTATACTCCAATAAAGATGTTTAAAAAAATAAAAAAAAGAAAGAAAAAAGATTTACAGTTTTCTCACATTTAATTCTATGATTGATTTTGAGTTAATTTTTGCATGTAGTATGAGGTAGTGGTCCAACTTTATTCTTTTGCATATGGATATCAAGTTGTCCCAGTACCATTGTTGAAAGACTACTCTTTCCCCCACAGAACTGTTCTGCCACTCTTGTCAATATCAATTGATCATAAATGTAAGAACTTATTTCTGAACTTCTTATACTATTGCCACAAGCCTCCACTACTGTGTTTTTGTGGTGAGTTTTAAAATTAGAGCATGTGAATCCTCCAACTTTGTGGATTTTTTTTTTGAGATTATTTTGGCTACTCAGAGCCCCTTGCATTTCCATTCGAATTTTAGGACCTGCTTGTCAATTCTGAAAAAGAGAGAGCTAGGATTTTAGTATGAATTTTGTGAGTCTGTAGATCAATTTAGAGAGTGTCATCATCTTAACAATACTAAGCCTTCCAGTTCATGAACACAGGATGTCTTTTCATTTATTTATGTCTTCTTGAATTTCTTTCAATTATGTTTTGTAGTTTTCAGTGTTGAAGCTGAAAACTTGCATTTTCTTGTTAATTTTATTCCTTTTTTATGCTATTGTGAAAGAAATCATTCTACTTTCACATTCAGATTATTCATTACTTGTGTATAGACATATAACTGATTTATGCATATTGATCTTGTATCCTGAAATCTTGCTGAACTTGTTTATTAGTTCTAATGATTTTTCATGTGTGAGCTCCTTAGGATTTTCTATATACATATCATTCTATCTATGAATAGAAATAGCTCTATATCTTCTTCTCCAATCTGGATGCCTTTTTTTTTTCTTGCCTAATTGCCCTAGCTAGAACTTCCTGTACAATATTTAATAGTTCAATGTAAGTGACAAGAATGCACATCCTTGTATTATTCCTGATGGTAGTGAGAATACATTTAGTCTTTCACCATTAAGTATGATGTTGTCTGTGGGGTTTTCATAGATGGCTTTTATCAAGTTAAGGAATTTCCCTTCTATTTCAAGTTGGCTGAGTGTTTTTTCATGTTATCATGAAAGGATATTGGATTTTGTCAAATGTCTACTGACATGGTCATGTGTTTTTGTCTTTATTTTATAAATATGGTGTATTACATTGATTGATTCTGTATGTTAAACCAACCCTGCATTCCAGAAATAAATCCCTCTTGCTTATGGTGTATAATCTTTCTTATATGGTAATGGATTTGGTTTGTTAGTATTTTATGGAGAATTTTTCGTCTATATCCTTAAGGGATACTGATGTATAGTTTTCTTCCCTTCTGATGTCATTTTCTGGTTTTGGTATCAGGGTACTACTGGCCTCATATAATGAGTTGGTAAATGTCCCCTCATTTTCTACATTTTAAAATTATTCTTAATTATGGTAAAATACACATAACATAAAATATATCATCTTAAACTATTTTTAAGTGTACAGTTTTGTGGTTTTTAAGTCCTCCTATTCTATTTTTTGCAAGAGTTCATGAAAGATTTATGTTAATTATTCTTTAAAAGTTAGGTAGACGTTGGCAGTGAAGCCATCTGGGCCAGGGCCTTCCTCTGTGGAAATTTTTGTGTTATTAATGCTATCTCTTTATGTGTTACAGGTATTCAGATTTTCTACTTTTTCATGAATCCATTTCCATCCTTTCTGTCTGTCTGGGAATCTAACTATTTCGTCTCTGTTATCTAATTTTTTGGTGTTCACAGTATTCTCTTATAATCCTTTTATTTCTATAAGGTGAGTAATGTCTCCTCTTCTTTGCTGATTTCAATAACCTGAGTCTTCTACCTTTTTGTCCTGGTCATTCTCCCTGTAGGGTTGTCAATCTTGTTGATTCTTTCAAAGAACCAACTCATTATTTTTATTCCTTCTTTTGTTTTTCTATTTTTTAATTCATTTATTTCTGCTCTAGTGTATATTATTTCGACTTTTCTTTTTGCTGTTCTTTGTCTTCAAGTTCTATAAGGTTATTGATTTCAGATCTTTCATCATTTTTAATATAGATATTTCCAGCCATAAATATCTCTCTATGCACTATACTACATGTATTCCTAAAGTTTTTGTATGTTGTATTTTCATTTTCATTCCTGCCAAAGTATTTTCTAATTTTACTTGTTATTTCTTCTTTGAGCCATTGATTATTTAGGAATGTGTTGTGGAACTCATAGAACTCAAAGTAACAGGGAGTAGAATGGTGGTTAGCAGGGGCTGAGAGGAGGGGCAAAACTGGAGCTGTTGGGCAAAGGATAAAAGCCTTCAGTTATAAGATGAATAAGCTCTGTAAGTCTAATGTAGAGCATGGTGACACTAGTTAATAACACTATGTCATGTACTTGAAACTGCTAAGGAAGTGAGCATTCTCACTAAACACACGCACACACACAGACACTAATGATTACTAATGAGGAGACTGATGTGTTAAGTACACGATGGTGGCAATCATTGCACAAAGTACACATATGTCAAATCATTACATTATACACCATAAATATATATAACTTAATTTGTCAATTAGACCTCAATAAAGCTGGAGGGAAAAAGATGAAAGAATAACCATCATACAAAAGAGTAACAAAGTTTGAGAATCTCTGTGTTCCTTCTCCTCCTTGCCTCTATTAGGCTCTGATACTATTCTCTGAGAGAACGTCCCTTATCCATTTTTCTGTGAGCCTTGTATCCATCTCACAGTGGTAATTCCCTTTTAAGTCACCTGTACTGACCACATCTGAAATGGGTAGCATGGAAAGTGGGGAAATAAATGCTGGAAAGTTGTTTCTATTCTTGAAAAATTAGTCTTTTTAGTTTTGGCACATAGTTTATTTAGTCATCAATTACCTCAAAAACGTATTAGGCACCTGATATATTTCATTCTTCCAATCATTTCTATATCCTAGAAACAGCACTCAGGTCCTTTCCTAGAAGTAATTTTCTGGCCTGATTTATTTTGCTGTCTTTCTTTCTGAACATAATAGAGCTACCATGAGGCTCCATGGCACACATATGTAAAGACTACAACTTCTGTCTTTCTCTGTTGTTACAGTCAACAGACAAAGTTCAAAACCACTTTTAATTTCATCTCTTACTCTTTAGGGCTTACAAGTGTTGAGGTTTTCTACTTCAACAAGGTTTTGAATTTTTGGGTTACATTTTTTCCTTTTCATTTCTGGCCTGCAAACTAGATAATAATTTCTGAACATATGTCCATTGAAATACCCTGGTGAACACAACAAACAACCAGCATTTGGTCTGCCTCCCAAGTTATCAATATAGCAAAGGTTTTGCCATTGAATAACATGTATCAACATATTTATGGTTTCCAATACAGTTTCCTTGCCAACCACCTCCAGACACATAAGCCAATGCCACAATTTTAAGATTTGTTACAGGAGCATCCCACCTCAAAGAACTAATTTATGTATCAGATCAAATAACACTAGCTACAGTAGGGACAACTCCCAAATATCAGTGTTGATTTTTCCCTCAACCTGATGAGGGTTGAGCAGTAATCTGGGAATCTTTTTCCATCTTTAGTTCTATCATCTTGGAGTCCTTTACTTCTAGGTTTGTGAGTGAACAATGTAGAAAGAGAAAGGTCCTCTTAATCTTAAGTATATTTAAGTATAATATGATTTAATATGAAGACTTTGTCGCTTTAAAAATAATACTATATTTATCAGTGTGTGTGTGCACGGGTGTATGTGTGGTCTGAATTAACTATTCTGTTTGTGGAACCTTAGGACCACAAGAAAAGATATACTTAAAGAACATATCCCTCAGTTCCCAGCTTACTTCAGTGTAGGTTAAGAACTTAGAGAAAAGGTGCATAGCAACAGTAAATTTACAAATATAAATAAACATTGTAAACCCCAACGTGTTATTCAAAACAATCAAAGAAGTAATCTCAGCGGTGAAAAAATACAGTAGGACCCTGGATTTTTATGAGTTTTTGGAATAAGAAGAGCAGGTCGTACCCGTGGAGAGAAGGCAACCCTTTACCTGCTCAGGACCTTTCTTATTTCCCTTTCTTATTTTTCTTTCTTCTATACTACCCAGGATTTAAGAACTACTGTAATTTTTTTGCAGAATACCCCACTAATTCCAAAAGTTCTTCATATGCAATATCACATTACAAATAAGGTTAATTAAGGACTTCCATTTTGGTCCAGTGGTAAAGAATCTGTATTCCAATGCAGGAGACGCAGGTTCAATCCCTGGTCAGAGCACTGAGATCCCACATGGCGCGGGGTAACTGAGCCTAAGCACCATAAATACTGAGCCCACAAGCCACAATTAGAGAGAAGCCCACGGTCCGCAGTGAACAGTGCACGCGCTGAAAAGAAATATCCCGCATGCCGCAACAAAGATCCCGTGTGCTGCAATGAAGACCCGACGCAGACAAAAATTTATTAAAAATTGTTTTAAAATAAGGTTAATTTCAAGAGAAAAAGAGCAACAGATTATGGAAGGGTAATAGAGTTAAGAATCTTGTGTTTCCTATACTAGTTATATCTGGGCAACTTTCCAGCTGGAGCAAACATCGTTGTGGTGATGGTGGTGATGGTGGTGATAGCGATGATGTCGGAGATAGTGATAACCTGTGGCCTAACAAAATGTCAATTATGTGCCCAGCATAGTGCCAACTGAATTACACACATTTGTGGAATCTTTATGCCCCAGTCAAGTTTGCAACGTAAATGATTTTCCCCAATTTTAGTAAGAGACTGATATTGTGAGGAGTTAAATAATTTTTCCTCAAATCAATCAAGCAATAATTAAGAAAATAACATGGATTTGAAATTATATAGAAATAATCATCGATATGACTCAAAACTAAGATAACACGGATTGGGGGAGCCTGAAATTTGGGATCAAAGAAGGATAGAAATCAACCAAAATTATAATATGATATTGCTAAAAGCAAGTTTTAAAAGAAAGGAAATATTTTTATCATCACACAAAAGAATTGCATTTTATTCAGGAAGTGGCGGATAAGTAACAATGGTCCAGCTGGTAGAAACCCCTGCCCAAGTGACAAACAGACACAGAAGACAGTGAGAGGATCCTCAACTGGCGAGCAGGAGGAAAGCTTCTGCTCTTCCTTCTGAAGCTCTATGATGCTTTCTCAGCTACCTCCCAGAGGGAAGTGATATACCAGCCTCAGGAAGGAAACCCCTGACTGTCAGGAATCACCAGAGGATTATTGCAGGCTGAAGGGTGGAGAAGCTTCTTCTATATCCACAAGAGGCTTTGAAGAGAAGATGAAGGTGGAGCTGTGGAACTAGGTGAACCAATTGTCCTTATCCTTTCCTGAGGCAGATAAAAGCTCAAGCTGTTACTTGCTATTGGGTGGGCACTTCTGTTGGCAGTTGGGGAAGTGGCACAGGAGGACATTTCTGCTGGCACTGCTGAGGCGGGCGTGGCTCAGGGCACCTTATAGGTGGGCAAAGCTCTGGGCACTTAGGTGGGCAAGGCTCAGGGCACTTAGGTGGGCACACTGGTGGTGGTTGGCAGGGCTGCTTGCACTGCTGATGTTGAGAAGACATCTTTCTGGAGTCTTAATATCTGAAAGAAAGTATATGACCGTGTTCACAAGAAGGAATTCCTCTAGAGAAAAGAGCAAAAGCTTGCGTAATAACAACAAATAGTATCTCTCCAATCGCTAAGTATGTGCTTTAATCTCTTTAACACATTTTAATGAATTTCTGAGTTCCCTCTCGCCTTTTAGCAAATCGTTTCATCAGCCCAGAGAAAACCTTCTCTTTTCTCATGCAACTTTTCCAAAGAAAATATTGTTGTTTGAAAGAAAAAGCAATGTTTTCTCTTTTTGTTTAGTTTTTATTTTTTTAATGAAAACAACATCTTCAAAAAAGGCCATCACAAGTTTTAAAATCCTGAGCAAGCTCACAAGAAATTCCTATCAACATTTTCTCTCATGAGGTCCCGACAGGATGACTTATGTGTAGAGCAAAGGGCAATCAGGAAGAATGTAAGTGTCTCACACATTCTAAGATAAATACCTCTGACATCACAGCAGTGGGACACAAAAAAGGTATAGAAAAAGGAAAAATACATTGTTCTTTATCTCTTCATGTCAAAATTTCCTATAAATTTCTTTCTCAATAAGGAATTCAAAATAAGTATCAGAAATCTAATAAATGCAGTATACCATTGTGCCCAAATTCCAAGTTCCCATCCACTAAGTAGCATTAAACCCATGTTGATAACTTTGGACCCATCAAATTTGCTGTCTCCGGGATAAACTCAACATTTGAAAGCCCAAGAAAAAGTTGAACTGAAGAATCAGGCTCACCAGTGTCTGCAAACTCAGTTGGAACTCAAGTAGCCGGAGGATGGCCGTCATGCAGCAGAGGACCTATTATTGGGGCTTGCTGCCCCACACAGGGGGAAGTGGAGCTGACAAAACTGGCCTGATCCAAACATTTCCCATCTAAAATGCAAATCCATCCATAACTGGCTTGGCAGGGACTCTGAAAACAGGAAATGTCCTGCTCCAGGACTTCCTCTCTGGATTATGTTCTCATCACTCAGAGAGACGCTGCCTTAGCTCTCAGTTACCATGGTTTATGGCAGGGGGAGGATTTGGGGGGTTCTGTAACTTGTAGTAAAAGGTTCCCTTTATTGATTGGGGAATAAGACCAATTTCTATCTTTCACCTTCCTTGACTTCTAAAACTGCCTGCCTGCCTAGTTGCACTTGAACTGGTGGCAATTTTGTTGTACATACTGGTTTGAAAAGATCCATGCAACCTGGTGAAACCTGTCTCTTTACCTCAAGTCCTTCTTTAATGTATTTCCCCTTGACCTATTGGTTTCTAAAGGAAGTCTCCTTTCTTCTTCTAAAATGGACTGAGGGAACGTTGCATATCATTTCAGATGATTTACCATCATGATAGTTAGACACGTTTAGTAAAGTGGTGACCTCTAGGGTCCTCCTTTCACTGCTTTGCTCCTTCAAATAAAGAACATCCAGCAGTCAGATCCATGTGAGCTTTATAAATTGGTTACACTTCCTACCACAAGGAATTCACTAGGAGCGTAGCATCACCTACCATAACTCAGATGAGCTGGTAGCTCAGACCCTAGACTTACAACAGAAAAGAAGCTTTTTGATCATACCTCCCAAAAGTGACATACGACCTGCTCCTACCTAATTTCTCCCAGCTGACCTGTTTGGATTTCTTCAGCTTCTGAGGAAAGCTCAGAGGAGTGTTCAAATTGTCTGGCTTCTTGCCCTTGGAAATTTTGGTAAAACCCAATCTAATATGCAATGCCATTCAAACAACTAATTTTATATGTATTTAATATTTATAAATTATTTAAAAACATGTTTTGAATGAAATCTATGGGTAAATTCAGTAAAAAGTTGAAATCACTTTATTAAAAATGCACTCACTGAGAGGGAAGGGTAAGCTGGGAAGAAGTGAGAGAGTGGCAGGGACATATATACACTCCCAAATGTAAAATAGATACCTAGTGGGAAGCAGCTGAACAGCACAGGGAGATCAGCTCGGTGTTTGTGACCACCTAGAGGGGTGGGATATGGAGGGTGAGAGGGAAACGCAAGACGGAGGAGATATGGGGATATATGTATATGTAAGCTGATTTACGTTGTTATAAGGCAGAAACTAACACACCATTGTAAAGCAATTATACTCCAATAAAAATGCTAAAAAATAAATAAATAAATAGGCTTAGTTTAAAAAAAAAGGAGTCACTGAAGTTCATTGCCATTCATATAAAACTACTTAATCATTAATAATAATTTTGTTATATTTTAAACCTACTTTTTGCATTTTCCATTTTGGTCATGGAGGAGCATATGTCAAATAAACCTATTTCCTGCTCGACTTTCTTTATACAATTTGTCAGTGTGCTGGAAGGAAGGTTTGATGGTTTATTTATGGGTCAGATTCACTGGCCCAGGTCCCCAGTTTTCTGGTCAAACATTATCTGTGTGTTTCTGTAAGGATGATTTTGGATGAGAGTATTATTTAAGTCAGTGGCCTGAATGATGGCGGTTGCCATCTACAAGGTGGGAAGTTCTCATCCAATCCACTGACGGCCTGAATAGAACAAGGTTGGCGCTCCCCCAGGTAAAAGATTGTTCCCCTTTCAGGTGGACTTCCAGCAGAGTTTCAGCTCTGCAGACTTTGCGTGTTCCAGACATTTTAATCTCTCTCTCTCTCTCTCTGTCCTTGTCCCTCTTTCTGTAACATATTTCTCTATGGATATATATACATACATATTGTAATATATAATTTGAATATTTCATCTGTCATTTCATGTCCATGATTAACTATGGTCAATTAAAATAAAAATTTTCAAAGTTATTAGGAAGTGAAGTTAAAGCCAAACATATAAATGTAATATGACACATGGGGTGTGGAATTATGACAGATATAATGAGCTTTGAGCAAATGACTGAACTTCAGCACCCAGTGCTTTAGCATGTCCTCCAAAGATTTCATTTCTGCCTTTTCAGTGATTTAGCTGTCAACAGTTTTTCTACAGTTCCTCCCTTCTATCCTGGACACGAACACTACTCTTTTCTAGGCTGTCCCCTTGGGCACTGAAGAGTCTTGTGATGGGTCATGGTTGGTGAAGGCCCCTGTCTGCTTTAGGAATAGAGCTGCGAATCTCACTTTATCACACTGTAGACTGTGGGAACACATGTTTAATGGAATCAGGATGTCCCATCTCACCTGACACAAACTCTTCCCTAGACGGCTGTCGTGTGCTTAAAATTCCTTTATCAGGAAATAAATCTCTTGTATTCCATAATTCAATACCAGGTTTCAATTGTGTGAAACCAAAACTAGACATAAGATGCCATTTAAGACTCACAGCATCACATATAAATGATTCAGAGTGACGTTGGGAGGGGAGAGAGAAGCAAAGCACTAAAGGGCTGACATCCGGATGAAATGTGAACTTAGGGCACATCTGATATATTTGCTTTGTTCTACTCATTCCAGGAATGTTTTAGGTCCTTGAAGACAGTAATTTGAAAAAAATGTTCACTGTTTATTCTCTGTCTTCCTGTTCACGTTCCAGAACCCTCACCCTGCCATAATATCTTCACCGCCAATATCTACCCCTTAACCGTCCAATTTGGTACTTTGACATATTGCCCATGCGTTTACGAATAGTCCTTTCATATCTTTCATGATTCTTCCTGCAGTCAGAAAGAAGAACTGTCCTAGTAATTTGTCTTGGCCAAATAATCAGGAAGCTTCTTAAGAATGGGGTTGTATAATGGGACAGCAGGAAGCAGAGCGGAATGAGGAGGAGAGGAAGAGAAAGAGGAGACACTTGAAACCTGTGAAAGAGTCATCAGCTAGGCATGTGTCAGAAGGCCAAGACGTAAACGTTCCCTGCAGCTCAGCCACATCTTAACTGACTACTATATGTTTTTTAAAAAATATGATACATTGGTATAAAAATGAAGCTATATCATTTAATATATAATGGGGAAAACATAAAGCTGTTAAAAAATGAGCATGTCCATTAAACGGCCAAAAATAATCACTGCTTATATATTGCTGTAGTTAGTGTTACGTCTTTTCAATTTTTATAAACCCACACACATACATACATGTCTATCAGGTTACTGATTTGAGATCATCTTTTGTAATATAGATATCTCCAGCCATAGGTTGCTCTCTTTGTGCTGCAATACATTTATCCCGAAAGATCTTGCATGTTTTCTTTTAATTTTCATTCATCTCACGGTTTTTTCTATTTGTTTGTTATTTCTTCTTTGCACCATTGTTTATTTAGGAATGTGTTTGCAAACTCACAGATGTTACAGAAACAGAGAGTAGAATGGTGGTCAGCAGGGTCTAAGGGGTTGTGCAAAAGTGGAGATGTTGGGACAAGGGTACAAGCTTGCAATCATACGATGAATGAGTTCTCAGAGTCTACAGTACAGCATGGTGATCTAGCTAATAACACTCAGTTGTGTACTTGAATCTTGCTGAGAAATTAGACCTTAAGCATTCTCGTCTCACACACACATACACACACACACAGAGAAATACACACTTTACATTGTTACTGCTGAAGTGATTAATGTACTAAGTGACCGATGGTGGGAATCACTGCAGAAAGTACACATATGTCAAATCATCACATTATACACCGTAAATATGTACAATTTAGTTTGTCAATTATACCTCAATAAACCCGGAGGGAAAGCATGAAAGAATAACCATCATACAACAGAGTAACCATGTTTGAGCATCTCTGTGTTCCTTCTCCTCCTTGGCTCTCTTAGGATCTGATACTATTCTCTGAGAAAGCTTCCTTTATCCATTATTCTGTGGGGGCCTTGTACCCATCTCAGAGTGGATATTCCCTTTTAGTCACGTGTACTGACCATATCTGATTTGGTAGGGTGGAAAGTGGGGAAAGGTGGTCTGGAAAGTCGTTAGTAATCTTGGAAATCATTCTGTTTCGTTTTGGCACATAGTTTATTTAGTTCTCATTTCACTCAAAAACTTATTAGGTGCCTTATATAATTCAGTCCTCCAATCATTTACATGTCCTACGGATCTCAGTAAGGTCCTGTTGTAGAATTAATTTTCTGGACTGATTAAATTACTGCTTCTCCCCCTAACATAATACAGCTATCATGAGGTTCCTTGGCACACAGGTGGGAAGAATACAACTTCTGTCTCTTTTCTCTGTTGTAACTGTCAACTGAAATTGGACTTGTAGTTCAAAACCACTGCTAATCTCATCTCTTACTCTTTAGGGCTTACAACTGTTGAGTTTTCTAATTCAACAAGGTTTTGAATTTCTGGGCTGTATTTTTTTCCTTTTCATTTTTTTCATTTCTGGCCTGTCAGCCAGAAAGTTTTTCCTGAACATACGTCTACTGAAATACCGTGGGCAAATCAACAAATGACCAACCTTTGGTCTGCCTCTAAAGATACCATGGACAACCATTACTGCAAACCTTTTGCCATTGAATAACATTTAGCACCCCAGTTTTGGCTTCCAATATCAGATTCCTTTCCAAGCACCTCCAGACACATAAGCCAATGCCACAGTTTTAAGATTTGTTACAGGAGCATCCCTCCTCAAAGAACTAATTTCTATGTCAGCTCAAATAAGAGTAGCTACAGTAGAGGCAACAACCAAATATCAGTGTTGGTTTTTCACTCATGTCACAGTCTGATGAGCGTTGAGCAGTAACATGGGCTTCTTTTTGCTTCTGCAGTTCTGCCATGTTTGACTCCTTTACTTCTAACCACAAGAAAAGGTATGCTTAAAAAACTCATCCCTTTTCACAGCTTATTGGTCCAGTAAGCTAAGCACTTAGAAAACAAGCTGCATAGCAACAGTCATTTTGTAAATCAATATAAACATTGGAATCCCCTTTGTTCCTCAAAGGTGGGGTCAAATTAATCAAGAATGTTATTTCCGAGGTGGAAACATGAAATAAGACCCTGAGGTTGTTGAGTTGTGCAGTAAGAAGAGCACGTTGTACACATGGAGAGCAGGCAGCACTTTGCCTGGTAAGGTCCCTTTAAATTCCCTTTCTTTTGTACTACCCATGTTTTCAGAACTATTATAATTTTATGCAGAGTATCCCATTAATTTCTCAAACTGGTTTTTCTGTGGTGTCACATTTAAAATTCGGTTATATTGGAAAAGAAAACGAACACAGAATATGAACGGGTAATAGAGTTTAAGAATCTCCTTGCTTGCTCTACTAGGTATGTCTGAGCCACTCCTCTGCTGGAGCACCTGCGGGTGGTGATGACGATGTTGATGGTGGTGACGGTGATGATGACAGGGACAATGATGATCGGCCACCTCTCAAATGCCAATTATGTGCCCGGCATTGTGCCCACTGAATGACACACATTCATGTAATTTTTATGCCTAAGCAAGTAGGCACTGCAAATGTGATTTTTCCCACAGTTTATTAAAGGGTTTGAAATGCCAAGAAGTTAAATAATTTGTTCCTCAAATCAATCAAGCAATAATTAGGAAAATAACCTGGATTTGAACCTGGATAGAAATAATCATTGATACGACTCAAAATTCAGATAACACTGACGGTGAGAGCCTGAATCTCGGGATCAAAGAAGGATAGAAATCAACCAAAATTATGATATGATATTGCGAAAAGCAGGTTTTAAAAGAAAGAAAAAAATTTTCCCATCACACAAAAGAATTGTATTTTATTCAGGAAGTGGACCATAAGTAACAATTGCTCAGCTGGGAGAAACTCATGCCCAGGTGACCGACCGACAGAGAAGACAGGGAGAGAATCCTCAGAGGGCGCCCAGGAGGAGAGCTGCTGCTCTTTGTCCTGAGGCTCTGCGATGCTTTCTCAGGCACCACCCAGAGGGAAGCAGTATAGCAGCCTCAGATAGGAAGTCTCTGTCTGTGAGAAATTACCACACGCATATTGAGGCTGAAGGGTGGAGAAGCTTCTTCCGTATCCATGATAGGCTTTGAAGAGAAGGTGAAGGTGGAGCTCTGGAAGTAGTTGAGCCTGATGTCCTTATCCTTTCCAGATGCAGATAAAGCTCAAGCTCTTATATGCTCTTGGGTGGGCACATCTCCTAGCAATGATGGGCAGGTGGCCCAGGAGGGCATTTCTGCTTGCACTGCTGCGGCGGGCATGGATCAGGGCACATTTTAGGTGGGCAAGGGTCTGGACACTTGGCAGGTGGGCATGGGTCAGGGCAATTTATAGGTGGGCAAGGGTCTGGACACTTGGCAGGTGGGCATGGGTCAGGGCACTTTATAGGTGGGCAAGGGTCTGGACACTTGGCAGGTGGGCATGGGTCAGGGCCCTTTATAGGTGGGCAAGGGTCTGGACACTTGGCAGGTGGGCAAGGGTCAGGGCACTTAGGTAGGCACACTGGTGGTGGCTGGCAGGGCTGATTGCACTGCTGATGTTGAGAAGACATCTTTCTGGAGTCTTAACGTCTGAAAGAAAGTATATGACCGTGTTCACAAGAAGGAATTCCTCTAGAGAAAAGAGCAAAAGCTTGTGGAATAACAACAGATAGTATCTCACCAATCTCTAAGTAAGGGCTTTAATCTCTTTAATAGCTTTTAATGAATTTCTGACTTCTCTGTCGCTCTTCAGAAAATCATTTCATCAGCCCAGACAAAACCTTCTCTTTTCTCATACAACTTTTCCAAAGAAAATATCTTTGTTTTAAAAAAACAAGCAATGTTTTCTCTTTTGGTTTCTTCCTTTCTTTCTCTCTCTCTCTCTTTTTTTTTTTTTATGAAAACGACATCTTCAAAAAAGGCCATCAGAAGTTCTAGAATCCTGGGCAAGCTCACAAGCAATTTCTATCACCATTTTCTCTCATGAGGTCCTGACAAGTTGACTTATGCACAGAGCAAAGGGCATTCAGGATGAATGTAAGGCCCTCACACCTTCTAAGATAAATGCCTCTGAAATCACTGCAGAAGTCCAAGAGAAAGCCATAGAAAAAAGTAAATACTTTGCTCTTTCTCCCTTCATGTCAAAACTTCCTGTTAATTTCTTTCTCCATAGAGGAAATCAAACGAGGTATCAGAAATCTAGTAAATACAATATAACATTGTGCCCAGATTCCAAATTCCCATCCACTAAATAGCATTATACCCATGATCATAACTTTGGACCCATCAAACTTGCTGTCTCCAGCATAAAGTCAACATTCGGGGATCCGAGAACAAAGTTGAACTGAAGAATCAGACTCACCAGGTTCTCCAAAGTCAATCGGAACTCGAGGAGCAAGAGGACAGCTGTCGTGCAGCAGAGGACCTTTTTATTGGGGCTTGCTGCCCCACCCAGGGGGGAGCGGAGCTACCAAAACTGGCCCGGTCCAATCATTTCCCAACCAAAATGCAAATCCACTCATAAATGGCTTGGCAGAGACTCTGAAAACAGGAAATGTCCTGTTCCAGGATCTCCTCACTGGACGAGGTTCTCATGACTCACAGAGTCCCTGTCTTAGCTCTCAGTTTCTGTGGTTTCTGGCAGTGGGAGCGCTTGGAGTGTTCTCTAACTTGTAGTGAAAAGTTCCATTCCTTGTTTGGCGAAGAAGACCCTTTTCTATCTTTCACGATCCTTGACTTCTAAGACTGCCTGCCTAGTTGCATTGATCTGGGGGCAATTTTGTTGTACATACTGGTTTGAAAAGGGCCTCGCTACCTGGTGACACATGTCCCTTTACCTCGAGTCTTTCTTGCAATTCATTTCCCCTTGATTCATGGCTTGCCAAACAAAATCTCCTTTCTTCTTCGAAAATAGACTGAGGGAAATTTGCAGATCACCTCATATGATTTCCTATCATGATACTTAGAAACGTGTAGTAAAGTGTTGACCACTATGGTCCTCCTTTCACTGTTTGCTCCTTCAAATAAAGAACATCCAGCAGGTCAGATTCCTGTGACCTCTATAAATCTGTTTTACTTCCTGCCACAAGGAATTCACTAGGCACGTAGCATCCCCTACCATAACTCAGATGAGCTGGCAGCTCAGACCCTAGACTTACAACAGAAGTGAAGCTTTTTGCTCATACCTCCCAAAAGTGACATAAAACTTGCTCCAATCTAATTTCTTCCAACTGAAGTCATTGGATATCTTCAATTTTTGAAGAAATCTCAGAGGGTTGTTCAAATTTTCTGGCTTCCTGTCACTTTGAAATTATTGGGAAACCCAATCTATTATGCAATGCCATTCACGCAACTAATTTTATATGCTTTAATACTTATGAATTATTTAAGCACATGTTGTTTCACATCAAATTCAAGAGAAAGTTGAAATCACTTCATTAAAAATGCAGTCACTGAAGTTCATTGCCATTCATATACAACTTCTTAATCATTAATAATAATTTTGTTATATTTTAAACCTACTTTTTGCATTTTCCATTTTGGTCACGGTGGAGCATATGTCAAATAAACCTATTTCCTGCTCGACTTTCTTCATACAATTTATCAATGTGCTGGAAGGAAGGTTTGATGGTTTATTTATGGGTCAGAGTCACTGGCCCAGGTCCCCAGTTTTCTGGTCAAACATTATCTGTGTGTTTCTGTAAGGATGATTTTGGATGAGAGTATTATTTAAATCAGTGGCCTGAATGATGGCGGTTGCCCTCTACAAGGTGGGAAGTTCTCATCCAATCCACTGACGGCCTGAATAGAAGAAGGCTGATGCTCCCCCAGGTAAAAGATTATTCCCCTTTCAGGTGGACTTCCAGCAGAGTTTCAGCTCTGCAGACTTTGCATGTTCCAGACATTTTAATCTCTCTCTCTCTCTGTCCTTGTCCCTCTTTCTGTAACATATTTCTCTATGGATATATGTACATACATATTGTAATATATATTTTGAATATTTCATCTGTCATTTCATTTACATGATAAACTATGGCCAATTAAAATAAAAATTTTCAAAGTTATTAGGAAGTGAAGTTAAAGCCAAACATATAAATGTAATATGACACATGGGGTGTTGAATTATGACAGATATAATGAGCTTTGAGCAAATGACTGAACTTCAGCGCCCAGTGCTTTAGCATGTCCTCCAAAGATTTCATTTCTGCCTTTTCAGTGATTTAGCTGTCAACAGTTTTTCTACAGTTCCTCCCTTCTATCCTGGACACGAACAGTACTCTTTTCTAGGCTGTCCCCTTGGGCACTGAAGAGTCTTGTGATGGGTCATGGTTGGTGAAGGCCCCTGTCTGCTTTAGGAATAGAGCTGCGAATCTCACCTTATCATACTGTAGAATGTGGGAACACATGTTTAATGGAATCAGGATGTCCCATCTCACCTGACGCAAACTCTTCCCTAGACGGCTGTCGTGTGCTTACAATTCCTTTATCAGGAAATAAATCTCTTGTATTCCATAATAAAATACCAGGTTTCAATTGTGTGAAACCAAAACTAGACATAAGATACCATTTAAGAATCACAGCATCACATATAAATGATTCAGAGTGACGTTGGGAGGGGAGAGAGAAGCAAAGCACTAAAGGTCTGACATCCGGATGAAATGTGAACTTAGGGCACATCTGATATATTTGCTTTGTTCTACTCATTCCAAGAATGTTTTAGGTCCTTGAAGACAGTAATTTGAAAAAAATGTTCACTGTTTATTCTCTGTCTTCCTGTTCACGTTCCAGAGCCCTCACCCTGCCATAATATCTTCACCACCAATATCTACCCCTTAACCGTCCAATTTGGTACTCTGACATATTGCCCATGCATTTAGGAATAGTCCTTTCATATCTTTCATAATTCTTCCTGCAGTCAGAAAGAAGAACTGGCCTAGTAATTGGTCTTGGCCAAATAATCAGGAAGCTTCTTAGGAATGGGGTTTTATAATGGGACAGCAGGAAGAAGAGCGGAATGAGGAGGAGAAGAAGAGAAAGAGGAGACACTTGAAACCTGTGAAACATTCATCAGCTAGGCATGTGTCAGAAGGCCAGGACGTAAACGTTCCCTGCAGCTCAGCCACATCTTCACTGACTACTATATATTTTTTAAATAATGTGATACATTGTTATAAAAATGAAGCTATATCATTTAATATATAATGGGGAAAACATAAATCTGTTAAAAAATGAGCATGTCTATTAAACGGCCAAAAATAATCACAGCTTATATGTTGCTGTATTTAGTGTTACGTCTTTTCAATGTTCATAAACCCACACACATACATACATGTCTATCAGGTTACTGATTTGAGATCATCTTTTGTAATATAGATATCTCCAGCCATAGGTTGCTCTCTTTGTGCTGCAGTACATTTATCCCGAAAGATCTTGTATGTTTTCTTTTCATTTTCATTTATCTCAAGGTGTTTTCTATTTGTTTGTTATTTCTTCTTTGCACCATTGTTTATTTCGGAATGTGTTTGCAAACTCACAGATGTCACAGAAACAGAGAGTAGAATGGTGGTCAGCAGGGTCTAAGGGGTTGTGCAAAAGTGGAGATGTTGTGACAAGGGTACAAGCTTGCAATCATACGATGAATGAGTTCTCAGAGTCTACAGTACAGCATGGTGATCTAGCTAATAACACTCAGTTGTGTACTTGAATCTTGCTGAGAAATTAGACCTTAAGCATTCTCGCCTCACACACACATACACACACACACAGAGAAATACACACTTTACATTGTTACTGCTGAAGTGATTAATGTACTAAGTGACCGATGGTGGGAATCACTGCAGAAAATACACATATGTCAAATCATCACATTATACACCGTAAATATGTACAATTTAGTTTGTCAATTATACCTCAATAAACCCGGAGGGAAAGCATGAAAGAATAACCATCATACAACAGAGTAACCATGTTTGAGCATCTCTGTGTTCCTTCTCCTCCTTGGCTCTCTTAGGATCTGATACTATTCTCTGAGAAAGCTTCCTTTATCCATTATTCTGTGGGGGCCTTGTACCCATCTCAGAGTGGATATTCCCTTTTAGTCACGTGTACTGACCATATCTGATTTGGTAGGGTGGAAAGTGGGGAAAGGTGGTCTGGAAAGTCGTTAGTAACCTTGGAAATCATTCTGTTTCGTTTGGGCACATAGATTATTTAGTTCTCAATTCGCTCAAAAACTTATTAGGCGCCTGATATAATTCAGTCCTCCAATCATTTCCATGTCCTACGGATCTCAGTAAGGTCCTGTTGTAGAAGTAATTTTCTGGACTGATTAAATTACTGCTTTTCCCCCTACCATAATACAGCTACCATGAGGCTCCTTGGCACAGAGGTGGGAAGAATACAACGTCTGTCTCTTTTCTCTGTTGTAACTGTCAACTGAAATTGGACTTGTAGTTCAAAACCACAGCTAATCTCATCTCTTACTCTTTAGGACTTACAAGTGGTGAGTTTTCTAATTCAACAAGGTTTTGAATTTCTGGGCTGTATTTTTTTCCTTTTCATTTTTTTCATTTCTGGCCTGTCAGCCAGAAAGTTTTTCCTGAACATACGTCTACTGAAATACCGTGGGCAAATCAACAAATGACCAACCTTTGGTCTGCCTCTAAAGATACCATGGACAAACATTACTGCAAACATTTTGCCATTGAATAACATGTAGCACCCCATTTTTGGCTTCCAATATCAGATTCCTTTCCAAGCACCTCCAGACACATAAGCTAATGTCACAGTTTTAAGATTTGTTACAGGAGCATCCCTCCTCAAAGAACTAATTTCTATGTCAGGTCAAATAAGAGTAGCTACAGTAGAGACAACTCCCAAATATCAGTGTTGGTTTTTCACTCATGTCACAGTCTGATGAGCGTTGAGCAGTAACATGGGCTTCTTTTTGCTTCTGCAGTTCTGCCATGTTTGACTCCTTTACTTCTAACCACAAGAAAAGGTATGCTTAAAAAACTCATCCCTTTTCACGGCTTATTGGACCAGTAAGCTAAGCACTTAGAAAACAAGCTGCATAGCAATAGTCATTTTGTAAATCAAGATAAACATTGGAATCCCCATTGTTCCTCAAAGGTGGGGTCAAAGTAATCAAGAATGTTATTTCCGAGGTGGAAACATGTAATAAGACCCTGAGGGTGTTGAGTTTTGCAGTAAGAAGAGCACGTTGTACACATGGAGAGCAGGCAGCACTTTGCCTGGTAAGGTCCCTTTAAATTCCCTTTCTTTTGTAGTACCCATGTTTTCAGAACTATTATAATTTTATGCAGAGTATCCCATTAATTTCCCAAACTGGTTTTTCTGTGGTGTCACATTTAAAATTCGGTTATATTGGAAAAGAAAAAGAACACAGAATATGAACGGGTAATAGAGTTTAAGAATCTCCTTGCTTGCTCTACTAGGTATGTCTGAGCCACTCCTCTGCTGGAGCACCTGCGGGTGGTGATGACGATGGTGATGGTGGTGATGGTGATGATGACAGGGACAATGATGATCGGCCACGTCTCAAATGCCAATTATGTGCCCGGCATTGTGCCCACTGAATGACACAGATTCATGTAATATTTATGCATAAGCAAGTAGGCAATGCAAATGTGATTTTTCCCACAGTTTATTAAAGGGTTTGAAATGCCAAGAAGTTAAATAATTTGTTCCTCAAATCAATCAAGCAATAATTAGGAAAATAACCTGGATTTGAAACTGTATAGAAATAATCATTGATACGACTCAAAATTCAGATAACACTGACTGTGAGAGCCTGAATCTCGGGATCAAAGAAGGATAGAATTCAACCAAAATTATGATATGATATTGCAAAAAGCAGGTTTTAAAAGAAAGAAAAAAATTTTCCCATCACACAAAAGAATTGTATTTTATTCAGGAAGTGGACGATAAGTAACAATTGCTCAGCTGGTAGAAAACCATGCCCAGGTGACCGACCGACAGAGAAGACAGGGAGAGAATCCTCAGAGGGCGCCCAGGAGGAGAGCTGCTGCTCTTTGTCCTGAGGCTCTGTGATGCTTTCTCGGGCACCACCCAGAGGGAAGCAGTATAGCAGCCTCAGATAGGAAGCCTCTGTCTGTCAGGAATCACCACACGCATATTGAGGCTGAAGGGTGGAGAAGCTTCTTCCGTATCCATGATAGGCTTTGAAGAGAAGGTGAAGGTGGAGCTCTGGAAGCAGTTGAGCTGATTGTCCTTATCCTTTCCAGATGCAGATAAAAGCTCAAGCTGTTACATGCTCTTGGGTGGGCACTTCTGCTAGCAATGATGGGCAGGTGGCCCAGGAGGGCATTTCTGCTTGCACTGCTGAGGCAGGCATGGGTCAGGGCACTTTATAGGTGGGCAAGGGTCTGGACACTTGGCAGGTGGGCATGGGTCAGGGCACATTATAGGTGGGCAAGGGTCTGGACACTTGGCAGGTGGGCATGGGTCAGGGCACTTTATAGGTGGGCAAGGGTCTGGACACTTGGCAGGTGGGCAAGGGTCAGGGCACTTAGGTAGGCACACTGGTGGTGGCTGGCAGGGCTGCTTGCACTGCTGATGTTGAGAAGACATCCTTCTGGAGTCTTAATATCTGAAAGAAAGTATATGACCGTGTTCACAAGAAGGAATTCCTCTAGAGAAAAGAGCAAAAGCTTGTGGAATAACAACAGATAGTATCTCACCAATCTCTAAGTAAGGGCTTTAATCTCTTTAATAGCTTTTAATGAATTTCTGACTTCTCTCTCTCTCTTCAGAAAATCGTTTCATCAGCCCAGACAAAACCTTCTCTTTTCTCATACAACTTTTCCAAAGAAAATATCTCTGTTTTAAAGAAACAAGTGATGTTTTCTTTTTTGCTTTCTTTCTCTCTCTCTCTCTCTCTTTTTTTTTTTTTATGAAAACGACATCTTCAAAAAAGGCCATCAGAAGTTCTAGAATCCTGGGCAAGCTCACAAGCAATTTCTATCACCATTTTCTCTCATGAGGCCCTGCCAAGGTGACTTATGCACAGAGCAAAGTGCATTCAGGATGAATGTAAGGCCCTCACACCTTCTAAGATAAATGCCTCTGAAATCACAGCAGACGTCCAAGAAAAAGGCATAGAAAAAAGTAAATACTTTGCTCTTTCTCCCTTCATGTCAAAACTTCCTGTTAATTTCTTTCTCAACAGAGGAAATCAAACGAGGTATCAGAAATCTAGTAAATACAATATAACATTGTGCCCAGATTCCAAGTTCCCATCCACTAAGTAGCATTATACCCATGATCATAACTTTGGACCCATCAAACTTGCTGTCTCCAGCATAAAGTCAACATTCGGGGATCCGAGAACAAAGTTGAACTGAAGAATCAGACTCACCAGGTTCTCCAAAGTCAATCGGAACTCGAGGAGCAAGAGGACAGCTGTCGTGCAGCAGAGGACCTTTTTATTGGGGCTTGCTGCCCCACCCAGGGGGGAGCGGAGCTACCAAAACTGGCCCGGTCCAATCATTTCCCAACCAAAATGCAAATCCACTCATAAATGGCTCGGCAGAGACTCTGAAAACAGGAAATGTCCTGTTCCAGGATCTCCTCACTGGACGAGGTTCTCATGACTCACAGAGTCCCTGTCTTAGCTCTCAGTTTCTGTGGTTTCTGGCAGTGGGAGCGCTTGGAGTGTTCTCTAACTTGTAGTGAAAAGTTCCATTCCTTGATTGGCGAAGATGACCCTTTTCTATCTTTCACGATCCTTGACTTCTAAGACTGCCTGCCTAGTTGCATTGATCTGGGGGCAATTTTGTTGTACATACTGGTTTGAAAAGGGCCTTGCTACCTGGTGACACATGTCTCTTTACCTCGAGTGTTTCTTGCAATTCATTTCCCCTTGATTCATGGCTTGCCAAACAAAATCTCCTTTCTTCTTCGAAAATGGACTGAGGGAAATTTGCAGATCACCTCATGTGATTTCCTATCATGATACTTAGAAACGTGTAGTAAAGTGTTGACCACTATGGTCCTCCTTTCACTGTTTGCTCCTTCAAATAAAGAACATCCAGCAGGTCAGATTCCTGTGACCTCTATAACTCTGTTTTACTTCCTGCCACAAGGAATTCACTAGGCACATAGCATCCCCTACCATAACTCAGATGAGCTGGCAGCTCAGACCCTAGACTTACAACAGAAGTGAAGCTTTTTGCTCATACCTCCCAAAAGTGACATAAAACTTGCTCCAATCTAATTTCTTCCAAATGAACTCTTTGGATATCTTCAATTTTTGAAGAAATTTCAGAGGGTTGTTCAAATTTTCTGGCTTCCTGTCACTTTGAAATTATTGGGAAACCCAATCTATTAGGCAATGCCATTTACGCAACTATTTTTTTTTTAGTTTATTTTATATTTATTTTTTTTAAAACATCTTTATTGAAGTATAATTGCCTTACAATAGTGTGTTAGCTTCTGCTTTATAACAAAGTGAATCAGTTATACATATACAATATGTTCCCATTTCTCTTCCCTCTTGCATCTCCCTCCCTCCCACCCTCCCCATCCCACCCCTCTAGGTGGTCACAAAGCACCGATCTGATCTCCCTGTGCTGTGCGGCTGCTTCCCACTAGTTATCTATTTTACATTTGGTAGTGTATATATGTCCATGACACTCTCTTACCCTGTCACATCTCACCCCACCCCCTCCCCATATCCTCAAGTCCATTCTCTAGTAGGTCTGTGTCTTTATTCCCGTCTTGCCACTAGGTTCTTCATGGCCTTTTTTTTTTCCCTTAGATTCCGTATATATGTGTTAGCATACTGTATTTGTTTTTCTCTTTCTGACTTACTTCACTCTGAATGACAGATTCTAACTCCATCCACCTCATTACAAATACCTCCATTTCATTTCTTTTTATGGCTGAGTAATATTCCATTGTATATATGTGCCACATCTTCATTATCCATTCATCTGTCGATGGACATTTAGGTTGCTTCCATGTCCTGGCTATTGTAAATAGAGCTGCAATGAACATTTTGGTACATGACTCTTTTTGACCTATGGTTATCTCAGGGTATATGCCCAGTAGTGGGATTGCTGTGTCGTATGGTAGTTCTATTTGTAGTTTTTTAAGGAACCTCCATACTGTTCTCCATAGTGGCTGTATCAATTTACATTCCCACCAACAGTGCAAGAGTGTTCCCTTTCCTCCACACCCTCTCCAGCATTTATTGTTTCTAGATTTTTTGATGATGGCCATTCTGACCAGTGTGAGATGATATCTCATTGTAGTTTTGATTTGCATTTCTCTAATGATTAATGATGTTGAGCATTCTTTCATGTGTCTGTAGGCCATCTGTATATCTTCTTTGGAGAAAGGTCTATTTAGATCTTCTGCCCATTTTTGGATTGGGTTGTTCATTTTTTTGTTATTGAGCTGCATGAGCTGCTTGTAAATCTTGGAGATTAATCCTTTGTCAGTTGCTTCATTTGCAAATATGTTCTCCCATTCTGAGGGTTGTCTTTTGGTCTTCTTTATGGTTTCCTTTCACGCAACTAATTTTATATGCTTTTAATACTTATGAATGATTTAAACACATGTTGTTTCACATCAAATTCAAGAGAAAGTTGAAATCACTCCATTAAAAATGCAGTCACTGAAGTTCATTGCCATTCATATACAACTCCTTTATCATTAATAATAATTTTGTTATATTTTAAACCTACTTTTTGCATTTTCCATTTGGGCCACGGTGGAGCATATGTCAAATAAACCTATTTCCTGCTCGACTTTCTTCATACAATTTATCAATGTGCTGGAAGGAAGGTTTGAGGTTTGATGGTTTATTTATGGGTCAGAGTCACTGGCCCAGGTCCCCAGTTTTCTGGTCAAACATTATCTGTGTGTTTCTGTAAGGATGATTTTGGATGAGAGTATTATTTAAATCAGTGGCCTGAATGATGGCGGTTGCCCTCTACAAGGTGGGAAGTTCTCATTCAATCCACTGACGGCCTGAATAGAACAAGGCTGACGCTCCCCCAGGTAAAAGATTATTCCCCTTTCAGGTGGACTTCCAGCAGAGTTTCAGCTCTGCAGACTTTGCGTGTTCCAGACATTTTAATCTCTCTCTCTCTCTCTCTCTGTCCTTGTCCCTCTTTCTGTAACATATTTCTCTATGGATATATGTACATACATATTGTAATATATAATTTGAATATTTCATCTGTCATTTCATGTACATGATTAACTATGGCCAATTAAAATAAAAATTTTCAAAGTTATTAGGAAGTGAAGTTAAAGCCAAACATATAAATGTAATATGACACATGGGGTGTGGAATTATGACAGATATAATGAGCTTTGAGCAAATGACTGAACTTCAGCGCCCAGTGCTTTAGCATGTCCTCCAAAGATTTCATTTCTGCCTTTTCAGTGATTTAGCTGTCAACAGTTTTTCTACAGTTCCTCCCTTCTATCCTGGACACGAACACTACTGTTTTCTAGGCTGTCCCCTTGGGCACTGAAGAGTCTTGTGATGGGTCATGGTTGGTGAAGGCCCCTGTCTGCTTTAGGAATAGAGCTGCGAATCTCACTTTATCATACTGTAGAATGTGGGAACACATGTTTAATGGAATCAGGATGTCCCATCTCCCTGACGCAAACTCTTGCCTAGACGGCTGTCGTGTGCTTAAAATTCCTTTATCAGGAAATAAATCTCTTGTATTCCATAATTAAATACCAGGTTTCAATTGTGTGAAACCAAAACTAGATATAAGATACCATTTAAGACTCACAGCATCACATATAAATGATTCAGAGTGACGTTGGGAGGGGAGAGAGAAGCAAAGCACTAAAGGTCTGACATCCGGATGAAATGTGAACTTAGGGCACATGTGATATATTTGCTTTGTTCTACACATTCCAGGAATGTTTTAGGTCCTTGAAGACAGTAATTTGAAAAAAATGTTCACTGTTTATTCTCTGTCTTCCTGTTCACGTTCCAGAACCCTCACCCTGCCATAATATCTTCACCACCAATATCTACCCCTTAACCATCCAATTTGGTACTCTGACATATTGCCCATGCATTTAGGAATAGTCCTTTCATATCTTTCGTAATTCTTCCTGCAGCCAGAAAGAAGAACTGGCCTAGTAATTTGTCTTGGCCAAATAATCAGGAAGCTTCTTAGGAATGGGGTTTTATAATGGGACAGCAGGAAGAAGAGCGGAATGAGGAGGAGAAGAAGAGAAAGAGGAGACACTTGAAACCTGTGAAAGTGTCATCAGCTAGGCATGTGTCAGAAGGCCAGGACGTAAACGTTCCCTGCAGCTCAGCCACATCTTCACTGACTACTATATATTTTTTACATAATATGATACATTGTTATAAAAATGAAGCTATATCATTTAATATATAATGGGGAAAACATAAAGCTGTTAAAAAATGAGCATGTCTATTGAACGGCCAAAAATAATCACTGCTTATATGTTGCTGTAGTTAGTGTTATGTCTTTTCAATTTTCGTAAACCCACACACATACATACATGTCTATCAGATTACTGATTTGAGATCATCTTTTGTAATATAGATATCTCCAGCCATAGGTTACTCTCTTTGTGCTGCAGTACATTTATCCCGAAAGTTCTTCTATGTTTTCTTTTAATTTTCATTCATCTCAAGGTTTTTTCTATTTGTTTGTTATTTCTTCTTTGCACCATTGTTTATTTAGGAATGTGTTTGCAAATTCACAGATGTCACAGAAACAGAGAGTAGAATGGTGGTCAGCAGGGTCTAAGGGGTTGTGCAAAAGTGGAGATGTTGGAACAAGGGTACAAGCTTGCAATCATATGATGAATGAGTTCTCAGAGTCTACAGTACAGCATGGTGATCTAGCTAATAACACTCAGTTGTGTACTTGAATCTTGCTGAGAAATTAGACCTTAAGCATTCTCGTCTCACACACACATACACACACACACAGAGAAATACACACTTTACATTGTTACTGCTGAAGTGATTAATGTACTAAGTGACCGATGGTGGGAATCACTGCAGAAAGTACACATATGTAAAATCATCACATTATACACCGTAAATATGTACAATTTAGTTTGTCAATTATACCTCAATAAACCCGGAGGGAAAGCATGAAAGAATAACCATGATACAACAGAGTAACCATGTTTGAGCATCTCTGTGTTCCTTCTCCTCCTTGGCTCTCTTAAGATCTGATACTATTCTCTGAGAAAGCTTCCTTTATCCATTATTCTGTGGGGGCCTTGTACCCATCTCAGAGTGGATATTCCCTTTCAGTCACGTGTACTGACCATATCTGATTTGGTAATGTGGAAAGTGGGGAACGGTGGTCTGGAAAGTCGTTAGTAACCTTGGAAATCATTCTGTTTCGTTTGGGCACATAGATTATTTAGTTCTCAATTCGCTCAAAAACTTATTAGGCGCCTGATATAATTCAGTCCTCCAATCATTTCCATATCCTACGGATCTCAGTAAGGTCCTTTTGTAGAAGTAATTTTCTGGACTGATTAAATTACTGCTTTTCCCCCTAACATAATACAGCTACCATGAGGTTCCTTGGCACACAGGTGGGAAGAATAAAACGTCTGTCTCTTTTCTCTGTTGTAACTGTCAACTGAAATTGGACTTGTAGTTCAAAACCACTGCTAATCTCATCTCTTACTCTTTAGGACTTACAAGTGGTGAGTTTTCTAATTCAACAAGGTTTTGAATTTCTGGGCTGTATATTTTTCCTTTTCATTTTTTTCATTTCTGGCCTGTCAGCCAGAAAGTTTTTCCTGAACATACGTCTACTGAAATACCGTGGGCAAATCAACAAATGACCAACCTTTGGTCTGCCTCTAAATATACCATGGACAACCATTACTGCAAACCTTTTGCCATTGAATAACATGTAGCACCCCATTTTTGGCTTCCAATATCAGATTCCTTTCCAAGCACCTCCAGACACATAAGCCAATGCCACAGTTTTAAGATTTGTTACACGAGCATCCCTCCTCAAAGAGCTAATTTCTATGTCAGCTCAAATAAGAATAGCTACAGTAGAGACAACTCCCAAATATCAGTGTTGGTTTTTCACTCATGTCACAGTATGATGAGCGTTGAGCAGTAACATGGGCATCTTTTTGCTTCTGCAGTTCTGCCATGTTTGACTCCTTTACTTTATTTTTTTTTTTTAATTTTTACGCTTTATTTATTTATTTTTGGCTGTGTTGGGTCTTCGTTTTTGTGCGTGGGCTTTCTCTGGTTGTGGTGATTGGGGGCCGCTCTTCATCTCCGTGCGCAGGCCTCTCACTGTCTCGGCGTCTCTTGTTGCAGAGCACAGACTCCAAACGCGCAGGCTCAGTACTTGTGGCTCATGGGCCTAGTTGCTCCGCAGCATGTGGGATCTTCCCAGACCAGGGCTCGAACCCGTTTCCCCTGCATTGGCAGGGAGATTCCCAACCACTGCGTCACCAGGGAAGCCCCGAATCCTTTACTTCTAACCACAAGAAAAGGTATGCTTAAAAAACTCATCCCTTTTCACGGCTTATTGGACCAGTAAGCTAAGCACTTAGAAAACAAGCTGCATTCCAACAGTCATTTTGTAAATCAAGATAAACATTGGAATCCCCATTGTTCCTCAAAGGTGGGGTCAAAGTAATCAAGAATGTTATTTCCGAGGTGTAAATATGTAATAAGACCCTGAGGTTGTTGAGTTGTGCAGTAAGAAGAGCACGTTGTACACATGGAGAGCAGGCAGCACTTTGCCTGGTAAGGTCCCTTTAAATTCTCTTTCTTTTGTACTACCCATGTTTTCAGAACTATTATAATTTTATGCAGAGTATCCCATTAATTTCCCAAACTGGTTTTTCTGTGGTGTCATATTTAAAATTCGGTTATATTGGAAAAGAAAAAGAACACAGAATATGAACGGGTAATAGAGTTTAAGAATCTCCTTGCTTGCTCTACTAGGTATGTCTGAGCCACTCCTCTGCTGGAGCACCTGCGGGTGGTGATGACGATGTTGATGGTGGTGACGGTGATGATGACAGGGACAATGATGATCGGCCACCTCTCAAATGCCAATTATGTGCCTGGCATTTTGCCCACTGAATGACACACGTTCATGTAATTTTTATGCCTAAGCAAGTAGGCACTGCAAATGTGATTTTTCCCACAGTTTATTAAAGGGTTTGAAATGCCAAGAATTTAAATAATTTGTTCCTCAAATCAATCAAGCAATAATTAGGAAAATAACCTGGATTTGAAACTGGATAGAAATAATCATTGATACGACTCAAAATTCAGATAACACTGACTGTGAGAGCCTGAAACTCGGGCGCAAAGAAGGATAGAAATCAAACAAATTATATGATATTGCGAAAAGCAGGTTTTAAAAGAAAGAAAAAAATTTTCCCATCACACAAAAGAATTGTATTTTATTCAGGAAGTGGACGATAAGTAACAATTGCTCAGCTGGGAGAATCCCATGCCCAGGTGAGCGACCGACAGAGAAGACAGGGAGAGAATCCTCAGAGGGCGCCCAGGAGGAGAGCTGCTGCTCTTTCTACTGAGGCTCTGCGATGCTTTCTCGGGCACCACCCAGAGGGAAGCAGTATAGCAGCCTCAGATAGGAAGCCTCTGTCTGTCAGGAATCACCACACGCATATTGAGGCTGAAGGGTGGAGAAGCTTCTTCCGTATACATGATAGGCTTTGAAGAGAAGGTGAAGGTGGAGCTCTGGAACTAGTTGAGCCGATTGTCCTTATCCTTTCCAGATGCAGATAAAAGCTCAAGCTCTTACATGCTCTTGGGTGAGCACTTCTGCTAGCAATGATGGGCAGGTGGCCCAGGGGGGCATTTTTGCTTGCACTGCTGAGGCAGGCATGGGTCAGGGCACTTTATAGGTGGGCAAGGGTCTGGACACTTGGCAGGTGGGCATGGGTCAGGGCACTTTATAGGTGGGCAAGGTTCTGGACACTTGGCAGGTTGGCATGGGTCAGGGCACTATATAGGTGGGCAAGGGTCTGGACACTTGGCAGGTGGGCATGGGTTAGGGCACTTTATAGGTGGGCAAGGGTCTGGACAGTTGGCAGGTGGGCATGGGACAGGGCCATTTATAGGTGGGCAAGGGTCAGGGCACTTTATAGGTGGACAAGCGTCTGGACACTTGGCAGGTGGGCATGGGTCAGAGCACTTTATAGGTGGGCAAGGGTCTGGACACTTGGCAGGTGGGCATGGGTCAGGGCACTTTATAGGTGGGCAAGGGTCTGGACACTTGGCAGGTGGGCATGGGTCAGAGCACTTTATAGGTGGGCAAGGGTCTGGACACTTGGCAGGTGGGCAAGGGTCAGGGCACTTAGATAGGCACACTGGTGGTGGCTGGCAGGGCTGCTTGCACTGCTGATGTTGAGAAGACATCTTTCTGGAGTCTTTATATCTGAAAGAAAGTGTATGACCGTGTTCACAAGAAGGAATTCCTCTAGAAAAAAGAGCAAAAGCTTGTGGAATAACAACAGATAGTATCTCACCAATCTCTAAGTAAGGGCTTTAATCTCTTTAATAGCTTTTAATGAATTTCTGACTTCTCTCTCGCTCTTTAGAAAATCTTTTAATCAGCCCAGACAAAACCTTCTCTTTTCTCATACAAGTTTTCCAAAGAAAATATCTTTGTTTTAAAGAAACAGGCGATGTTTTCTCTTTTGGTTTCTTTCTTTCTTTCTCGTTCTCACTCTCTTTATTTTTTTTTTTTATGAAAACGACATCTTCAAAAAAGGCCATCAGAAGTTCGAGAATCCTGTGCAATCTCACAAGCAATTTCTATCACCATTTTCTCTCATGAGGTCCTGACAAGGTGACTTATGCCCAGAGCAAAGTGAATGCAGGATGAATGTAAGGACCTCACACCTTCTAAGATAAATGCCTCTGAAATCACAGCAGAAGTCCAAGAGAAAGGCATAGAAAAAAGTAAATACTTTGCTCTTTCTCCCTTCATGTCAAAACGTCCTGTTAATTTCTTTCTCAATAGAGGAAATCAAAAGAGGTATCAGAAATCTAGTAAATACAATATAAGATTGCGCCCAGATTCCAAGTTCCCATCCACTAAGTAGCATTATACCCATGATCATAACTTTGGACCCATCAAACTTGCTGTCTCCAGCATAAAGTCAACATTCGGGGATCCGAGAAAAAAGTTGAACTGAAGAATCCGACTCACTAGGTTCTCCAAAGTCAATCGGAACTCAAGTAGGAAGAGGACAGCTGTCGTGCAACAGAGGACCTTTTTATTGGGGCTTGCTGCCCCACCCAGGGGGAAGCGGAGCTACCAAAACTGGCCCGGTCCAATCATTTCCCAACCAAAATGCAAATCCACTCATAAATGGCTTGGCACAGTCTCTGAAAACAGGAAATGTCCTGTTCCAGGATCTCCTCACTGGACGAGGTTCTCATGACTCACAGAGTCCCTGTCTTAGCTCTCAGTTTCTGTGGTTTCTGGCAGTGGGAGCACTTGGAGTGTTCTCTAACTTGTAGTGAAAAGTTCCATTCCTTGATTGGCGAAGATGACCCTTTTCTATCTTTCACGATCCTTGACTTCTAAGACTGCCGGCCTAGATGCATTGATCTGGGGGCAATTTTGTTGTACATACTGGTTTAAAAAGAGCCTCGCTACCTGGTGACACATGTCTCTTTACCTCGAGTCTTTCTTGCAATTCATTTCCCCTTGATTCATGGCTTGCCAAACAAAACCTCCTTTCTTCTTCGAAAATGGACTGAGGGAAATTTGCAGATCACCTCATATGATTTCCTATCCTGATACTTAGAAACGTGTAGTAAAGTGTTGACCACTATGGTCCTCCTTTCACTGTTTGCTCCTTCAAATAAAGAACATCCAGCAGGTCAGATTCCTGTGACCTCTATAAATCTGTTTTACTTCCTGCCACAAGGAATTCACTAGGCACGTAGCATCCCCTACCATAACTCAGATGAGCTGGCAGCTCAGACCCTAGACTTACAACAGAAGTGAAGCTTTTTGCTCATACCTCCCAAAAGTGACATAAAACTTGCTCCAATCTAATTTCTTCCAACTGAACTCTTTGGATATCTTCAATTTTTGAAGAAATCTCAGAGGGTTGTTCAAATTTTCTGGCTTCCTGTCACTTTGAAATTATTGGGAAACCCAATCTATTAGGCAATGCCATTCACGCAACTAATTTTATATGCTTTTAATACTTATGAATGATTTAAACACATGTTGTTTCACATCAAATTCAAGAGAAAGTTGAAATCACTTCATTAAAAATGCAGTCACTGAAGTTCATTGCCATTCATATACAACTTCTTTATCATTAATAATAATTTTGTTATATTTTAAACCTACTTTTTGCATTTTCCATTTTGGCCACGGTGGAGCATATGTCAAATAAACGTATTTCCTGCTCGACTTTCTTCATACAATTTATCAATGTGCTGGAAGGAAGGTTTGATGGTTTATTTATGGGTCAGATTCACTGGCCCAGGTCCCCAGTTTTCTGGTCAAACATTATCTGTGTGTTTCTGTAAGGATGATTTTGGATGAGAGTATTATTTAAATCAGTGGCCTGAATGATGGCAGTTGCCCTCTACAAGGTGGGAAGTTCTCCTCCAATCCACTGACGGCCTGAATAGAACAAGGCTGACGGTCCCCCAGGTAAAAGATTATTCCCCTTTCAGGTGGACTTCCAGCAGAGTTTCAGCTCTGCAGACTTTGCGTGTTCCAGACATTTTAATCTCTCTCTCTCTCTCTCTCTCTCTGTCCTTGTCCCTCTTTCTGTAACATATTTCTCTATGGATATATGTACATACATATTGTAATATATAATTTGAATATTTCATCTGTCATTTCATGTCCATGATTAACTATGGTCAATTAAAATAAAAATTTTCAAAGTTATTAGGAAGTGAAGTTAAAGCCAAACATATAAATGTAATATGACACATGGGGTGTGGAATTATGACAGATATAATGAGCTTTGAGCAAATGACTGAACTTCAGCGCCCAGTGCTTTAGCATGTCCTCCAAAGATTTCATTTCTGCCTTTTCAGTGATTTAGCTGTCAACAGTTTTTCTACAGTTCCTCCCTTCTATCCTGGACACGAACACTACTGTTTTCTAGGCTGTCCCATTGGGCACTGAAGAGTCTTGTGATGGGTCATGGTTGGTGAAGGCCCCTGTCTGCTTTAGGAATAGAGCTGCGAATCTCACTTTATCATATTGTAGAATGTGGGAACACATGTTTAATGGAATCAGGATGTCCCGTCTCCCTGACGCAAACTCTTGCCTAGACGGCTGTCGTGTGCTTAAAATTCCTTTATCAGGAAATAAATCTCTTGTATTCCATAATTCAATACCAGGTTTCAATTGTGTGAAACCAAAACTAGACATAAGATACCATTTAAGACTCACAGCATCACATATAAATGATTCAGAGTGACGTTGGGAGGGGAGAGAGAAGCCAAGCACTAAAGGTCTGACATCCAGATGAAATGTGAACTTAGGGCACATCTGATATATTTGCTTTGTTCTACTCATTCCAGGAATGTTTTAGGTCCTTGAAGACAGTAATTTGAAAAAAATGTTCACTGTTTATTCTCTGTCTTCCTGTTCACGTTCCAGAACCCTCACCCTGCCATAATATCTTCACCGCCAATATCTACCCCTTAACCGTCCAATTTGGTACTTTGACATATTGCCCATGCATTTAGGAATAGTCCTTTCATATCTTTCATAATTCTTCCTGCAGTCAGAAAGAAGAACTGGCCTAGTAATTTGTCTTGGCCAAATAATCAGGAAGCTTCTTAGGAATGGGGTTTTATAATGGGACAGCAGGAAGAAGAGCGGAATGAGGAGGAGAGGAAGAGAAAGAGGAGACACTTGAAACCTGTGAAAGGGTCATCAGCTAGGCATGTGTCAGAAGGCCAGGATGTAAACGTTCCCTGCAGTTCAGCCACATCTTCACTGACTAGTATATATTTTTTAAATAATATGACACATTGTTATAAAAATGAAGCTATATCATTTAATATATAATGGGGAAAACATAAAGTTGTTAAAAAATGAGCATGTCTATTGAACGGCCAAAAATAATCACTGCTTATATGTTGATGTAGTTAGTGTTACGTCTTTTCAATGTTCATAAACCTACACACATATATACGTGTCTATCAGATTACCGATTTGAGATCAACTTTTGTAATATAGATATCTCCAGCCATAGGTTACTCTCTTTGTGCTGCAGTACATTTATCCCGAAAGTTCTTGTATGTTTTCTTTTCATTTTCATTCATCTCAAGGTTTTTTCTATTTGTTTGATATTTCTTCTTTGCACCATTGTTTATTTCGGAATGTGTTTGGAAACTCACAGATGTCACAGAAACAGAGAGTAGAATGGTGGTCAGCAGGGTCTAAGGGGTTGTGCAAAAGTGGAGATGTTGGGACAAGGGTACAAGCTTGCAATCATATGATGAATGAGTTCTCAGAGTCTACAGTACAGCATGGTGATCTAGCTAATAACACTCAGTTGTGTACTTGAATATTGCTGAGAAATTGGACCTTAAGCATTCTCGCCTCACACACACATACACACAGACACAGAGAAATACACACTTTACATTGTTACTGCTGAAGTGATTAATGTACTAAGTGACCGATGGTGGGAATCACTGCAGAAAGTACACATATGTCAAATCATCACATTATACACCGTAAATATGTACAATTTAGTTTGTCAATTATACCTCAATAAACCCGGAGGGAAAGCATGAAAGAATAACCATCATACAACAGAGTAACCATGTTTGAGCATCTCTGTGTTCCTTCTCCTCCTTGGCTCTCTTAGGATCTGATACTATTCTCTGAGAAAGCTTCCTTTATCCATTATTCTGTGGGGGCCTTGTACCCATCTCAGAGTGGATATTCCCTTTTAGTCACGTGTACTGACCATATCTGATTTGGTAGGGTGGAAAGTGGGGAAAGGTGGTCTGGAAAGTCGTTAGTAATCTTGGAAATCATTCTGTTTCGTTTTGGCACATAGTTTATTTAGTTCTCAATTCACTCAAAAACTTATTAGGCGCCTGATATAATTCAGTCCTCCAATCATTTCCATGTCCTACAGATCTCAGTAAGGTACTGTTGTAGAAGTAATTTTCTGGACTGATTAAATTACTGCTTTTCCCCCTACCATAATACAGCTACCATGAGGTTCCTTGGCACACAGGTGGGAATAATACAACGTCTGTCTCTTTTCTCTGTTGTAACTGTCAACTGAAATTGGACTTGTAGTTCAAAACCACTGCTAATCTCATGTCTTACTCTTTAGGACTTACAAGTGGTGTGTTTTCTAATTCAACAAGGTTTTGAATTTCTGGGCTGTATTTTTTTCCTTTTCATTTTTTTCATTTCTGGCCTGTCAGCCAGAAAGTTTTTCCTGATCATACGTCTACTGAAATACCGTGGGCAAATCAACAAATGACCAACCTTTGGTCTGCCTCTAAAGATACCATGGACAACCATTACTGCAAACCTTTTGCCATTGAATAACATGTAGCACCCCATTTTTGGCTTCCGATATCAGATTCCTTTCCAAGCACCTCCAGACACATAAGCCAATGCCACAGTTTTAAGATTTGTTACAGGAGTATCCCTCCTCAAAGAACTAATTTCTATGTCAGCTCAAATAAGAGTAGCTACAGTAGAGGCAACTCCCAAATATCAGTGTTGGGTTTTCACTCATGTCACAGTCTGATGAGCGTTGAGCAGTAACATGGGCATCTTTTTGCTTCTGCAGGTCTGCCATGTTTGACTCCTTTACTTCTAACCACAAGAAAAGGTATGCTTAAAAAACTCATCCCTTTTCACGGCTTATTGGACCAGTAAGCTAAGCACTTAGAAAACAAGCTGCATAGCAACAGTCATTTTGTAAATCAAGATAAACATTGGAATCCCCATTGTTCCGCAAAGGTGGTGTCAAAGTAATAAAGAATGTTATTTCCGAGGTGGAAACATGTAATAAGACCCTGAGGTTGTTGAGTTTTGCAGTAAGAAGAGCACATTGTACACATGGAGAGCAGGCAGCACTTTGCCTGGTAAGGTCCCTTTAAATTCCCTTTCTTTTGTAGTACCCATATTTTCAGAACTATTATAATTTTATGCAGAGTATCCCATTAATTTCCCAAACTGGTTTTTCTGTGGTGTCACATTTAAAATTCAATTATATTGGAAAAGAAAACGAACACAGAATATGAACGGGTAATAGAGTTTAAGAATATCCTTGCTTGCTCCACTAGGTATGTCTGAGCCACTCCTCTGCTGGAGCACCTGAGGGTGGTGATGACGATGTTGATGGTGGTGACGGTGATGATGACAGGGACAATGATGATCGGCCACCTCTCAAATGCCAATTATGTGCCCGGCCTTGTGCCCACTGAATGACACACATTCATGTAATTTTTATGCCTAAGCAAGTAGGCACTGCAAATGTGATTTTTCCCACAGTTTATTAAAGGTTTTGAAATGCCAAGAAGTTAAATAATTTGTTCCTCAAATCAATCAAGCAATACTTACGAAAATAACCTGGATTTGAAACTGTATAGAAATAGTCATTGATACGACTCAAAATTCAGATAACACTGATTGTGAGAGCCTGAAACTCGGGATCAAAGAAGGATAGAATTCAACCAAAATTATGATATGATATTGCAAAAAGCAGGTTTTAAAAGAAAGAAAAAAATTTTCCCATCACACAAAAGAATTGTATTTTATTCAGATAGTGGACGATAAGTAACAATTGCTCAGCTGGTAGAAAACCATGCCCAGGTGACCGACCGACAGAGAAGACAGGGAGAGAATCCTCAGAGGGCGCCCAGGAGGAGAGCTGCTGCTCTTTGTCCTGAGGCTCTGTGATGCTTTCTCGGGCACCACCCAGAGGGAAGCAGTATAGCAGCCTCAGATAGGAAGCCTCTGTCTGTCAGGAATCACCACACGCATATTGAGGCTGAAGGGTGGAGAAGCTTCTTCCGTATCCATGATAGGCTTTGAAGAGAAGGTGAAGGTGGAGCTTTGGAAGTAGTTGAGTCGATTGTCCTTATCCTTTCCAGATGCAGATAAAAGCTCAAGCTCTTACATGCTCTTGGGTGGGCACCTCTGCTAGCAATGATGGGCAGGTGGCCCAGGAGGGCATTTCTGCTTGCACTGCTGAGGCAGGCATGGGTCAGGGCACTTTATAGGTGGGCAAGGGTCTGGACACTTGGCAGGTGGGCATGGGTCAGAGCACTTTATAGGTGGGCAAGGGTCTGGAAACTTGGCAGGTGGGCATGGGTCAGGGCACTTTATAGGTGGGCAAGGGTCTGGACACTTGGCAGGTGGGCATGGGTCAGAGCACTTTATAGGTGGGCAAGGGTCTGGACACTTGGCAGGTGGACAAGGGTCAGGGCACTTAGGTAGGCACACTGGTGGTGGCTGGCAGGGCTGCTTGCACTGCTGATGTTGAGAAGACATCTTTCTGGAGTCTTTATATCTGAAAGAAAATATAGGACCGTGTTCACAGGAAGGAATTCCTATAGAGAAAAGAGAAAAAGCTTGTGGGATAACAACAGATAGTATCTCACCAATCTCTAAGTAAGGGCTTTAATCTCTTTAATAGCTTTTAATGAATTTCTGACTTCTCTCTCGCTCTTCAGAAAATCGTTTCATCAGCCCAGACAAAACTTTCTCTTTTCTCATACAACTTTTCCAAAGAAAATATCTCTGTTTTAAAGAAACAAGTGATGTTTTCTCTTTTGCTTTCTTTCTCTCTCGCTCTCTCTCTTTTTTTTTTTTTTATGAAAACGACATCTTCAAAAAAGGCCATCAGAAGTTCTAGAATCCTGGGCAAGCTCACAAGCAATTTCTATCACCATTTTCTCTCATGAGGTCTTGACAAGGTGACTTATGCCCAGAGCAAAGGGCATTCAGGATGAATGTAAGGGCCTCACACCTTCTAAGATAAATGCCTCTGAAATCACAGCAGAAGTCCAAGAGAAAGGTATAGAAAAAAGTAAATAATTTGCTCTTTCTCCCTTCATGTCAAAACTTCCTGTTAATTTCGTTCTCCATAGAGGAAATCAAACGAGGTATCAGAAATCTAGTAAATACAATGTAACATTGTGCCCAGATTCCAAGTTCCCATCCACTAAGTAGCTTTATACCCATGATCATAACTTTGGACCCATCAAACTTGCTGTCTCCAGCATAAAGTCAACATTCGGGGATCCGAGAACAAAGTTGAACTGAAGAATCAGACTCACCAGGTTCTCCAAAGTCAATCGGAACTCGAGGAGCAAGAGGACAGCTGTCGTGCAGCAGAGGACCTTTTTATTGGGGCTTGCTGCCCCACCCAGGGGGAAGCGGAGCTACCAAAACTGGCCCGGTCCAATCATTTCCCAACCAAAATGCAAATCCACTCATAAATGGCTTGGCAGAGACTCTGAAAACAGGAAATGTCCTGTTCCAGGACCTCCTCACTGGACGAGGTTCTCATGACTCACAGAGTCCCTGTCTTAGCTCTCAGTTTCTGTGGTTTCTGGCAGTGGGAGCGCTTGGAGTGTTCTCTAACTTGTAGTGAAAAGTTCCATTCCTTGATTGGCGAAGATGACCCTTTTCTATCTTTCACGACCCTTGACTTCTAAGACTGCCTGCCTAGTTGCATTGATCTGGGGGCAATTTTGTTGTACATACTGGTTTGAAAAGAGCCTCGCTACCTGGTGACACATGTCTCTTTACCTCGAGTCTTTCTTGCAATTCATTTCCCCTTGATTCATGGCTTGCCAAACAAAATCTCCTTTCTTCTTCGAAAATAGACTGAGGGAAATTTGCAGATCACCTCATATGATTTCCTATCCTGATACTTAGAAACGTGTAGTAAAGTGTTGACCACTATGGTCCTCCTTTCACTGTTTGCTCCTTCAAATAAAGAACATCCAGCAGGTCAGATTCCTGTGACCTCTATAAATCTGTTTTACTTCCTGCCACAAGGAATTCACTAGGCACGTAGCATCCCCTACCATAACTCAGATGAGCTGGCAGCTCAGACCCTAGACTTACAACAGAAGTGAAGCTTTTTGCTCATACCTCCCAAAAGTGACATAAAACTTGCTCCAATCTAATTTCTTCCAACTGAACTCTTTGGATATCTTCAATTTTTGAAGAAATCTCAGAGGGTTGTTCAAATTTTCTGGCTTCCTGTCACTTTGAAATTATTGGGAAACCCAATCTATTAGGCAATGCCATTCACGCAACTAATTTTATATGCTTTTAATACTTATGAATGATTTAAACACATGTTGTTTCACATCAAATTCAAGAGAAAGTTGAAATCACTTCATTAAAAATGCAGTCACTGAAGTTCATTGCCATTCATATACAACTCCTTTATCATTAATAATAATTTTGTTATATTTTAAACCTACTTTTTGCATTTTCCATTTGGGCCACGGTGGAGCATATGTCAAATAAACCTACTTCCTGCTCGACTTTCTTCACACAATTTATCAATGTGCTGGAAGGAAGGTTTGAGGTTTGATGGTTTATTTATGGGTCAGAGTCACTGGCCCAGGTCCCCAGTTTTCTGGTCAAACATTATCTGTGTGTTTCTGTAAGGATGATTTTGGATGAGAGTATTATTTAAATCAGTGGCCTGAATGATGGCGGTTGCCCTCTACAAGGTGGGAAGTTCTCATTCAATCCACTGACGGCCTGAATAGAACAAGGCTGACGCTCCCCCAGGTAAAAGATTATTCCCCTTTCAGGTGGACTTCCAGCAGAGTTTCAGCTCTGCAGACTTTGCGTGTTCCAGACATTTTAATCTCTCTCTCTCTCTCTCTCTGTCCTTGTCCCTCTTTCTGTAACATATTTCTCTATGGATATATGTACATACATATGGTAATATATAATTTGAATATTTCATCTGTCATTTCATGTCCATGATTAACTATGGCCAATTAAAATAAAAATTTTCAAAGTTATTAGGAAGTGAAGTTAAAGCCAAACATATAAATGTAATATGACACATGGGGTGTGGAATTATGACAGATATAATGAGCTTTGAGCAAATGACTGAACTTCAGCGCCCAGTGCTTTAGCATGTCCTCCAAAGATTTCATTTCTGCCTTTTCAGTGATTTAGCTGTCAACAGTTTTTCTACAGTTCCTCCCTTCTATCCTGGACACGAACACTACTGTTTTCTAGGCTGTCCCCTTGGGCACTGAAGAGTCTTGTGATGGGTCATGGTTGGTGAAGGCCCCTGTCTGCTTTAGGAATAGAGCTGCGAATCTCACTTTATCATACTGTAGAATGTGGGAACACATGTTTAATGGAATCAGGATGTCCCATCTCCCTGACGCAAACTCTTCCCTAGACGGCTGTCGTGTGCTTAAAATTCCTTTATCAGGAAATAAATCTCTTGTATTCCATAATTCAATACCAGGTTTCAATTGTGTGAAACCAAAACTAGACATAAGATACCATTTAAGACTCACAGCATCACATATAAGTGATTCAGAGTGACGTTGGGAGGGGAGAGAGAAGCAAAGCACTAAAGGGCTGACATCCGGATGAAATGTGAACTTAGGGCACATCTGATATATTTGCTTTGTTCTACTCATTCCAAGAATGTTTTAGGTCCTTGAAGACAGTAATTTGAAAAAAATGTTCACTGTTTATTCTCTGTCTTCCTGTTCAGGTTCCAGAACCCTCACCCTGCCATAATATCTGCACCGCCAATATCTACCCCTTAACCGTCCAATTTGGTACTTTGACATATTGCCCATGCATTTAGGAATAGTCCTTTCATATCTTTCATAATTCTTCCTGCAGTCAGAAAGAAGAACTGGCCTAGTAATTTGTCTTGGCCAAATAATCAGGAAGCTTCTTAGGAATGGGGTTTTATAATGGGACAGCAGGAAGAAGACCGGAATGAGGAGGAGAGGAAGAGAAAGAGGAGACACTTGAAACCTGTGAAAGGGTCATCAGCTGGGCTTGTGTCAGAAGGCCAGGATGTAAACGTTCCCTGCAGCTCAGCCACATCTTCACTGACTACTATATATTTTTTAAATAATATGATACATTGTTATAAAAATGAAGCTATATCATTTAATATATAATGGGGAAAACATAAAGCTGTTAAAAAATGAGCATGTCTATTAAACGGCCAAAAATAATCACTGCTTATATGTTGCTGTAGTTAGTGTTATGTGTTTTCAATGTTCATAAACCTACACACATATATACATGTCTATCAGATTACTGATTTGAGATGAACTTTTGTAATATAGATATCTCCAGCCATAGGTTACTCTCTTTGTGCTGCAGTACATTTATCCCGAAAGTTCTTGTATGTTTTCTTTTCATTTTCATTCATCTCAAGGTTTTTTCTATTTGTTTGATATTTCTTCTTTGCACCATTGTTTATTTCGGAATGTGTTTGCAAACTCACAGATGTCACAGAAACAGAGAGTAGAATGGTGGTCAGCAGGGTCTAAGGGGTTGTGCAAAAGTGGAGATGTTGGAACAAGGGTACAAGCTTGCAATCATATGATGAATGAGTTCTCAGTGTCTACAGTACAGCATGGTGATCTAGCTAATAACACTCAGTTGTGTACTTGAATATTGCTGAGAAATTGGACCTTAAGCATTCTCGCCTCACACACACATACACAAACACACAGAGAAATACACACTTTACATTGTTACTGCTGAAGTGATTAATGTACTAAGTGACCGATGGTGGGAATCACTGCAGAAAGTACACATATGTCAAATCATCACCTTATACACCGTAAATATGTACAATTTAGTTTGTCAATTATACCTCAATAAACCCGGAGGGAAAGCATGAATGAATAACCATCATACAACAGAGTAACCATGTTTGAGCATCTCTGTGTTCCTTCTCCTCCTTGGCTCTCTTAGGATCTGATACTATTCTCTGAGAAAGCTTCCTTTATCCATTATTCTGTGGGGGCCTTGTACCCATCTCAGAGTGGATATTCCCTTTTAGTCACGTGTACTGACCATATCTGATTTGGTAGGGTGGAAAGTGGGGAAAGGTGGTCTGGAAAGTCGTTAGTAATCTTGGAAATCATTCTGTTTCGTTTTGGCACATAGTTTATTTAGTTCTCAATTCACTCAAAAACTTATTAGGCGCCTGATATAATTCAGTCCTCCAATCATTTCCATGTCCTACGGATCTCAGTAAGGTCCTGTTGTAGAAGTAATTTTCTGGACTGATTAAATTACTGCTTTTCCCCCTACCATAATACAGCTACCATGAGGTTCCTTGGCACACAGGTGGGATTAATACAACGTCTGTCTCTTTTCTCTGTTGTAACTGTCAACTGAAATTGGACTTGTAGTTCAAAACCACTGCTAATCTCATCTCTTACTCTTTAGGACTTACAAGTGGTGAGTTTTCTAATTCAACAAAGGTTTGAATTTCTGGGCTGTATTTTTTTCCTTTTCATTTTTTTCATTTCTGGCCTGTCAACCAGAAAGTTTTTCCTGAACATACGTCTACTGAAATACCGTGGGCAAATCAACAAATGACCAACCTTTGGTCTGCCTCTAAAGATACCATGGACAACCATTACTGCAAAACTTTTGCCATTGAATAACATGTAGCACCCCATTTTTGGCTTCCAATATCAGATTCCTTTCCAACCACTTCCAGACACATAAGCCAATGCCACAGTTTTAAGATTTGTTACAGGAGCATCCCTCCTCAAAGAACTAATTTCTATGTCAGGTCAAATAAGAGTAGCTACAGTAGAGACAACTCCCAAATATCAGTGCTGGTTTTTCACTCATGTCACAGTCTGATGAGCGTTGAGCAGTAACATGGGCATCTTTTTGCTTCTGCGTTTTTGCCATGTTTGACTCCTTTACTTCTAACCAAAAGAAAAGGTATGCTTAAAAAACTCATCCCTTTTCACGGCTTATTGGACCAGTAAGCTAAGCACTTAGAAAACAAGCTGCATTCCAACAGTCATTTTGTAAATCAAGATAAACATTGGAATCCCCATTGTTCCTCAAAGGTGGGGTCAAAGTAATCAAGAATGTTATTTCCGAGGTGTAAATATGTAATAAGACCCTGAGGTTGTTGAGTTGTGCAGTAAGAAGAGCACGTTGTACACATGGAGAGCAGGCAGCACTTTGCCTGGTAAGGTCCCTTTAAATTCTCTTTCTTTTGTACTACCCATGTTTTCAGAACTATTATAATTGTATGCAGAGTATCCCATTAATTTCCCAAACTGGTTTTTCTGTGGTGTCACATTTAAAATTCTGTTATATTGGAAAAGGAAAAGAACACAGAATATGAACGGGTAATAGAGTTTAAGAATCTCCTTGCTTGCTCTACTAGGTATGTCTGAGCCACTCCTCTGCTGGAGCACCGGCGGGTGGTGATGACGATGTTGATGGTGGTGACGGTGATGATGACAGGGACAATGATGATCGGCCACCTCTCAAATGCCAATTATGTGCCCGGCCTTGTGCCCACTGAATGACACACATTCATGTAATTTTTATGCCTAAGCTAGTAGGCACTGCAAATGTGATTTTTCCCACAGTTTATTAAAGGGTTTGAAATGCCAAGAAGTTAAATAATTTGTTCCTCAAATCAATCAAGCAATACTTACGAAAATAACCTGGATTTGAAACTGTATAGAAATAATCATTGATAGGTCTCAAAATTCAGATAACACTGACTGTGAGAGCCTGAAACTCGGGATCAAAGAAGGATAGAATTCAACCAAAATGATGATATGATATTGCGAAAAGCAGGTTTTAAAAGAAAGAAAAAAATTTTCCCATCACACAAGAGAATTGTATTTTATTCAGGAAGTGGACGATAAGTAACAATTGCTCAGCTGGGAGAAACCGATGCCCAGGTGAGCGACCGACAGAAAAGACAGGGAGAGAATCCTCAGAGGGCGCCCAGGAGGAGAGCTGCTGCTCTTTCTACTGAGGCTCTGCGATGCTTTCTCGGGCACCACCCAGAGGGAAGCAGTATAGCAGCCTCAGATAGGAAGCCTCTGTCTGTCAGGAATCACCACACGCATATTGAGGCTGAAGGGTGGAGAAGCTTCTTCTGTATCCATGATAGGCTTTGAAGAGAAGGTGAAGGTGGAGCTCTGGAACAAGTTGAGCCGATTGTCCTTATCCTTTCCAGATGCAGATAAAAGCTCAAGCTCTTACATGCTCTTGGGTGGGCACCTCTGCTAGCAATGATGGGCAGGTGGCCCAGGAGGGCATTTCTGCTTGCACTGTTGAGGCAGGCATGGGTCAGGGCACTTTATAGGTGCACAAGGGTCTGGACACTTGGCAGGTGGGCATGGGTCAGGGCACTTTATAGGTGGGCAAGGGTCTGGACACTTGGCAGGTGGGCAAGGGTCAGGGCACTTAGGTAGGCACACTGGTGGTGGCTGGCAGGGCTGCTTGCACTGCTGATGTTGAGAAGACATCTTTCTGGAGTCTTAATATCTGAAAGAAAGTATATGACCGTGTTCACAAGAAGGAATTCCTCTAGAGAAAAGAGCAAATCTTGTGGAATAACAACAGATAGTATTTCACAAATCTCTAAGTAAGGGCTTTAATCTCTTTAATAGCTTTTAATGAATTTCTGACTTCTCTCTCGCTCTTCAGAAAATCGTTTCATCAGCCCAGACAAAACCTTCTCTTTTCTCATACAACTTTTCCAAAGAAAATATCTCTGTTTTAAAGAAACAAGTGATGTTTTCTCTTTTGCTTTCTTTCTCTCGCGCTCTCTCTCTCTCTCTCTTTTTTTTTTATGAAAACGACATCTTCAAAAAAGGCCATCAGAAGTTCTAGAATCCTGGGCAAGCTCACAAGCAATTTCTATCACCATTTTCTCTCATGAGGTCTTGACAAGGTGACTTATGCCCAGAGCAAAGGGCATTCAGGATGAATGTAAGGGCCTCACACCTTCTAAGATAAATGCCTCTGAAATCACAGCAGAAGTCCAAGAGAAAGGTATAGAAAAAAGTAAATAATTTGCTCTTTCTCCCTTCATGTCAAAACTTCCTGTTAATTTCGTTCTCCATAGAGGAAATCAAACGAGGTATCAGAAATCTAGTAAATACAATGTAACATTGTGCCCAGATTCCAAGTTCCCATCCACTAAGTAGCTTTATACCCATGATCATAACTTTGGACACATCAAACTTGCTGTCTCCAGCATAAAGTCAACATTCGGGGATCCGAGAACAAAGTTGAACTGAAGAATCAGACTCACCAGGTTCTCCAAAGTCAATCGGAACTCGAGGAGCAAGAGGACAGCTGTCGTGCAGCAGAGGACCTTTTTATTGGGGCTTGCTGCCCCACCCAGGGGGAAGCGGAGCTACCAAAACTGGCCCGGTCCAATCATTTCCCAACCAAAATGCAAATCCACTCATAAATGGCTTGGCAGAGACTCTGAAAACAGGAAATGTCCTGTTCCAGGACCTCCTCACTGGACGAGGTTCTCATGACTCACAGAGTCCCTGTCTTAGCTCTCAATTTCTGTGGTTTCTGGCAGTGGGAGCGCTTGGAGTGTTCTCTAACTTGTAGTGAAAAGTTCCATTCCTTGATTGGCGAAGATGACCCTTTTCTATCTTTCACGACCCTTGACTTCTAAGACTGCCTGCCTAGTTGCATTGATCTGGGGGCAATTTTGTTGTACATACTGGTTTGAAAAGAGCCTCGCTACCTGGTGACACATGTCTCTTTACCTCGAGTCTTTCTTGCCATTCATTTCCCCTTGATTCATGGCTTGCCAAACAAAATCTCCTTTCCTCTTCGAAAATAGACTGAGGGAAATTTGCAGATCACCTCATATGATTTCCTATGATGATACTTAGAAACGTGTAGTAAAGTGTTGACCACTATGGTCCTCCTTTCACTGTTTGCTCCTTCAAATAAAGAACATCCAGCAGGTCAGATTCCTGTGACCTCTATAAATCTGTTTTACTTCCTGCCACAAGGAATTCACTAGGCACGTAGCATCCCCTACCCTAACTCAGATGAGCTGGCAGCTCAGACCCTAGACTTACAACAGAAGTGAAGCTTTTTGCTCATACCTCCCAAAAGTGACATAAAACTTGCTCCAATCTAATTTCTTCCAACTGAACTCTTTGGATATCTTCAATTTTTGAAGAAATCTCAGAGGGTTGTTCAAATTTTCTGGCTTCCTGTCACTTTGAAATTATTGGGAAACCCAATCTATTAGGCAATGCCATTCACGCAACTAATTTTATATGCTTTTAATACTTATGAATGATTTAAACACATGTTGTTTCACATCAAATTCAAGAGAAAGTTGAAATCACTTCATTAAAAATGCAGTCACTGAAGTTCATTGCCATTCATATACAACTCCTTTATCATTAATAATAATTTTGTTATATTTTAAACCTACTTTTTGCATTTTCCAATTTGGCCACGGTGGAGCATATGTCAAATAAACCTATTTCCTGCTCGACTTTCTTCATACAAATTATCAATGTGCTGGAAGGAAGGTTTGAGGTTTGATAGTTTATTTATGGGTCAGAGTCACTGGCCCAGGTCCCCAGTTTTCTGGTCAAACATTATCTGTGTGTTTCTGTAAGGATGATTTTGGATGAGAGTATTATTTAAATCAGTGGCCTGAATGATGGCGGTTGCCCTCTACAAGGTGGGAAGTTCTCATTCAATCCACTGACGGCCTGAATAGAACAAGGCTGACGCTCCCCCAGGTAAAAGATTATTCCCCTTTCAGGTGGACTTCCAGCAGAGTTTCAGCTCTGCAGACTTTGCGTGTTCCAGACATTTTAATCTCTCTCTCTCTCTCTCTCTGTCCTTGTCCCTCTTTCTGTAACATATTTCTCTATGGATATATGTACATACATATTGTAATATATAATTTGAATATTTCATCTGTCATTTCACGTCCATGATTAACTATGGCCAATTAAAATAAAAATTTTCAAAGTTATTAGGAAGTGAAGTTAAAGCCAAACATATAAATGTAATATGACACATGGGGTGTGGAATTATGACAGATATAATGAGCTTTGAGCAAATGACTGAACTTCAGCGCCCAGTGCTTTAGCATGTCCTCCAAAGATTTCATTTCTGCCTTTTCAGTGATTTAGCTGTCAACAGTTTTTCTACAGTTCCTCCCTTCTATCCTGGACACGAACACTACTGTTTTCTAGGCTTTCCCCTTGGGCACTGAAGAGTCTTGTGATGGGTCATGGTTGGTGAAGGCCCCTGTCTGCTTTAGGAATAGAGCTGCGAATCTCACTTTATCATACTGTAGAATGTGGGAACACATGTTTAATGGAATCAGGATGTCCCATCTCCCTGACGCAAACTCTTCCCTAGACGGCTGTCGTGTGCTTAAAATTCCTTTATCAGGAAATAAATCTCTTGTATTCCATAATTCAATACCAGGTTTCAATTGTGTGAAACCAAAACTAGACATAAGATACCATTTAAGACTCACAGCATCACATATAAGTGATTCAGAGTGACGTTGGGAGGGGAGAGAGAAGCAAAGCACTAAAGGGCTGACATCCGGATGAAATGTGAACTTAGGGCACATCTGATATATTTGCTTTGTTCTACTCATTCCAAGAATGTTTTAGGTCCTTGAAGACAGTAATTTGAAAAAAATGTTCACTGTTTATTCTCTGTCTTCCTGTTCAGGTTCCAGAACCCTCACCCTGCCATAATATCTGCACCGCCAATATCTACCCCTTAACCGTCCAATTTGGTACTTTGACATATTGCCCATGCATTTAGGAATAGTCCTTTCATATCTTTCATAATTCTTCCTGCAGTCAGAAAGAAGAACTGGCCTAGTAATTTGTCTTGGCCAAATAATCAGGAAGCTTCTTAGGAATGGGGTTTTATAATGGGACAGCAGGAAGAAGACCGGAATGAGGAGGAGAGGAAGAGAAAGAGGAGACACTTGAAACCTGTGAAAGGGTCATCAGCTGGGCTTGTGTCAGAAGGCCAGGATGTAAACGTTCCCTGCAGCTCAGCCACATCTTCACTGACTACTATATATTTTTTAAATAATATGATACATTGTTATAAAAATGAAGCTATATCATTTAATATATAATGGGGAAAACATAAAGCTGTTAAAAAATGAGCATGTCTATTAAACGGCCAAAAATAATCACTGCTTATATGTTGATGTAGTTAGTGTTATGTCTTTTCAATGTTCATAAACCTACACACATATATACATGTCTATCAGATTACTGATTTGAGATGAACTTTTGTAATATAGATATCTCCAGCCATAGGTTACTCTCTTTGTGCTGCAGTACATTTATCCCGAAAGTTCTTGTATGTTTTCTTTTCATTTTCATTCATCTCAAGGTTTTTTCTATTTGTTTGATATTTCTTCTTTGCACCATTGTTTATTTCGGAATGTGTTTGCAAACTCACAGATGTCACAGAAACAGAGAGTAGAATGGTGGTCAGCAGGGTCTAAGGGGTTGTGCAAAAGTGGAGATGTTGGAACAAGGGTACAAGCTTGCAATCATATGATGAATGAGTTCTCAGTGTCTACAGTACAGCATGGTGATCTAGCTAATAACACTCAGTTGTGTACTTGAATATTGCTGAGAAATTGGACCTTAAGCATTCTCGCCTCACACACACATACACAAACACACAGAGAAATACACACTTTACATTGTTACTGCTGAAGTGATTAATGTACTAAGTGACCGATGGTGGGAATCACTGCAGAAAGTACACATATGTCAAATCATCACCTTATACACCGTAAATATGTACAATTTAGTTTGTCAATTATACCTCAATAAACCCGGAGGGAAAGCATGAATGAATAACCATCATACAACAGAGTAACCATGTTTGAGCATCTCTGTGTTCCTTCTCCTCCTTGGCTCTCTTAGGATCTGATACTATTCTCTGAGAAAGCTTCCTTTATCCATTATTCTGTGGGGGCCTTGTACCCATCTCAGAGTGGATATTCCCTTTTAGTCACGTGTACTGACCATATCTGATTTGGTAGGGTGGAAAGTGGGGAAAGGTGGTCTGGAAAGTCGTTAGTAATCTTGGAAATCATTCTGTTTCGTTTTGGCACATAGTTTATTTAGTTCTCAATTCACTCGAAAACTTATTAGGCGCCTGATATAATTCAGTCCTCCAATCATTTCCATGTCCTACGGATCTCAGTAAGGTCCTGTTGTAGAAGTAATTTTCTGGACTGATTAAATTACTGCTTTTCCCCCTACCATAATACAGCTACCATGAGGTTCCTTGGCACACAGGTGGGATTAATACAACGTCTGTCTCTTTTCTCTGTTGTAACTGTCAACTGAAATTGGACTTGTAGTTCAAAACCACTGCTAATCTCATGTCTTACTCTTTAGGACTTACAAGTGGTGTGTTTTCTAATTCAACAAGGTTTTGAATTTCTGGGCTGTATTTTTTTCCTTTTCATTTTTTTCATTTCTGGCCTGTCAGCCAGAAAGTTTTTCCTGATCATACGTCTACTGAAATACCGTGGGCAAATCAACAAATGACCAACCTTTGGTCTGCCTCTAAAGATACCATGGACAACCATTACTGCAAACCTTTTGCCATTGAATAACATGTAGCACCCCATTTTTGGCTTCCGATATCAGATTCCTTTCCAAGCACCTCCAGACACATAAGCCAATGCCACAGTTTTAAGATTTGTTACAGGAGTATCCCTCCTCAAAGAACTAATTTCTATGTCAGCTCAAATAAGAGTAGCTACAGTAGAGGCAACTCCCAAATATCAGTGTTGGGTTTTCACTCATGTCACAGTCTGATGAGCGTTGAGCAGTAACATGGGCATCTTTTTGCTTCTGCAGGTCTGCCATGTTTGACTCCTTTACTTCTAACCACAAGAAAAGGTATGCTTAAAAAACTCATCCCTTTTCACGGCTTATTGGACCAGTAAGCTAAGCACTTAGAAAACAAGCTGCATAGCAACAGTCATTTTGTAAATCAAGATAAACATTGGAATCCCCATTGTTCCGCAAAGGTGGTGTCAAAGTAATAAAGAATGTTATTTCCGAGGTGGAAACATGTAATAAGACCCTGAGGTTGTTGAGTTTTGCAGTAAGAAGAGCACATTGTACACATGGAGAGCAGGCAGCACTTTGCCTGGTAAGGTCCCTTTAAATTCCCTTTCTTTTGTAGTACCCATATTTTCAGAACTATTATAATTTTATGCAGAGTATCCCATTAATTTCCCAAACTGGTTTTTCTGTGGTGTCACATTTAAAATTCAATTATATTGGAAAAGAAAACGAACACAGAATATGAACGGGTAATAGAGTTTAAGAATATCCTTGCTTGCTCCACTAGGTATGTCTGAGCCACTCCTCTGCTGGAGCACCTGAGGGTGGTGATGACGATGTTGATGGTGGTGACGGTGATGATGACAGGGACAATGATGATCGGCCACCTCTCAAATGCCAATTATGTGCCCGGCCTTGTGCCCACTGAATGACACACATTCATGTAATTTTTATGCCTAAGCAAGTAGGCACTGCAAATGTGATTTTTCCCACAGTTTATTAAAGGTTTTGAAATGCCAAGAAGTTAAATAATTTGTTCCTCAAATCAATCAAGCAATACTTACGAAAATAACCTGGATTTGAAACTGTATAGAAATAGTCATTGATACGACTCAAAATTCAGATAACACTGATTGTGAGAGCCTGAAACTCGGGATCAAAGAAGGATAGAATTCAACCAAAATTATGATATGATATTGCAAAAAGCAGGTTTTAAAAGAAAGAAAAAAATTTTCCCATCACACAAAAGAATTGTATTTTATTCAGATAGTGGACGATAAGTAACAATTGCTCAGCTGGTAGAAAACCATGCCCAGGTGACCGACCGACAGAGAAGACAGGGAGAGAATCCTCAGAGGGCGCCCAGGAGGAGAGCTGCTGCTCTTTGTCCTGAGGCTCTGTGATGCTTTCTCGGGCACCACCCAGAGGGAAGCAGTATAGCAGCCTCAGATAGGAAGCCTCTGTCTGTCAGGAATCACCACACGCATATTGAGGCTGAAGGGTGGAGAAGCTTCTTCCGTATCCATGATAGGCTTTGAAGAGAAGGTGAAGGTGGAGCTTTGGAAGTAGTTGAGTCGATTGTCCTTATCCTTTCCAGATGCAGATAAAAGCTCAAGCTCTTACATGCTCTTGGGTGGGCACCTCTGCTAGCAATGATGGGCAGGTGGCCCAGGAGGGCATTTCTGCTTGCACTGCTGAGGCAGGCATGGGTCAGGGCACTTTATAGGTGGGCAAGGGTCTGGACACTTGGCAGGTGGGCATGGGTCAGAGCACTTTATAGGTGGGCAAGGGTCTGGAAACTTGGCAGGTGGGCATGGGTCAGGGCACTTTATAGGTGGGCAAGGGTCTGGACACTTGGCAGGTGGGCATGGGTCAGAGCACTTTATAGGTGGGCAAGGGTCTGGACACTTGGCAGGTGGACAAGGGTCAGGGCACTTAGGTAGGCACACTGGTGGTGGCTGGCAGGGCTGCTTGCACTGCTGATGTTGAGAAGACATCTTTCTGGAGTCTTTATATCTGAAAGAAAATATAGGACCGTGTTCACAGGAAGGAATTCCTATAGAGAAAAGAGAAAAAGCTTGTGGGATAACAACAGATAGTATCTCACCAATCTCTAAGTAAGGGCTTTAATCTCTTTAATAGCTTTTAATGAATTTCTGACTTCTCTCTCGCTCTTCAGAAAATCGTTTCATCAGCCCAGACAAAACTTTCTCTTTTCTCATACAACTTTTCCAAAGAAAATATCTCTGTTTTAAAGAAACAAGTGATGTTTTCTCTTTTGCTTTCTTTCTCTCTCGCTCTCTCTCTTTTTTTTTTTTTTATGAAAACGACATCTTCAAAAAAGGCCATCAGAAGTTCTAGAATCCTGGGCAAGCTCACAAGCAATTTCTATCACCATTTTCTCTCATGAGGTCTTGACAAGGTGACTTATGCCCAGAGCAAAGGGCATTCAGGATGAATGTAAGGGCCTCACACCTTCTAAGATAAATGCCTCTGAAATCACAGCAGAAGTCCAAGAGAAAGGTATAGAAAAAAGTAAATAATTTGCTCTTTCTCCCTTCATGTCAAAACTTCCTGTTAATTTCGTTCTCCATAGAGGAAATCAAACGAGGTATCAGAAATCTAGTAAATACAATGTAACATTGTGCCCAGATTCCAAGTTCCCATCCACTAAGTAGCTTTATACCCATGATCATAACTTTGGACCCATCAAACTTGCTGTCTCCAGCATAAAGTCAACATTCGGGGATCCGAGAACAAAGTTGAACTGAAGAATCAGACTCACCAGGTTCTCCAAAGTCAATCGGAACTCGAGGAGCAAGAGGACAGCTGTCGTGCAGCAGAGGACCTTTTTATTGGGGCTTGCTGCCCCACCCAGGGGGAAGCGGAGCTACCAAAACTGGCCCGGTCCAATCATTTCCCAACCAAAATGCAAATCCACTCATAAATGGCTTGGCAGAGACTCTGAAAACAGGAAATGTCCTGTTCCAGGACCTCCTCACTGGACGAGGTTCTCATGACTCACAGAGTCCCTGTCTTAGCTCTCAGTTTCTGTGGTTTCTGGCAGTGGGAGCGCTTGGAGTGTTCTCTAACTTGTAGTGAAAAGTTCCATTCCTTGATTGGCGAAGATGACCCTTTTCTATCTTTCACGACCCTTGACTTCTAAGACTGCCTGCCTAGTTGCATTGATCTGGGGGCAATTTTGTTGTACATACTGGTTTGAAAAGAGCCTCGCTACCTGGTGACACATGTCTCTTTACCTCGAGTCTTTCTTGCAATTCATTTCCCCTTGATTCATGGCTTGCCAAACAAAATCTCCTTTCTTCTTCGAAAATAGACTGAGGGAAATTTGCAGATCACCTCATATGATTTCCTATCCTGATACTTAGAAACGTGTAGTAAAGTGTTGACCACTATGGTCCTCCTTTCACTGTTTGCTCCTTCAAATAAAGAACATCCAGCAGGTCAGATTCCTGTGACCTCTATAAATCTGTTTTACTTCCTGCCACAAGGAATTCACTAGGCACGTAGCATCCCCTACCATAACTCAGATGAGCTGGCAGCTCAGACCCTAGACTTACAACAGAAGTGAAGCTTTTTGCTCATACCTCCCAAAAGTGACATAAAACTTGCTCCAATCTAATTTCTTCCAACTGAACTCTTTGGATATCTTCAATTTTTGAAGAAATCTCAGAGGGTTGTTCAAATTTTCTGGCTTCCTGTCACTTTGAAATTATTGGGAAACCCAATCTATTAGGCAATGCCATTCACGCAACTAATTTTATATGCTTTTAATACTTATGAATGATTTAAACACATGTTGTTTCACATCAAATTCAAGAGAAAGTTGAAATCACTTCATTAAAAATGCAGTCACTGAAGTTCATTGCCATTCATATACAACTCCTTTATCATTAATAATAATTTTGTTATATTTTAAACCTACTTTTTGCATTTTCCATTTGGGCCACGGTGGAGCATATGTCAAATAAACCTACTTCCTGCTCGACTTTCTTCACACAATTTATCAATGTGCTGGAAGGAAGGTTTGAGGTTTGATGGTTTATTTATGGGTCAGATTCACTGGCCCAGGTCCCCAGTTTTCTGGTCAAACATTATCTGTGTGTTTCTGTAAGGATGATTTTGGATGAGAGTATTATTTAAATCAGTGGCCTGAATGATGGCGGTTGCCCTCTACAAGGTGGGAAGTTCTCATTCAATCCACTGACGGCCTGAATAGAACAAGGCTGACGCTCCCCCAGGTAAAAGATTATTCCCCTTTCAGGTGGACTTCCAGCAGAGTTTCAGCTCTGCAGACTTTGCGTGTTCCAGACATTTTAATCTCTCTCTCTCTCTCTCTCTGTCCTTGTCCCTCTTTCTGTAACATATTTCTCTATGGATATATGTACATACATATGGTAATATATAATTTGAATATTTCATCTGTCATTTCATGTCCATGATTAACTATGGCCAATTAAAATAAAAATTTTCAAAGTTATTAGGAAGTGAAGTTAAAGCCAAACATATAAATGTAATATGACACATGGGGTGTGGAATTATGACAGATATAATGAGCTTTGAGCAAATGACTGAACTTCAGCGCCCAGTGCTTTAGCATGTCCTCCAAAGATTTCATTTCTGCCTTTTCAGTGATTTAGCTGTCAACAGTTTTTCTACAGTTCCTCCCTTCTATCCTGGACACGAACACTACTGTTTTCTAGGCTGTTCCCTTGGGCACTGAAGAGTCTTGTGATGGGTCATGGTTGGTGAAGGCCCCTGTCTGCTTTAGGAATAGAGCTGCGAATCTCACTTTATCATACTGTAGAATGTGGGAACACATGTTTAATGGAATCAGGATGTCCCATCTCCCTGACGCAAACTCTTCCCTAGACGGCTGTCGTGTGCTTAAAATTCCTTTATCAGGAAATAAATCTCTTGTATTCCATAATTCAATACCAGGTTTCAATTGTGTGAAACCAAAACTAGACATAAGATACCATTTAAGACTCACAGCATCACATATAAGTGATTCAGAGTGACGTTGGGAGGGGAGAGAGAAGCAAAGCACTAAAGGGCTGACATCTGGATGAAATGTGAACTTAGGGCACATCTGATATATTTGCTTTGTTCTACTCATTCCAAGAATGTTTTAGGTCCTTGAAGACAGTAATTTGAAAAAAATGTTCACTGTTTATTCTCTGTCTTCCTGTTCAGGTTCCAGAACCCTCACCCTGCCATAATATCTGCACCGCCAATATCTACCCCTTAACCGTCCAATTTGGTACTTTGACATATTGCCCATGCATTTAGGAATAGTCCTTTCATATCTTTCATAATTCTTCCTGCAGTCAGAAAGAAGAACTAGCCTAGTAATTTGTCTTGGCCAAATAATCAGGAAGCTTCTTAGGAATGGGGTTTTATAATGGGACAGCAGGAAGAAGACCGGAATGAGGAGGAGAGGAAGAGAAAGAGGAGACACTTGAAACCTGTGAAAGGGTCATCAGCTGGGCTTGTGTCAGAAGGCCAGGATGTAAACGTTCCCTGCAGCTCAGCCACATCTTCACTGACTACTATATATTTTTTAAATAATATGATACATTGTTATAAAAATGAAGCTATATCATTTAATATATAATGGGGAAAACATAAAGCTGTTAAAAAATGAGCATGTCTATTAAACGGCCAAAAATAATCACTGCTTATATGTTGATGTAGTTAGTGTTATGTCTTTTCAATGTTCATAAACCTACACACATATATACATGTCTATCAGATTACTGATTTGAGATGAACTTTTGTAATATAGATATCTCCAGCCATAGGTTACTCTCTTTGTGCTGCAGTACATTTATCCCGAAAGTTCTTGTATGTTTTCTTTTCATTTTCATTCATCTCAAGGTTTTTTCTATTTGTTTGATATTTCTTCTTTGCACCATTGTTTATTTCGGAATGTGTTTGCAAACTCACAGATGTCACAGAAACAGAGAGTAGAATGGTGGTCAGCAGGGTCTAAGGGGTTGTGCAAAAGTGGAGATGTTGGAACAAGGGTACAAGCTTGCAATCATATGATGAATGAGTTCTCAGTGTCTACAGTACAGCATGGTGATCTAGCTAATAACACTCAGTTGTGTACTTGAATATTGCTGAGAAATTGGACCTTAAGCATTCTCGCCTCACACACACATACACAAACACACAGAGAAATACACACTTTACATTGTTACTGCTGAAGTGATTAATGTACTAAGTGACCGATGGTGGGAATCACTGCAGAAAGTACACATATGTCAAATCATCACCTTATACACCGTAAATATGTACAATTTAGTTTGTCAATTATACCTCAATAAACCCGGAGGGAAAGCATGAATGAATAACCATCATACAACAGAGTAACCATGTTTGAGCATCTCTGTGTTCCTTCTCCTCCTTGGCTCTCTTAGGATCTGATACTATTCTCTGAGAAAGCTTCCTTTATCCATTATTCTGTGGGGGCCTTGTACCCATCTCAGAGTGGATATTCCCTTTTAGTCACGTGTACTGACCATATCTGATTTGGTAGGGTGGAAAGTGGGGAAAGGTGGTCTGGAAAGTCGTTAGTAATCTTGGAAATCATTCTGTTTCGTTTTGGCACATAGTTTATTTAGTTCTCAATTCACTCGAAAACTTATTAGGCGCCTGATATAATTCAGTCCTCCAATCATTTCCATGTCCTACGGATCTCAGTAAGGTCCTGTTGTAGAAGTAATTTTCTGGACTGATTAAATTACTGCTTTTCCCCCTACCATAATACAGCTACCATGAGGTTCCTTGGCACACAGGTGGGATTAATACAACGTCTGTCTCTTTTCTCTGTTGTAACTGTCAACTGAAATTGGACTTGTAGTTCAAAACCACTGCTAATCTCATCTCTTACTCTTTAGGACTTACAAGTGGTGAGTTTTCTAATTCAACAAAGGTTTGAATTTCTGGGCTGTATTTTTTTCCTTTTCATTTTTTTCATTTCTGGCCTGTCAACCAGAAAGTTTTTCCTGAACATACGTCTACTGAAATACCGTGGGCAAATCAACAAATGACCAACCTTTGGTCTGCCTCTAAAGATACCATGGACAACCATTACTGCAAAACTTTTGCCATTGAATAACATGTAGCACCCCATTTTTGGCTTCCAATATCAGATTCCTTTCCAACCACTTCCAGACACATAAGCCAATGCCACAGTTTTAAGATTTGTTACAGGAGCATCCCTCCTCAAAGAACTAATTTCTATGTCAGGTCAAATAAGAGTAGCTACAGTAGAGACAACTCCCAAATATCAGTGCTGGTTTTTCACTCATGTCACAGTCTGATGAGCGTTGAGCAGTAACATGGGCATCTTTTTGCTTCTGTGTTTTTGCCATGTTTGACTCCTTTACTTCTAAGCAAAAGAAAAGGTATGCTTAAAAAACTCATCCCTTTTCACGGCTTATTGGACCAGTAAGCTAAGCACTTAGAAAACAAGCTGCATTCCAACAGTCATTTTGTAAATCAAGATAAACATTGGAATCCCCATTGTTCCTCAAAGGTGGGGTCAAAGTAATCAAGAATGTTATTTCCGAGGTGTAAATATGTAATAAGACCCTGAGGTTGTTGAGTTGTGCAGTAAGAAGAGCACGTTGTACACATGGAGAGCAGGCATCACTTTGCCTGGTAAGGTCCCTTTAAATTCTCTTTCTTTTGTACCACCCATGTTTTCAGAACTATTATAATTTTATGCAGAGTATCCCATTAATTTCCCAAAATGGTTTTTCTGTGGTGTCACATTTAAAATTCTGTTATATTGGAAAAGGAAAAGAACACAGAATATGAACGTGTAATAGAGTTTAAGAATCTCCTTGCTTGCTCTACTAGGTATGTCTGAGCCACTCCTCTGCTGGAGCACCTGCGGGTGGTGATGACGATGTTGATGGTGGTGACGGTGATGATGACAGGGACAATGATGATCGGCCACCTCTCAAATGCCAATTATGTGCCCGGCCTTGTGCCCACTGAATGACACACATTCATGTAATTTTTATGCCTAAGCAAGTAGGCACTGCAAATGTGATTTTTCCCACAGTTTATTAAAGGGTTTGAAATGCCAAGAAGTTAAATAATTTGTTCCTCAAATCAATCAAGCAATACTTACGAAAATAACCTGGATTTGAAACTGTATAGAAATAATCATTGATAGGTCTCAAAATTCAGATAACACTGACTGTGAGAGCCTGAAACTCGGGATCAAAGAAGGATAGAATTCAACCAAAATGATGATATGATATTGCGAAAAGCAGGTTTTAAAAGAAAGAAAAAAATTTTCCCATCACACGAAAGAATTGTATTTTATTCAGGAAGTGGACGATAAGTAACAATTGCTCAACTGGGAGAAACCCATGCCCAGGTGAGCGACCGACAGAGAAGACAGGGAGAGAATCCTCAGAGGGCGCCCAGGAGGAGAGCTGCTGCTCTTTCTACTGAGGCTCTGCGATGCTTTCTCGGGCACCACCCAGAGGGAAGCAGTATAGCAGCCTCAGATAGGAAGCCTCTGTCTGTCAGGAATCACCACACGCATATTGAGGCTGAAGGGTGGAGAAGCTTCTTCTGTATCCATGATAGGCTTTGAAGAGAAGGTGAAGGTGGAGCTCTGGAACAAGTTGAGCCGATTGTCCTTATCCTTTCCAGATGCAGATAAAAGCTCAAGCTCTTACATGCTCTTGGGTGGGCACTTCTGCTAGCAATGATGGGCAGGTGGCCCAGGAGGGCATTTCTGCTTGCACTGTTGAGGCAGGCATGGGTCAGGGCACTTTATAGGTGCACAAGGGTCTGGACACTTGGCAGGTGGGCATGGGTCAGGGCACTTTATAGGTGGGCAAGGGTCTGGACACTTGGCAGGTGGGCAAGGGTCAGGGCACTTAGGTAGGCACACTGGTGGTGGCTGGCAGGGCTGCTTGCACTGCTGATGTTGAGAAGACATCTTTCTGGAGTCTTAATATCTGAAAGAAAGTATATGACCGTGTTCACAAGAAGGAATTCCTCTAGAGAAAAGAGCAAAAGCTTGTGGAATAACAACAGATAGTATTTCACCAATCTCTAAGTAAGGGCTTTAATCTCTTTAATAGCTTTTAATGAATTTCTGACTTCTCTCTCGCTCTTCAGAAAATCGTTTCATCAGCCCAGACAAAACTTTCTCTTTTCTCATACAACTTTTCCAAAGAAAATATCTCTGTTTTAAAGAAACAAGTGATGTTTTCTCTTTTGCTTTCTTTCTCTCTCGCTCTCTCTCTTTTTTTTTTTTTTATGAAAACGACATCTTCAAAAAAGGCCATCAGAAGTTCTAGAATCCTGGGCAAGCTCACAAGCAATTTCTATCACCATTTTCTCTCATGAGGTCTTGACAAGGTGACTTATGCCCAGAGCAAAGGGCATTCAGGATGAATGTAAGGGCCTCACACCTTCTAAGATAAATGCCTCTGAAATCACAGCAGAAGTCCAAGAGAAAGGTATAGAAAAAAGTAAATAATTTGCTCTTTCTCCCTTCATGTCAAAACTTCCTGTTAATTTCGTTCTCCATAGAGGAAATCAAACGAGGTATCAGAAATCTAGTAAATACAATGTAACATTGTGCCCAGATTCCAAGTTCCCATCCACTAAGTAGCTTTATACCCATGATCATAACTTTGGACCCATCAAACTTGCTGTCTCCAGCATAAAGTCAACATTCGGGGATCCGAGAACAAAGTTGAACTGAAGAATCAGACTCACCAGGTTCTCCAAAGTCAATCGGAACTCGAGGAGCAAGAGGACAGCTGTCGTGCAGCAGAGGACCTTTTTATTGGGGCTTGCTGCCCCACCCAGGGGGAAGCGGAGCTACCAAAACTGGCCCGGTCCAATCATTTCCCAACCAAAATGCAAATCCACTCATAAATGGCTTGGCAGAGACTCTGAAAACAGGAAATGTCCTGTTCCAGGACCTCCTCACTGGACGAGGTTCTCATGACTCACAGAGTCCCTGTCTTAGCTCTCAGTTTCTGTGGTTTCTGGCAGTGGGAGCGCTTGGAGTGTTCTCTAACTTGTAGTGAAAAGTTCCATTCCTTGATTGGCGAAGATGACCCTTTTCTATCTTTCACGACCCTTGACTTCTAAGACTGCCTGCCTAGTTGCATTGATCTGGGGGCAATTTTGTTGTACATACTGGTTTGAAAAGAGCCTCGCTACCTGGTGACACATGTCTCTTTACCTCGAGTCTTTCTTGCAATTCATTTCCCCTTGATTCATGGCTTGCCAAACAAAATCTCCTTTCTTCTTCGAAAATAGACTGAGGGAAATTTGCAGATCACCTCATATGATTTCCTATCCTGATACTTAGAAACGTGTAGTAAAGTGTTGACCACTATGGTCCTCCTTTCACTGTTTGCTCCTTCAAATAAAGAACATCCAGCAGGTCAGATTCCTGTGACCTCTATAAATCTGTTTTACTTCCTGCCACAAGGAATTCACTAGGCACGTAGCATCCCCTACCATAACTCAGATGAGCTGGCAGCTCAGACCCTAGACTTACAACAGAAGTGAAGCTTTTTGCTCATACCTCCCAAAAGTGACATAAAACTTGCTCCAATCTAATTTCTTCCAACTGAACTCTTTGGATATCTTCAATTTTTGAAGAAATCTCAGAGGGTTGTTCAAATTTTCTGGCTTCCTGTCACTTTGAAATTATTGGGAAACCCAATCTATTAGGCAATGCCATTCACGCAACTAATTTTATATGCTTTTAATACTTATGAATGATTTAAACACATGTTGTTTCACATCAAATTCAAGAGAAAGTTGAAATCACTTCATTAAAAATGCAGTCACTGAAGTTCATTGCCATTCATATACAACTCCTTTATCATTAATAATAATTTTGTTATATTTTAAACCTACTTTTTGCATTTTCCATTTGGGCCACGGTGGAGCATATGTCAAATAAACCTACTTCCTGCTCGACTTTCTTCACACAATTTATCAATGTGCTGGAAGGAAGGTTTGAGGTTTGATGGTTTATTTATGGGTCAGATTCACTGGCCCAGGTCCCCAGTTTTCTGGTCAAACATTATCTGTGTGTTTCTGTAAGGATGATTTTGGATGAGAGTATTATTTAAATCAGTGGCCTGAATGATGGTGGTTGCCCTCTACAAGGTGGGAAGTTCTCATTCAATCCACTGACGGCCTGAATAGAACAAGGCTGACGCTCCCCCAGGTAAAAGATTATTCCCCTTTCAGGTGGACTTCCAGCAGAGTTTCAGCTCTGCAGACTTTGCGTGTTCCAGACATTTTAATCTCTCTCTCTCTCTCTCTCTGTCCTTGTCCCTCTTTCTGTAACATATTTCTCTATGGATATATGTACATACATATGGTAATATATAATTTGAATATTTCATCTGTCATTTCATGTCCATGATTAACTATGGCCAATTAAAATAAAAATTTTCAAAGTTATTAGGAAGTGAAGTTAAAGCCAAACATATAAATGTAATATGACACATGGGGTGTGGAATTATGACAGATATAATGAGCTTTGAGCAAATGACTGAACTTCAGCGCCCAGTGCTTTAGCATGTCCTCCAAAGATTTCATTTCTGCCTTTTCAGTGATTTAGCTGTCAACAGTTTTTCTACAGTTCCTCCCTTCTATCCTGGACACGAACACTACTGTTTTCTAGGCTGTCCCCTTGGGCACTGAAGAGTCTTGTGATGGGTCATGGTTGGTGAAGGCCCCTGTCTGCTTTAGGAATAGAGCTGCGAATCTCACTTTATCATACTGTAGAATGTGGGAACACATGTTTAATGGAATCAGGATGTCCCATCTCCCTGACGCAAACTCTTCCCTAGACGGCTGTCGTGTGCTTAAAATTCCTTTATCAGGAAATAAATCTCTTGTATTCCATAATTCAATACCAGGTTTCAATTGTGTGAAACCAAAACTAGACATAAGATACCATTTAAGACTCACAGCATCACATATAAGTGATTCAGAGTGACGTTGGGAGGGGAGAGAGAAGCAAAGCACTAAAGGGCTGACATCCGGATGAAATGTGAACTTAGGGCACATCTGATATATTTGCTTTGTTCTACTCATTCCAAGAATGTTTTAGGTCCTTGAAGACAGTAATTTGAAAAAAATGTTCACTGTTTATTCTCTGTCTTCCTGTTCAGGTTCCAGAACCCTCACCCTGCCATAATATCTGCACCGCCAATATCTACCCCTTAACCGTCCAATTTGGTACTTTGACATATTGCCCATGCATTTAGGAATAGTCCTTTCATATCTTTCATAATTCTTCCTGCAGTCAGAAAGAAGAACTAGCCTAGTAATTTGTCTTGGCCAAATAATCAGGAAGCTTCTTAGGAATGGGGTTTTATAATGGGACAGCAGGAAGAAGACCGGAATGAGGAGGAGAGGAAGAGAAAGAGGAGACACTTGAAACCTGTGAAAGGGTCATCAGCTGGGCTTGTGTCAGAAGGCCAGGATGTAAACGTTCCCTGCAGCTCAGCCACATCTTCACTGACTACTATATATTTTTTAAATAATATGATACATTGTTATAAAAATGAAGCTATATCATTTAATATATAATGGGGAAAACATAAAGCTGTTAAAAAATGAGCATGTCTATTAAACGGCCAAAAATAATCACTGCTTATATGTTGATGTAGTTAGTGTTATGTCTTTTCAATGTTCATAAACCTACACACATATATACATGTCTATCAGATTACTGATTTGAGATGAACTTTTGTAATATAGATATCTCCAGCCATAGGTTACTCTCTTTGTGCTGCAGTACATTTATCCCGAAAGTTCTTGTATGTTTTCTTTTCATTTTCATTCATCTCAAGGTTTTTTCTATTTGTTTGATATTTCTTCTTTGCACCATTGTTTATTTCGGAATGTGTTTGCAAACTCACAGATGTCACAGAAACAGAGAGTAGAATGGTGGTCAGCAGGGTCTAAGGGGTTGTGCAAAAGTGGAGATGTTGGAACAAGGGTACAAGCTTGCAATCATATGATGAATGAGTTCTCAGTGTCTACAGTACAGCATGGTGATCTAGCTAATAACACTCAGTTGTGTACTTGAATATTGCTGAGAAATTGGACCTTAAGCATTCTCGCCTCACACACACATACACAAACACACAGAGAAATACACACTTTACATTGTTACTGCTGAAGTGATTAATGTACTAAGTGACCGATGGTGGGAATCACTGCAGAAAGTACACATATGTCAAATCATCACCTTATACACCGTAAATATGTACAATTTAGTTTGTCAATTATACCTCAATAAACCCGGAGGGAAAGCATGAATGAATAACCATCATACAACAGAGTAACCATGTTTGAGCATCTCTGTGTTCCTTCTCCTCCTTGGCTCTCTTAGGATCTGATACTATTCTCTGAGAAAGCTTCCTTTATCCATTATTCTGTGGGGGCCTTGTACCCATCTCAGAGTGGATATTCCCTTTTAGTCACGTGTACTGACCATATCTGATTTGGTAGGGTGGAAAGTGGGGAAAGGTGGTCTGGAAAGTCGTTAGTAATCTTGGAAATCATTCTGTTTCGTTTTGGCACATAGTTTATTTAGTTCTCAATTCACTCGAAAACTTATTAGGCGCCTGATATAATTCAGTCCTCCAATCATTTCCATGTCCTACGGATCTCAGTAAGGTCCTGTTGTAGAAGTAATTTTCTGGACTGATTAAATTACTGCTTTTCCCCCTACCATAATACAGCTACCATGAGGTTCCTTGGCACACAGGTGGGATTAATACAACGTCTGTCTCTTTTCTCTGTTGTAACTGTCAACTGAAATTGGACTTGTAGTTCAAAACCACTGCTAATCTCATCTCTTACTCTTTAGGACTTACAAGTGGTGAGTTTTCTAATTCAACAAAGGTTTGAATTTCTGGGCTGTATTTTTTTCCTTTTCATTTTTTTCATTTCTGGCCTGTCAACCAGAAAGTTTTTCCTGAACATACGTCTACTGAAATACCGTGGGCAAATCAACAAATGACCAACCTTTGGTCTGCCTCTAAAGATACCATGGACAACCATTACTGCAAAACTTTTGCCATTGAATAACATGTAGCACCCCATTTTTGGCTTCCAATATCAGATTCCTTTCCAACCACTTCCAGACACATAAGCCAATGCCACAGTTTTAAGATTTGTTACAGGAGCATCCCTCCTCAAAGAACTAATTTCTATGTCAGGTCAAATAAGAGTAGCTACAGTAGAGACAACTCCCAAATATCAGTGCTGGTTTTTCACTCATGTCACAGTCTGATGAGCGTTGAGCAGTAACATGGGCATCTTTTTGCTTCTGCGTTTTTGCCATGTTTGACTCCTTTACTTCTAAGCAAAAGAAAAGGTATGCTTAAAAAACTCATCCCTTTTCACGGCTTATTGGACCAGTAAGCTAAGCACTTAGAAAACAAGCTGCATTCCAACAGTCATTTTGTAAATCAAGATAAACATTGGAATCCCCATTGTTCCTCAAAGGTGGGGTCAAAGTAATCAAGAATGTTATTTCCGAGGTGTAAATATGTAATAAGACCCTGAGGTTGTTGAGTTGTGCAGTAAGAAGAGCACGTTGTACACATGGAGAGCAGGCATCACTTTGCCTGGTACGGTCCCTTTAAATTCTCTTTCTTTTGTACTACCCATGTTTTCAGAACTATTATAATTGTATGCAGAGTATCCCATTAATTTCCCAAACTGGTTTTTCTGTGGTGTCACATTTAAAATTCTGTTATATTGGAAAAGGAAAAGAACACAGAATATGAACGGGTAATAGAGTTTAAGAATCTCCTTGCTTGCTCTACTAGGTATGTCTGAGCCACTCCTCTGCTGGAGCACCGGCGGGTGGTGATGACGATGTTGATGGTGGTGACGGTGATGATGACAGGGACAATGATGATCGGCCACCTCTCAAATGCCAATTATGTGCCCGGCCTTGTGCCCACTGAATGACACACATTCATGTAATTTTTATGCCTAAGCAAGTAGGCACTGCAAATGTGATTTTTCCCACAGTTTATTAAAGGGTTTGAAATGCCAAGAAGTTAAATAATTTGTTCCTCAAATCAATCAAGCAATACTTACGAAAATAACCCGGATTTGAAACTGTATAGAAATAATCATTGATAGGTCTCAAAATTCAGATAACACTGACTGTGAGAGCCTGAAACTCGGGATCAAAGAAGGATAGAATTCAACCAAAATGATGATATGATATTGCGAAAAGCAGGTTTTAAAAGAAAGAAAAAAATTTTCCCATCACACGAAAGAATTGTATTTTATTCAGGAAGTGGACGATAAGTAACAATTGCTCAACTGGGAGAAACCCATGCCCAGGTGAGCGACCGACAGAGAAGACAGGGAGAGAATCCTCAGAGGGCGCCCAGGAGGAGAGCTGCTGCTCTTTCTACTGAGGCTCTGCGATGCTTTCTCGGGCACCACCCAGAGGGAAGCAGTATAGCAGCCTCAGATAGGAAGCCTCTGTCTGTCAGGAATCACCACACGCATATTGAGGCTGAAGGGTGGAGAAGCTTCTTCTGTATCCATGATAGGCTTTGAAGAGAAGGTGAAGGTGGAGCTCTGGAACAAGTTGAGCCGATTGTCCTTATCCTTTCCAGATGCAGATAAAAGCTCAAGCTCTTACATGCTCTTGGGTGGGCACTTCTGCTAGCAATGATGGGCAGGTGGCCCAGGAGGGCATTTCTGCTTGCACTGTTGAGGCAGGCATGGGTCAGGGCACTTTATAGGTGCACAAGGGTCTGGACACTTGGCAGGTGGGCATGGGTCAGGGCACTTTATTGGTGGGCAAGGGTCTGGACACTTGGCACGTGGGCAAGGGTCAGGGCACTTAGGTAGGCACACTGGTGGTGGCTGGCAGGGCTGCTTGCACTGCTGATGTTGAGAAGACATCTTTCTGGAGTCTTAATATCTGAAAGAAAGTATATGACCGTGTTCACAAGAAGGAATTCCTCTAGAGAAAAGAGCAAAAGCTTGTGGAATAACAACAGATAGTATTTCACCAATCTCTAAGTAAGGGCTTTAATCTCTTTAATAGCTTTTAATGAATTTCTGACTTCTCTCTCGCTCTTCAGAAAATCGTTTCATCAGCCCAGACAAAACTTTCTCTTTTCTCATACAACTTTTCCAAAGAAAATATCTCTGTTTTAAAGAAACAAGTGATGTTTTCTCTTTTGCTTTCTTTCTCTCTCGCTCTCTCTCTTTTTTTTTTTTTATGAAAACGACATCTTCAAAAAAGGCCATCAGAAGTTCTAGAATCCTGGGCAAGCTCACAAGCAATTTCTATCACCATTTTCTCTCATGAGGTCTTGACAAGGTGACTTATGCCCAGAGCAAAGGGCATTCAGGATGAATGTAAGGGCCTCACACCTTCTAAGATAAATGCCTCTGAAATCACAGCAGAAGTCCAAGAGAAAGGTATAGAAAAAAGTAAATAATTTGCTCTTTCTCCCTTCATGTCAAAACTTCCTGTTAATTTCGTTCTCCATAGAGGAAATCAAACGAGGTATCAGAAATCTAGTAAATACAATGTAACATTGTGCCCAGATTCCAAGTTCCCATCCACTAAGTAGCTTTATACCCATGATCATAACTTTGGACCCATCAAACTTGCTGTCTCCAGCATAAAGTCAACATTCGGGGATCCGAGAACAAAGTTGAACTGAAGAATCAGACTCACCAGGTTCTCCAAAGTCAATCGGAACTCGAGGAGCAAGAGGACAGCTGTCGTGCAGCAGAGGACCTTTTTATTGGGGCTTGCTGCCCCACCCAGGGGGAAGCGGAGCTACCAAAACTGGCCCGGTCCAATCATTTCCCAACCAAAATGCAAATCCACTCATAAATGGCTTGGCAGAGACTCTGAAAACAGGAAATGTCCTGTTCCAGGACCTCCTCACTGGACGAGGTTCTCATGACTCACAGAGTCCCTGTCTTAGCTCTCAGTTTCTGTGGTTTCTGGCAGTGGGAGCGCTTGGAGTGTTCTCTAACTTGTAGTGAAAAGTTCCATTCCTTGATTGGCGAAGATGACCCTTTTCTATCTTTCACGACCCTTGACTTCTAAGACTGCCTGCCTAGTTGCATTGATCTGGGGGCAATTTTGTTGTACATACTGGTTTGAAAAGAGCCTCGCTACCTGGTGACACATGTCTCTTTACCTCGAGTCTTTCTTGCAATTCATTTCCCCTTGATTCATGGCTTGCCAAACAAAATCTCCTTTCTTCTTCGAAAATAGACTGAGGGAAATTTGCAGATCACCTCATATGATTTCCTATCCTGATACTTAGAAACGTGTAGTAAAGTGTTGACCACTATGGTCCTCCTTTCACTGTTTGCTCCTTCAAATAAAGAACATCCAGCAGGTCAGATTCCTGTGACCTCTATAAATCTGTTTTACTTCCTGCCACAAGGAATTCACTAGGCACGTAGCATCCCCTACCATAACTCAGATGAGCTGGCAGCTCAGACCCTAGACTTACAACAGAAGTGAAGCTTTTTGCTCATACCTCCCAAAAGTGACATAAAACTTGCTCCAATCTAATTTCTTCCAACTGAACTCTTTGGATATCTTCAATTTTTGAAGAAATCTCAGAGGGTTGTTCAAATTTTCTGGCTTCCTGTCACTTTGAAATTATTGGGAAACCCAATCTATTAGGCAATGCCATTCACGCAACTAATTTTATATGCTTTTAATACTTATGAATGATTTAAACACATGTTGTTTCACATCAAATTCAAGAGAAAGTTGAAATCACTTCATTAAAAATGCAGTCACTGAAGTTCATTGCCATTCATATACAACTCCTTTATCATTAATAATAATTTTGTTATATTTTAAACCTACTTTTTGCATTTTCCATTTGGGCCACGGTGGAGCATATGTCAAATAAACCTACTTCCTGCTCGACTTTCTTCACACAATTTATCAATGTGCTGGAAGGAAGGTTTGAGGTTTGATGGTTTATTTATGGGTCAGATTCACTGGCCCAGGTCCCCAGTTTTCTGGTCAAACATTATCTGTGTGTTTCTGTAAGGATGATTTTGGATGAGAGTATTATTTAAATCAGTGGCCTGAATGATGGCGGTTGCCCTCTACAAGGTGGGAAGTTCTCATTCAATCCACTGACGGCCTGAATAGAACAAGGCTGACGCTCCCCCAGGTAAAAGATTATTCCCCTTTCAGGTGGACTTCCAGCAGAGTTTCAGCTCTGCAGACTTTGCGTGTTCCAGACATTTTAATCTCTCTCTCTCTCTCTCTCTGTCCTTGTCCCTCTTTCTGTAACATATTTCTCTATGGATATATGTACATACATATGGTAATATATAATTTGAATATTTCATCTGTCATTTCATGTCCATGATTAACTATGGCCAATTAAAATAAAAATTTTCAAAGTTATTAGGAAGTGAAGTTAAAGCCAAACATATAAATGTAATATGACACATGGGGTGTGGAATTATGACAGATATAATGAGCTTTGAGCAAATGACTGAACTTCAGCGCCCAGTGCTTTAGCATGTCCTCCAAAGATTTCATTTCTGCCTTTTCAGTGATTTAGCTGTCAACAGTTTTTCTACAGTTCCTCCCTTCTATCCTGGACACGAACACTACTGTTTTCTAGGCTGTCCCCTTGGGCACTGAAGAGTCTTGTGATGGGTCATGGTTGGTGAAGGCCCCTGTCTGCTTTAGGAATAGAGCTGCGAATCTCACTTTATCATACTGTAGAATGTGGGAACACATGTTTAATGGAATCAGGATGTCCCATCTCCCTGACGCAAACTCTTCCCTAGACGGCTGTCGTGTGCTTAAAATTCCTTTATCAGGAAATAAATATCTTGTATTCCATAATTCAATACCAGGTTTCAATTGTGTGAAACCAAAACTAGACATAAGATACCATTTAAGACTCACAGCATCACATATAAGTGATTCAGAGTGACGTTGGGAGGGGAGAGAGAAGCAAAGCACTAAAGGGCTGACATCCGGATGAAATGTGAACTTAGGGCACATCTGATATATTTGCTTTGTTCTACTCATTCCAAGAATGTTTTAGGTCCTTGAAGACAGTAATTTGAAAAAAATGTTCACTGTTTATTCTCTGTCTTCCTGTTCAGGTTCCAGAACCCTCACCCTGCCATAATATCTGCACCGCCAATATCTACCCCTTAACCGTCCAATTTGGTACTTTGACATATTGCCCATGCATTTAGGAATAGTCCTTTCATATCTTTCATAATTCTTCCTGCAGTCAGAAAGAAGAACTGGCCTAGTAATTTGTCTTGGCCAAATAATCAGGAAGCTTCTTAGGAATGGGGTTTTATAATGGGACAGCAGGAAGAAGACCGGAATGAGGAGGAGAGGAAGAGAAAGAGGAGACACTTGAAACCTGTGAAAGGGTCATCAGCTGGGCTTGTGTCAGAAGGCCAGGATGTAAACGTTCCCTGCAGCTCAGCCACATCTTCACTGACTACTATATATTTTTTAAATAATATGATACATTGTTATAAAAATGAAGCTATATCATTTAATATATAATGGGGAAAACATAAAGCTGTTAAAAAATGAGCATGTCTATTAAACGGCCAAAAATAATCACTGCTTATATGTTGCTGTAGTTAGTGTTATGTGTTTTCAATGTTCATAAACCTACACACATATATACATGTCTATCAGATTACTGATTTGAGATGAACTTTTGTAATATAGATATCTCCAGCCATAGGTTACTCTCTTTGTGCTGCAGTACATTTATCCCGAAAGTTCTTGTATGTTTTCTTTTCATTTTCATTCATCTCAAGGTTTTTTCTATTTGTTTGATATTTCTTCTTTGCACCATTGTTTATTTCGGAATGTGTTTGCAAACTCACAGATGTCACAGAAACAGAGAGTAGAATGGTGGTCAGCAGGGTCTAAGGGGTTGTGCAAAAGTGGAGATGTTGGAACAAGGGTACAAGCTTGCAATCATATGATGAATGAGTTCTCAGTGTCTACAGTACAGCATGGTGATCTAGCTAATAACACTCAGTTGTGTACTTGAATATTGCTGAGAAATTGGACCTTAAGCATTCTCGCCTCACACACACATACACAAACACACAGAGAAATACACACTTTACATTGTTACTGCTGAAGTGATTAATGTACTAAGTGACCGATGGTGGGAATCACTGCAGAAAGTACACATATGTCAAATCATCACCTTATACACCGTAAATATGTACAATTTAGTTTGTCAATTATACCTCAATAAACCCGGAGGGAAAGCATGAATGAATAACCATCATACAACAGAGTAACCATGTTTGAGCATCTCTGTGTTCCTTCTCCTCCTTGGCTCTCTTAGGATCTGATACTATTCTCTGAGAAAGCTTCCTTTATCCATTATTCTGTGGGGGCCTTGTACCCATCTCAGAGTGGATATTCCCTTTTAGTCACGTGTACTGACCATATCTGATTTGGTAGGGTGGAAAGTGGGGAAAGGTGGTCTGGAAAGTCGTTAGTAATCTTGGAAATCATTCTGTTTCGTTTTGGCACATAGTTTATTTAGTTCTCAATTCACTCAAAAACTTATTAGGCGCCTGATATAATTCAGTCCTCCAATCATTTCCATGTCCTACGGATCTCAGTAAGGTCCTGTTGTAGAAGTAATTTTCTGGACTGATTAAATTACTGCTTTTCCCCCTACCATAATACAGCTACCATGAGGTTCCTTGGCACACAGGTGGGATTAATACAACGTCTGTCTCTTTTCTCTGTTGTAACTGTCAACTGAAATTGGACTTGTAGTTCAAAACCACTGCTAATCTCATCTCTTACTCTTTAGGACTTACAAGTGGTGAGTTTTCTAATTCAACAAAGGTTTGAATTTCTGGGCTGTATTTTTTTCCTTTTCATTTTTTTCATTTCTGGCCTGTCAACCAGAAAGTTTTTCCTGAACATACGTCTACTGAAATACCGTGGGCAAATCAACAAATGACCAACCTTTGGTCTGCCTCTAAAGATACCATGGACAACCATTACTGCAAAACTTTTGCCATTGAATAACATGTAGCACCCCATTTTTGGCTTCCAATATCAGATTCCTTTCCAACCACTTCCAGACACATAAGCCAATGCCACAGTTTTAAGATTTGTTACAGGAGCATCCCTCCTCAAAGAACTAATTTCTATGTCAGGTCAAATAAGAGTAGCTACAGTAGAGACAACTCCCAAATATCAGTGCTGGTTTTTCACTCATGTCACAGTCTGATGAGCGTTGAGCAGTAACATGGGCATCTTTTTGCTTCTGCGTTTTTGCCATGTTTGACTCCTTTACTTCTAACCAAAAGAAAAGGTATGCTTAAAAAACTCATCCCTTTTCACGGCTTATTGGACCAGTAAGCTAAGCACTTAGAAAACAAGCTGCATTCCAACAGTCATTTTGTAAATCAAGATAAACATTGGAATCCCCATTGTTCCTCAAAGGTGGGGTCAAAGTAATCAAGAATGTTATTTCCGAGGTGTAAATATGTAATAAGACCCTGAGGTTGTTGAGTTGTGCAGTAAGAAGAGCACGTTGTACACATGGAGAGCAGGCAGCACTTTGCCTGGTAAGGTCCCTTTAAATTCTCTTTCTTTTGTACTACCCATGTTTTCAGAACTATTATAATTGTATGCAGAGTATCCCATTAATTTCCCAAACTGGTTTTTCTGTGGTGTCACATTTAAAATTCTGTTATATTGGAAAAGGAAAAGAACACAGAATATGAACGGGTAATAGAGTTTAAGAATCTCCTTGCTTGCTCTACTAGGTATGTCTGAGCCACTCCTCTGCTGGAGCACCGGCGGGTGGTGATGACGATGTTGATGGTGGTGACGGTGATGATGACAGGGACAATGATGATCGGCCACCTCTCAAATGCCAATTATGTGCCCGGCCTTGTGCCCACTGAATGACACACATTCATGTAATTTTTATGCCTAAGCAAGTAGGCACTGCAAATGTGATTTTTCCCACAGTTTATTAAAGGGTTTGAAATGCCAAGAAGTTAAATAATTTGTTCCTCAAATCAATCAAGCAATACTTACGAAAATAACCCGGATTTGAAACTGTATAGAAATAATCATTGATAGGTCTCAAAATTCAGATAACAGTGACTGTGAGAGCCTGAAACTCGGGATCAAAGAAGGATAGAATTCAACCAAAATGATGATATGATATTGCGAAAAGCAGGTTTTAAAAGAAAGAAAAAAATTTTCCCATCACACGAAAGAATTGTATTTTATTCAGGAAGTGGACGATAAGTAACAATTGCTCAACTGGGAGAAACCCATGCCCAGGTGAGCGACCGACAGAGAAGACAGGGAGAGAATCCTCAGAGGGCGCCCAGGAGGAGAGCTGCTGCTCTTTCTACTGAGGCCCTGCGATGCTTTCTCGGGCACCACCCAGAGGGAAGCAGTATAGCAGCCTCAGATAGGAAGCCTCTGTCTGTCAGGAATCACCACACGCATATTGAGGCTGAAGGGTGGAGAAGCTTCTTCTGTATCCATGATAAGCTTTGAAGAGAAGGTGAAGGTGGAGCTCTGGAACAAGTTGAGCCGATTGTCCTTATCCTTTCCAGATGCAGATAAAAGCTCAAGCTCTTACATGCTCTTGGGTGGGCACTTCTGCTAGCAATGATGGGCAGGTGGCCCAGGAGGGCATTTCTGCTTGCACTGTTGAGGCAGGCATGGGTCAGGGCACTTTATAGGTGCACAAGGGTCTGGACACTTGGCAGGTGGGCATGGGTCAGGGCACTTTATTGGTGGGCAAGGGTCTGGACACTTGGCACGTGGGCAAGGGTCAGGGCACTTAGGTAGGCACACTGGTGGTGGCTGGCAGGGCTGCTTGCACTGCTGATGTTGAGAAGACATCTTTCTGGAGTCTTAATATCTGAAAGAAAGTATATGACCGTGTTCACAAGAAGGAATTCCTCTAGAGAAAAGAGCAAAAGCTTGTGGAATAACAACAGATAGTATTTCACCAATCTCTAAGTAAGGGCTTTAATCTCTTTAATAGCTTTTAATGAATTTCTGACTTCTCTCTCGCTCTTCAGAAAATCGTTTCATCAGCCCAGACAAAACTTTCTCTTTTCTCATACAACTTTTCCAAAGAAAATATCTCTGTTTTAAAGAAACAAGTGATGTTTTCTCTTTTGCTTTCTTTCTCTCTCGCTCTCTCTCTTTTTTTTTTTTTTATGAAAACGACATCTTCAAAAAAGGCCATCAGAAGTTCTAGAATCCTGGGCAAGCTCACAAGCAATTTCTATCACCATTTTCTCTCATGAGGTCTTGACAAGGTGACTTATGCCCAGAGCAAAGGGCATTCAGGATGAATGTAAGGGCCTCACACCTTCTAAGATAAATGCCTCTGAAATCACAGCAGAAGTCCAAGAGAAAGGTATAGAAAAAAGTAAATAATTTGCTCTTTCTCCCTTCATGTCAAAACTTCCTGTTAATTTCGTTCTCCATAGAGGAAATCAAACGAGGTATCAGAAATCTAGTAAATACAATGTAACATTGTGCCCAGATTCCAAGTTCCCATCCACTAAGTAGCTTTATACCCATGATCATAACTTTGGACCCATCAAACTTGCTGTCTCCAGCATAAAGTCAACATTCGGGGATCCGAGAACAAAGTTGAACTGAAGAATCAGACTCACCAGGTTCTCCAAAGTCAATCGGAACTCGAGGAGCAAGAGGACAGCTGTCGTGCAGCAGAGGACCTTTTTATTGGGGCTTGCTGCCCCACCCAGGGGGAAGCGGAGCTACCAAAACTGGCCCGGTCCAATCATTTCCCAACCAAAATGCAAATCCACTCATAAATGGCTTGGCAGAGACTCTGAAAACAGGAAATGTCCTGTTCCAGGACCTCCTCACTGGACGAGGTTCTCATGACTCACAGAGTCCCTGTCTTAGCTCTCAGTTTCTGTGGTTTCTGGCAGTGGGAGCGCTTGGAGTGTTCTCTAACTTGTAGTGAAAAGTTCCATTCCTTGATTGGCGAAGATGACCCTTTTCTATCTTTCACGACCCTTGACTTCTAAGACTGCCTGCCTAGTTGCATTGATCTGGGGGCAATTTTGTTGTACATACTGGTTTGAAAAGAGCCTCGCTACCTGGTGACACATGTCTCTTTACCTCGAGTCTTTCTTGCAATTCATTTCCCCTTGATTCATGGCTTGCCAAACAAAATCTCCTTTCTTCTTCGAAAATAGACTGAGGGAAATTTGCAGATCACCTCATATGATTTCCTATCCTGATACTTAGAAACGTGTAGTAAAGTGTTGACCACTATGGTCCTCCTTTCACTGTTTGCTCCTTCAAATAAAGAACATCCAGCAGGTCAGATTCCTGTGACCTCTATAAATCTGTTTTACTTCCTGCCACAAGGAATTCACTAGGCACGTAGCATCCCCTACCATAACTCAGATGAGCTGGCAGCTCAGACCCTAGACTTACAACAGAAGTGAAGCTTTTTGCTCATACCTCCCAAAAGTGACATAAAACTTGCTCCAATCTAATTTCTTCCAACTGAACTCTTTGGATATCTTCAATTTTTGAAGAAATCTCAGAGGGTTGTTCAAATTTTCTGGCTTCCTGTCACTTTGAAATTATTGGGAAACCCAATCTATTAGGCAATGCCATTCACGCAACTAATTTTATATGCTTTTAATACTTATGAATGATTTAAACACATGTTGTTTCACATCAAATTCAAGAGAAAGTTGAAATCACTTCATTAAAAATGCAGTCACTGAAGTTCATTGCCATTCATATACAACTCCTTTATCATTAATAATAATTTTGTTATATTTTAAACCTACTTTTTGCATTTTCCATTTGGGCCACGGTGGAGCATATGTCAAATAAACCTACTTCCTGCTCGACTTTCTTCACACAATTTATCAATGTGCTGGAAGGAAGGTTTGAGGTTTGATGGTTTATTTATGGGTCAGATTCACTGGCCCAGGTCCCCAGTTTTCTGGTCAAACATTATCTGTGTGTTTCTGTAAGGATGATTTTGGATGAGAGTATTATTTAAATCAGTGGCCTGAATGATGGCGGTTGCCCTCTACAAGGTGGGAAGTTCTCATTCAATCCACTGACGGCCTGAATAGAACAAGGCTGACGCTCCCCCAGGTAAAAGATTATTCCCCTTTCAGGTGGACTTCCAGCAGAGTTTCAGCTCTGCAGACTTTGCGTGTTCCAGACATTTTAATCTCTCTCTCTCTCTCTCTCTGTCCTTGTCCCTCTTTCTGTAACATATTTCTCTATGGATATATGTACATACATATGGTAATATATAATTTGAATATTTCATCTGTCATTTCATGTCCATGATTAACTATGGCCAATTAAAATAAAAATTTTCAAAGTTATTAGGAAGTGAAGTTAAAGCCAAACATATAAATGTAATATGACACATGGGGTGTGGAATTATGACAGATATAATGAGCTTTGAGCAAATGACTGAACTTCAGCGCCCAGTGCTTTAGCATGTCCTCCAAAGATTTCATTTCTGCCTTTTCAGTGATTTAGCTGTCAACAGTTTTTCTACAGTTCCTCCCTTCTATCCTGGACACGAACACTACTGTTTTCTAGGCTGTCCCCTTGGGCACTGAAGAGTCTTGTGATGGGTCATGGTTGGTGAAGGCCCCTGTCTGCTTTAGGAATAGAGCTGCGAATCTCACTTTATCATACTGTAGAATGTGGGAACACATGTTTAATGGAATCAGGATGTCCCATCTCCCTGACGCAAACTCTTCCCTAGACGGCTGTCGTGTGCTTAAAATTCCTTTATCAGGAAATAAATCTCTTGTATTCCATAATTCAATACCAGGTTTCAATTGTGTGAAACCAAAACTAGACATAAGATACCATTTAAGACTCACAGCATCACATATAAGTGATTCAGAGTGACGTTGGGAGGGGAGAGAGAAGCAAAGCACTAAAGGGCTGACATCCGGATGAAATGTGAACTTAGGGCACATCTGATATATTTGCTTTGTTCTACTCATTCCAAGAATGTTTTAGGTCCTTGAAGACAGTAATTTGAAAAAAATGTTCACTGTTTATTCTCTGTCTTCCTGTTCACGTTCCAGAACCCTCACCCTGCCATAATATCTGCACCGCCAATATCTACCCCTTAACCGTCCAATTTGGTACTTTGACATATTGCCCATGCATTTAGGAATAGTCCTTTCATATCTTTCATAATTCTTCCTGCAGTCAGAAAGAAGAACTGGCCTAGTAATTTGTCTTGGCCAAATAATCAGGAAGCTTCTTAGGAATGGGGTTTTATAATGGGACAGCAGGAAGAAGACCGGAATGAGGAGGAGAGGAAGAGAAAGAGGAGACACTTGAAACCTGTGAAAGGGTCATCAGCTGGGCTTGTGTCAGAAGGCCAGGATGTAAACGTTCCCTGCAGCTCAGCCACATCTTCACTGACTACTATATATTTTTTAAATAATATGATACATTGTTATAAAAATGAAGCTATATCATTTAATATATAATGGGGAAAACATAAAGCTGTTAAAAAATGAGCATGTCTATTAAACGGCCAAAAATAATCACTGCTTATATGTTGCTGTAGTTAGTGTTATGTGTTTTCAATGTTCATAAACCTACACACATATATACATGTCTATCAGATTACTGATTTGAGATGAACTTTTGTAATATAGATATCTCCAGCCATAGGTTACTCTCTTTGTGCTGCAGTACATTTATCCCGAAAGTTCTTGTATGTTTTCTTTTCATTTTCATTCATCTCAAGGTTTTTTCTATTTGTTTGATATTTCTTCTTTGCACCATTGTTTATTTCGGAATGTGTTTGCAAACTCACAGATGTCACAGAAACAGAGAGTAGAATGGTGGTCAGCAGGGTCTAAGGGGTTGTGCAAAAGTGGAGATGTTGGAACAAGGGTACAAGCTTGCAATCATATGATGAATGAGTTCTCAGTGTCTACAGTACAGCATGGTGATCTAGCTAATAACACTCAGTTGTGTACTTGAATATTGCTGAGAAATTGGACCTTAAGCATTCTCGCCTCACACACACATACACAAACACACAGAGAAATACACACTTTACATTGTTACTGCTGAAGTGATTAATGTACTAAGTGACCGATGGTGGGAATCACTGCAGAAAGTACACATATGTCAAATCATCACCTTATACACCGTAAATATGTACAATTTAGTTTGTCAATTATACCTCAATAAACCCGGAGGGAAAGCATGAATGAATAACCATCATACAACAGAGTAACCATGTTTGAGCATCTCTGTGTTCCTTCTCCTCCTTGGCTCTCTTAGGATCTGATACTATTCTCTGAGAAAGCTTCCTTTATCCATTATTCTGTGGGGGCCTTGTACCCATCTCAGAGTGGATATTCCCTTTTAGTCACGTGTACTGACCATATCTGATTTGGTAGGGTGGAAAGTGGGGAAAGGTGGTCTGGAAAGTCGTTAGTAATCTTGGAAATCATTCTGTTTCGTTTTGGCACATAGTTTATTTAGTTCTCAATTCACTCAAAAACTTATTAGGCGCCTGATATAATTCAGTCCTCCAATCATTTCCATGTCCTACGGATCTCAGTAAGGTCCTGTTGTAGAAGTAATTTTCTGGACTGATTAAATTACTGCTTTTCCCCCTACCATAATACAGCTACCATGAGGTTCCTTGGCACACAGGTGGGATTAATACAACGTCTGTCTCTTTTCTCTGTTGTAACTGTCAACTGAAATTGGACTTGTAGTTCAAAACCACTGCTAATCTCATCTCTTACTCTTTAGGACTTACAAGTGGTGAGTTTTCTAATTCAACAAAGGTTTGAATTTCTGGGCTGTATTTTTTTCCTTTTCATTTTTTTCATTTCTGGCCTGTCAACCAGAAAGTTTTTCCTGAACATACGTCTACTGAAATACCGTGGGCAAATCAACAAATGACCAACCTTTGGTCTGCCTCTAAAGATACCATGGACAACCATTACTGCAAAACTTTTGCCATTGAATAACATGTAGCACCCCATTTTTGGCTTCCAATATCAGATTCCTTTCCAACCACTTCCAGACACATAAGCCAATGCCACAGTTTTAAGATTTGTTACAGGAGCATCCCTCCTCAAAGAACTAATTTCTATGTCAGGTCAAATAAGAGTAGCTACAGTAGAGACAACTCCCAAATATCAGTGCTGGTTTTTCACTCATGTCACAGTCTGATGAGCGTTGAGCAGTAACATGGGCATCTTTTTGCTTCTGCGTTTTTGCCATGTTTGACTCCTTTACTTCTAACCAAAAGAAAAGGTATGCTTAAAAAACTCATCCCTTTTCACGGCTTATTGGACCAGTAAGCTAAGCACTTAGAAAACAAGCTGCATTCCAACAGTCATTTTGTAAATCAAGATAAACATTGGAATCCCCATTGTTCCTCAAAGGTGGGGTCAAAGTAATCAAGAATGTTATTTCCGAGGTGTAAATATGTAATAAGACCCTGAGGTTGTTGAGTTGTGCAGTAAGAAGAGCACGTTGTACACATGGAGAGCAGGCAGCACTTTGCCTGGTAAGGTCCCTTTAAATTCTCTTTCTTTTGTACTACCCATGTTTTCAGAACTATTATAATTGTATGCAGAGTATCCCATTAATTTCCCAAACTGGTTTTTCTGTGGTGTCACATTTAAAATTCTGTTATATTGGAAAAGGAAAAGAACACAGAATATGAACGGGTAATAGAGTTTAAGAATCTCCTTGCTTGCTCTACTAGGTATGTCTGAGCCACTCCTCTGCTGGAGCACCGGCGGGTGGTGATGACGATGTTGATGGTGGTGACGGTGATGATGACAGGGACAATGATGATCGGCCACCTCTCAAATGCCAATTATGTGCCCGGCCTTGTGCCCACTGAATGACACACATTCATGTAATTTTTATGCCTAAGCTAGTAGGCACTGCAAATGTGATTTTTCCCACAGTTTATTAAAGGGTTTGAAATGCCAAGAAGTTAAATAATTTGTTCCTCAAATCAATCAAGCAATACTTACGAAAATAACCTGGATTTGAAACTGTATAGAAATAATCATTGATAGGTCTCAAAATTCAGATAACACTGACTGTGAGAGCCTGAAACTCGGGATCAAAGAAGGATAGAATTCAACCAAAATGATGATATGATATTGCGAAAAGCAGGTTTTAAAAGAAAGAAAAAAATTTTCCCATCACACAAGAGAATTGTATTTTATTCAGGAAGTGGACGATAAGTAACAATTGCTCAGCTGGGAGAAACCGATGCCCAGGTGAGCGACCGACAGAAAAGACAGGGAGAGAATCCTCAGAGGGCGCCCAGGAGGAGAGCTGCTGCTCTTTCTACTGAGGCTCTGCGATGCTTTCTCGGGCACCACCCAGAGGGAAGCAGTATAGCAGCCTCAGATAGGAAGCCTCTGTCTGTCAGGAATCACCACACGCATATTGAGGCTGAAGGGTGGAGAAGCTTCTTCTGTATCCATGATAGGCTTTGAAGAGAAGGTGAAGGTGGAGCTCTGGAACAAGTTGAGCCGATTGTCCTTATCCTTTCCAGATGCAGATAAAAGCTCAAGCTCTTACATGCTCTTGGGTGGGCACCTCTGCTAGCAATGATGGGCAGGTGGCCCAGGAGGGCATTTCTGCTTGCACTGTTGAGGCAGGCATGGGTCAGGGCACTTTATAGGTGCACAAGGGTCTGGACACTTGGCAGGTGGGCATGGGTCAGGGCACTTTATAGGTGGGCAAGGGTCTGGACACTTGGCAGGTGGGCAAGGGTCAGGGCACTTAGGTAGGCACACTGGTGGTGGCTGGCAGGGCTGCTTGCACTGCTGATGTTGAGAAGACATCTTTCTGGAGTCTTAATATCTGAAAGAAAGTATATGACCGTGTTCACAAGAAGGAATTCCTCTAGAGAAAAGAGCAAATCTTGTGGAATAACAACAGATAGTATTTCACAAATCTCTAAGTAAGGGCTTTAATCTCTTTAATAGCTTTTAATGAATTTCTGACTTCTCTCTCGCTCTTCAGAAAATCGTTTCATCAGCCCAGACAAAACCTTCTCTTTTCTCATACAACTTTTCCAAAGAAAATATCTCTGTTTTAAAGAAACAAGTGATGTTTTCTCTTTTGCTTTCTTTCTCTCGCGCTCTCTCTCTCTCTCTCTTTTTTTTTTTATGAAAACGACATCTTCAAAAAAGGCCATCAGAAGTTCTAGAATCCTGGGCAAGCTCACAAGCAATTTCTATCACCATTTTCTCTCATGAGGTCTTGACAAGGTGACTTATGCCCAGAGCAAAGGGCATTCAGGATGAATGTAAGGGCCTCACACCTTCTAAGATAAATGCCTCTGAAATCACAGCAGAAGTCCAAGAGAAAGGTATAGAAAAAAGTAAATAATTTGCTCTTTCTCCCTTCATGTCAAAACTTCCTGTTAATTTCGTTCTCCATAGAGGAAATCAAACGAGGTATCAGAAATCTAGTAAATACAATGTAACATTGTGCCCAGATTCCAAGTTCCCATCCACTAAGTAGCTTTATACCCATGATCATAACTTTGGACACATCAAACTTGCTGTCTCCAGCATAAAGTCAACATTCGGGGATCCGAGAACAAAGTTGAACTGAAGAATCAGACTCACCAGGTTCTCCAAAGTCAATCGGAACTCGAGGAGCAAGAGGACAGCTGTCGTGCAGCAGAGGACCTTTTTATTGGGGCTTGCTGCCCCACCCAGGGGGAAGCGGAGCTACCAAAACTGGCCCGGTCCAATCATTTCCCAAGCAAAATGCAAATCCATTCATAAATGGCTTGGCAGAGACTCTGAAAACAGGAAATGTCCTGTTCCAGGATCTCCTCACTGGACGAGGTTCTCATGACTCACAGAGTCCCTGTCTTAGCTCTCAATTTCTGTGGTTTCTGGCAGTGGGAGCGCTTGGAGTGTTCTCTAACTTGTAGTGAAAAGTTCCATTCCTTGATTGGCGAAGATGACCCTTTTCTATCTTTCACGACCCTTGACTTCTAAGACTGCCTGCCTAGTTGCATTGATCTGGGGGCAATTTTGTTGTACATACTGGTTTGAAAAGAGCCTCGCTACCTGGTGACACATGTCTCTTTACCTCGAGTCTTTCTTGCCATTCATTTCCCCTTGATTCATGGCTTGCCAAACAAAATCTCCTTTCCTCTTCGAAAATAGACTGAGGGAAATTTGCAGATCACCTCATATGATTTCCTATGATGATACTTAGAAACGTGTAGTAAAGTGTTGACCACTATGGTCCTCCTTTCACTGTTTGCTCCTTCAAATAAAGAACATCCAGCAGGTCAGATTCCTGTGACCTCTATAAATCTGTTTTACTTCCTGCCACAAGGAATTCACTAGGCACGTAGCATCCCCTACCCTAACTCAGATGAGCTGGCAGCTCAGACCCTAGACTTACAACAGAAGTGAAGCTTTTTGCTCATACCTCCCAAAAGTGACATAAAACTTGCTCCAATCTAATTTCTTCCAACTGAACTCTTTGGATATCTTCAATTTTTGAAGAAATCTCAGAGGGTTGTTCAAATTTTCTGGCTTCCTGTCACTTTGAAATTATTGGGAAACCCAATCTATTAGGCAATGCCATTCACGCAACTAATTTTATATGCTTTTAATACTTATGAATGATTTAAACACATGTTGTTTCACATCAAATTCAAGAGAAAGTTGAAATCACTTCATTAAAAATGCAGTCACTGAAGTTCATTGCCATTCATATACAACTCCTTTATCATTAATAATAATTTTGTTATATTTTAAACCTACTTTTTGCATTTTCCAATTTGGCCACGGTGGAGCATATGTCAAATAAACCTATTTCCTGCTCGACTTTCTTCATACAAATTATCAATGTGCTGGAAGGAAGGTTTGAGGTTTGATAGTTTATTTATGGGTCAGAGTCACTGGCCCAGGTCCCCAGTTTTCTGGTCAAACATTATCTGTGTGTTTCTGTAAGGATGATTTTGGATGAGAGTATTATTTAAATCAGTGGCCTGAATGATGGCGGTTGCCCTCTACAAGGTGGGAAGTTCTCATTCAATCCACTGACGGCCTGAATAGAACAAGGCTGACGCTCCCCCAGGTAAAAGATTATTCCCCTTTCAGGTGGACTTCCAGCAGAGTTTCAGCTCTGCAGACTTTGCGTGTTCCAGACATTTTAATCTCTCTCTCTCTCTCTCTCTGTCCTTGTCCCTCTTTCTGTAACATATTTCTCTATGGATATATGTACATACATATTGTAATATATAATTTGAATATTTCATCTGTCATTTCACGTCCATGATTAACTATGGCCAATTAAAATAAAAATTTTCAAAGTTATTAGGAAGTGAAGTTAAAGCCAAACATATAAATGTAATATGACACATGGGGTGTGGAATTATGACAGATATAATGAGCTTTGAGCAAATGACTGAACTTCAGCGCCCAGTGCTTTAGCATGTCCTCCAAAGATTTCATTTCTGCCTTTTCAGTGATTTAGCTGTCAACAGTTTTTCTACAGTTCCTCCCTTCTATCCTGGACACGAACACTACTGTTTTCTAGGCTTTCCCCTTGGGCACTGAAGAGTCTTGTGATGGGTCATGGTTGGTGAAGGCCCCTGTCTGCTTTAGGAATAGAGCTGCGAATCTCACTTTATCATACTGTAGAATGTGGGAACACATGTTTAATGGAATCAGGATGTCCCATCTCCCTGACGCAAACTCTTCCCTAGACGGCTGTCGTGTGCTTAAAATTCCTTTATCAGGAAATAAATCTCTTGTATTCCATAATTCAATACCAGGTTTCAATTGTGTGAAACCAAAACTAGACATTAGATACCATTTAAGACTCACAGCATCACATATAAGTGATTCAGAGTGACGTTGGGAGGGGAGAGAGAAGCAAAGCACTAAAGGGCTGACATCCGGATGAAATGTGAACTTAGGGCACATCTGATATATTTGCTTTGTTCTACTCATTCCAAGAATGTTTTAGGTCCTTGAAGACAGTAATTTGAAAAAAATGTTCACTGTTTATTCTCTGTCTTCCTGTTCACGTTCCAGAACCCTCACCCTGCCATAATATCTGCACCGCCAATATCTACCCCTTAACCGTCCAATTTGGTACTTTGACATATTGCCCATGCATTTAGGAATAGTCCTTTCATATCTTTCATAATTCTTCCTGCAGTCAGAAAGAAGAACTAGCCTAGTAATTTGTCTTGGCCAAATAATCAGGAAGCTTCTTAGGAATGGGGTTTTATAATGGGACAGCAGGAAGAAGACCGGAATGAGGAGGAGAGGAAGAGAAAGAGGAGACACTTGAAACCTGTGAAAGGGTCATCAGCTAGGCTTGTGTCAGAAGGCCAGGATGTAAACGTTCCCTGCAGCTCAGCCACATCTTCACTGACTACTATATATTTTTTAAATAATATGATACATTGTTATAAAAATGAAGCTATATCATTTAATATATAATGGGGAAAACATAAAGCTGTTAAAAAATGAGCATGTCTATTAAACGGCCAAAAATAATCACTGCTTATATGTTGATGTAGTTAGTGTTATGTCTTTTCAATGTTCATAAACCTACACACATATATACATGTCTATCAGATTACTGATTTGAGATGAACTTTTGTAATATAGATATCTCCAGCCATAGGTTACTCTCTTTGTGCTGCAGTACATTTATCCCGAAAGTTCTTGTATGTTTTCTTTTCATTTTCATTCATCTCAAGGTTTTTTCTATTTGTTTGATATTTCTTCTTTGCACCATTGTTTATTTCGGAATGTGTTTGCAAACTCACAGATGTCACAGAAACAGAGAGTAGAATGGTGGTCAGCAGGGTCTAAGGGGTTGTGCAAAAGTGGAGATGTTGGAACAAGGGTACAAGCTTGCAATCATATGATGAATGAGTTCTCAGTGTCTACAGTACAGCATGGTGATCTAGCTAATAACACTCAGTTGTGTACTTGAATATTGCTGAGAAATTGGACCTTAAGCATTCTCGCCTCACACACACATACACAAACACACAGAGAAATACACACTTTACATTGATACTGCTGAAGTGATTAATGTACTAAGTGACCGATGGTGGGAATCACTGCAGAAAGTACACATATGTCAAATCATCACCTTATACACCGTAAATATGTACAATTTAGTTTGTCAATTATACCTCAATAAACCCGGAGGGAAAGCATGAATGAATAACCATCATACAACAGAGTAACCATGTTTGAGCATCTCTGTGTTCCTTCTCCTTCTTGGCTCTCTTAGGATCTGATACTATTCTCTGAGAAAGCTTCCTTTATCCATTATTCTGTGGGGGCCTTGTACCCATCTCAGAGTGGATATTCCCTTTTAGTCACGTGTACTGACCATATCTGATTTGGTAGGGTGGAAAGTGGGGAAAGGTGGTCTGGAAAGTCGTTAGTAATCTTGGAAATCATTCTGTTTCGTTTTGGCACATAGTTTATTTAGTTCTCAATTCACTCAAAAACTTATTAGGCGCCTGATATAATTCAGTCCTCCAATCATTTCCATGTCCTACGGATCTCAGTAAGGTCCTGTTGTAGAAGTAATTTTCTGGACTGATTAAATTACTGCTTTTCCCCCTACCATAATACAGCTACCATGAGGTTCCTTGGCACACAGGTGGGATTAATACAACGTCTGTCTCTTTTCTCTGTTGTAACTGTCAACTGAAATTGGACTTGTAGTTCAAAACCACTGCTAATCTCATCTCTTACTCTTTAGGACTTACAAGTGGTGAGTTTTCTAATTCAACAAAGGTTTGAATTTCTGGGCTGTATTTTTTTCCTTTTCATTTTTTTCATTTCTGGCCTGTCAACCAGAAAGTTTTTCCTGAACATACGTCTACTGAAATACCGTGGGCAAATCAACAAGTGACCAACCTTTGGTCTGCCTCTAAAGATACCATGGACAACCATTACTGCAAAACTTTTGCCATTGAATAACATGTAGCACCCCATTTTTGGCTTCCAATATCAGATTCCTTTCCAACCACTTCCAGACACATAAGCCAATGCCACAGTTTTAAGATTTGTTACAGGAGCATCCCTCCTCAAAGAACTAATTTCTATGTCAGGTCAAATAAGAGTAGCTACAGTAGAGACAACTCCCAAATATCAGTGCTGGTTTTTCACTCATGTCACAGTCTGATGAGCGTTGAGCAGTAACATGGGCATCTTTTTGCTTCTGCGTTTTTGCCATGTTTGACTCCTTTACTTCTAACCAAAAGAAAAGGTATGCTTAAAAAACTCATCCCTTTTCACGGCTTATTGGACCAGTAAGCTAAGCACTTAGAAAACAAGCTGCATTCCAACAGTCATTTTGTAAATCAAGATAAACATTGGAATCCCCATTGTTCCTCAAAGGTGGGGTCAAAGTAATCAAGAATGTTATTTCCGAGGTGTAAATATGTAATAAGACCCTGAGGTTGTTGAGTTGTGCAGTAAGAAGAGCACGTTGTACACATGGAGAGCCGGCAGCACTTTGCCTGGTAAGGTCCCTTTAAATTCTCTTTCTTTTGTACTACCCATGTTTTCAGAACTATTATAATTGTATGCAGAGTATCCCATTAATTTCCCAAACTGGTTTTTCTGTGGTGTCACATTTAAAATTCTGTTATATTGGAAAAGGAAAAGAACACAGAATATGAACGGGTAATAGAGTTTAAGAATCTCCTTGCTTGCTCTACTAGGTATGTCTGAGCCACTCCTCTGCTGGAGCACCTGCGGGTGGTGATGACGATGTTGATGGTGGTGACGGTGATGATGACAGGGACAATGATGATCGGCCACCTCTCAAATGCCAATTATGTGCCCGGCCTTGTGCCCACTGAATGACACACATTCATGTAATTTTTATGCCTAAGCAAGTAGGCACTGCAAATGTGATTTTTCCCACAGTTTATTAAAGGGTTTGAAATGCCAAGAAGTTAAATAATTTGTTCCTCAAATCAATCAAGCAATACTTACGAAAATAACCCGGATTTGAAACTGTATAGAAATAATCATTGATAGGTCTCAAAATTCAGATAACACTGACTGTGAGAGCCTGAAACTCGGGATCAAAGAAGGATAGAATTCAACCAAAATGATGATATGATATTGCGAAAAGCAGGTTTTAAAAGAAAGAAAAAAATTTTCCCATCACACGAAAGAATTGTATTTTATTCAGGAAGTGGACGATAAGTAACAATTGCTCAACTGGGAGAAACCCATGCCCAGGTGAGCGACCGACAGAGAAGACAGGGAGAGAATCCTCAGAGGGCGCCCAGGAGGAGAGCTGCTGCTCTTTCTACTGAGGCTCTGCGATGCTTTCTCGGGCACCACCCAGAGGGAAGCAGTATAGCAGCCTCAGATAGGAAGCCTCTGTCTGTCAGGAATCACCACACGCATATTGAGGCTGAAGGGTGGAGAAGCTTCTTCTGTATCCATGATAAGCTTTGAAGAGAAGGTGAAGGTGGAGCTCTGGAACAAGTTGAGCCGATTGTCCTTATCCTTTCCAGATGCAGATAAAAGCTCAAGCTCTTACATGCTCTTGGGTGGGCACTTCTGCTAGCAATGATGGGCAGGTGGCCCAGGAGGGCATTTCTGCTTGCACTGTTGAGGCAGGCATGGGTCAGGGCACTTTATAGGTGCACAAGGGTCTGGACACTTGGCAGGTGGGCATGGGTCAGGGCACTTTATTGGTGGGCAAGGGTCTGGACACTTGGCACGTGGGCAAGGGTCAGGGCACTTAGGTAGGCACACTGGTGGTGGCTGGCAGGGCTGCTTGCACTGCTGATGTTGAGAAGACATCTTTCTGGAGTCTTAATATCTGAAAGAAAGTATATGACCGTGTTCACAAGAAGGAATTCCTCTAGAGAAAAGAGCAAAAGCTTGTGGAATAACAACAGATAGTATTTCACCAATCTCTAAGTAAGGGCTTTAATCTCTTTAATAGCTTTTAATGAATTTCTGACTTCTCTCTCGCTCTTCAGAAAATCGTTTCATCAGCCCAGACAAAACTTTCTCTTTTCTCATACAACTTTTCCAAAGAAAATATCTCTGTTTTAAAGAAACAAGTGATGTTTTCTCTTTTGCTTTCTTTCTCTCTCGCTCTCTCTCTTTTTTTTTTTTTTATGAAAACGACATCTTCAAAAAAGGCCATCAGAAGTTCTAGAATCCTGGGCAAGCTCACAAGCAATTTCTATCACCATTTTCTCTCATGAGGTCTTGACAAGGTGACTTATGCCCAGAGCAAAGGGCATTCAGGATGAATGTAAGGGCCTCACACCTTCTAAGATAAATGCCTCTGAAATCACAGCAGAAGTCCAAGAGAAAGGTATAGAAAAAAGTAAATAATTTGCTCTTTCTCCCTTCATGTCAAAACTTCCTGTTAATTTCGTTCTCCATAGAGGAAATCAAACGAGGTATCAGAAATCTAGTAAATACAATGTAACATTGTGCCCAGATTCCAAGTTCCCATCCACTAAGTAGCTTTATACCCATGATCATAACTTTGGACCCATCAAACTTGCTGTCTCCAGCATAAAGTCAACATTCGGGGATCCGAGAACAAAGTTGAACTGAAGAATCAGACTCACCAGGTTCTCCAAAGTCAATCGGAACTCGAGGAGCAAGAGGACAGCTGTCGTGCAGCAGAGGACCTTTTTATTGGGGCTTGCTGCCCCACCCAGGGGGAAGCGGAGCTACCAAAACTGGCCCGGTCCAATCATTTCCCAACCAAAATGCAAATCCACTCATAAATGGCTTGGCAGAGACTCTGAAAACAGGAAATGTCCTGTTCCAGGACCTCCTCACTGGACGAGGTTCTCATGACTCACAGAGTCCCTGTCTTAGCTCTCAGTTTCTGTGGTTTCTGGCAGTGGGAGCGCTTGGAGTGTTCTCTAACTTGTAGTGAAAAGTTCCATTCCTTGATTGGCGAAGATGACCCTTTTCTATCTTTCACGACCCTTGACTTCTAAGACTGCCTGCCTAGTTGCATTGATCTGGGGGCAATTTTGTTGTACATACTGGTTTGAAAAGAGCCTCGCTACCTGGTGACACATGTCTCTTTACCTCGAGTCTTTCTTGCAATTCATTTCCCCTTGATTCATGGCTTGCCAAACAAAATCTCCTTTCTTCTTCGAAAATAGACTGAGGGAAATTTGCAGATCACCTCATATGATTTCCTATCCTGATACTTAGAAACGTGTAGTAAAGTGTTGACCACTATGGTCCTCCTTTCACTGTTTGCTCTTTCAAATAAAGAACATCCAGCAGGTCAGATTCCTGTGACCTCTATAAATCTGTTTTACTTCCTGCCACAAGGAATTCACTAGGCACGTAGCATCCCCTACCATAACTCAGATGAGCTGGCAGCTCAGACCCTAGACTTACAACAGAAGTGAAGCTTTTTGCTCATACCTCCCAAAAGTGACATAAAACTTGCTCCAATCTAATTTCTTCCAACGGAACTCTTTGGATATCTTCAATTTTTGAAGAAATCTCAGAGGGTTGTCCAAATTTTCTGGCTTCCTGTCACTTTGAAATTATTGGGAAACCCAATCTATTAGGCAATGCCATTCACGCAACTAATTTTATATGCTTTTAATACTTATGAATGATTTAAACACATGTTGTTTCACATCAAATTCAAGAGAAAGTTGAAATCACTTCATTAAAAATGCAGTCACTGAAGTTCATTGCCATTCATATACAACTCCTTTATCATTAATAATAATTTTGTTATATTTTAAACCTACTTTTTGCATTTTCCATTTGGGCCACGGTGGAGCATATGTCAAATAAACCTACTTCCTGCTCGACTTTCTTCACACAATTTATCAATGTGCTGGAAGGAAGGTTTGAGGTTTGATGGTTTATTTATGGGTCAGATTCACTGGCCCAGGTCCCCAGTTTTCTGGTCAAACATTATCTGTGTGTTTCTGTAAGGATGATTTTGGATGAGAGTATTATTTAAATCAGTGGCCTGAATGATGGCGGTTGCCTTCTACAAGGTGGGAAGTTCTCATTCAATCCACTGACAGCCTGAATAGAACAAGGCTGACGCTCCCCCAGGTAAAAGATTATTCCCCTTTCAGGTGGACTTCCAGCAGAGTTTCAGCTCTGCAGACTTTGCGTGTTCCAGACATTTTAATCTCTCTCTCTCTCTCTCTCTCTGTCCTTGTCCCTCTTTCTGTAACATATTTCTCTATGGATATATGTACATACATATTGTAATATATAATTTGAATATTTCATCTGTCATTTCATGTCCATGATTAACTATGGCCAATTAAAATAAAAATTTTCAAAGTTATTAGGAAGTGAAGTTAAAGCCAAACATATAAATGTAATATGACACATGGGGTGTGGAATTATGACAGATATAATGAGCTTTGAGCAAATGACTGAACTTCAGCGCCCAGTGCTTTAGCATGTCCTCCAAAGATTTCATTTCTGCCTTTTCAGTGATTTAGCTGTCAACAGTTTTTCTACAGTTCCTCCCTTCTATCCTGGACACGAACACTACTGTTTTCTAGGCTGTCCCCTTGGGCACTGAAGAGTCTTGTGATGGGTCATGGTTGGTGAAGGCCCCTGTCTGCTTTAGGAATAGAGCTGCGAATCTCACTTTATCATACTGTAGAATGTGGGAACACATGTTTAATGGAATCAGGATGTCCCATCTCCCTGACGCAAACTCTTCCCTAGACGGCTGTCGTGTGCTTAAAATTCCTTTATCAGGAAATAAATCTCTTGTATTCCATAATTCAATACCAGGTTTCAATTGTGTGAAACCAAAACTAGACATAAGATACCATTTAAGACTCACAGCATCACATATAAGTGATTCAGAGTGACGTTGGGAGGGGAGAGAGAAGCAAAGCACTAAAGGGCTGACATCCGGATGAAATGTGAACTTAGGGCACATCTGATATATTTGCTTTGTTCTACTCATTCCAAGAATGTTTTAGGTCCTTGAAGACAGTAATTTGAAAAAAATGTTCACTGTTTATTCTCTGTCTTCCTGTTCACGTTCCAGAACCCTCACCCTGCCATAATATCTGCACCGCCAATATCTACCCCTTAACCGTCCAATTTGGTACTTTGACATATTGCCCATGCATTTAGGAATAGTCCTTTCATATCTTTCATAATTCTTCCTGCAGTCAGAAAGAAGAACTAGCCTAGTAATTTGTCTTGGCCAAATAATCAGGAAGCTTCTTAGGAATGGGGTTTTATAATGGGACAGCAGGAAGAAGACCGGAATGAGGAGGAGAGGAAGAGAAAGAGGAGACACTTGAAACCTGTGAAAGGGTCATCAGCTGGGCTTGTGTCAGAAGGCCAGGATGTAAACGTTCCCTGCAGCTCAGCCACATCTTCACTGACTACTATATATTTTTTAAATAATATGATACATTGTTATAAAAATGAAGCTATATCATTTAATATATAATGGGGAAAACATAAAGCTGTTAAAAAATGAGCATGTCTATTAAACGGCCAAAAATAATCACTGCTTATATGTTGATGTAGTTAGTGTTATGTCTTTTCAATGTTCATAAACCTACACACATATATACATGTCTATCAGATTACTGATTTGAGATGAACTTTTGTAATATAGATATCTCCAGCCATAGGTTACTCTCTTTGTGCTGCAGTACATTTATCCCGAAAGTTCTTGTATGTTTTCTTTTCATTTTCATTCATCTCAAGGTTTTTTCTATTTGTTTGATATTTCTTCTTTGCACCATTGTTTATTTCGGAATGTGTTTGCAAACTCACAGATGTCACAGAAACAGAGAGTAGAATGGTGGTCAGCAGGGTCTAAGGGTTTGTGCAAAAGTGGAGATGTTGGAACAAGGGTACAAGCTTGCAATCATATGATGAATGAGTTCTCAGAGTCTACAGTACAGCATGGTGATCTAGCTAATAACACTCAGTTGTGTACTTGAATATTGCTGAGAAATTGGACCTTAAGCATTCTCGCCTCACACACACATACACAAACACACAGAGAAATACACACTTTACATTGTTACTGCTGAAGTGATTAATGTACTAAGTGACCGATGGTGGGAATCACTGCAGAAAGTACACATATGTCAAATCATCACCTTATACACCGTAAATATGTACAATTTAGTTTGTCAATTATACCTCAATAAACCCGGAGGGAAAGCATGAATGAATAACCATCATACAACAGAGTAACCATGTTTGAGCATCTCTGTGTTCCTTCTCCTCCTCGGCTCTCTTAGGATCTGATACTATTCTCTGAGAAAGCTTCCTTTATCCATTATTCTGTGGGGGCCTTGTACCCATCTCAGAGTGGATATTCCCTTTTAGTCACGTGTACTGACCATATCTGATTTGGTAGGGTGGAAAGTGGGGAAAGGTGGTCTGGAAAGACGTTAGTAATCTTGGAAATCATTCTGTTTCGTTTTGGCACATAGTTTATTTAGTTCTCAATTCACTCAAAAACTTATTAGGCGCCTGAGATAATTCAGTCCTCCAATCATTTCCATGTCCTACGGATCTCAGTAAGGTCCTGTTGTAGAAGTAATTTTCTGGACTGATTAAATTACTGCTTTTCCCCCTACCATAATACAGCTACCATGAGGTTCCTTGGCACACAGGTGGGATTAATACAACGTCTGTCTCTTTTCTCTGTTGTAACTGTCAACTGAAATTGGACTTGTAGTTCAAAACCACTGCTAATCTCATCTCTTACTCCTTAGGACTTACAAGTGGTGAGTTTTCTAATTCAACAAAGGTTTGAATTTCTGGGCTGTATTTTTTTCCTTTTCATTTTTTTCATTTCTGGCCTGTCAACCAGAAAGTTTTTCCTGAACATACGTCTACTGAAATACCGTGGGCAAATCAACAAATGACCAACCTTTGGTCTGCCTCTAAAGATACCATGGACAACCATTACTGCAAAACTTTTGCCATTGAATAACATGTAGCACCCCATTTTTGGCTTCCAATATCAGATTCCTTTCCAACCACTTCCAGACACATAAGCCAATGCCACAGTTTTAAGATTTGTTACAGGAGCATCCCTCCTCAAAGAACTAATTTCTATGTCAGGTCAAATAAGAGTAGCTACAGTAGAGACAACTCCCAAATATCAGTGCTGGTTTTTCACTCATGTCACAGTCTGATGAGCGTTGAGCAGTAACATGGGCATCTTTTTGCTTCTGCGTTTTTGCCATGTTTGACTCCTTTACTTCTAACCAAAAGAAAAGGTATGCTTAAAAAACTCATCCCTTTTCACGGCTTATTGGACCAGTAAGCTAAGCACTTAGAAAACAAGCTGCATTCCAACAGTCATTTTGTAAATCAAGATAAACATTGGAATCCCCATTGTTCCTCAAAGGTGGGGTCAAAGTAATCAAGAATGTTATTTCCGAGGTGTAAATATGTAATAAGACCCTGAGGTTGTTGAGTTGTGCAGTAAGAAGAGCACGTTGTACACATGGAGAGCAGGCATCACTTTGCCTGGTAAGGTCCCTTTAAATTCTCTTTCTTTTGTACTACCCATGTTTTCAGAACTATTATAATTGTATGCAGAGTATCCCATTAATTTCCCAAACTGGTTTTTCTGTGGTGTCACATTTAAAATTCTGTTATATTGGAAAAGGAAAAGAACACAGAATATGAACGGGTAATAGAGTTTAAGAATCTCCTTGCTTGCTCTACTAGGTATGTCTGAGCCACTCCTCTGCTGGAGCACCTGCGGGTGGTGATGACGATGTTGATGGTGGTGACGGTGATGATGACAGGGACAATGATGATCGGCCACCTCTCAAATGCCAATTATGTGCCCGGCCTTGTGCCCACTGAATGACACACATTCATGTAATTTTTATGCCTAAGCAAGTAGGCACTGCAAATGTGATTTTTCCCACAGTTTATTAAAGGGTTTGAAATGCCAAGAAGTTAAATAATTTGTTCCTCAAATCAATCAAGCAATACTTACGAAAATAACCTGGATTTGAAACTGTATAGAAATAATCATTGATAGGTCTCAAAATTCAGATAACACTGACTGTGAGAGCCTGAAACTCGGGATCAAAGAAGGATAGAATTCAACCAAAATGATGATATGATATTGCGAAAAGCAGGTTTTAAAAGAAAGAAAAAAATTTTCCCATCACACGAAAGAATTGTATTTTATTCAGGAAGTGGACGATAAGTAACAATTGCTCAACTGGGAGAAACCCATGCCCAGGTGAGCGACCGACAGAGAAGACAGGGAGAGAATCCTCAGAGGGCGCCCAGGAGGAGAGCTGCTGCTCTTTCTACTGAGGCTCTGCGATGCTTTCTCGGGCACCACCCAGAGGGAAGCAGTATAGCAGCCTCAGATAGGAAGCCTCTGTCTGTCAGGAATCACCACACGCATATTGAGGCTGAAGGGTGGAGAAGCTTCTTCTGTATCCATGATAGGCTTTGAAGAGAAGGTGAAGGTGGAGCTCTGGAACAAGTTGAGCCGATTGTCCTTATCCTTTCCAGATGCAGATAAAAGCTCAAGCTCTTACATGCTCTTGGGTGGGCACTTCTGCTAGCAATGATGGGCAGGTGGCCCAGGAGGGCATTTCTGCTTGCACTGTTGAGGCAGGCATGGGTCAGGGCACTTTATAGGTGCACAAGGGTCTGGACACTTGGCAGGTGGGCATGGGTCAGGGCACTTTATAGGTGGGCAAGGGTCTGGACACTTGGCAGGTGGGCAAGGGTCAGGGCACTTAGGTAGGCACACTGGTGGTGGCTGGCAGGGCTGCTTGCACTGCTGATGTTGAGAAGACATCTTTCTGGAGTCTTAATATCTGAAAGAAAGTATATGACCGTGTTCACAAGAAGGAATTCCTCTAGAGAAAAGAGCAAAAGCTTGTGGAATAACAACAGATAGTATTTCACCAATCTCTAAGTAAGGGCTTTAATCTCTTTAATAGCTTTTAATGAATTTCTGACTTCTCTCTCGCTCTTCAGAAAATCGTTTCATCAGCCCAGACAAAACTTTCTCTTTTCTCATACAACTTTTCCAAAGAAAATATCTCTGTTTTAAAGAAATAAGTGATGTTTTCTCTTTTGCTTTCTTTCTCTCTCGCTCTCTCTCTTTTTTTTTTTTTATGAAAACGACATCTTCAAAAAAGGCCATCAGAAGTTCTAGAATCCTGGGCAAGCTCACAAGCAATTTCTATCACCATTTTCTCTCATGAGGTCTTGACAAGGTGACTTATGCCCAGAGCAAAGGGCATTCAGGATGAATGTAAGGGCCTCACACCTTCTAAGATAAATGCCTCTGAAATCACAGCAGAAGTCCAAGAGAAAGGTATAGAAAAAAGTAAATAATTTGCTCTTTCTCCCTTCATGTCAAAACTTCCTGTTAATTTCGTTCTCCATAGAGGAAATCAAACGAGGTATCAGAAATCTAGTAAATACAATGTAACATTGTGCCCAGATTCCAAGTTCCCATCCACTAAGTAGCTTTATACCCATGATCATAACTTTGGACCCATCAAACTTGCTGTCTCCAGCATAAAGTCAACATTCGGGGATCCGAGAACAAAGTTGAACTGAAGAATCAGACTCACCAGGTTCTCCAAAGTCAATCGGAACTCGAGGAGCAAGAGGACAGCTGTCGTGCAGCAGAGGACCTTTTTATTGGGGCTTGCTGCCCCACCCAGGGGGAAGCGGAGCTACCAAAACTGGCCCGGTCCAATCATTTCCCAACCAAAATGCAAATCCACTCATAAATGGCTTGGCAGAGACTCTGAAAACAGGAAATGTCCTGTTCCAGGACCTCCTCACTGGACGAGGTTCTCATGACTCACAGAGTCCCTGTCTTAGCTCTCAGTTTCTGTGGTTTCTGGCAGTGGGAGCGCTTGGAGTGTTCTCTAACTTGTAGTGAAAAGTTCCATTCCTTGATTGGCGAAGATGACCCTTTTCTATCTTTCACGACCCTTGACTTCTAAGACTGCCTGCCTAGTTGCATTGATCTGGGGGCAATTTTGTTGTACATACTGGTTTGAAAAGAGCCTCGCTACCTGGTGACACATGTCTCTTTACCTCGAGTCTTTCTTGCAATTCATTTCCCCTTGATTCATGGCTTGCCAAACAAAATCTCCTTTCTTCTTCGAAAATAGACTGAGGGAAATTTGCAGATCACCTCATATGATTTCCTATCCTGATACTTAGAAACGTGTAGTAAAGTGTTGACCACTATGGTCCTCCTTTCACTGTTTGCTCCTTCAAATAAAGAACATCCAGCAGGTCAGATTCCTGTGACCTCTATAAATCTGTTTTACTTCCTGCCACAAGGAATTCACTAGGCACGTAGCATCCCCTACCATAACTCAGATGAGCTGGCAGCTCAGACCCTAGACTTACAACAGAAGTGAAGCTTTTTGCTCATACCTCCCAAAAGTGACATAAAACTTGCTCCAATCTAATTTCTTCCAACGGAACTCTTTGGATATCTTCAATTTTTGAAGAAATCTCAGAGGGTTGTTCAAATTTTCTGGCTTCCTGTCACTTTGAAATTATTGGGAAACCCAATCTATTAGGCAATGCCATTCACGCAACTAATTTTATATGCTTTTAATACTTATGAATGATTTAAACACATGTTGTTTCACATCAAATTCAAGAGAAAGTTGAAATCACTTCATTAAAAATGCAGTCACTGAAGTTCATTGCCATTCATATACAACTCCTTTATCATTAATAATAATTTTGTTATATTTTAAACCTACTTTTTGCATTTTCCATTTGGGCCACGGTGGAGCATATGTCAAATAAACCTATTTCCTGCTCGACTTTCTTCATACAATTTATCAATGTGCTGGAAGGAAAGTTTGAGGTTTGATGGTTTATTTATGGGTCAGAGTCACTGGCCCAGGTCCCCAGTTTTCTGGTCAAACATTATCTGTGTGTTTCTGTAAGGATGATTTTGGATGAGAGTATTATTTAAATCAGTGGCCTGAATGATGGCGGTTGCCCTCTACAAGGTGGGAAGTTCTCATTCAATCCACTGACGGCCTGAATAGAACAAGGCTGACGCTCCCCCAGGTAAAAGATTATTCCCCTTTCAGGTGGACTTCCAGCAGAGTTTCAGCTCTGCAGACTTTGCGTGTTCCAGACATTTTAATCTCTCTCTCTCTCTCTCTCTGTCCTTGTCCCTCTTTCTGTAACATATTTCTCTATGGATATATGTACATACATATTGTAATATATAATTTGAATATTTCATCTGTCATTTCATGTCCATGATTAACTATGGCCAATTAAAATAAAAATTTTCAAAGTTATTAGGAAGTGAAGTTAAAGCCAAACATATAAATGTAATATGACACATGGGGTGTGGAATTATGACAGATATAATGAGCTTTGAGCAAATGACTGAACTTCAGCGCCCAGTGCTTTAGCATGTCCTCCAAAGATTTCATTTCTGCCTTTTCAGTGATTTAGCTGTCAACAGTTTTTCTACAGTTCCTCCCTTCTATCCTGGACACGAACACTACTGTTTTCTAGGCTGTCCCCTTGGGCACTGAAGAGTCTTGTGATGGGTCATGGTTGGTGAAGGCCCCTGTCTGCTTTAGGAATAGAGCTGCGAATCTCACTTTATCATACTGTAGAATGTGGGAACACATGTTTAATGGAATCAGGATGTCCCATCTCCCTGACGCAAACTCTTCCCTAGACGGCTGTCGTGTGCTTAAAATTCCTTTATCAGGAAATAAATCTCTTGTATTCCATAATTCAATACCAGGTTTCAATTGTGTGAAACCAAAACTAGACATAAGATACCATTTAAGACTCACAGCATCACATATAAGTGATTCAGAGTGACGTTGGGAGGGGAGAGAGAAGCAAAGCACTAAAGGGCTGACATCCGGATGAAATGTGAACTTAGGGCACATCTGATATATTTGCTTTGTTCTACTCATTCCAAGAATGTTTTAGGTCCTTGAAGACAGTAATTTGAAAAAAATGTTCACTGTTTATTCTCTGTCTTCCTGTTCACGTTCCAGAACCCTCACCCTGCCATAATATCTGCACCGCCAATATCTACCCCTTAACCGTCCAATTTGGTACTTTGACATATTGCCCATGCATTTAGGAATAGTCCTTTCATATCTTTCATAATTCTTCCTGCAGTCAGAAAGAAGAACTAGCCTAGTAATTTGTCTTGGCCAAATAATCAGGAAGCTTCTTAGGAATGGGGTTTTATAATGGGACAGCAGGAAGAAGACCGGAATGAGGAGGAGAGGAAGAGAAAGAGGAGACACTTGAAACCTGTGAAAGGGTCATCAGCTGGGCTTGTGTCAGAAGGCCAGGATGTAAACGTTCCCTGCAGCTCAGCCACATCTTCACTGACTACTATATATTTTTTATATAATATGATACATTGTTATAAAAATGAAGCTATATCATTTAATATATAATGGGGAAAACATAAAGCTGTTAAAAAATGAGCATGTCTATTAAACGGCCAAAAATAATCACTGCTTATATGTTGCTGTAGTTAGTGTTATGTGTTTTCAATGTTCATAAACCTACACACATATATACATGTCTATCAGATTACTGATTTGAGATGAACTTTTGTAATATAGATATCTCCAGCCATAGGTTACTCTCTTTGTGCTGCAGTACATTTATCCCGAAAGTTCTTGTATGTTTTCTTTTCATTTTCATTCATCTCAAGGTTTTTTCTATTTGTTTGATATTTCTTCTTTGCACCATTGTTTATTTCGGAATGTGTTTGCAAACTCACAGATGTCACAGAAACAGAGAGTAGAATGGTGGTCAGCAGGGTCTAAGGGGTTGTGCAAAAGTGGAGATGTTGGAACAAGGGTACAAGCTTGCAATCATATGATGAATGAGTTCTCAGTGTCTACAGTACAGCATGGTGATCTAGCTAATAACACTCAGTTGTGTACTTGAATATTGCTGAGAAATTGGACCTTAAGCATTCTCGCCTCACACACACATACACAAACACACAGAGAAATACACACTTTACATTGTTACTGCTGAAGTGATTAATGTACTAAGTGACCGATGGTGGGAATCACTGCAGAAAGTACACATATGTCAAATCATCACCTTATACACCGTAAATATGTACAATTTAGTTTGTCAATTATACCTCAATAAACCCGGAGGGAAAGCATGAATGAATAACCATCATACAACAGAGTAACCATGTTTGAGCATCTCTGTGTTCCTTCTCCTCCTTGGCTCTCTTAGGATCTGATACTATTCTCTGAGAAAGCTTCCTTTATCCATTATTCTGTGGGGGCCTTGTACCCATCTCAGAGTGGATATTCCCTTTTAGTCACGTGTACTGACCATATCTGATTTGGTAGGGTGGAAAGTGGGGAAAGGTGGTCTGGAAAGTCGTTAGTAATCTTGGAAATCATTCTGTTTCGTTTTGGCACATAGTTTATTTAGTTCTCAATTCACTCAAAAACTTATTAGGCGCCTGATATAATTCAGTCCTCCAATCATTTCCATGTCCTACGGATCTCAGTAAGGTCCTGTTGTAGAAGTAATTTTCTGGACTGATTAAATTACTGCTTTTCCCCCTACCATAATACAGCTACCATGAGGTTCCTTGGCACACAGGTGGGATTAATACAACGTCTGTCTCTTTTCTCTGTTGTAACTGTCAACTGAAATTGGACTTGTAGTTCAAAACCACTGCTAATCTCATCTCTTACTCCTTAGGACTTACAAGTGGTGAGTTTTCTAATTCAACAAAGGTTTGAATTTCTGGGCTGTATTTTTTTCCTTTTCATTTTTTTCATTTCTGGCCTGTCAACCAGAAAGTTTTTCCTGAACATACGTCTACTGAAATACCGTGGGCAAATCAACAAATGACCAACCTTTGGTCTGCCTCTAAAGATACCATGGACAACCATTACTGCAAAACTTTTGCCATTGAATAACATGTAGCACCCCATTTTTGGCTTCCAATATCAGATTCCTTTCCAACCACTTCCAGACACATAAGCCAATGCCACAGTTTTAAGATTTGTTACAGGAGCATCCCTCCTCAAAGAACTAATTTCTATGTCAGGTCAAATAAGAGTAGCTACAGTAGAGACAACCCCCAAATATCAGTGCTGGTTTTTCACTCATGTCACAGTCTGATGAGCGTTGAGCAGTAACATGGGCATCTTTTTGCTTCTGCGTTTTTGCCATGTTTGACTCCTTTACTTCTAACCAAAAGAAAAGGTATGCTTAAAAAACTCATCCCTTTTCATGGCTTATTGGACCAGTAAGCTAAGCACTTAGAAAACAAGCTGCATTCCAACAGTCATTTTGTAAATCAAGATAAACATTGGAATCCCCATTGTTCCTCAAAGGTGGGGTCAAAGTAATCAAGAATGTTATTTCCGAGGTGTAAATATGTAATAAGACCCTGAGGTTGTTGAGTTGTGCAGTAAGAAGAGCACGTTGTACACATGGAGAGCAGGCAGCACTTTGCCTGGTAAGGTCCCTTTAAATTCTCTTTCTTTTGTACTACCCATGTTTTCAGAACTATTATAATTGTATGCAGAGTATCCCATTAATTTCCCAAACTGGTTTTTCTGTGGTGTCACATTTAAAATTCTGTTATATTGGAAAAGGAAAAGAACACAGAATATGAACGGGTAATAGAGTTTAAGAATCTCCTTGCTTGCTCTACTAGGTATGTCTGAGCCACTCCTCTGCTGGAGCACCTGCGGGTGGTGATGACGATGTTGATGGTGGTGACGGTGATGATGACAGGGACAATGATGATCGGCCACCTCTCAAATGCCAATTATGTGCCCGGCCTTGTGCCCACTGAATGACACACATTCATGTAATTTTTATGCCTAAGCAAGTAGGCACTGCAAATGTGATTTTTCCCACAGTTTATTAAAGGGTTTGAAATGCCAAGAAGTTAAATAATTTGTTCCTCAAATCAATCAAGCAATACTTACGAAAATAACCTGGATTTGAAACTGTATAGAAATAATCATTGATAGGTCTCAAAATTCAGATAACACTGACTGTGAGAGCCTGAAACTCGGGATCAAAGAAGGATAGAATTCAACCAAAATGATGATATGTTATTGCGAAAAGCAGGTTTTAAAAGAAAGAAAAAAATTTTCCCATCACACAAAAGAATTGTATTTTATTCAGGAAGTGGACGATAAGTAACAATTGCTCAACTGGGAGAAACCCATGCCCAGGTGAGCGACCGACAGAGAAGACAGGGAGAGAATCCTCAGAGGGCGCCCAGGAGGAGAGCTGCTGCTCTTTCTACTGAGGCTCTGCGATGCTTTCTCGGGCACCACCCAGAGGGAAGCAGTATAGCAGCCTCAGATAGGAAGCCTCTGTCTGTCAGGAATCACCACACGCATATTGAGGCTGAAGGGTGGAGAAGCTTCTTCTGTATCCATGATAGGCTTTGAAGAGAAGGTGAAGGTGGAGCTCTGGAACAAGTTGAGCCGATTGTCCTTATCCTTTCCAGATGCAGATAAAAGCTCAAGCTCTTACATGCTCTTGGGTGGGCACTTCTGCTAGCAATGATGGGCAGGTGGCCCAGGAGGGCATTTCTGCTTGCACTGTTGAGGCAGGCATGGGTCAGGGCACTTTATAGGTGCACAAGGGTCTGGACACTTGGCAGGTGGGCATGGGTCAGGGCACTTTATAGGTGGGCAAGGGTCTGGACACTTGGCAGGTGGGCAAGGGTCAGGGCACTTAGGTAGGCACACTGGTGGTGGCTGGCAGGGCTGCTTGCACTGCTGATGTTGAGAAGACATCTTTCTGGAGTCTTAATATCTGAAAGAAAGTATATGACCGTGTTCACAAGAAGGAATTCCTCTAGAGAAAAGAGCAAAAGCTTGTGGAATAACAACAGATAGTATTTCACCAATCTCTAAGTAAGGGCTTTAATCTCTTTAATAGCTTTTAATGAATTTCTGACTTCTCTCTCGCTCTTCAGAAAATCGTTTCATCAGCCCAGACAAAACTTTCTCTTTTCTCATACAACTTTTCCAAAGAAAATATCTCTGTTTTAAAGAAACAAGTGATGTTTTCTCTTTTGCTTTCTTTCTCTCTCGCTCTCTCTCTCTTTTTTTTTTTTTTTTTTTTTTTTTATGAAAACGACATCTTCAAAAAAGGCCATCAGAAGTTCTAGAATCCTGGGCAAGCTCACAAGCAATTTCTATCACCATTTTCTCTCATGAGGTCTTGACAAGGTGACTTATGCCCAGAGCAAAGGGCATTCAGGATGAATGTAAGGGCCTCACACCTTCTAAGATAAATGCCTCTGAAATCACAGCAGAAGTCCAAGAGAAAGGTATAGAAAAAAGTAAATAATTTGCTCTTTCTCCCTTCATGTCAAAACTTCCTGTTAATTTCTTTCTCCATAGAGGAAATCAAACGAGGTATCAGAAATCTAGTAAATACAATGTAACATTGTGCCCAGATTCCAAGTTCCCATCCACTAAGTAGCTTTATACCCATGATCATAACTTTGGACCCATCAAACTTGCTGTCTCCAGCATAAAGTCAACATTCGGGGATCCGAGAACAAAGTTGAACTGAAGAATCAGACTCACCAGGTTCTCCAAAGTCAATCGGAACTCGAGGGGCAAGAGGACAGCTGTCGTGCAGCAGAGGACCTTTTTATTGGGGCTTGCTGCCCCACCCAGGGGGAAGCGGAGCTACCAAAACTGGCCCGGTCCAATCATTTCCCAACCAAAATGCAAATCCACTCATAAATGGCTTGGCACAGTCTCTGAAAACAGGAAATGTCCTGTTCCAGGATCTCCTCACTGGACGAGGTTCTCATGACTCACAGAGTCCCTGTCTTAGCTCTCAGTTTCTGTGGTTTCTGGCAGTGGGAGCGCTTGGAGTGTTCTCTAACTTGTAGTGAAAAGTTCCATTCCTTGATTGGCGAAGATGACCCTTTTCTATCTTTCACGACCCTTGACTTCTAAGACTGCCTGCCTAGTTGCATTGATCTGGGGGCAATTTTGTTGTACATACTGGTTTGAAAAGAGCCTCGCTACCTGGTGACACATGTCTCTTTACCTCGAGTCTTTCTTGCAATTCATTTCCCCTTGATTCATGGCTTGCCAAACAAAATCTCCTTTCTTCTTCGAAAATAGACTGAGGGAAATTTGCAGATCACCTCATATGATTTCCTATCCTGATACTTAGAAACGTGTAGTAAAGTGTTGACCACTATGGTCCTCCTTTCACTGTTTGCTCCTTCAAATAAAGAACATCCAGCAGGTCAAATTCCTGTGACCTCTATAAATCTGTTTTACTTCCTGCCACAAGGAATTCACTAGGCACGTAGCATCCCCTACCATAACTCAGATGAGCTGGCAGCTCAGACCCTAGACTTACAACAGAAGTGAAGCTTTTTGCTCATACCTCCCAAAAGTGACATAAAACTTGCTCCAATCTAATTTCTTCCAACGGAACTCTTTGGATATCTTCAATTTTTGAAGAAATCTCAGAGGGTTGTTCAAATTTTCTGGCTTCCTGTCACTTTGAAATTATTGGGAAACCCAATCTATTAGGCAATGCCATTCACGCAACTAATTTTATATGCTTTTAATACTTATGAATGATTTAAACACATGTTGTTTCACATCAAATTCAAGAGAAAGTTGAAATCACTTCATTAAAAATGCAGTCACTGAAGTTCATTGCCATTCATATACAACTCCTTTATCATTAATAATAATTTTGTTATATTTTAAACCTACTTTTTGCATTTTCCATTTGGGCCACGGTGGAGCATATGTCAAATAAACCTATTTCCTGCTCGACTTTCTTCATACAATTTATCAATGTGCTGGAAGGAAGGTTTGAGGTTTGATGGTTTATTTATGGGTCAGAGTCACTGGCCCAGGTCCCCAGTTTTCTGGTCAAACATTATCTGTGTGTTTCTGTAAGGATGATTTTGGATGAGAGTATTATTTAAATCAGTGGCCTGAATGATGGCGGTTGCCCTCTACAAGGTGGGAAGTTCTCATTCAATCCACTGACGGCCTGAATAGAACAAGGCTGACGCTCCCCCAGGTAAAAGATTATTCCCCTTTCAGGTGGACTTCCAGCAGAGTTTCAGCTCTGCAGACTTTGCGTGTTCCAGACATTTTAATCTCTCTCTCTCTCTCTCTCTGTCCTTGTCCCTCTTTCTGTAACATATTTCTCTATGGATATATGTACATACATATTGTAATATATAATTTGAATATTTCATCTGTCATTTCATGTCCATGATTAACTATGGCCAATTAAAATAAAAATTTTCAAAGTTATTAGGAAGTGAAGTTAAAGCCAAACATATAAATGTAATATGACACATGGGGTGTGGAATTATGACAGATATAATGAGCTTTGAGCAAATGACTGAACTTCAGCGCCCAGTGCTTTAGCATGTCCTCCAAAGATTTCATTTCTGCCTTTTCAGTGATTTAGCTGTCAACAGTTTTTCTACAGTTCCTCCCTTCTATCCTGGACACGAACACTACTGTTTTCTAGGCTGTCCCCTTGGGCACTGAAGAGTCTTGTGATGGGTCATGGTTGGTGAAGGCCCCTGTCTGCTTTAGGAATAGAGCTGCGAATCTCACTTTATCATACTGTAGAATGTGGGAACACATGTTTAATGGAATCAGGATGTCCCATCTCCCTGACGCAAACTCTTCCCTAGACGGCTGTCGTGTGCTTAAAATTCCTTTATCAGGAAATAAATCTCTTGTATTCCATAATTCAATACCAGGTTTCAATTGTGTGAAACCAAAACTAGACATAAGATACCATTTAAGACTCACAGCATCACATATAAGTGATTCAGAGTGACGTTGGGAGGGGAGAGAGAAGCAAAGCACTAAAGGGCTGACATCCGGATGAAATGTGAACTTAGGGCACATCTGATATATTTGCTTTGTTCTACTCATTCCAAGAATGTTTTAGGTCCTTGAAGACAGTAATTTGAAAAAAATGTTCACTGTTTATTCTCTGTCTTCCTGTTCACGTTCCAGAACCCTCACCCTGCCATAATATCTGCACCGCCAATATCTACCCCTTAACCGTCCAATTTGGTACTTTGACATATTGCCCATGCATTTAGGAATAGTCCTTTCATATCTTTCATAATTCTTCCTGCAGTCAGAAAGAAGAACTAGCCTAGTAATTTGTCTTGGCCAAATAATCAGGAAGCTTCTTAGGAATGGGGTTTTATAATGGGACAGCAGGAAGAAGACCGGAATGAGGAGGAGAGGAAGAGAAAGAGGAGACACTTGAAACCTGTGAAAGGGTCATCAGCTGGGCTTGTGTCAGAAGGCCAGGATGTAAACGTTCCCTGCAGCTCAGCCACATCTTCACTGACTACTATATATTTTTTATATAATATGATACATTGTTATAAAAATGAAGCTATATCATTTAATATATAATGGGGAAAACATAAAGCTGTTAAAAAATGAGCATGTCTATTAAACGGCCAAAAATAATCACTGCTTATATGTTGCTGTAGTTAGTGTTATGTGTTTTCAATGTTCATAAACCTACACACATATATACATGTCTATCAGATTACTGATTTGAGATGAACTTTTGTAATATAGATATCTCCAGCCATAGGTTACTCTCTTTGTGCTGCAGTACATTTATCCCGAAAGTTCTTGTATGTTTTCTTTTCATTTTCATTCATCTCAAGGTTTTTTCTATTTGTTTGATATTTCTTCTTTGCACCATTGTTTATTTCGGAATGTGTTTGCAAACTCACAGATGTCACAGAAACAGAGAGTAGAATGGTGGTCAGCAGGGTCTAAGGGGTTGTGCAAAAGTGGAGATGTTGGAACAAGGGTACAAGCTTGCAATCATATGATGAATGAGTTCTCAGTGTCTACAGTACAGCATGGTGATCTAGCTAATAACACTCAGTTGTGTACTTGAATATTGCTGAGAAATTGGACCTTAAGCATTCTCGCCTCACACACACATACACAAACACACAGAGAAATACACACTTTACATTGTTACTGCTGAAGTGATTAATGTACTAAGTGACCGATGGTGGGAATCACTGCAGAAAGTACACATATGTCAAATCATCACCTTATACACCGTAAATATGTACAATTTAGTTTGTCAATTATACCTCAATAAACCCGGAGGGAAAGCATGAATGAATAACCATCATACAACAGAGTAACCATGTTTGAGCATCTCTGTGTTCCTTCTCCTCCTTGGCTCTCTTAGGATCTGATACTATTCTCTGAGAAAGCTTCCTTTATCCATTATTCTGTGGGGGCCTTGTACCCATCTCAGAGTGGATATTCCCTTTTAGTCACGTGTACTGACCATATCTGATTTGGTAGGGTGGAAAGTGGGGAAAGGTGGTCTGGAAAGTCGTTAGTAATCTTGGAAATCATTCTGTTTCGTTTTGGCACATAGTTTATTTAGTTCTCAATTCACTCAAAAACTTATTAGGCGCCTGATATAATTCAGTCCTCCAATCATTTCCATGTCCTACGGATCTCAGTAAGGTCCTGTTGTAGAAGTAATTTTCTGGACTGATTAAATTACTGCTTTTCCCCCTACCATAATACAGCTACCATGAGGTTCCTTGGCACACAGGTGGGATTAATACAACGTCTGTCTCTTTTCTCTGTTGTAACTGTCAACTGAAATTGGACTTGTAGTTCAAAACCACTGCTAATCTCATCTCTTACTCTTTAGGACTTACAAGTGGTGAGTTTTCTAATTCAACAAAGGTTTGAATTTCTGGGCTGTATTTTTTCCTTTTCATTTTTTTCATTTCTGGCCTGTCAACCAGAAAGTTTTTCCTGAACATACGTCTACTGAAATACCGTGGGCAAATCAACAAGTGACCAACCTTTGGTCTGCCTCTAAAGATACCATGGACAACCATTACTGCAAAACTTTTGCCATTGAATAACATGTAGCACCCCATTTTTGGCTTCCAATATCAGATTCCTTTCCAACCACTTCCAGACACATAAGCCAATGCCACAGTTTTAAGATTTGTTACAGGAGCATCCCTCCTCAAAGAACTAATTTCTATGTCAGGTCAAATAAGAGTAGCTACAGTAGAGACAACCCCCAAATATCAGTGCTGGTTTTTCACTCATGTCACAGTCTGATGAGCGTTGAGCAGTAACATGGGCATCTTTTTGCTTCTGCGTTTTTGCCATGTTTGACTCCTTTACTTCTAACCAAAAGAAAAGGTATGCTTAAAAAACTCATCCCTTTTCACGGCTTATTGGACCAGTAAGCTAAGCACTTAGAAAACAAGCTGCATTCCAACAGTCATTTTGTAAATCAAGATAAACATTGGAATCCCCATTGTTCCTCAAAGGTGGGGTCAAAGTAATCAAGAATGTTATTTCCGAGGTGTAAATATGTAATAAGACCCTGAGGTTGTTGAGTTGTGCAGTAAGAAGAGCACGTTGTACACATGGAGAGCAGGCAGCACTTTGCCTGGTAAGGTCCCTTTAAATTCTCTTTCTTTTGTACTACCCATGTTTTCAGAACTATTATAATTGTATGCAGAGTATCCCATTAATTTCCCAAACTGGTTTTTCTGTGGTGTCACATTTAAAATTCTGTTATATTGGAAAAGGAAAAGAACACAGAATATGAACGGGTAATAGAGTTTAAGAATCTCCTTGCTTGCTCTACTAGGTATGTCTGAGCCACTCCTCTGCTGGAGCACCTGCGGGTGGTGATGACGATGTTGATGGTGGTGACGGTGATGATGACAGGGACAATGATGATCGGCCACCTCTCAAATGCCAATTATGTGCCCGGCCTTGTGCCCACTGAATGACACACATTCATGTAATTTTTATGCCTAAGCAAGTAGGCACTGCAAATGTGATTTTTCCCACAGTTTATTAAAGGGTTTGAAATGCCAAGAAGTTAAATAATTTGTTCCTCAAATCAATCAAGCAATACTTACGAAAATAACCTGGATTTGAAACTGTATAGAAATAATCATTGATAGGTCTCAAAATTCAGATAACACTGACTGTGAGAGCCTGAAACTCGGGATCAAAGAAGGATAGAATTCAACCAAAATGATGATATGATATTGCGAAAAGCAGGTTTTAAAAGAAAGAAAAAAATTTTCCCATCACACAAGAGAATTGTATTTTATTCAGGAAGTGGACGATAAGTAACAATTGCTCAGCTGGGAGAAACCGATGCCCAGGTGAGCGACCGACAGAAAAGACAGGGAGAGAATCCTCAGAGGGCGCCCAGGAGGAGAGCTGCTGCTCTTTCTACTGAGGCTCTGCGATGCTTTCTCGGGCACCACCCAGAGGGAAGCAGTATAGCAGCCTCAGATAGGAAGCCTCTGTCTGTCAGGAATCACCACACGCATATTGAGGCTGAAGGGTGGAGAAGCTTCTTCTGTATCCATGATAGGCTTTGAAGAGAAGGTGAAGGTGGAGCTCTGGAACAAGTTGAGCCGATTGTCCTTATCCTTTCCAGATGCAGATAAAAGCTCAAGCTCTTACATGCTCTTGGGTGGGCACCTCTGCTAGCAATGATGGGCAGGTGGCCCAGGAGGGCATTTCTGCTTGCACTGTTGAGGCAGGCATGGGTCAGGGCACTTTATAGTTGCACAAGGGTCTGGACACTTGGCAGGTGGGCATGGGTCAGGGCACTTTATAGGTGGGCAAGGGTCTGGACACTTGGCAGGTGGGCAAGGGTCAGGGCACTTAGGTAGGCACACTGGTGGTGGCTGGCAGGGCTGCTTGCACTGCTGATGTTGAGAAGACATCTTTCTGGAGTCTTAATATCTGAAAGAAAGTATATGACCGTGTTCACAAGAAGGAATTCCTCTAGAGAAAAGAGCAAATCTTGTGGAATAACAACAGATAGTATTTCACCAATCTCTAAGTAAGGGCTTTAATCTCTTTAATAGCTTTTAATGAATTTCTGACTTCTCTCTCGCTCTTCAGAAAATCGTTTCATCAGCCCAGACAAAACCTTCTCTTTTCTCATACAACTTTTCCAAAGAAAATATCTCTGTTTTAAAGAAACAAGTGATGTTTTCTCTTTTGCTTTCTTTCTCTCTCGCTCTCTCTCTCTTTTTTTTTTTTTTTTTTTTTTATGAAAACGACATCTTCAAAAAAGGCCATCAGAAGTTCTAGAATCCTGGGCAAGCTCACAAGCAATTTCTATCACCATTTTCTCTCATGAGGTCTTGACAAGGTGACTTATGCCCAGAGCAAAGGGCATTCAGGATGAATGTAAGGGCCTCACACCTTCTAAGATAAATGCCTCTGAAATCACAGCAGAAGTCCAAGAGAAAGGTATAGAAAAAAGTAAATAATTTGCTCTTTCTCCCTTCATGTCAAAACTTCCTGTTAATTTCTTTCTCCATAGAGGAAATCAAACGAGGTATCAGAAATCTAGTAAATACAATGTAACATTGTGCCCAGATTCCAAGTTCCCATCCACTAAGTAGCTTTATACCCATGATCATAACTTTGGACCCATCAAACTTGCTGTCTCCAGCATAAAGTCAACATTCGGGGATCCGAGAACAAAGTTGAACTGAAGAATCAGACTCACCAGGTTCTCCAAAGTCAATCGGAACTCGAGGGGCAAGAGGACAGCTGTCGTGCAGCAGAGGACCTTTTTATTGGGGCTTGCTGCCCCACCCAGGGGGAAGCGGAGCTACCAAAACTGGCCCGGTCCAATCATTTCCCAACCAAAATGCAAATCCACTCATAAATGGCTTGGCACAGTCTCTGAAAACAGGAAATGTCCTGTTCCAGGATCTCCTCACTGGACGAGGTTCTCATGACTCACAGAGTCCCTGTCTTAGCTCTCAGTTTCTGTGGTTTCTGGCAGTGGGAGCGCTTGGAGTGTTCTCTAACTTGTAGTGAAAAGTTCCATTCCTTGATTGGCGAAGATGACCCTTTTCTATCTTTCACGACCCTTGACTTCTAAGACTGCCTGCCTAGTTGCATTGATCTGGGGGCAATTTTGTTGTACATACTGGTTTGAAAAGAGCCTCGCTACCTGGTGACACATGTCTCTTTACCTCGAGTCTTTCTTGCAATTCATTTCCCCTTGATTCATGGCTTGCCAAACAAAATCTCCTTTCTTCTTCGAAAATAGACTGAGGGAAATTTGCAGATCACCTCATATGATTTCCTATCCTGATACTTAGAAACGTGTAGTAAAGTGTTGACCACTATGGTCCTCCTTTCACTGTTTGCTCCTTCAAATAAAGAACATCCAGCAGGTCAAATTCCTGTGACCTCTATAAATCTGTTTTACTTCCTGCCACAAGGAATTCACTAGGCACGTAGCATCCCCTACCATAACTCAGATGAGCTGGCAGCTCAGACCCTAGACTTACAACAGAAGTGAAGCTTTTTGCTCATACCTCCCAAAAGTGACATAAAACTTGCTCCAATCTAATTTCTTCCAACGGAACTCTTTGGATATCTTCAATTTTTGAAGAAATCTCAGAGGGTTGTTCAAATTTTCTGGCTTCCTGTCACTTTGAAATTATTGGGAAACCCAATCTATTAGGCAATGCCATTCACGCAACTAATTTTATATGCTTTTAATACTTATGAATGATTTAAACACATGTTGTTTCACATCAAATTCAAGAGAAAGTTGAAATCACTTCATTAAAAATGCAGTCACTGAAGTTCATTGCCATTCATATACAACTCCTTTATCATTAATAATAATTTTGTTATATTTTAAACCTACTTTTTGCATTTTCCATTTGGGCCACGGTGGAGCATATGTCAAATAAACCTATTTCCTGCTCGACTTTCTTCATACAATTTATCAATGTGCTGGAAGGAAGGTTTGAGGTTTGATGGTTTATTTATGGGTCAGAGTCACTGGCCCAGGTCCCCAGTTTTCTGGTCAAACATTATCTGTGTGTTTCTGTAAGGATGATTTTGGATGAGAGTATTATTTAAATCAGTGGCCTGAATGATGGCGGTTGCCCTCTACAAGGTGGGAAGTTCTCATTCAATCCACTGACGGCCTGAATAGAACAAGGCTGACGCTCCCCCAGGTAAAAGATTATTCCCCTTTCAGGTGGACTTCCAGCAGAGTTTCAGCTCTGCAGACTTTGCGTGTTCCAGACATTTTAATCTCTCTCTCTCTCTCTCTCTGTCCTTGTCCCTCTTTCTGTAACATATTTCTCTATGGATATATGTACATACATATTGTAATATATAATTTGAATATTTCATCTGTCATTTCATGTCCATGATTAACTATGGCCAATTAAAATAAAAATTTTCAAAGTTATTAGGAAGTGAAGTTAAAGCCAAACATATAAATGTAATATGACACATGGGGTGTGGAATTATGACAGATATAATGAGCTTTGAGCAAATGACTGAACTTCAGCGCCCAGTGCTTTAGCATGTCCTCCAAAGATTTCATTTCTGCCTTTTCAGTGATTTAGCTGTCAACAGTTTTTCTACAGTTCCTCCCTTCTATCCTGGACACGAACACTACTGTTTTCTAGGCTGTCCCCTTGGGCACTGAAGAGTCTTGTGATGGGTCATGGTTGGTGAAGGCCCCTGTCTGCTTTAGGAATAGAGCTGCGAATCTCACTTTATCATACTGTAGAATGTGGGAACACATGTTTAATGGAATCAGGATGTCCCATCTCCCTGACGCAAACTCTTCCCTAGACGGCTGTCGTGTGCTTAAAATTCCTTTATCAGGAAATAAATCTCTTGTATTCCATAATTCAATACCAGGTTTCAATTGTGTGAAACCAAAACTAGACATAAGATACCATTTAAGACTCACAGCATCACATATAAGTGATTCAGAGTGACGTTGGGAGGGGAGAGAGAAGCAAAGCACTAAAGGGCTGACATCCGGATGAAATGTGAACTTAGGGCACATCTGATATATTTGCTTTGTTCTACTCATTCCAAGAATGTTTTAGGTCCTTGAAGACAGTAATTTGAAAAAAATGTTCACTGTTTATTCTCTGTCTTCCTGTTCACGTTCCAGAACCCTCACCCTGCCATAATATCTGCACCGCCAATATCTACCCCTTAACCGTCCAATTTGGTACTTTGACATATTGCCCATGCATTTAGGAATAGTCCTTTCATATCTTTCATAATTCTTCCTGCAGTCAGAAAGAAGAACTAGCCTAGTAATTTGTCTTGGCCAAATAATCAGGAAGCTTCTTAGGAATGGGGTTTTATAATGGGACAGCAGGAAGAAGACCGGAATGAGGAGGAGAGGAAGAGAAAGAGGAGACACTTGAAACCTGTGAAAGGGTCATCAGCTGGGCTTGTGTCAGAAGGCCAGGATGTAAACGTTCCCTGCAGCTCAGCCACATCTTCACTGACTACTATATATTTTTTATATAATATGATACATTGTTATAAAAATGAAGCTATATCATTTAATATATAATGGGGAAAACATAAAGCTGTTAAAAAATGAGCATGTCTATTAAACGGCCAAAAATAATCACTGCTTATATGTTGCTGTAGTTAGTGTTATGTGTTTTCAATGTTCATAAACCTACACACATATATACATGTCTATCAGATTACTGATTTGAGATGAACTTTTGTAATATAGATATCTCCAGCCATAGGTTACTCTCTTTGTGCTGCAGTACATTTATCCCGAAAGTTCTTGTATGTTTTCTTTTCATTTTCATTCATCTCAAGGTTTTTTCTATTTGTTTGATATTTCTTCTTTGCACCATTGTTTATTTCGGAATGTGTTTGCAAACTCACAGATGTCACAGAAACAGAGAGTAGAATGGTGGTCAGCAGGGTCTAAGGGGTTGTGCAAAAGTGGAGATGTTGGAACAAGGGTACAAGCTTGCAATCATATGATGAATGAGTTCTCAGTGTCTACAGTACAGCATGGTGATCTAGCTAATAACACTCAGTTGTGTACTTGAATATTGCTGAGAAATTGGACCTTAAGCATTCTCGCCTCACACACACATACACAAACACACAGAGAAATACACACTTTACATTGTTACTGCTGAAGTGATTAATGTACTAAGTGACCGATGGTGGGAATCACTGCAGAAAGTACACATATGTCAAATCATCACCTTATACACCGTAAATATGTACAATTTAGTTTGTCAATTATACCTCAATAAACCCGGAGGGAAAGCATGAATGAATAACCATCATACAACAGAGTAACCATGTTTGAGCATCTCTGTGTTCCTTCTCCTCCTTGGCTCTCTTAGGATCTGATACTATTCTCTGAGAAAGCTTCCTTTATCCATTATTCTGTGGGGGCCTTGTACCCATCTCAGAGTGGATATTCCCTTTTAGTCACGTGTACTGACCATATCTGATTTGGTAGGGTGGAAAGTGGGGAAAGGTGGTCTGGAAAGTCGTTAGTAATCTTGGAAATCATTCTGTTTCGTTTTGGCACATAGTTTATTTAGTTCTCAATTCACTCAAAAACTTATTAGGCGCCTGATATAATTCAGTCCTCCAATCATTTCCATGTCCTACGGATCTCAGTAAGGTCCTGTTGTAGAAGTAATTTTCTGGACTGATTAAATTACTGCTTTTCCCCCTACCATAATACAGCTACCATGAGGTTCCTTGGCACACAGGTGGGATTAATACAACGTCTGTCTCTTTTCTCTGTTGTAACTGTCAACTGAAATTGGACTTGTAGTTCAAAACCACTGCTAATCTCATCTCTTACTCTTTAGGACTTACAAGTGGTGAGTTTTCTAATTCAACAAAGGTTTGAATTTCTGGGCTGTATTTTTTCCTTTTCATTTTTTTCATTTCTGGCCTGTCAACCAGAAAGTTTTTCCTGAACATACGTCTACTGAAATACCGTGGGCAAATCAACAAGTGACCAACCTTTGGTCTGCCTCTAAAGATACCATGGACAACCATTACTGCAAAACTTTTGCCATTGAATAACATGTAGCACCCCATTTTTGGCTTCCAATATCAGATTCCTTTCCAACCACTTCCAGACACATAAGCCAATGCCACAGTTTTAAGATTTGTTACAGGAGCATCCCTCCTCAAAGAACTAATTTCTATGTCAGGTCAAATAAGAGTAGCTACAGTAGAGACAACCCCCAAATATCAGTGCTGGTTTTTCACTCATGTCACAGTCTGATGAGCGTTGAGCAGTAACATGGGCATCTTTTTGCTTCTGCGTTTTTGCCATGTTTGACTCCTTTACTTCTAACCAAAAGAAAAGGTATGCTTAAAAAACTCATCCCTTTTCACGGCTTATTGGACCAGTAAGCTAAGCACTTAGAAAACAAGCTGCATTCCAACAGTCATTTTGTAAATCAAGATAAACATTGGAATCCCCATTGTTCCTCAAAGGTGGGGTCAAAGTAATCAAGAATGTTATTTCCGAGGTGTAAATATGTAATAAGACCCTGAGGTTGTTGAGTTGTGCAGTAAGAAGAGCACGTTGTACACATGGAGAGCAGGCAGCACTTTGCCTGGTAAGGTCCCTTTAAATTCTCTTTCTTTTGTACTACCCATGTTTTCAGAACTATTATAATTGTATGCAGAGTATCCCATTAATTTCCCAAACTGGTTTTTCTGTGGTGTCACATTTAAAATTCTGTTATATTGGAAAAGGAAAAGAACACAGAATATGAACGGGTAATAGAGTTTAAGAATCTCCTTGCTTGCTCTACTAGGTATGTCTGAGCCACTCCTCTGCTGGAGCACCTGCGGGTGGTGATGACGATGTTGATGGTGGTGACGGTGATGATGACAGGGACAATGATGATCGGCCACCTCTCAAATGCCAATTATGTGCCCGGCCTTGTGCCCACTGAATGACACACATTCATGTAATTTTTATGCCTAAGCAAGTAGGCACTGCAAATGTGATTTTTCCCACAGTTTATTAAAGGGTTTGAAATGCCAAGAAGTTAAATAATTTGTTCCTCAAATCAATCAAGCAATACTTACGAAAATAACCTGGATTTGAAACTGTATAGAAATAATCATTGATAGGTCTCAAAATTCAGATAACACTGACTGTGAGAGCCTGAAACTCGGGATCAAAGAAGGATAGAATTCAACCAAAATGATGATATGATATTGCGAAAAGCAGGTTTTAAAAGAAAGAAAAAAATTTTCCCATCACACAAGAGAATTGTATTTTATTCAGGAAGTGGACGATAAGTAACAATTGCTCAGCTGGGAGAAACCGATGCCCAGGTGAGCGACCGACAGAAAAGACAGGGAGAGAATCCTCAGAGGGCGCCCAGGAGGAGAGCTGCTGCTCTTTCTACTGAGGCTCTGCGATGCTTTCTCGGGCACCACCCAGAGGGAAGCAGTATAGCAGCCTCAGATAGGAAGCCTCTGTCTGTCAGGAATCACCACACGCATATTGAGGCTGAAGGGTGGAGAAGCTTCTTCTGTATCCATGATAGGCTTTGAAGAGAAGGTGAAGGTGGAGCTCTGGAACAAGTTGAGCCGATTGTCCTTATCCTTTCCAGATGCAGATAAAAGCTCAAGCTCTTACATGCTCTTGGGTGGGCACCTCTGCTAGCAATGATGGGCAGGTGGCCCAGGAGGGCATTTCTGCTTGCACTGTTGAGGCAGGCATGGGTCAGGGCACTTTATAGTTGCACAAGGGTCTGGACACTTGGCAGGTGGGCATGGGTCAGGGCACTTTATAGGTGGGCAAGGGTCTGGACACTTGGCAGGTGGGCAAGGGTCAGGGCACTTAGGTAGGCACACTGGTGGTGGCTGGCAGGGCTGCTTGCACTGCTGATGTTGAGAAGACATCTTTCTGGAGTCTTAATATCTGAAAGAAAGTATATGACCGTGTTCACAAGAAGGAATTCCTCTAGAGAAAAGAGCAAATCTTGTGGAATAACAACAGATAGTATTTCACCAATCTCTAAGTAAGGGCTTTAATCTCTTTAATAGCTTTTAATGAATTTCTGACTTCTCTCTCGCTCTTCAGAAAATCGTTTCATCAGCCCAGACAAAACCTTCTCTTTTCTCATACAACTTTTCCAAAGAAAATATCTCTGTTTTAAAGAAACAAGTGATGTTTTCTCTTTTGCTTTCTTTCTCTCTCGCTCTCTCTCTCTTTTTTTTTTTTTTTTTTTTTTATGAAAACGACATCTTCAAAAAAGGCCATCAGAAGTTCTAGAATCCTGGGCAAGCTCACAAGCAATTTCTATCACCATTTTCTCTCATGAGGTCTTGACAAGGTGACTTATGCCCAGAGCAAAGGGCATTCAGGATGAATGTAAGGGCCTCACACCTTCTAAGATAAATGCCTCTGAAATCACAGCAGAAGTCCAAGAGAAAGGTATAGAAAAAAGTAAATAATTTGCTCTTTCTCCCTTCATGTCAAAACTTCCTGTTAATTTCTTTCTCCATAGAGGAAATCAAACGAGGTATCAGAAATCTAGTAAATACAATGTAACATTGTGCCCAGATTCCAAGTTCCCATCCACTAAGTAGCTTTATACCCATGATCATAACTTTGGACCCATCAAACTTGCTGTCTCCAGCATAAAGTCAACATTCGGGGATCCGAGAACAAAGTTGAACTGAAGAATCAGACTCACCAGGTTCTCCAAAGTCAATCGGAACTCGAGGGGCAAGAGGACAGCTGTCGTGCAGCAGAGGACCTTTTTATTGGGGCTTGCTGCCCCACCCAGGGGGAAGCGGAGCTACCAAAACTGGCCCGGTCCAATCATTTCCCAACCAAAATGCAAATCCACTCATAAATGGCTTGGCACAGTCTCTGAAAACAGGAAATGTCCTGTTCCAGGATCTCCTCACTGGACGAGGTTCTCATGACTCACAGAGTCCCTGTCTTAGCTCTCAGTTTCTGTGGTTTCTGGCAGTGGGAGCGCTTGGAGTGTTCTCTAACTTGTAGTGAAAAGTTCCATTCCTTGATTGGCGAAGATGACCCTTTTCTATCTTTCACGACCCTTGACTTCTAAGACTGCCTGCCTAGTTGCATTGATCTGGGGGCAATTTTGTTGTACATACTGGTTTGAAAAGAGCCTCGCTACCTGGTGACACATGTCTCTTTACCTCGAGTCTTTCTTGCAATTCATTTCCCCTTGATTCATGGCTTGCCAAACAAAATCTCCTTTCTTCTTCGAAAATAGACTGAGGGAAATTTGCAGATCACCTCATATGATTTCCTATCCTGATACTTAGAAACGTGTAGTAAAGTGTTGACCACTATGGTCCTCCTTTCACTGTTTGCTCCTTCAAATAAAGAACATCCAGCAGGTCAAATTCCTGTGACCTCTATAAATCTGTTTTACTTCCTGCCACAAGGAATTCACTAGGCACGTAGCATCCCCTACCATAACTCAGATGAGCTGGCAGCTCAGACCCTAGACTTACAACAGAAGTGAAGCTTTTTGCTCATACCTCCCAAAAGTGACATAAAACTTGCTCCAATCTAATTTCTTCCAACGGAACTCTTTGGATATCTTCAATTTTTGAAGAAATCTCAGAGGGTTGTTCAAATTTTCTGGCTTCCTGTCACTTTGAAATTATTGGGAAACCCAATCTATTAGGCAATGCCATTCACGCAACTAATTTTATATGCTTTTAATACTTATGAATGATTTAAACACATGTTGTTTCACATCAAATTCAAGAGAAAGTTGAAATCACTTCATTAAAAATGCAGTCACTGAAGTTCATTGCCATTCATATACAACTCCTTTATCATTAATAATAATTTTGTTATATTTTAAACCTACTTTTTGCATTTTCCATTTGGGCCACGGTGGAGCATATGTCAAATAAACCTATTTCCTGCTCGACTTTCTTCATACAATTTATCAATGTGCTGGAAGGAAGGTTTGAGGTTTGATGGTTTATTTATGGGTCAGAGTCACTGGCCCAGGTCCCCAGTTTTCTGGTCAAACATTATCTGTGTGTTTCTGTAAGGATGATTTTGGATGAGAGTATTATTTAAATCAGTGGCCTGAATGATGGCGGTTGCCCTCTACAAGGTGGGAAGTTCTCATTCAATCCACTGACGGCCTGAATAGAACAAGGCTGACGCTCCCCCAGGTAAAAGATTATTCCCCTTTCAGGTGGACTTCCAGCAGAGTTTCAGCTCTGCAGACTTTGCGTGTTCCAGACATTTTAATCTCTCTCTCTCTCTCTCTCTGTCCTTGTCCCTCTTTCTGTAACATATTTCTCTATGGATATATGTACATACATATTGTAATATATAATTTGAATATTTCATCTGTCATTTCATGTCCATGATTAACTATGGCCAATTAAAATAAAAATTTTCAAAGTTATTAGGAAGTGAAGTTAAAGCCAAACATATAAATGTAATATGACACATGGGGTGTGGAATTATGACAGATATAATGAGCTTTGAGCAAATGACTGAACTTCAGCGCCCAGTGCTTTAGCATGTCCTCCAAAGATTTCATTTCTGCCTTTTCAGTGATTTAGCTGTCAACAGTTTTTCTACAGTTCCTCCCTTCTATCCTGGACACGAACACTACTGTTTTCTAGGCTGTCCCCTTGGGCACTGAAGAGTCTTGTGATGGGTCATGGTTGGTGAAGGCCCCTGTCTGCTTTAGGAATAGAGCTGCGAATCTCACTTTATCATACTGTAGAATGTGGGAACACATGTTTAATGGAATCAGGATGTCCCATCTCCCTGACGCAAACTCTTCCCTAGACGGCTGTCGTGTGCTTAAAATTCCTTTATCAGGAAATAAATCTCTTGTATTCCATAATTCAATACCAGGTTTCAATTGTGTGAAACCAAAACTAGACATAAGATACCATTTAAGACTCACAGCATCACATATAAGTGATTCAGAGTGACGTTGGGAGGGGAGAGAGAAGCAAAGCACTAAAGGGCTGACATCCGGATGAAATGTGAACTTAGGGCACATCTGATATATTTGCTTTGTTCTACTCATTCCAAGAATGTTTTAGGTCCTTGAAGACAGTAATTTGAAAAAAATGTTCACTGTTTATTCTCTGTCTTCCTGTTCACGTTCCAGAACCCTCACCCTGCCATAATATCTGCACCGCCAATATCTACCCCTTAACCGTCCAATTTGGTACTTTGACATATTGCCCATGCATTTAGGAATAGTCCTTTCATATCTTTCATAATTCTTCCTGCAGTCAGAAAGAAGAACTAGCCTAGTAATTTGTCTTGGCCAAATAATCAGGAAGCTTCTTAGGAATGGGGTTTTATAATGGGACAGCAGGAAGAAGACCGGAATGAGGAGGAGAGGAAGAGAAAGAGGAGACACTTGAAACCTGTGAAAGGGTCATCAGCTGGGCTTGTGTCAGAAGGCCAGGATGTAAACGTTCCCTGCAGCTCAGCCACATCTTCACTGACTACTATATATTTTTTATATAATATGATACATTGTTATAAAAATGAAGCTATATCATTTAATATATAATGGGGAAAACATAAAGCTGTTAAAAAATGAGCATGTCTATTAAACGGCCAAAAATAATCACTGCTTATATGTTGCTGTAGTTAGTGTTATGTGTTTTCAATGTTCATAAACCTACACACATATATACATGTCTATCAGATTACTGATTTGAGATGAACTTTTGTAATATAGATATCTCCAGCCATAGGTTACTCTCTTTGTGCTGCAGTACATTTATCCCGAAAGTTCTTGTATGTTTTCTTTTCATTTTCATTCATCTCAAGGTTTTTTCTATTTGTTTGATATTTCTTCTTTGCACCATTGTTTATTTCGGAATGTGTTTGCAAACTCACAGATGTCACAGAAACAGAGAGTAGAATGGTGGTCAGCAGGGTCTAAGGGGTTGTGCAAAAGTGGAGATGTTGGAACAAGGGTACAAGCTTGCAATCATATGATGAATGAGTTCTCAGTGTCTACAGTACAGCATGGTGATCTAGCTAATAACACTCAGTTGTGTACTTGAATATTGCTGAGAAATTGGACCTTAAGCATTCTCGCCTCACACACACATACACAAACACACAGAGAAATACACACTTTACATTGTTACTGCTGAAGTGATTAATGTACTAAGTGACCGATGGTGGGAATCACTGCAGAAAGTACACATATGTCAAATCATCACCTTATACACCGTAAATATGTACAATTTAGTTTGTCAATTATACCTCAATAAACCCGGAGGGAAAGCATGAATGAATAACCATCATACAACAGAGTAACCATGTTTGAGCATCTCTGTGTTCCTTCTCCTCCTTGGCTCTCTTAGGATCTGATACTATTCTCTGAGAAAGCTTCCTTTATCCATTATTCTGTGGGGGCCTTGTACCCATCTCAGAGTGGATATTCCCTTTTAGTCACGTGTACTGACCATATCTGATTTGGTAGGGTGGAAAGTGGGGAAAGGTGGTCTGGAAAGTCGTTAGTAATCTTGGAAATCATTCTGTTTCGTTTTGGCACATAGTTTATTTAGTTCTCAATTCACTCAAAAACTTATTAGGCGCCTGATATAATTCAGTCCTCCAATCATTTCCATGTCCTACGGATCTCAGTAAGGTCCTGTTGTAGAAGTAATTTTCTGGACTGATTAAATTACTGCTTTTCCCCCTACCATAATACAGCTACCATGAGGTTCCTTGGCACACAGGTGGGATTAATACAACGTCTGTCTCTTTTCTCTGTTGTAACTGTCAACTGAAATTGGACTTGTAGTTCAAAACCACTGCTAATCTCATCTCTTACTCCTTAGGACTTACAAGTGGTGAGTTTTCTAATTCAACAAAGGTTTGAATTTCTGGGCTGTATTTTTTCCTTTTCATTTTTTTCATTTCTGGCCTGTCAACCAGAAAGTTTTTCCTGAACATACGTCTACTGAAATACCGTGGGCAAATCAACAAGTGACCAACCTTTGGTCTGCCTCTAAAGATACCATGGACAACCATTACTGCAAAACTTTTGCCATTGAATAACATGTAGCACCCCATTTTTGGCTTCCAATATCAGATTCCTTTCCAACCACTTCCAGACACATAAGCCAATGCCACAGTTTTAAGATTTGTTACAGGAGCATCCCTCCTCAAAGAACTAATTTCTATGTCAGGTCAAATAAGAGTAGCTACAGTAGAGACAACCCCCAAATATCAGTGCTGGTTTTTCACTCATGTCACAGTCTGATGAGCGTTGAGCAGTAACATGGGCATCTTTTTGCTTCTGCGTTTTTGCCATGTTTGACTCCTTTACTTCTAACCAAAAGAAAAGGTATGCTTAAAAAACTCATCCCTTTTCATGGCTTATTGGACCAGTAAGCTAAGCACTTAGAAAACAAGCTGCATTCCAACAGTCATTTTGTAAATCAAGATAAACATTGGAATCCCCATTGTTCCTCAAAGGTGGGGTCAAAGTAATCAAGAATGTTATTTCCGAGGTGTAAATATGTAATAAGACCCTGAGGTTGTTGAGTTGTGCAGTAAGAAGAGCACGTTGTACACATGGAGAGCAGGCAGCACTTTGCCTGGTAAGGTCCCTTTAAATTCTCTTTCTTTTGTACTACCCATGTTTTCAGAACTATTATAATTGTATGCAGAGTATCCCATTAATTTCCCAAACTGGTTTTTCTGTGGTGTCACATTTAAAATTCTGTTATATTGGAAAAGGAAAAGAACACAGAATATGAACGGGTAATAGAGTTTAAGAATCTCCTTGCTTGCTCTACTAGGTATGTCTGAGCCACTCCTCTGCTGGAGCACCTGCGGGTGGTGATGACGATGTTGATGGTGGTGACGGTGATGATGACAGGGACAATGATGATCGGCCACCTCTCAAATGCCAATTATGTGCCCGGCCTTGTGCCCACTGAATGACACACATTCATGTAATTTTTATGCCTAAGCAAGTAGGCACTGCAAATGTGATTTTTCCCACAGTTTATTAAAGGGTTTGAAATGCCAAGAAGTTAAATAATTTGTTCCTCAAATCAATCAAGCAATACTTACGAAAATAACCTGGATTTGAAACTGTATAGAAATAATCATTGATAGGTCTCAAAATTCAGATAACACTGACTGTGAGAGCCTGAAACTCGGGATCAAAGAAGGATAGAATTCAACCAAAATGATGATATGATATTGCGAAAAGCAGGTTTTAAAAGAAAGAAAAAAATTTTCCCATCACACAAGAGAATTGTATTTTATTCAGGAAGTGGACGATAAGTAACAATTGCTCAGCTGGGAGAAACCGATGCCCAGGTGAGCGACCGACAGAAAAGACAGGGAGAGAATCCTCAGAGGGCGCCCAGGAGGAGAGCTGCTGCTCTTTCTACTGAGGCTCTGCGATGCTTTCTCGGGCACCACCCAGAGGGAAGCAGTATAGCAGCCTCAGATAGGAAGCCTCTGTCTGTCAGGAATCACCACACGCATATTGAGGCTGAAGGGTGGAGAAGCTTCTTCTGTATCCATGATAGGCTTTGAAGAGAAGGTGAAGGTGGAGCTCTGGAACAAGTTGAGCCGATTGTCCTTATCCTTTCCAGATGCAGATAAAAGCTCAAGCTCTTACATGCTCTTGGGTGGGCACCTCTGCTAGCAATGATGGGCAGGTGGCCCAGGAGGGCATTTCTGCTTGCACTGTTGAGGCAGGCATGGGTCAGGGCACTTTATAGTTGCACAAGGGTCTGGACACTTGGCAGGTGGGCATGGGTCAGGGCACTTTATAGGTGGGCAAGGGTCTGGACACTTGGCAGGTGGGCAAGGGTCAGGGCACTTAGGTAGGCACACTGGTGGTGGCTGGCAGGGCTGCTTGCACTGCTGATGTTGAGAAGACATCTTTCTGGAGTCTTAATATCTGAAAGAAAGTATATGACCGTGTTCACAAGAAGGAATTCCTCTAGAGAAAAGAGCAAATCTTGTGGAATAACAACAGATAGTATTTCACCAATCTCTAAGTAAGGGCTTTAATCTCTTTAATAGCTTTTAATGAATTTCTGACTTCTCTCTCGCTCTTCAGAAAATCGTTTCATCAGCCCAGACAAAACCTTCTCTTTTCTCATACAACTTTTCCAAAGAAAATATCTCTGTTTTAAAGAAACAAGTGATGTTTTCTCTTTTGCTTTCTTTCTCTCTCGCTCTCTCTCTCTTTTTTTTTTTTTTTTTTTTTTATGAAAACGACATCTTCAAAAAAGGCCATCAGAAGTTCTAGAATCCTGGGCAAGCTCACAAGCAATTTCTATCACCATTTTCTCTCATGAGGTCTTGACAAGGTGACTTATGCCCAGAGCAAAGGGCATTCAGGATGAATGTAAGGGCCTCACACCTTCTAAGATAAATGCCTCTGAAATCACAGCAGAAGTCCAAGAGAAAGGTATAGAAAAAAGTAAATAATTTGCTCTTTCTCCCTTCATGTCAAAACTTCCTGTTAATTTCTTTCTCCATAGAGGAAATCAAACGAGGTATCAGAAATCTAGTAAATACAATGTAACATTGTGCCCAGATTCCAAGTTCCCATCCACTAAGTAGCTTTATACCCATGATCATAACTTTGGACCCATCAAACTTGCTGTCTCCAGCATAAAGTCAACATTCGGGGATCCGAGAACAAAGTTGAACTGAAGAATCAGACTCACCAGGTTCTCCAAAGTCAATCGGAACTCGAGGGGCAAGAGGACAGCTGTCGTGCAGCAGAGGACCTTTTTATTGGGGCTTGCTGCCCCACCCAGGGGGAAGCGGAGCTACCAAAACTGGCCCGGTCCAATCATTTCCCAACCAAAATGCAAATCCACTCATAAATGGCTTGGCAGAGACTCTGAAAACAGGAAATGTCCTGTTCCAGGATCTCCTCACTGGACGAGGTTCTCATGACTCACAGAGTCCCTGTCTTAGCTCTCAGTTTCTGTGGTTTCTGGCAGTGGGAGCGCTTGGAGTGTTCTCTAACTTGTAGTGAAAAGTTCCATTCCTTGATTGGCGAAGATGACCCTTTTCTATCTTTCACGACCCTTGACTTCTAAGACTGCCTGCCTAGTTGCATTGATCTGGGGGCAATTTTGTTGTACATACTGGTTTGAAAAGAGCCTCGCTACCTGGTGACACATGTCTCTTTACCTCGAGTCTTTCTTGCAATTCATTTCCCCTTGATTCATGGCTTGCCAAACAAAATCTCCTTTCTTCTTCGAAAATAGACTGAGGGAAATTTGCAGATCACCTCATATGATTTCCTATCCTGATACTTAGAAACGTGTAGTAAAGTGTTGACCACTATGGTCCTCCTTTCACTGTTTGCTCCTTCAAATAAAGAACATCCAGCAGGTCAAATTCCTGTGACCTCTATAAATCTGTTTTACTTCCTGCCACAAGGAATTCACTAGGCACGTAGCATCCCCTACCATAACTCAGATGAGCTGGCAGCTCAGACCCTAGACTTACAACAGAAGTGAAGCTTTTTGCTCATACCTCCCAAAAGTGACATAAAACTTGCTCCAATCTAATTTCTTCCAACGGAACTCTTTGGATATCTTCAATTTTTGAAGAAATCTCAGAGGGTTGTTCAAATTTTCTGGCTTCCTGTCACTTTGAAATTATTGGGAAACCCAATCTATTAGGCAATGCCATTCACGCAACTAATTTTATATGCTTTTAATACTTATGAATGATTTAAACACATGTTGTTTCACATCAAATTCAAGAGAAAGTTGAAATCACTTCATTAAAAATGCAGTCACTGAAGTTCATTGCCATTCATATACAACTCCTTTATCATTAATAATAATTTTGTTATATTTTAAACCTACTTTTTGCATTTTCCATTTGGGCCACGGTGGAGCATATGTCAAATAAACCTATTTCCTGCTCGACTTTCTTCATACAATTTATCAATGTGCTGGAAGGAAGGTTTGAGGTTTGATGGTTTATTTATGGGTCAGAGTCACTGGCCCAGGTCCCCAGTTTTCTGGTCAAACATTATCTGTGTGTTTCTGTAAGGATGATTTTGGATGAGAGTATTATTTAAATCAGTGGCCTGAATGATGGCGGTTGCCCTCTACAAGGTGGGAAGTTCTCATTCAATCCACTGACGGCCTGAATAGAACAAGGCTGACGCTCCCCCAGGTAAAAGATTATTCCCCTTTCAGGTGGACTTCCAGCAGAGTTTCAGCTCTGCAGACTTTGCGTGTTCCAGACATTTTAATCTCTCTCTCTCTCTCTCTCTGTCCTTGTCCCTCTTTCTGTAACATATTTCTCTATGGATATATGTACATACATATTGTAATATATAATTTGAATATTTCATCTGTCATTTCATGTCCATGATTAACTATGGCCAATTAAAATAAAAATTTTCAAAGTTATTAGGAAGTGAAGTTAAAGCCAAACATATAAATGTAATATGACACATGGGGTGTGGAATTATGACAGATATAATGAGCTTTGAGCAAATGACTGAACTTCAGCGCCCAGTGCTTTAGCATGTCCTCCAAAGATTTCATTTCTGCCTTTTCAGTGATTTAGCTGTCAACAGTTTTTCTACAGTTCCTCCCTTCTATCCTGGACACGAACACTACTGTTTTCTAGGCTGTCCCCTTGGGCACTGAAGAGTCTTGTGATGGGTCATGGTTGGTGAAGGCCCCTGTCTGCTTTAGGAATAGAGCTGCGAATCTCACTTTATCATACTGTAGAATGTGGGAACACATGTTTAATGGAATCAGGATGTCCCATCTCCCTGACGCAAACTCTTCCCTAGACGGCTGTCGTGTGCTTAAAATTCCTTTATCAGGAAATAAATCTCTTGTATTCCATAATTCAATACCAGGTTTCAATTGTGTGAAACCAAAACTAGACATAAGATACCATTTAAGACTCACAGCATCACATATAAGTGATTCAGAGTGACGTTGGGAGGGGAGAGAGAAGCAAAGCACTAAAGGGCTGACATCCGGATGAAATGTGAACTTAGGGCACATCTGATATATTTGCTTTGTTCTACTCATTCCAAGAATGTTTTAGGTCCTTGAAGACAGTAATTTGAAAAAAATGTTCACTGTTTATTCTCTGTCTTCCTGTTCACGTTCCAGAACCCTCACCCTGCCATAATATCTGCACCGCCAATATCTACCCCTTAACCGTCCAATTTGGTACTTTGACATATTGCCCATGCATTTAGGAATAGTCCTTTCATATCTTTCATAATTCTTCCTGCAGTCAGAAAGAAGAACTAGCCTAGTAATTTGTCTTGGCCAAATAATCAGGAAGCTTCTTAGGAATGGGGTTTTATAATGGGACAGCAGGAAGAAGACCGGAATGAGGAGGAGAGGAAGAGAAAGAGGAGACACTTGAAACCTGTGAAAGGGTCATCAGCTGGGCTTGTGTCAGAAGGCCAGGATGTAAACGTTCCCTGCAGCTCAGCCACATCTTCACTGACTACTATATATTTTTTATATAATATGATACATTGTTATAAAAATGAAGCTATATCATTTAATATATAATGGGGAAAACATAAAGCTGTTAAAAAATGAGCATGTCTATTAAACGGCCAAAAATAATCACTGCTTATATGTTGCTGTAGTTAGTGTTATGTGTTTTCAATGTTCATAAACCTACACACATATATACATGTCTATCAGATTACTGATTTGAGATGAACTTTTGTAATATAGATATCTCCAGCCATAGGTTACTCTCTTTGTGCTGCAGTACATTTATCCCGAAAGTTCTTGTATGTTTTCTTTTCATTTTCATTCATCTCAAGGTTTTTTCTATTTGTTTGATATTTCTTCTTTGCACCATTGTTTATTTCGGAATGTGTTTGCAAACTCACAGATGTCACAGAAACAGAGAGTAGAATGGTGGTCAGCAGGGTCTAAGGGGTTGTGCAAAAGTGGAGATGTTGGAACAAGGGTACAAGCTTGCAATCATATGATGAATGAGTTCTCAGTGTCTACAGTACAGCATGGTGATCTAGCTAATAACACTCAGTTGTGTACTTGAATATTGCTGAGAAATTGGACCTTAAGCATTCTCGCCTCACACACACATACACAAACACACAGAGAAATACACACTTTACATTGTTACTGCTGAAGTGATTAATGTACTAAGTGACCGATGGTGGGAATCACTGCAGAAAGTACACATATGTCAAATCATCACCTTATACACCGTAAATATGTACAATTTAGTTTGTCAATTATACCTCAATAAACCCGGAGGGAAAGCATGAATGAATAACCATCATACAACAGAGTAACCATGTTTGAGCATCTCTGTGTTCCTTCTCCTCCTTGGCTCTCTTAGGATCTGTACTATTCTCTGAGAAAGCTTCCTTTATCCATTATTCTGTGGGGGCCTTGTACCCATCTCAGAGTGGATATTCCCTTTTAGTCACGTTGTACTGACCATATCTGATTTGGTAGGGTGGAAAGTGGGGAAAGGTGGTCTGGAAAGTCGTTAGTAATCTTGGAAATCATTCTGTTTCGTTTTGGCACATAGTTTATTTAGTTCTCAATTCACTCAAAAACTTAT